>NC_085084.1:14948187-15563898 GCF_963662255.1 Cinclus cinclus | reverse complement strand
ACTGAGAGGGTTCTATTGGAGAATGCAAAGTCCTGCCTGCACAGGGAAATTATCCTATTACACAGGAGGGGAAAAAACTTGGTGGAAAGCAGCTCTGCAGAGAAAATCCTGGGAATCCTGGTTTACAACAAGTTGCCCATGAGATAGTGAAGTGCTCTTGTGGCAAAGACTAGTGGTGTCCTGGGCTGGATCAGGCAGAGACTTGCCAACAGGTCAAGGGGTGTGATCCTTCCCACACCTGGAGAGGTGTGAAAGCTGTGGCTGTTCAGCCTGGAGAAGAGGAGTAGGAATCTCAGTGGGAATCTCCTTCATCTCTATAAATAGCTGATGGGAGGGAATGAAGAGTAGGGAGCTGGACCTTTCTCAGTAGTGCTCACTGCCAAGACATGAGGCTGTGAGCAGAACAGAAAATTCCATGTGAACACAGAAGACAACTTTTTTACTGTTATGGTGGTCAAATACTGGTGTAGGGTTTCCTGTAGAGATATTAAAAGCTAACTGGATGTTATATCCAACAGCTTGCTGTAGGCCAAAAAAATCAGAATGGTCTGGGTTGGAAGGGGTTTTATGGTTCCAGCTCCCCTGTTGACACGTGTTTGAGCAGGAGATTAGACTTAGAGGATCTCTAGAGGTTCCTTCAAATCTCAGTGACTTTTCAAAAATGCTGACCAGTGATGGACCAAAAAGAAAAAAGATTTTTTTTTCTTGACAGTCAAATACAGTGTGTCATCCACTCTCAGATATATGGTAGAGAATTTTGTGGTTGTGGTTCAGATCATGGTAGTGTTCTAGATTGTATGTAGAGGAATTATTCTTATCTTCTGCTTATTTGGCAAGATTTTCTGAATATTGGATTATTCAGTCAAAAATATGCTATACATATAATAAAAAACAGATCAAGGTTATACTTGTGCATGGTAGAATTTATTAGAACATAAATGCAGAAATTATCATGCATGTGTCATGTATTTATGATAATGTTCCTTCTCTTCCTTGTTTTCTTTGATTTCTGACATTTCTTTAGAAAAATATTAGTGATTTTTTTGTTTTTCAAAATTTTGGATTGGAAGTCTGGATTTTAACTGTTACTTTTTGTATAGCTGTAGACAGAATTGTTTCTATTGCAGCTTCTGTACCAAAGGAGGAAAATGTGAGTTTGCTATTTGTTTTTTGTTTTTGTTTTTTAAATCTTTCTTTACTTTGGACATGTAACTTTTTTTGTCTCCATTTGTTCATCAATTGAAAAAGGACAGTTTCACCTCTTGTTTTTCTTAAGATAATTTAATGAGATTTGTGATATAATGTTTTATGTTGAAACAGCTTATATTTCACTTAAAATACTGGCCAATTCCTAATTGTCAGTGCCATGTGTTGAACCCAGTTGAAAAGTTTTCTGTGTGTATTGTATTATAAAATAACTGTGTGTACCAATTTTTTTTCTCAAAGTAGTTTTTTTTGTCAGAAGAGTAACTAAAATAATATAGGTAAAACCCTAAGGAATGAGTTAGATTAATTTACGTGCTAAGCAGGGAGTTATATTTTTAAAAAAATCATTAGATGCTGTCTGTGTTGGTATGTAAAAACAAATGACGCTCAGAATGCATTCTGCAACTAAAAACCCTCTTATCTGTGGTTTTGTGATTAGTACTAAGCTAGGACAAAATACTCTTCCTTCCTCTTAATAATTTATAAATTATTTTGTTCTTGATGTGTCTAACACAAAGTAGACCCAGTTCTCTTCAGAGATTCACTAATAACTACATCTATTATTGGGAGTTTTGGGATTAAAATATACCTTATGTGATCACATTATGGTCAAACTAATAATGAATAGCAATGTTGTAATTGAATTTAGCTTGTGCAGTAATGCTGTTTGGCTCTTGTCCATTCATGGGGGATTATTTCCCTGAACTTCAGAAAATGGGAACATAGTTTGTGCATAATTTGTGTTACCTGTTTTTGCTTCAGATTCCAGATAGCTAACCATGCTACATCAGCTAAATTTATTTGGAAGCCTGTGGTGTTCTTTGCATGTTTAGGAAGTCCTTGTTGCTGGATCTTCTGTAAAGCTGTCTGGAGCAGAGATGAAGTCTTGTCCCTCATAGTGTCCTTCTCTTCCTCTGTTTTTTTTTTTTTGCCATGTCCTGTTTTTTTGATTTGTACTTTTTTGATACAAAGAAACTTGAGTAAGCCAATTGTAATTAAGGACATTAATTAAGGACATTAATTAATATGTAATTAAGGACATGCTTTAGGACATTATGAATCTGATACTTGCTTTGTAGAATTGAATGCTCAAAGGAGGAATTTTATTTTTATTTGTCTCTGTAGAAGTAGTCTTACCCACAGTACTTGCTCTTGAAGTACAGAATATTTTTGTCTTTAGGAATAGGGAGAGGGATGGTTCCTTCACATGTTCAAAATCCATACCCAAAATCATGTAAATGCAGATTGTAAGGGCATATGTGAAAGCAAGGCATCATTTTGTCCACTGCTTCTGCTTGTCCTTTTTTCATGTATTTATTCCTCTTACATTGCTTGATTTCAGGTGGTTTATAAATATGAAAGTATTGTGTGATTTACAAATGTTTTGGTTTTAGTAGCCACGAGGAAATAAAATAATGCAACTGAAGTCTCTTAAGTGTTTCCATCCTCACTGTACTGGGACAAATATTTTTCATTTATTTGTGCTGCCAGATAATTCTGGAAATGTGCAAAGTGAATGCTGGCTTAAGATGTTTCTCTTCTTCTTTACTTTTCTGAATGTGTTGAGAGCTAAACTTGGTGGAAGAGTATGACATACAGTGGAAGTTGGGTGACTTGCAGATCATACTTTGGACTCCAGCAAAACCTTTAATTGCTTGTATTATTACTATTGACATTTTCAGTAGTTGAATATATTTTATTTCTGCATAACTAGTGTGGAATAAGGAGAGAGAAGACAAAGAATTCTGGGAATAGGATAAGACACCTTGGGGCACTGAAGTCATGAGCAGTTTTGAAAAAGCAGAGAGTCATTCCCAGCTTCAGTTTGTGAGTGGGATTTGCTCTGTAATAGGTTCCTTGAGCTGGGTCCCTCTGTTCACTGCAGTTAACTTTGTTTTGATGTTCCAGGTTAACTTGTTTGTTCTGCTGTCTGTGATCAGTGTTATGCTGAACGTGACTGGATTAATACTTGGATGTCAAGGCATTCAGTTTGTGTCCAGGGTACCCAGATGTGATTTGGTGAGCACACATACTGATTTGCACTGATTTCTTGTCATTATGGCTTATTAGCTTGCTGTGCTGAGATCACAAAATGTCCTGATGTAGAGTTGCAAGTAATTTAAAAACTAGCATAAAGGATTTTTGTAGTAATGTAAAAAATATAAACTGTTGAAAAAAGCCTGAGTGTGGGTAAAGGCGAGCTACCTACAAAATGTTCAGTCTGTTATAATCTGTGCATGGGGTTATTCTTCCTGTTTTGCCTCACCTGGTGAGGACCATTGTGTGATACCTTACAACAGCAGCTGTGAGGAAAAATTAAGGTAGATAAAATTATACTAGCTTTTCAGAACAGTTCCACTTGAGGAAGATGCAATCTGTACAAGGCAGGGCGAAAGATTTTTTTCTCAAGTGGTTGTCATGAGAAATAGAAGAATCACTATTCATGAACTGGAAACTGTGGAATAATTGAAATTCAAGGATACAATACAGGGTCACTTGGTGATGAAGATGATTGTGTAAAATATAGGTTCTATTTTGTGCAGGTAAAATACTGCATAAAACAATTAAAAAGTGGAGTTTTCTTTCTTAAAGATGGATATGGATGAAAACAAGACTTGTTTGTGCTGTGAGGAGCTTCATCCCACTAAATGCATGGAAGCAGAGGTTGTACTGAAGCTATACCACGTGAAGTCATGCAGTGCTGCTCACCTTCTTCTCAAGGTACCCTGCACACACTTCAGTAGTACTGCTTCTATAATGTCCATGCCCATGCAGCAGTGCAATGCTGAAGTTATTGCTATTACTGTTACTGCTATTACTGGGAAAAACTGTTATTTTTCTGCTTTTCCACACTGGTCAGAAGCTTTTCATGGTTCTGTAACATGTGGGGGCTTTTCTTGTGTCAGGGTTTTGACCAGTGCATTGCTGAGCCAATAAACAGTTCTTGCCTGTTTTTTGTGTTTAGTGCAATCAAAACTGCAGTGGAATCCAGACAAGATTACAGGGGTAAATAGGATCTAAATTTTAGCTAAATATTTGATGCCTTTGTTGGTCTTTTGCATTTCTCAGCCTTTAGTGGCTTACAAACTGCTAAAATAAAACTCCCAGCCAAAACCATCTTCAATAACAAAAAGCTTTGACATTTCTTTAATGGTGATCATCTTGAATCTGGATCTCCCACAGAAAAGTTATGATGAAAGGTATAGTTATTATATGAATAGGTGGATAAATCACATCTGAGCTGTATTAAGCCCTTCTGGATCTCTCTCTCTCAGGACAAAAAATATTGTCAAACAAGTTTTTGCAAATTACTTTGGTCTTGGAGATTGTGCTGAAGACTTCATGCCATACATTCCTTAGAAGTAATTGCCATGGTCATCCCTATGTTTTCTCTATTTGTTTTAGTTTTGTTATTACCATTATTATTATTTTCATTATTATTGTTATTATTATTTTGACATTCACAAATACCATGATTTAATCTTTTAATTTCAATAATCCTCATGTTCTTCAGAAAGTTCTCTTAGCTCTTGGTGTCCTGAATGCTCTCACCGCTACAGTTTGCTTCATAGCAGCTGCCCTGCATTACTTACAGATACTTGCATCAAGAAGATCCTGCACAGTAAGTGAGCACAAGGCATTGCCTACCATAAATAGTGGTACAAACACTATTAATAGATTACACTGTTCAGCAATATTTACAAAAGCTCAGAAGGGTTTTAACGTAAGTTCTGTTTGATTAGGGCGAGTGTGAAGTTGAAGATGAAGATCACAATTTGGATCCTGATGATTTTGTCCCACCCGTCCCACCTCCCTCCTATTTCACCATTTTGAGTTCTTGTACTCCAGAAACAAGTCACAGGTAAAACTGTGCACTCTCTTCCTTTGTTTTAGTGTCTTTCAAAACACTGCCTATTTTTTTTTTAAAGACTATTTTCTCTGGTGAAAATGGTTTGTGATTTCAGGGGCATTAAATAAAGCAAAGAAAAAAATCACATTAGTTTGAAGGCAGCATAAATATAGTGTGGGTAAGGGGGTAAGATTTTGTGAGTTTGAGTTTAGATTCTCTAGGAAATATTTCTGGATGAGAGAAATACTTCTGCTTGACACAGCTGAAAACTTACACGGTGCTGTCAAGAGCAGGTGAGGGCAGCAGTGAGAAGCCAGACACAACCACTTGTCAAGCCAGGGACCCTGAACGGTGTTCCCCCATGGACCTTCCTGCCAGAGTCATTCTCCTTTTCCCTCTTGGGCTGTTAAGGCAGAGTGAAGGGTCTGTTTTGACTGCACTGCCTGGAAAAGTAATCACTTACCTTGCAGGTGGTTATTTGCTCTTAAAAGTAACTTGCAGGTTGGGTTTACTAGTTTATGATTGGGGTGGGGCTGCATTATTCTGTTCTGAGCATACAATATTTATACATTAAGTATTTTGATGCTGAAGCAGACTGTATGAGTCTTGTTTAAAATTCCTCCTTTTTGTAGTGTGCAGGAATGTTTTGTTTATTTCACTGTTTCATCAGGAATAGCATGCATCAGTTTCAAGATTATGTGTTCCTGGCAGAGGTAATTACAGATTCTGGGATTGTCTAGAAATGATAATGACAACAACAGGATTTAGAATGAACAGGTCCTCTGAAAAGCCAGAGACTGGAGGTGAATTCAAAATATTACTAAAAACATTTGTGTAAGTCTTGCTTCAAGCTGCTTATGAGAACAGAATAGAATGTGTAATGATCTCTTTGGAAGAATAATTATTTATCGTTTTCAGAGTTCCCCTGCTTAAAATGGACCAGTTGTTCTTTGTCTAGCATGTCATTCTACATCATTATCTCTTTCCCAGAAGCAGTATTTCTTCTTTTTTTTCTTTCTTTTTCTTTTTTTTTTTTTTCACAGAGGGGCTGCTGCACAGTATTTAAGGCTTCTGTGGTCCAAAATTGAATAGCTACCTTGCCTATGACTATATTAAAACTTGTTGATAGTAATGTTTAAATGATGATGAGATCTTTCTGAAATCAGGCTGCTTGTTTCAGGGTGTTGTGGATAGTTATACAGCAGCGCAGAAGTTAAAGGAACAGACAGGCTTTATTTCTGTTTTTGGAAGATGAGTAATTATGACTCAGGCCAGGCTGGATCCTGCAGGAGTGTCTGAAATGGGATGTGGCCATTTCTCAGTCAGCCTCCTCACACTTCTACCTCCCAGACCGTACCCTGAACTCTGTGTAGCACCTGTGCCCTGGCTTTCTGTGCTGAGCTCCCTACATCCCAAACCTTTGTGTGCAAGGAGGGGAGGGTGTGGCAGGAAGCACATCCAGGGAGGTGAGCCCCATCTGCAAGCTCCAAGACAAATACATCCCCTGAAAAGGGAGACACCACAGTCATCAAAATTTGTGCCAAAGACATGTTTGGAATGGGTAGGCCTTCTTTACCACCCTTTGAATTGAAAAGTCAGAGGCCCAGCTATCAAAGCCAGTTGTTTTGCTCACTTGTTCAGGGGAAACTCGAACGTTTGTCTTATTTAATGGCAAAAAACAAATTAGCACTGCAAGTGTCTGGTCAATTCCTACCTCTACTCTTGTTATTTCATACATTAAAAAATAGAAATTGCATTATTTCTCAAGGTTGGCACAACATGAGCAGTGAGAACTGAGTTTCCAGGTTAAAAAATGTGAAATGTGCCAGGAGTTGGATTTTGATCCTTGTGGGTCCATTCCAACTCAGGAGATTCTGTGATTCTATGAAAGTGTCACAGGACACATAAATTTAAGGGTAGAGGTGATGCATGTTGGGAAGCAAGGCCTAGAAATCTTCCTCAGTTGAGTTTAAAGTATTGTTTGGGTACATCCTGGAAATGACTTTAATAATCAAGGTACTCAAGGCTTTTATAGTTGCATGTTCTGTTTTAAGTTTTAATAAGTTTTAACCTAATTGTTGGACATAGCATTAATTTTCATGGTGTGACTGCACTGTGTAGGCCAGATCAGGCATGTTTAAAAACAAACTTAAGATTCAAAATGTGTATAACTTTGTGGCTTATACTGAACACAAATTCAGCGTGAACATACTAGGAAAATGTAAAGAAGTCATGTCAATGGAGGATCTGTCTCCATCATACTCCAAAATTATTATGAAGCCTTTTGGAACAGTTGTAATTATATACTATTTTAACATATCTTATTATCCCCATTTTTAAGATAAAAAAAGACAATGGCCAGCTGTCAAAATATCTGCTTTCCTTTTCTCAGATTTCTCCATGCATTACCTCCACTGCCTTCACAGGAGCCTTTCATATAAGAGGGCTTCCAGGTTCTCATTTTGAAAGTTCTATTATTTTCCTGTCTGTGCAAGCAGTCTTCTGTAGGCATTTCTGTAATTCTGCCCTTTCCTCTGAGCTTGCAAGAAAAAAATTTTCAGTCAACTTTGTTCCTTCCAGCCAGTGTCCAGAGCAACCCTAAAGTCTGGGAGGAAGGACTTGCTTTGTAGAGAGTAGTATCCACTAGTGACCAAAGTCCAGAGACCAAAATATGGTTTCTGTGTGTTGCTTGAGGTTCCTGCTCAACACCAAGTCAGCAACTAAAATGTTGCAGAGAAGAACTGAGATGCTTTGAGTCACAGCCTTCTCTGAGGATTTTGTGGGGAAGGTTTTCTTGCCAGCTGTGCTGTTGACCACCACACTTTATTACACTGTTCCTGGGGCAATGAAAATGTATGTTTATAAAATTTAAGGTTTCTCCAGGCACTGTTCTGTTTTTTTCCTTCTCAAAGCTCCCTCCTAAGAGAAAGATGTTGCAGCAAAAGGTCTTTGGGATTAAAAACACCTGCTGTGTTAAATGTTTCAGAGAGCTCTTTGGAAACCGAGGAGTAAGGCTAGCCATGAGATGCATTTGCCTTATACAAGCCCTTTGTGAACTGATCAGCCGTGAAATTCTTGCATCATCATAAGAACAGCCTTTAGTTTGAATTTGGCTTTTTCTGTACAGCTCTATCTGAACTTAAACCACCAGGTCAGAAGTATCTTAAATATGGGTTGTAAGTAAGAACTCAGTGGTTCACAAAATGCTGAGCTAGGCTGTCATATTTTGAGTGACAACCTGTACTTTTATTTTTGTAACAAAACTGGACCTCTGAAGTAAAACTGGAATGGGTTCCTAGGCCCAGTACTGCCCAAAGATGTTTGAACTCTGGGGAACACACTGGAGAGGCACATCCTTAGGAGCTGAACTGGGAGCTAGTCCTGCTGTTTTCTGAGACAATGTCTTGCAGATCTTGACGAGTCCAGTATTTGAGACTTAGATCCCAAAATCTCAGTTGGCACAGGAAAGCCAGTGGAGTTTGGTAGCAGATTATATTTTTCTGCAACTGGAAGGCCATAGTGACAGATTTACTCTGTGTTATTTATTGCAGCCCACCTGTCTCTGATGTGATTTCTCTGCCCTATATTTATGTGACACGAATCAATGGAGTTGAAGTGTTCTGCCCTCTGGACCCACCTCCACCTTATGAAACTGTGTGCAGCTTAAAAAGCTCTGAGCAGGTATGGTCCACAGGAGTTTAATGTCTGATTTGTTTTTTCGACTCTGAGGGAGAGGTTGCACTCAAGCTTGGTAAATGTAAGTCAGGAGGATACATTTGATTACTAATGTAAATTTCACCAAAGATGTTAATTAATCACTTTCCTCTAGAACTGAAAAGTTTTCTTCAGTTGGAAAACTGCCCAGACATGGGAGAAGGAGCAGAAAGCAGTGTGGAGCACAGCTGTTGCTGCTTTTTCTAAAATACCTCCTTCCTTTGCTTAATTTACCTACACTGCTCCCGTGAGGGACTAGGTCAAGGTTTTGGCATCATTAGTCATCCCACTTTAGTGGTGTTTTCAAAAGACAGGTGCTTTTTTCCAAAAAATACTGGATAGGATAAAATTCACTGACCTGGATGATGAACATGAATATCAGACATTCACTGGCCTTGCTTTTGCCATGGAATTAAACTCGTATCACACAATCTCTGTGCAGTTAAGAGCAAGCGTTGCATTTCTAAGGTGGATGTTGCAGTTCTTAGGAAATGCTGAAGATGGTGACTTGTGTTTTTTCAACTTTTACATTTTATTCCAGGGAGGTGCACTTCAAATAAATGGCATGGAAGATGTTGATTCAGGGGAAGTAAGTGACAGGCAGTCCTCTCAAGGTAAAAAGTAATTTTA
The DNA here is from genome assembly GCF_963662255.1 of Cinclus cinclus. Classification (NCBI taxonomy): domain Eukaryota; kingdom Metazoa; phylum Chordata; class Aves; order Passeriformes; family Cinclidae; genus Cinclus; species Cinclus cinclus. The sequence goes on along the minus strand of NC_085084.1, from coordinate 15,554,498 downwards.
AAGTTTGTTCTAGAATGTTCTTTCCAACACATACCACTTAATGCAGCAGCAGCAGCATTATTAGCTCATTGAAAGACAGCCACCATACTGCAAACCAGAGATACAGAATCATGTTTGCTTTGGGCAGTGGGAACAAGGATTAATATTTAAAATGTTGAAAATCATAACAGGTTGTTTTCATATGAGATACAAAAAGGATGTGTTTTGTTTTTAGCAACCTAAAAGTTAGTTTTTGACACTATATCCATATGTTGTATGAAATTATGTCCAGCTCCAGTGCTTCCATTTGCTTAGTGTATGTGATGGTGCCTGTTAACATTTTGTTGCTGGTAAAAATAGGAGAAGGAGAATGCTGCTCTGTGTGAAGCTAAACTGGGAATTACTCCATTATCCAGCCTGAACTGAAAGAGTTATGAAATAGTTCCTGCATCCTGGTACAGGAGATAGCTAAACTACTCTTAGAGACTAGATCAGACTTTACTGTGCACTGTTTTAGAAAATGATGCCTATTGCTCCAAGTTGTTTTTAGTGTAATGTTTGTTGCAATGTATGCTTGTGGCTAAACATTATTAACTACCAGTTTTTGCAGTACAGCCCATAAAAATGTGTTCCAATTTTCATTTGAACTTGGCTATTATGGCAAGATTGCCTAGCCTGCAATATTCACACAAGAGTAAAGACTGGGACAGGGGGAAAGCCCCAGATATTTTGATTGTGGTCTGTGTTCTGCCAATCTACTTACCAAAGTATGAAAAACCTTGGGTTTGAACTGAATCAATTGAAATGGTTCTGTTATGTGGAGTCAGGGGAAAAATAGAGTTTGTAAAATTATACTTTAGGCAAATGTCAGCTCTGTCAAAGTGCCCTTAAACTCTGACAATCTGCCTGAAAGCTCTGAAAACAAGCACTTGGATGCTTTTGGTTTTTTGTCATTCATTCACCATAATGAAACCTTTTGCTACAGCTCCTCTGCATTTAATTCTCAGAGCTTTCTTATTGCTACAACTTCTGTTGCTTTCTCTGAGCTGCATGAGCTCAAACAAAAAAAGTTACCAAATGCAAGGATACATGGTTACTTGCTTAAAGTTATGAGGGTGGAAACAGGAAAAAAATAGCATAGAAAATGCACCTGCAGTGAAGGAAAGTCTTTATTTTTGTTTTGTTGTTTTTTTGTTTGGTTGGTTTTTTTGTTTGTTTTGTTTTGTTTGGTTTGTTTTGTTTTCTTTTAAAAAAAAGGCTCTGATAAGACATTGTTTGAGGCATTTGTATTAAAAACTTCCTTTGCAAGAATTCGACCTACCTGAACACATATGGCAAAGTGTACCCTCCTCTCCATCATCTTAACTGGCCTGTCCAGTATTTTTTTAATAAGAGGTCTGTAAAGAGATATTTAATTATCAGCCTGCCTGTTAAATTCAGATAAGAAAGAAACTAAGCCTCTTAAGAAAGAAAATTAACTCTGCTGCTTCTTCTAGATGCCAAGCCTTCCTAGAATTAAGAAGAAATAACAGCAGTATCTCTTCCTTTATTTAAATTTGGAGAGGTATACTACATCTGGCTGGAATGGAGTTAAGGTCCTTCATAGAAGCCTATGGTACTGGCTTGGATTTGTGACCTTGGGGGAATGTTCCAGCCTTGTCACTGTTCAGGGGCTGTCTGGCCATCAGTCAGCTAGTGGAGGGTGACTGCTTTTGCATCACTTGTTTTCCATTGAGTTTCTTGGGTTTTTTTCTCTCTACCTCACTGCAGCTGTCCTTATCTCAGCCCATGAGTTCTGCCACTTTTGTCCTTCAATTCTTTTCCCTGTATCACTGGGGAAGAGTGAGAGTGACTCTGAGGGACTGAGCTGCCTGCTGGGGTTAAACCACTGCAGGAGGGAAATATAAAATGGGGGCTTATGTTGGAACTGTGGCAGAGGAAGTCTACGGGCTGTCTCAGCTGGTGCAGTGTAGAAGTCTATAAATAAAACTTGAACTTTCAGTTTATGCTGGCAGGCTGTTATGCCAGGGCATTTGTGTATGAGGCTGTGAGTCCCTTGGCATCAGCAGAGTAAGAGAAATCCTGACTGCTGGCTGCAGGAGGAGCTCTTAAGCTTCTCCATGCCAGCTAAAATTGTTTTACTGATTTCATAATCACTTCTGAGAAGAATAGGACTTCCCCTGCTGATTGTAGGGACTGTAGGCAGGTGTGCAGCCTTTTGCTGGTGGCAGGAAGTGCTTGGTGGCTGCTCTGTATCATCACAAACTAGGTGTATGCACTTCCAGTAAACACCACTGTAAGACTCTCTGAAACTTTAATATTATTAAGGATTATCTTCAGATAATCTGAAAATCTGTTAATTAATATGTTCAGAATTAAAACAAAAAACAAACCAAACAACTTCTTCAAAGTAACAGCAGCACTGTACCTCCAGGACTTAACTGCTAACACAGCTCCACTAAGGTTGAAAAGTTTGGATTGGTAATGGGTTCTTTAATCCTACATGATTCTTGGTCTGCCATATTTTGTTGCTGGGCCTTACCTTCTGATTTGCTAGGCTAGTACCTGTTTTGAATAGGTAGTGTCATCCTTCTTCTCTTTAGAGATTCTAAGTTGCATTTGTGTAGGCGATAAGGTGCTGTGCTCAATACGTACACATCATCCAAGCCTAAATTTTTCTTGGATGGTCCTGACACTGGCACATACTTGTGTTAGAGTGACACCACAGATTTTTGCTGTGTTCTGAATAAAAGACTGTTTACATTAATTTGGTTTTGTATTGGGTTTGCATGGCCAAGGTTTGGTAGTAGCAGGGAAGCTGCTGGAAGGTTTGAAGTTTCTTCTATGTCTGGTAGAGCTCCAAAGATGGACCTGCTGCTGGAGAAGGCTGGACCAGGTAGAAATGATGGTAAAGCCTCTGTGACAAAGTATTTAAGAAGGAAAAAAAAAAAAAGTTACTTTGCAGATGTATTGGTGCTCAGAGAAGAGAGAATTGAGAATATGTGAGTGGAGCAGCCCTGAAAACACCAGGGTCCGTGGAGAAGGAGGGGCAGGAGATGCTCCAGGCACTGGAGCAGAGATTCCCCTGTAGCCCATGGAGAGGCAGCTGTGCCCCTGCAGCCATGGAGGTAACAGGGATGCAGAGGTTCACCCACAGCCCGTGGAGAAGCTCTGCTGGAGCAGGTGGGTGTGTGCAAAAGGGCTGTGAGCCCATGGGAGGGAGGCCTGTGCTGAAGCAGGCTCCTGGCAGGGACCTGCAGACCCAGGGAGAGAGGAACCCCTGCTGGAGCAGGTTTGCTGGTAGGACTTGTGAGCCTTTGGGTGACCCAGGCTGGAACAGGACCGTCCCCATGGAAGAGTAACCCACACTGCACCATTTTATGTAGAACTGTTGTCTGTGGAATGGACTCAAGATGGAGAAATTCCTGACTGTCTCCTGGAGGAGGGACCTCATGTTGGAGCAGAGGAAGGACTCCTCTCCCTGAGCAGCAGTGGAACCATCCAATGAACTGACTGTAACCCATGTTTCCTGTGCTGCTGCAGGGCAGAAGATAAAGCCTGGGGGAGGGCTTGGGGCAGGTGTTTTTAAGATCTGTTTTACTTCTCATTACCCTGCTCATTTTTGGGTAAAATTTGGTAATATCCCTGAGCTGAGTCTGTTTTGCCTGTGATAGTAATTGATGAGTGATCTCTCCCTGTCCTTATTTCAAGTCATGAGCCTTTCATTATATTTTTTCTCCCCTGTCCAGTTGCAGACGGGAGTGGCTGTGGTGCATGCCTGGCATTCAGCCAGGGACAGCCCACTACAAATAATTGAACTTTTTAATGATCAAGAAAATAGATTTCTGTAATACACCAGGTGCCACTAGATGGAGGTACAGAAACAAGCTTAGTGACAAATGCACACAGCTTCATCCCATCCTGTTCATTAAATTGCAGCATATAGTTCCACTCTTAGAAAAAGGAGGAGTGGGAAGGATATAGCATATCACAAAAACCCAGGAAAATATGTAAGTAAAGTTTTTAGTTCCTTTTTAGTGACTGGGGACTGATTTACAAGATAGCTAACAGCAAAAGTTGACTGACCTTTCTGACCATATGCTGTACAACTGATTATAAGCAGAAGGATTTGGGGCTCAGTGAGATTTAGTTTTTCACCAATAAAGCTGTAGCTCCCTTCTCTCTGATCAGTAGTTTAAGGTGATTTTTGTACTAGGGTGTACTAGACTGTTGTCTTCTGCTACTCCAGTTACCTAAGGCTGAACAGTTTTTTCCAAACATTTAAACAGGTTTTAGACTAATGTTACTGTTCAGGAAGTGTGGGTCTGTGCACACATACCTCTAGACCTTTGTGTCCAGTTATTCCAGATTTGCAGGTGGGATGGGGGAAAAAATCAGTCTCTAATAATGGCTTTTATAGATTAGCTTCATTTTGACTACTACTTTTCTGCTTCTGATAATTCAGCTGAAGAAATTCAGGAGTCTTCCAGCAGAGTGAGCCTTTTCCCTTCAAATGCAAGCTGTGTGCCTGCAGGAGTGAGCAGGAGAGCCTACCATCCCTTGAGGAAATGCTCTAAAAGTGACCCTGTGCTCCTGCACTGCCAGCTGCCTCAAGGTGACTCCGTTTTCTCTGTCAGTGATTGTGTAATGGTTCTTTAAAAGAAAACTTTTCAGAAGTTTGATACATTGAACTTGCAGAAATCAGCTACTGTTTCCCAACAGAGCATCTATATAACTAGTTTGTGCTTCACCAAACCTTCACCTAACTCCTTAGTCTTGCTGCTCTTTTAGTTTTCACATTTAGGAACAGGGTCTGGGTATGAGGGAGAGGTGGTGGAAAATGAGGAGGGAGACCACACAAGATTCCTCAGTGCACTGACATCTAAAATCTTCCAAGTGCAGTTGTCAGTGTGAGCAATTTAAAGAAAAATTGGCTTGGGAATTTGGTATTAGCCTATAAATTTGCTCCCCTTTTCTCAATCCTCATATCATAAAAAAAAACAACCAACTAACCAACCAACCAAAAAAAAAAAAAGAGAACATGGAGAGTTGATGAAACTGCTTTGGTGCCAGTGATCTAATTCTGTTGCTGTGGGAAAACTGGTAATGTGATTACACAGTCTGTGATATTGCTGACAGTCTTGAAAAATGCACCAGTCAGAGGTCTTGCAGTTTTTACTAGCGGATATTGGAATCCCCACATGTAGCTGCTGATACATACCAGCACTCAAAATATGAGTGCCAATGGGGCATGTTAGTAACAGCTGTTTATTTTGGATACTGGAAGTATGCCTGTCTGGATTTCACTTGCTGTTTTTGTGGAATGTTCTGATGGCTCTGCTTGTATCATGTGCTTTGTCTTGTGCTCCTATCAACTTCCACCAGAGCGGCCCAGAGAATCTGCTGCTGGAGCAATACTAGACAACACAGAGCCTATTGACAGCTGTGAAAGCAGAGTGTTTCTGCTGTACAGAGACCCAGAAGCATTTGGAAGATTTAGGCTCAGTGTTACTGAGGTTGGGTCCGTTCAGCAGTTAGATCAGTTAGTCATGATGCTATGGAAAAGGAACTTCACTGCAGCAATGGAATTTGCTTCAAGTTAGTGCTCTTCTTGCTGGGAAGTTTTGCATCTCCTCCTGGCATTTTTTTTTTAATCAGAAGCCAATACTAAAGTGCTTCTTGAATAATCTGTAGGTGTGGTTTGTTTTTTTTTTCCTTCCTTTTAATGGGGCCAAAGTTTAACTTGTTTACACCAAAGGCAGTGAATTTTTGTTTTCACCAAAGGCAGTGAAACTGATTCTGTATTGCCCTTTGTAACTGCAAGGTAATTTTGAACGTTTTGCTGTAGGTTTCTGTATGTTTTTTTTTCCACTGGATTTCTACTTTGTAGTATTGCTAGCTTCCAGCTTGAAAGGTAGTTATTTGCAGGTACAACTTGTCCTCCTGACTGCTAGTAACTAAAAGTTATCAAGAGTTTAGGAGAGATAAAAGAAGAAAAGCCTTCTACCTTTATGTTTACATTAACACTCAACATGCATTTCAGATCTCTTCAGATCAAAAACAAGAGAAAGGAACCAATGTACGCAATGACAAAGAGCTTTCAAAAGGGGAAGAGTCCGTCCAGACCCTTAGACATGTAATAGGCAGTCAAGCATAGCTATGTATGACTATTTTATAGGCATTTTGTGTAAACCCAATAGAGTGAGCCTTCCATTCCACCCTGACCACGCCAGACTGTTAAGTTTTACAAGGTTAAACTATTCACTGCATCCTCACTGAATGAGGAGGGAAATCTCCAAGAATACTGTGCACTATGTGGATTGTTTGCTTTGTTTCATCTTCTTCTTCAGAGACAGTGTTCAGCTGTGAAACTGCAACACCCAGGGATGTAAATCCACTGAACACCGTCACCTTGCGGAGGAGTTCAAGAGCAAGAGCACTGAGGGGCAGACCCCAATCTCTGATAGACTATAAGTCTTACGTGGACACTAAACGGCGTGTGGCATGGATCCTTGAGCAGTCCTCCTGCAGCATGAGCCCAGACATACATGACTTGGTGGAAAATATCAAGTCTGTTTTAAAATCAGATGAGAAACACATGGCAGAAGCTGTCAGCAGTGCCACTTTCCTTGAGCAGGTAGTTTTATTACTTGTATTTATCAGGTGATGTGGAAACCCACTGGCCCTGGTTTGGAAGTATAGGTTTACATTTGCCAGTCTGAGTTTTTGGACCGAATTGGCTTCCTTCAGCACTTTAGTTTCATGTAAGGGAGTGTGTGAGAGGCTCTGATATTTCTTGCTCTATCAGCCAGAAGCCACAGTATGTGTGTATTTAAAAACTGAGTCAATCTTCTGTTGAGGAATCATGAACTGTAAATAACATGACAGTATTTTATACTGAGTGTGGCAGGGGAAAGGGAGATGTTATAAATAAACATGTGCTATTGCAAACCAGAAGGAATGGAGGCTGACAAGGAAATTTTTATGTCAACCCACTAGAAGCAACTTTTTTGTGATTGGCTCCCACGATATAAATAAGACATAGTACTAAAGAAAGAAAAGCAGAAAATGGAAAATAAGTGCTTACATTAATGGAGTGAATATCCAGAAGTTTCAGACACTGCAGACTTCATCTAACAAATGTTTTGGTAGCTTACAGACCATTTGGGTAGATTAACTGATTCATGCATACCACAAGTGACTTGCTATGACAACTGCTTTTGGTTTGTGTTCTCATGCAAAACACATCAGTGTCATTTAGGCTCTGCACATAAAGTGGGATTTCCCACTGCAGCCTTCAGGCAACAAAAGCCTTGACAAATTTGACAGAAACAGGAGGGGAGAAGGCTCCTTATGAGAATTTAATTTTATCACACAGGCCTGAAGGTTATTACAGTTCAGTGGCTTCTGCAAGGAAGCAACATTTTGGGTCCTTCTAAACAATGCTATGCCATAGGTTGAGTGAGAGAATTCCTGAGCACCTTTGAGAGGGAAACCAGATCAACCTAACAAAAACCCCACAAGCAACAACCAAATAAAAAATTACCCCACTCCTTTTCCCAACCAGAACTGCTTTTCCCACGCCTCCTCAGCAAATGCTAAGGGTTATTTATAGCTTTTTAAAATTATTCTTTAAAAATAACAGACAACACTACAACTAGCTTCTTCCTAGCTGGGTAAAAAACTATTTTAATGGAACAAGAGCTGAAAACAAAACTGATTTAAACTTTTCTTTTTAAAGGTGATGACACCTTCCCAGCCAGCCACGTCATTCAGAGGTCGTGTGTTGCCTTTCAGATTGCATCCTGGATTGCTGCACCTGGAGAGCTGTGGTGACCTGAGCACTTTCACCACAGAAGGAGAACAGCTATCAGAGAGGAGAATCCAAAGAGCAGAACATGAACGGCCTCACAGTGTTGTTGGTGTTGTCAGGGAAACTATACTTTGAGCTAGCTTTTTGGATATTCCTCAGCAGAGCACTTCTGCCAGACATATACATACTGCAGAGGAAAATCATCTCTGGCAAGTGGGTGGATGGGTTTGTCAATAATCACCTTTTTTTTTTAAATACTCTGATACACAGACTCCAAAGGGGAAGATCATTCTACAGAGAGTATTAAGCAGATTGAAAGCTGACATTTATTGGGCTTGCAGCTGCAGCTCATCTGTTTGTTATGTATTGGTGCCCTGCATCTCTATGAAGTTTGATAACATGTAGTTGTGGGGTATTGTGATATGTCATCTTTGTGGAAGGAGCTGTCAAAAGCAGTACTGAAGAACTTGGCAAATTTTTGGTACTTTTGGTTTAAATTAAAATCTCCTGTAATAAAATGGAGACCTTCAGATACAAAGTAAGTTAGTAAAAAAAAGGGTGTACAGAATTCTTAAATTATTCTTTATAAAACAAGGTTGTTGATGTGCAAACTGCACTAGAAATTATAACTGTCCTGAGGAAGTACTCTTTTGGCTTGGTGAATTTCTTTCTTAATGGCAGAACATTATTTATTTCTTAATGGTGGAACAACATCCAAACCCAAAAGCACAGGTGTTTTGCAACAGGTGGTGCTGGCTTGTTACTGTCCTGGGAAGAAAGGCACTCCTATAGTCTCATTTTAAATGCTGTTTATTACAGCAGGTGGGTGCTATGAACAAAGAAGCTAGCATAACTAACTTTATATTTCTTCAGGCGCTGGGAAGCCTTGATTGAGCAGCATCGAGCAGGGCACAAGTTATGCAGATTACATCCATTTTATCCCGTTTAGGTAATTTGAAGTAATCAAAAATTTTCTTAGTGAACAACTCTATTTATCACTTCTACTGTCAAACAGAAGGGCTGTTCACATGGGATCCTACTGCTGCACTTCTAGACAAAGGCACGGACACACACATACTGCTGGGCAGTATTTTGAGTACCATTTTGAGTAAATGGTAAATATCATTACTCAAACTGGGGCTGCCTGCAGGCTCACTTCTTATCATCAACCATCTAAATTTATTCTGTGGCCAAGAGACATTGCTAGAGCTCCATCTGTCCGGGGGCACAAGGCACAGCACAAAGCACAGCACAGGCCTGGCTCTACTCAGGTGAGAGGCGCCTGGATCACAAACTCTCCCTGTACCATGACGCTAGGTCAGGATTGCCCCACATGCTTCTGCACTGAACATTAAGTTACAGCTTCAGCCCTGACACTGGCACTGTCAGTCCACACAGGTCACCGGCATCACCTCTTTAGTCTGCAAGGTGCCATAGGGTGCTGGAACTGCAGTGGGGTCTGCTTGTCCTCTGTATGGAGCCAAACCACTAAAACACTGAAGGAGAGGGTAAGAAACATGTCCCCTGTGAATAATCTGTGAAATTTTTGTCTGTACTGCTGAAGAAGTAACACAGAAATTGGTATGTACAGCTAATGGTAAGAAAGATGGAGGGGTGGTACACAGGGAAATGCAGAAAGCAAGCTCAGCCCGTCTACTGTACCCTTTATCAGGGACTTAGCAATTTTTTCCATCAGTTAAGCAAATAAGGTGAAGTACTTCATTCTCTCACGTTGATGGTAGTTGTATTTCACGTTATGAACAGACACTAAGTGTCTGAACGCCCATGTTTAGTTTTCTTCTGAATCAGCAGTGGCATATATTTTCATTTCTGTGGTTTCAAAGTACTCATGACACCCTGCAAGGCATAGAAAATCCTATGAAGCCTCACCAGAGGAAACACTCCCTTGAAGATTTTTTTTGGTTGACTTGCAAATATAATCATATTCTTCATAATCTCTCATACAAATATTTTTAACCTTAGCACAGGCAGTTCCACAGTTAATTCTAGGGACAGACATATTACAATTCTACTTTTAATTCATTCACATAGTGTTAGGTCTTTAGTAATAAACCACGCTGACAACATTTGAAGGAAAATGGTAATTTCAGAAATTAAAGTGTGAAGAATTTTATCAAAGCCCCATTTATGAAAAACTCCTATTTAAAGATATTCAGTCAATGAAATAATATTTCTGTCACAACCACAGTGGCATTTCACACAGTCTAAAGTGGGATGCCACCTTAGATTAGGAATCAGCTTTCTTTAGGAGCACTAGTGTCATGTATTGCCTGCAAAGAATGTTGTCTTAAAAATAAAGGTACAAGTATTGCTTCACACCTGCAGAAACACAGATAGAATTACTCCAGACTAAGTGTTAAAAAAGAAGTTCAGACACCTACTAATTATGTATGCATTCCACACTGGCAAGTGAGCCTCTAGGTCAGTATGAGCAAATTCTCAGCCTTGTCTGAGGTATTTTTGTTTTGTAGTTTATTGTTGCAAATCTTACAGACATTAGCGCTCTGTTAAATAAAGGAATGTAGCACAGTAAATACATCACAACAAAATAACTGGCCAGAAACCCCTTATCCTGTCCCATCCAAAGCAAAAAGCCCACTCTTCTCCCCTCTGTCTCTCCCCCAAATCAAACCAGCACAGCTTCATTAGAGAGGTCAGAGACCTGTGGCAGAAAAACATCAGAGTAATTACATTCAGTAGATGTGCAATATCAACATTCCAGGCTCACATATATTTATATATATATTTATATTTTTATATAGAGATAATTAAATGTTTACAAAGAACAATATTGTTACAAATACAATACTATGCTTTTCCCAACGCTTTACAATAATTTCTATTCATCCTCTTTACAGAACAAAAGTACAACTTCATAGTCTAGATACTGCGCTAAATATATACAAGACATCTCAACCATGTTGCTGTCTTGAGAAATACATTTCTTTTAGAAAAGAAGGAAAGCTAGCAAACTAGGAAATGCAAACTGAGACTCAAACAAGATTCAAAACAAACGTGAAACTTCGAGAAATAAAAAATACAAGGGGTGTTTCATCCTTAATGTAAACACTTAAAGAGTTAATTAGACTGTATGAAGCAGCAAGGATGAAAGAAAAATAATTCAGGTCTGTCATTGAAGAAGGAATGTAAACCTTTGAAGGAATGTTCCTTTGCATCTGTTAAAAATCCCCATATCTGATCTATCAAACTGCTGCACCAGTCTAGAGAACAGCCAGCTTTCCCTTTTGAGTTCCATTTTGTTGAAACTCTGTTTACAAAGTAAAATGGGACTGCTTACAAGACTGTTCTCAGAAGTGTGCACACACTATGGACCTCTCAGTTTAGAAATCTTATGCACGTGCTATAACTGAAAAAATGAGATTTTTTTGCTAAGCTCTGGTCCTGCAAGCATTCATTTGCTTAATGTTAAGCACCTATTTAAGATGAACAGTAACTTCACAAACTCCTGGCTGCAGGATTTTCAAAGAAACAGTTGTTTCTTCTCTAAATTCATTTGCATGTTCAGGTCTTCATTTCCCAGTGAAGTGAACTGAAGACTTCACCACATGAGCTATACAGAACCAAGTGAAGTGAAGGGCATACACACAGCAGGAACCAGGAGCATGATGACTGTGTTTTCAAGAGTTCACTAAGTTTCCTCAGGCAATGTATGGAAAGGCTGCACTGTATATAATCTTCTGAATTGTACATGGTTATATACCATATTTACATTTATTACTATATATATGGAAAGTTCTAGAAAAAAAGGTTCAAATTACCATAAAACAGATGTCTACAGTTAAACAATATACTCACAAGCCATTAATTACCTTGTTGCATCAGTGAGGCAGCAGAGTTAAGTACTAACCTGGAATACTAACACCATTCTCTTGTGCAATCTGCTATTCTGGAGCCTTGGATTAAATTATATAACAAGAAATGCAGTAAAATCAAGTACATTAATCTCAACACTAAAACATATCCCCTTACTACAACAGTTTATGCACCACTTCAATATGTCCCTTAAATATCTGCTTCCCACAGGAATACAGTTCATCCTCTAACTCTTGATCAGACTGAGGTTATCTATGGTTTTAGAAAGCCAAAAAATGGACCCCTGACAAGAGTGCTCAGTGGTTCTCAGCAGTGTTTGCAACAAGTGCACATGCACACACCCACTTCCATGAATCCCCATAGCAATGTCTAGGATCACCACTGGACTGCAAGCAACGCTTACATTGCACAGCTCACGTCACGACAAGTGAGAAACAAGTGACTATGAACAACACCGCATTTGCAAAGCAGAAGTGGCGTGTGGCTGTGTGTTGTCTGCTCTTCTTTTCATCTCACTGAGCCTTTCCATCACGGCAATACACAGCACAAACTGTTTCTTTAAAATAAATCAACATACTAGCCTGGATTAAACACATGGTTCAACCCCAGTATAAACACCTGCATACAGTCCTGAAAAAAAGTAACTACAGAGAATGTAGAATTCTCTCACTAGGAAGAAAAGACACTGCTGTTTTTTTTATTTTGAACCCTCTTAAAAAAGCCAAAGAACCCAACCCAGCCCCCTTTTCCCCTTTTGTCTCTAGCATGCAACTTAGAGGCTAATCAAATACAAGATTTCATACATCCCTACAGTTAATAATCTTCATACAAGTGCATATAGTACACACATATCTCTTGTAAGTGCCATACCTATGGGAAAAAAAAATCACAAGCTAAATTATATAACAAAATAAATAAGTTTATTCCTGCCTCATCCTTTCCACTGTTACCTATATCATGAACCAAATAGAAAGTCAGTAAAATCAGACAGGTCTTTGGACAAAAATATATGTTAAAACTGGCTCAGAGAACAAAATTACTTAGAATAGTCTGCAGATCTCTTATATTCAAACTTCATAAATAGGAAGCACAATTTTAAAAATGTCTATATACATTGGCACACATGGCTATGTGCACCAAAATTGGAATTAAGAGCCTAGAAAAAGTGTAGCTATTCAGCAGATCCCCTCACTATTTTTCTTGTGGATATTTAAAGATCATCCCCCCAACTTCTTTAATCTCTAAAATCAAGAAGGGACTATAAAAGACAAAGCAGAAGACAACCAGGAGATAGAAACCTGGGGGCAGAGAAGGGGAGGCAGCTGTAAAAAATTTCTTAGTGTAAGTAATGCAAGAATAACATGTTTCGGGAACTTAGGGAGTATCATCTGGAGTCCTACTATGAAGAAGAACTGATGACAGAGGAGAATTAAAAGGTGTGCATTTGGAAAATTCATTTTACAACAGCAGCATTTACTGAGTCTTCAGAAGCAGGCAATTTTTCCTGAGGGCAAAACAATCCTTTTGGTATTCTACTTTCCCCACAGACACAAACCTTTAGTACTGAGCTTGGTGTCTGTGGGAAATTAGGGCAAGAAAAGCAAAGTCACAGGCAGGATATCCAAGAGAACACTTTGTACCCTATACTTCTATCTGTTTGATGAAGTCATCTTTCATTCAGCAACATTTCATTTGCTTGGTTTGTAAAATCACAGCCACAGAAATAAAACTGATTATGTAGCATGAAATAGAGCCATCTGTGAATGCTGCTGTAACCTATGTTGCTGTTATTGTCCTGTTTTGCAAGTGGAGCTGTATGAAGTTTCACTCATAAAAAGATGCAACCAAAATAGTTCCACAGACACATTTTACCCCTTACCAAAATGCAGGGAAATGGTGGGAAGAAGAGGAAAAAGGGATGAAGGAGAGAGCAACAGTGTATTTGTGTCTAAGAAGTGGGGAGAGAAAAATAACTGTCGTTGCAGACACAGAAATGCAGCACTAGAGAGACAAGCACTAATGAGGAAAAACATTTTCCATGCACACTGTGGCGGTGAGCTGTCAGCTTCAGATGTAAACTGGTTGCTCTTGTGCAGTCAACAGTCTGTACATGGCAGCTGGCATAGTCTTCATATGGATCTAGAGGAAATAAGCCAAGTTAATTGATGTTCCTAAACATGCATACCTCACATGAAGGACCCAGATAAGGTCATACAAGGCAGAAGAAAAAGGTAAAAGTTGAGAGTTTTCATACCCTTATTAAAATATTGCAGGTGATGATTTTATGAAACAATATGTTTAGTATTGATGAACCATCTAAAATTGTAGACACTTCTTATTTTCAAGGTACAGTTCTTCTAAAGAATAGAACTATGGGGCAAATAATGAAAGAAATGGTGTGGAGGCTTGCTCTCACTTCAGCTTTTTGGATTTGATTAGCAACAGAGGTAGAACCACAGAATTATGAAACAGTCTGAACTGGAAGGGTCCTTTCAAGATCATCTAGTCCAAACTGCCTTGTTGCACATACCAACATTTTTCACTGGAACAGGTTGCTTAGAGCCCCATCCAACCTGCCTTGAACACTTCAGGGATGAGGCCTCCCCACTTTCTCTGGGCAGCCTGTTCCAGTGGCTCACCAACCTTATACTGAAGGATTTCTTCCTATGCCCTGTCTAAACTTACTCTTTCAGTTTAAAACCACTGCCTATTGTTCAGCACTGGAGACCCTGGTAAAAGTCTCTCTCCACTTTTTTTAGAAGCCCCCTTTATACACTGAAAGGCTGCTGTAAGATCTTGTTGCTTCTCTTCTTCAGGCTGAACAACCAAACCTCTTTCAGTTTTTTGTCACAGTATAGGTTCAACCCTTTTCATGGCCTTCATCTGTAGCTGCTCAAACAGGTTCATGCCTTATTTAAGTTGAGGGCCCCAGAATTGCACACAGTACTCTAGGCAGGGTCTCACAAAAACAGAATGAACACGGAAAATCACCTTCCTCTTGGCCACATTATTTTTGATGCAGCCCAGGATATATTTGTTTTTTAGGGCTGTAAGTGCCCATTCCTGGCTCATGTCCAAACTATCCTTCCACCAAGTTCCTCTCTTCAGGGCTGTTCTCAATCCCTTCAGCCCCAGTCTCTGTTGATGCTGGAGATCACCCAGACCCAGATGCAGGACCTTGCACTTGGTCTTGTTGAACTTCACAATGGTCACATGGGCCACTTTTCTAGCCTGTTCAGGGCCCTCTAATGGCATCCCTTTCCCTAAACACCACTGATCTTGATGCCACCTTCAAACCTGCTGAGAGTACAACTCAATCCCACTATGTCACCGATGAAGACACAACAGAGTACTGGTCCCAATACAGTCCCTTGAAGGACACTGCTCATTACTAGTTGTTACTGGTAACAACAATAAACTGTGCTATACAGCCTAGACACATTGCTGGTTCTTACCTCACCAACAGCATTTGAGAGGATGTGAACAATTTTCTCATGGGGTGTTGCTACAACACTCTGCCCATTGATTTCAATGATCCGATGGCCAACACGCACACCTCCTCGCTCTGCTATGCCTCCTCTCATAAGGCTACAGATCTGCAAGGGACAGGACAAATTTATCACGGGCTGGATAAGGAACAGAGACTTGCTCACCCATTTTTTGCCTGCAAGTTATGAATCAACATTCAAACACAGACTGGCAACAACAAATTCTAAGATGCAACCAATTGCTGACTCAAGTAGGGAATGGATATTCTCTTCCAAGAGCAGAACAAACCGTCTGAAAAGGCTGTTTGTGTTGTACATTACATGTCTTGTGGTTTGGAAATTTATGAGTGTATGAAGGAACTTAATTTCAGAATGTTCATTAAGCAGATGCCTTACAACAAAAAGGATCAAGAACAGGCTTCTTCTTCTGAGATCATGCAATGGCTTGGTTAAGGACATGGATGATGTATGCTGAAAGCAGACTCTTCCACACATTTTTGTTTTGTTATGCTGAAATAACTTTTTTATTCCTCTGCCTGTCTTTAAAGTTGTGAAGTAAATAGAGACAAAAAGTAATTCTTATTAACACAACTTTTATATCTCAGACTTAACAAATGCAAAGTCCTGCTTGCAGTACAGAGAAAATAGCAGCTTCCCTCTTCTCACACTGAAACTTACCCACAAACGGAGAGGAAGTTTCATACATGATAAAGGTTCATCAGAAACTGTGGAAGCTACTTACAATCCCATTCTGCACACTGAAACCCAACTGATATCTGAGGTCTGGTCTTCTGATCAATACTGTGGTTACTGGAGGACATCTAACTATGTTCAGTTTAACCCGGGCCTGGTTTTTCAAACCCTGAAAAAAAATACCAAATTGACAGTTAAACATGTAACATGAGCAGAAGAAAAATGGTCTTAGAACAATGACATGGGAAGAGCCTTGAATAAATAGATCTTTGTATGCATTGTACCAGAATCTGATCACTGACAAAAGCATCAGAATATTCAGTGAGATGAGTGATGTAACATCAGTTTTTGTTTGCCAAAAATCTGGCACAGTTGTTTTAGGAAAACTAGGTTCCTGATGGCAGTTTCTTAATTTGATAACAGAAATAATTCATTAAAGGAATATTCAACAGGTCTATGCAGCTCACAAAAAAAGTCAGTGGCTTTTACATAAGTAGCTAAGTTAGTTACAAAATGGTTGCATCCCTAATGAAATATACTAAATTCTGTCAAGCAAACATCAGGTCCTCCTTGTATCATCATTGCATAAGCAGTGTTCATAATTTCCATTATTCACAAAATCCCAAGATGGGTAAGGTTGGAAGGGACCACAGAGGGTCATCTGGTCTGACCTCCCTGCTCGAGCTTGGGTCATCCCAGAGCACATGGCACAGGATTGTGTCCAGATGGCTCCTGAATATCTCCAGTGAGGGAAACTCTGCACCCTTCCTGGGCAATCTGTTCCACTGCACAGTCACCTACACAAGTTATTCCTTTATGTTCTCAGGGAACTTCCTGTGCATCAGTTGGTGCCCGTTGTCTCTCGTCCTGTTGCTCAGCACCACCAAGCAGAGCCTGGCTCATCCTCCTGGCACCCTCCCTTCAGGTCCTTCCAGACATTGATGAGATCCCCTCTCAGTTCTCTCTTCTTGAGGCTGAACAGGCCCAGCTCGCTCAGCCTTTCCTCATAAGAGAGATGCTCGGGTCCTTAATCATCTCTGTAGCCCTCCCCTGGAGCCATTCCAGGATCTCCATGTCCCTGCAGTGCTGAGGAGCCCAGAGGTGGACACAGCACTCCAGATGTGCCTCCCCAGGGCCGAGCAGAGGGGCAGGATCAGCTCGAGTGCTGGCAGTGCTCTTCTTGATGCACCCCAGGACACCATTGGTCCTCTTGGCCACCAGGGCACACTGCTGGCTCATGGACAGCTTGTTGTCCACCAGGATCCCCAGGTCCTTCTCCACAGAGCTGCTCTCCAGCAGCTCAGCCCCCAGCCTGTGCTGGCGCATGCAGGCGTTCCTCACCAGGTGCAGGACCCTGCATTTTCCCTTGCTGAATGTCAGCAGGTTCCTCTCTGCCCATCTCTCCTGCCTGTTGAGACCCTCTGAAGGGCTGCACAGCACTTGGGTGTTGGCCACTCTTCCCAGCTCTCAGCCATCAGTGAACATGCTGAGGAGGCATCTGCCCCTTCACTGAAGACAGTGATGAATAATTTTAAAAATACTGTACCAATATTGAACCCTGAGGGACACTGCTACCTAGAGGCCTCCAACCTGACCCTGTGCCGCTGATTATGGGGTCTGAATTGAATTCAGTCAATTCTCTATCAGCCTCACTGCCCACTAACCCACTTCACACTCCCTGAGTTTGCCTATGAGGATGTTGAGAGAGACAGTCTCAAAAGCCTTGCAGAAAACATCCATTGCTCTCCCCTCATTCTTTCAGGTAGCTGTTCTTCAGTAGAAAGAAATTAATTTAATCAGGCATGATTTATCTTTGATGAATCTATGCTGACTACTGATTATCACTTTATTGTCATCCACATGGAGAGAGATGGCCTCCAGAATGAGGTGTCACATCACTTTCCGAGGGATTAAGGTGAGGCTGACTGGACAGTAGTTTTCTAGTTCTCTTTCTCGCCCTTTTTGAAGACCAGGGTGACATTTGCTTTTCTCCAGTCCTTAGGCAAGTCTCCAGACTGCAAGAAACTTTCAAAGATGATGGTCAGGTCCTGTTCTGTGGTGTCTGCCAGCTCTCTCAGCACTCATGGATGCATTGTATCAGGGCCCATGGATGGATGTACAGATTTTGAGTTTGCCTAGGTGTTCTCTATCCCAATTCTCTTTGACCATGGGAAAATATTCCTACCAACATTCCTACCAACATTTACCCTGATTTCCTAGGTCAGAAATTCCTGAGGGCTGGTTTTGAGAGGGAACGCCAATCCATAGGCAATGTTCAGTAACTCTGCCTTGTCTGTGTCCTCTGTCACCAGGGTGCCCCCTCCATTTAGTAACAGGTCCACATCATCCTTTGTTTTCCTTTTGTTGTTGATGTATTTGAAGAAGCTCATCTTGTTTCCCTTGACATGCTCAGTTAGATTTAACTCCAAATGGGCCTTTGCCTTCCTTGTCTCATCTCTCCTTAGTCTGACAACCCCTCTATATTAATTCCAAGAGGCCTGACCCTGCTTCCATCTCCTGTGTATTTCTTCCTTATGCTTGAGTAATGACAGGAGTTCTTCATTCATCCATGCAGGTCTCTTGACCCCTTGTCTGACTTCTTGCTCACTGGGATGCATTGTTGTTGAGCTTGTAGGAAGTGATCCCTGAATATCAACCTTCCCTGCAGGACCTCTTCCCATGGGATCCTGTCATCTCTAAAGAGGCTACAATAAGCTCTCCTGACGCCCACGGTTATAATCTTACTTACTCGCAAGCTGGCCCCAACCTCCACACCTCCAACACCTCCACCCTTTCCTGTCTGTTGGGTAAGGTCAAGCAGCACACCCATTTCTTGTGGGATATTCTACCATCTGTGACAGGAAGCTGTCCCCAGGGCTTTCCAGGAACCTCCTGGATTGCTTTGCTGTGTAGCTTCTCTAGAAGATGTCAGAGTAAAGTCCCCCCACAAGAACCAGGGCCTGTGACTTCAAGACTGCTTTGAGCTGTCTGTAGAAGGTCTCATGCACCTCTAGATCAGGCATCCTGTAGCACACACCCACAAGTGTAACCCTTAGCAGTCTGCCCTTTTATCCTAAGCTATAAACTAGCTATAAACTATCTATTCACTCATCATCTACTCCAAGACAGAGCTTAATACATTCCAAGTACTCTTCCTCCCTTCCAACTGAGTTATATCACATTCACCATAAACTACCAGAAGAAAATTGAATGAGAAAAATTTATTTTTAATGTCAGGGTGGTTAAAACATGTATTGACCAGAGAGGCAGTGGAGTAGCCAGTCTTGGAGTTATTTAAATCCTAGTGGGCACAGCCTTAACAAGCCTACTCTACTTTGAACCACAATGTTGGTCTAGACCAGCTGCAGGAGTGACTGCCAGACTCATGATTGTGTTTATATGGCTCTGTGAAAACAAAAATGTAATAAACCACCAATAAACACAATCTGACCCCTTGTACAAGTTCAAGCACTCAGAACTCTTGGAGATTATTGTGAGAGATTTTTGAAATGTCCAAGTCACACAAAATAATAGCCATAAATCCATACATTACAAAATGCTTTCTAAAACATGCAGCAACTTTCAGCTCACTTAATTAAACACCTGCCAGTTCCAGTATCTGCTTCTAAATTCCTTTCATATGTGCAGCTGTAATCCAGGTCCCACATGCAATCAAGGGATCAGACACTGAGTTCAAATTATTAACTCCAGAAAGTAGTTCCTACTGTAGCTAAGGTAATACACTGAAGCCTCTACATACAATTTACTGCTGCTGATTCTGTTGAACTTCAGATACAGCAGTGACTTGAGTAATTGAACTGGCACCCCAGCATGATGAACTACTTTGAAGTCTGTTTTCTTGTCAGAGCCTTAAACTGGATGTAAGCAACAATGTGTGCAAACAGCTGCCCTCACTTCCACAAAGTGCTGAGCTCAGCTTGGCTCATGTTTGGAAGTGGCTGCAAGACAATGAACACAAAACGAGAAAGCTCATGGCTATGGGAACTGCCTGTACTCCACCCTCAGAAGAAAGAAGGTCTGAACTTCACCTCTTCCATGACTATGTACTCCTCTACTCTGGTGAGGAATTAGCAGTGCACCTCACATGTTCTAGGGCTATTCACTTTCTATAGGCAGGTCTTAACAACACACACTGTAGGGGACAAGGACTTCTCAACCTGAACTACTCTGTGGCCATGATGTTTATGGGAAAAACTAAGGAGCTTTTGCCTCAGTGTTCTAATCCTGAAAGGTAGGAGCCATGCAGAGTATGGGGGTGCCCATTTCCATGAGGAATTTAAGTGTCTAACTTCAGTCATCTGAATCCACTCATGGTACATGCCCAGAACAGACTTCATATCATCATGCTCTTACATCCCTGATGAATGTCTAAATTACTTACATGTATTCTTTGGGGGGAAAAAAAAAAATGTGGTCCCTAACAAAAATTATTTTAATTTTAAAGAAAGTGCATGTATTTCAGAAGTGGCTAATCTTAAGCAGTATACAGACTCGTAACATAAACTGATCAGAAACAGAAAATGGTATATTTTGACCACCTTTCTATGTTTATCTAGTTCCCAAGTATAGTTCTGATAGTATCCAGCACCAGATGCTTCTGAAAAGGACAGAAGTAGCATAATCCTATTAGGGAATAGCCACAACACAGGGAAAGCTTCTTCCAAGCTCTGTCATTTGCAATTGGTTTATGGTAAATTAGGAGCAGAGATTACATCCATAATACTGAATTATCTTGTTTGAAGTGCTTGTGACATATGTTTATCCACATAATATTATATTTTCATAGCCGTACTTCCAGCATGCTAAGGAAATCAGAAATCTGGGATATCTCTACCACATTTAATAATCTGCGCATAGATCGTTCATATACATGCTTGTTTCCAAAAGTGCTATATGAATAACTCCAGATGTGTGGTTATGAAGACCTGCAAACACATAGATTATCTTCTCTTTAGAAAGAAAGAAAGAAAGAAAGAAAAAAAGGCTGGCAGTAACTACAAGTGACGAAGACAGTGAAGAAGAGAAAGGCCTGCAGAAGCTGGAAACAGCAAAGCTGGTTAGTTCTGTATTGAGAAAATACTGATGAGCAAAACAAAAACTCCATCTGAATAAGGGAAGTATAACTTATCACAGCTTCAGAAATAAAAAATATGTGGGATAGGAAGCAATCACAAAAAAACCTCCTAAATTTGCATGGAGGTTTTTTTTTTGTTTGTTTCAATGATGCTGACACAAAGGTATTTAATGTGATTTTTTTTCCCCCTCTTTTCTTTACAGATGTAAGAGTGTTTCTGCCATATTTTCAGTATGTCACACAGGCTATCATTTCTACTCACTTTATCTAAAATGACTTGTTTGGTGACTTATGCATGTATTACTTATGAGAACTCAATGTTAACATTTTGGGAATCCTTAACAGGAAGTCTTTATAACAAACATCTTAGTTCTAGTATGAAGAGATAATCCATGAAGAAAAAAAGAAAAGATTATGCACTTTTTTTTTCTTGGCAAATTTACCTTCTATACGGAAAATTTGCTGTGCAATTTAAAAAAAATACAAAGTGAAAGAAAAAAGTTACATAATAGAACTTATTACCAAAAAGTTGCCTAAAGGGCTAAGTATAACAAGTACATTTCTAAAAATCAGAGAACAATGCCTGTATAATGTACCACCAACATTACGTGTCTGCATGTGATGACCTGCAGAGCTAGCCAGGACTATTTCAATAAATAACCAATTTCAATTCATAATTAATAAATAACTAATGAGCTCTCTCTCAAACACCCTTTAGTGATTATCTTTCCCATTCTTTCAACTCTGATATTCAAATACTTATTCCTTTATATGCTACAGCTGCCCCAGGCACTGTTCAGTTCCAGGTGACCTGCAAGCTTTTCACTGTCACAAACTTTGCTGACAACTAGAAGAAAGCTCTTCCAATTAAAATATCCCATTTATGCAAATGAAGAGAAGCATCAAATAAGAGAAACACTTTCAAATAACTTGGGCAAAGATGCCACTGAGGGTAAGTCTAAGCCAAAGTTTCAAAACCAAAAAAACCCAATAAATTTCTGTGTATGGATAATCTCCAGGTTTACAATCGTTACTATTAAAATATCTTTACTTTCCTGAAGGGAAATTAAGTCATGTTCACTTTGCCTCTACTGACATGTTAAATTTAAAAAATAGCTAAATTCACAATTAACACTAATTCTTCCTACTACCTTGCATGCAAAATCACATCTATACAGTGAAGTTACATATTGATTAAAAAATAGTATAACTGACTTATTATGGCATTATATAGAATTTTATCATTACTGGTGCTACAAAAATTCTGATGTAAATGAGAATGCAGTTTGTTACTCAGTAAACAAACAAACAAAAAAGCATTTACTCTATTTCATCCACACATTAAGAGGTATTTGACAGCTAGTAAGGCTTATGACAATACTAGACACCAGTGCCTCCATCTGTGATATAAAATTTCAAATGTGTATCTGGTAATATCTTACTTCTGCACAAAATACTCCTTTGTGAAGTTGTGCATATAACCCTGGTACACAAGCAAATAGCACAGCACTCTGGAATGGCACTGGATGGTGTCAATATGGACTTCATCAAGATTTTTGATGCTGTCCCTCAAGATAACCTCACAGCCAAGCTCAGGAAGCAGGTCATGAGGTGGATTGAGAACTGGCTTAATAGCAGAGCTCAGAGGGTTGGGATCTGTGACACAGGTCTATTTAAAGGATGCCTGTATCTAGCAGTGTCCCCCCCAAGGTTCAACACTGGGTCCCATCTCTGTATCCCTCTTTGTATCAGAGATGGAGTGTCTCCTGAGCAAGTGCACTGATGACACAAAAGCTGGGACAAGTGGACAATACCCAAGTGCTGTGCAACCCTTCAGAAGGATGATGCTGACATGCAGGAGGGGTGTGCAGACAGGAGCCTTCTAAAATTCAAAAAGAGCAAATGCAGGATCCTGCACCTGGGGAGGAATAACCCCAGGCCTCAGCACAAGCTGTCCATGAGCCAGCAGTGCTCTTGTTGCCAAGAAAGCCGATGTCATCCTGGGGTGCATCAAGAAGAACACTGCCAGCACTCGAGGGAGCTGATCCTGCCCCTCTGGTCAGCCCTGGGGAGGCACACCTGGAATGTTGTGTCCAGCTATGGGCTCCTCAGCACCGCAGGGACATGGAGATCCTGGAGGAGGCAGGTCCTGTTGAGGGCTATCATTAGGGGATTAGAGCACTTCATTTGGGAAGAAAAGGTTCACAGCTGGAGTGAATGACCCCAGGTCTTTTCCAACCCAATAAATGCTACAGTTCTGGGAAAGGCTGAGAGAGCTGGCCCTGTTCAGCACCAAGAAGAGAGAACTGAGAGGGGACCTCATCAATGTGTATAAGTATCTGAGGGGAGGATGTCAAGAGGATACAGTCAGGCTCTTTTTAGTGGTGCTGAGCAATAGAATGAAAGGCAAAGGGCCAACATTGGAATGAAGGAAGTTCTACCTGAACATGAGGAAGTATTTCTATCCTTTGAGGAAGACTGAGTACAGGAACAGATTTTCAGGTAAGTTTTTGAGTCCCCTTCTCTGGAGATAGTCAAAAGCCATCAATACACAATCTTGAGTAAGATGCTCCAGGCAACCCTGCTGGAACAGCGATGTTTGATTAGACTGCTTCCAGGCATCCCAACCTTACCGATTCTGTGGTCCTGTATGGAGTCAGGAAATTGGTGTAGCATAATTCACACTGTTTTTTAAGACCATGAAATGGAAACTGCCATGCAAACATTTGGAAATAATTTACTTCAGAGTTTTATACTTTCTGGTCTTCAATTATGTTATCATTTTAAAATTTGTAGCTTCCAGAAACATCTTCCTTACCTTTATAATGCTCTGACACGTTGAGAGTGGCAAACCAACCAAGCTGGTCCCATTGATTGACATGATCTGGTCCCCAATGTTCAGCTTCCCAGACTTCTCTGCCGGTCCTCCATGCATCATGTTGGCTATGATAACTGTAGGCAAAATGGATCCCCAGCCAGACTCCACAATCACTACACCTAGGATCTCTCCCTTTTGCTTTTCAATGTAAACCTGTATAGTAAAAAAAAGTGTTTAAAAAAGAGCTTCTTTTGTACCCATGGAACTAATATCATCCCCCCTCCAAATATTCACAAAACCCATAAATATGCCCCTCTTAATGTGCACCCTGCCTTCATAATTCAAAGGCAAAACAAGATAAGGTACATGTTTTACTAACTTTCAATTATATTTAAACATAAAATGATACACAATACAGAAGTAGTGCAAAACACCCCTCGTAAGTCATTTCTGTATATGAGCAGAAGAAATTGCAGTGAAAGAAACCTTGGTGCCATGGGCTTTGGTGGACAAAGCTAAATAAGAAGAGATTTCAAGAGTTTACAACTTTGCATTGGAAAAACATTACCTGTGTGTTCCAGCTGCAAACTGGTTCATTTTTATTGAGCAAGCTGCACATAGTTATTTAAAACCTGCAATCATTCATGTTCATCAACACCACTGCTCCTATAAATTTTATGTTGTCTACTGTAATTTTCAAAATTGTATTAATCTGTTAATCTGCTTTAAGTACACTTTCATATATGTCTGAGAATTATTTGGTAAAAAGAACAGAAACAGACGGCAAGTCAGTTGACTGCTGATAGATTTGGGGTTTACTGTTTGCCTTTGAAATAGAACTGATGACAGGGTGTCATACTAGGGAGGATATTCTAGACCAACTGAGATAATTCATAGGAAATACTAATGTTTTTTTAATTTCTGCCAACACAGGCCTACAATTGGTAAAGAGCAGCTGAATACTTGTGGAAAGGAAAATAAAAAAAAAAAGAGACATACATCTTTGCAATTTTCAGATTTGGAGAAGTGAATCAGATCATCATTGTACATGTCCTGGGTATTAAGCAAGTCGCTATATTCCTTCTGGCTAAGGTCTTCTGGGTTGATTCCATTTGCCCTCAGAAATTCTTGGTAGGCCACACTAAATGCTTGACCTATGGACTGTGCAATCAGCTGCGCCTGTAACAGTTCCCAGAGAAGGCAAAAGAAAACAACAGAAAAAAGTGAAACTTTCTGATGATCATGTCCACTGATACTTTCTGTTAAAATCACACTGCAAAATGGATCATCAAATTGATGAACCTACAAGTTACCTGCAATCCAGTCTAAAAAACATTCATGCATTACAAATTATTTTAAGGACACACCAAATGTGAACACATTTAGCTCTGCCATGAATCTAATTCAATAAACAACTACAAATTACAAATCTGAGAAAGAAAGACATCCTTTCACAGGTAATAACTGCTAATGTAAGCATAAAGACAGAGCCACTGCAGTGACTGTGGCATGCACCCACAATTCCTCCTATCCATGCTGCTCCCAGACGGCTCTCTGTTCCAGCAGAGGCAATGTCATTCTCTGACAAGCCAGCAGTGAAAATGACAATGTCTACTAGGAAACACACAACCACATTTAAAAGTGTATTTGCAACTTTTCTTACCATCCTTTAAAACACTGACAGTTATTACTCCTACCTCAGCCTCAGACAGAAAGGAAAGAAGCAGCCAACTAGTGACCAGATCAAGCCCTTGAAGTAACTGCAAATGGTCATAAGCATCTCATTCTCCACCCTGCTATCACCTTCAGCATTCCATCTCCTACACTTATTTCCCTCCTTCCAACTCACATAATCCTGCCAGTTCTCTGCCTGTTTCCTACAACTTTTGTCCTTCATAGGCACTCTCATGCACCTGCAGCTTCCCACACTCTTATTTACATCCTAAGCCACCAAATGCACCACTCACTATACTGCATTGCTTCCACCGTGAGCTGTTTCACTGCTGCAGCTGTGGGAGAGAAACTGGGCAGCAGGCAGATGCAGGGAAAGCTCTGCGCCAATCAAGTACAGAGGGGTGCCCAGCCTTTGACAAAGTATTCATGCTTAGGCAAGTAACAGGCAGGAGAGGAAAGCACAGCATGGTGCAGAGTACTGCTGTGGAGTAACTCATGCAGTGAGCGCTGTGTAGTGCAGAGGAGGTGGCTGTTATGTGCACTGAAACACTGTGCTGGCTGTGGTAAAGGCAGGGAAGGGAAATGGAGAACTCCACAGCTGTCAATGGAGGCCTGGCAGAGTGCTGGTAATGAATGAATGCTGCTCAAGTGTACTTTCATACAGTCTGATGGCCATATTTAAAGTCCAGTTTGGTCCCTAATAAGGAAAAGATTCCCAATCCTGCAATAAAAATTTTATCTTAAACAGCTCAAACTAGCACTAAACCTGCTTATGAGAACAGCATGATTGCTGGTGCTGAGAAGACCAATATGTAAACTGGTAGTGTATTACCAAAACTAAGACCAACCTAGTTTTGACAGCAAGAACAAAAGACAGCAAGAAAATGGGAAAACTGCACCTCCATTAACTCAGTAACCTAAGTGAAGAGTGCAAACTTTACATTCGCACACATGTATCTTCCCTCCAGGAAGACATCTGCTCCCACTTAGACACCTGACATTTGGACACATCACTAAGGTTCAACTCATTTAAAGGTACATCTCTAAATACAGTTGAACATCTGATGCTGTCCTCTTTAGACAAAGACACATCCAAGCAGAGACATGTTCTGGTCAACACCCGTTCACAAGCTTACAGCTTCTGTTTGACTTAATGTGTAGAGTCTGTCAAGTACCCAGCTGCCCCAGGAGAAGAAAATACAAGTTTTATAATAAAAGCAGGCCGTATTACTTCACTAGAGGTACAAAATCTAAGAAGCTTCCATTTCCTTGCTGCTAACAAGGAAATGGAAGTGCTTCCATTCTGTTAGTCACTTCAGTATCTGAAATCCATTTTGCAAGTTACCTGTGAGCTACAGACCATGACTACTAAGGAGAGTTGATATAATCTGCAGTTTCTCAGCACATTTTCCCCATCAATGAGCAATGCTTTTATTGGATCTACATACACTTTACAGGCCAATTTGATCCACAGGCATAGAGAGGATCACACATGACACAAATACAGGCTGATCCAAACAAACCATAGATGGGGAAGCTCAAATTTTAGCGAGCCAAAGTCTTAACTGCAGCCTAGGAAATGGATCCGGGAAGTATGGATCATGCAAGGAGTCAGACTACCCCATGGTGAAGGAAAAGAAGCCCTGGGGCTTCCTGGCACCGGCCAGTCTGATTTCTGCATTTTCAACTGGCAAAAGAGCAAGCAATGTCCAAACCTGAGACTAGAAACACAGGAACAGCAACCTCAAAGTGGATAGCATGTCAAATGATATTAAGCAAAAAATGTACTGGTTACTCTACTTTGCATCAGATTCTTAAAAAGGGTTTTTGCAAAACAGGTTTACATGTTATTTTGTGGAAATAATCCAGAATTTTTATACTCTGTCAATTTTGGTCCAGGATTACTTATATCAGTGCACACCCTTACTTTGCAACTTCAGCAGTCGGTCATGTATGTACATTCCTGTGCAATTGGATAACATATTCAGACACTGGTTTATGTAATGACACAGATTACATAAAATAAAATCATTACATAAAATCAGCTTCTTATTCAAGACAATCTGTCCATCTCAAAGTTCTTGCTGTTCACAGTAGACTGGAAGATATGTGAGTATCTTATAAGGAACCGATATTTTCCCTTACTTGTCTTTGAGTATGTTAATTTCCCAAATTAATAGGTCTAACTTGACTATGATCCTATACATACCTATATATTACATATCATAACCATGTCAATCTCTAAGTTTGATTTTACTTCTCAGTTACTGAAAGTTACTTTTAAAAAGTGCATAAAATCAGCAAGTTATACACATTGATTGTGAATACAGCAGATCAAGTCCTGTGTACAGTAACCTAGCCCTGTGTAAAGTAACTTAACTGTGCCATAGACTAAAATTTAGTCATTTATGTCTCTATTCATCATATTTTGGGATTGCTGAAACTAAAAATGTCCTTTGCTGGCTTTCTGATGTGATGACAGCCCCAACACAAACCTCTTAAAAACCATAAAAACACCTTTCTGGTATGTATCAATGATTGATCCTCAATGCAAGACTTGAGATTAGAATTTCCCTACAATAATAAGTATCTCTCATAGACTTTCCCTCTCTTATGCAAAATTTGATCTGGTATTTGTAACCTGCAGCAACTGTACCCTCCTATCACTGTTAATGGAAGGTACTCAAGAAGCTTTAAAAAGGTAAGCATTTCTATAAACACCAATTTCCTGTGGCATGTCAGATCCAAACATAAAAATGGCAGGCAAGTTCCTCTGCTTAGACAAAATACTGGTTGCAGTTAAAAAGCAAACAGAACCACTCACAATGGACTTTGGGCCACCAAAATGTGCTTACTTTTCCACTCTTAGAAAATTACAAGACAATATAATTGCTTACGTCCTCAGACTCAAAGACATGACAAATCATTTTGTACTGCCTCTTTCCATCTTGAGAAGGGTGAGATGCTTCCACATTATCCTGGGAGTTAGAGCGTGGCATTCGCCTACGAGCCATCAAAACAACTATATTTCCTATGTCAGCAATGTAAGAAATGGTCCGCAGGGGATGATCCATCATGGTTTCCTGGGGAACAAGAAAATCAACATAAGCAGCTGCTTCAACTAAGTTCTTACTGCACATCTAGTATTATCAAAACACACCAGTAGCTGTAAGATCTCTTACAAGTGAAGTTTGTAATACCTGTCATGCATGAGGGGAGATACCAAGAGAGACCAAGAGCTTCACTTTCCAAAGATAAAACAAAGGTGAAAGTTTTACAGGGTTTTTTTTTCCTGTGGAAAAGCACATCGAGACCTCAACTGCAGAACCAGCATATGTTGGGCATGTATGTATAGAGGACTATGAACAAATCATTGGAGCTAAACATTTTGCACTACTCTGGGCACAATCAATACTTGATGCAGCATGGCCCAGATCACATAAGCTGACTGCAGTTATCATACCCACAAATTCTAATTATTTCTACAGTCAGACACACCAGAGAAATTGCCTGTATGACACATCTTTCGACCATGGATTTCTGACTAGAGGGGAATACAAGAGCCAGCACATTTTAAAGACAAATTTTAACATGTAGGTGAAAGTCTATTCCAGTAGTCTACTCTAACAATACTGACAAAGGTGTCGAGGTCTATACCTGTGTGTCTGCATTCAGTACTTTTATTCTCTGTGTAGAAATGAAGAGGTCCACTTCAGTCATGGGTTGAGATTCACCTTCTGGAGCCTGCAAGCAAATGGATTAGAGTCAAACAAACACATTAGGTAACATACTTACTAGTAATGATGTTAGTTCACTTACAAGGGTACACTAAGACACAGTCACCAAAACAGCAATGCAGGATAGAGTATTAGACTGCAGAAGCAAAAGATAAACACAAAGATGTGGAAACTACATCATATATGTGATAGTGAATTGGGTATTGTTTGAAAAAAGTTAACCTTATAAAAGCTTGCCTGCTATTTTTCCTGCTTCAGTAAAATTATATCTGGCTGCAACATGAACTATAAAGATTTCTTGAAACACAATATGATTTTACCATTTTCGGTACACTATGAATGCCACTTCAAATAAGGTTTTGAAACAAGCCATAGAAAGGCCTAACAGCATCTCCTGCCTGAGGAATTTCTATTTGGGCTAGCAGTGGCTGCCAAGACCAATGGAAAAACCTGTACCACAGGAGGTACTGTTTGAGCTGTTCATAATGAAGTTCTGGCAAGAAGACCTTCACAATCAGACGACACGCTTTTCAAGCAGTAACCCACTTTAGAAGTCGTATTTTGTTAATAGAAAGCAAACATTTGTAGTATTTTTAAAATTACATTTGTTAAAAGATAATTGAAAGCTCCACAAACAAAACTTATTACAAAGATGAGTCAACCTCAGTATATTACTGCATGTATAGACATATGTATAGACATAAACTTTTTTTTTGCATCCAGCAATTTGACATCTCTGTGAGTCAAACAAAGCACTCTTACAGAAAGATAAAATAAAAGTTCAAAAACTGAAAAAAAACCCACAGTTCATTTTAATCCATCATTTTAAAAAGTTTAAACCTTTGCCATGTCAGTCCTGATTCTTTAATACACATTTTGGATACTGCCTGTAACCATTTGATAAATCCAATCTTTCTTCTATTTCTAACATGAAATGGCTAATGATAAGCAACAAAAAATGGCCAATCAGGCAACTGATTTCCCAAATATGTCAACTTGTATGGAGGCTCAGAAATAAATCTGTAAAAACCTTGCTGGATGCAGAAAATAAAACCACAAAATCAAAAGAAAGGAAAAAAACCCTCCCAGAAAACAAAAGAACAAGCATAACATCAAGCTGATGGAGTTTGTACTGCACCTTCTTCCTGCTTTTGGCTAATTTCTGGGCCATCTGCTTAGCATGGAACAAACAGAGACAGGAGAACAGTTAGAGAAGAACTTACAGAGACTCCAAGTCAAGCAGGAATCTACAAACTAATGTCAGGGCTCAGAGACTACTAGCTGGTCTAAATTTGCCCCTGCTTAGATTAATTTCTTCTTTACTTTTTAGCTTGAAAATTATAAAATTTCATGTTTAGCGCTAATGATTTCAGAAATGAAAAGACACAGCACAAAAGAGTCAGGAAGAATATAAAAGAATTTTTTTTTTCACTTAAAATGTTACTTGAAACAAAAAAGGTTATTTTGTGTGCAATTGTTTTGGTGGGGGGGAGGGTAGTTTAAGAAGCAGAACAGAGTTTCCTCTCACTTACAGAAGTGTAAACTATGAGGAACACCAATGTACAAGGTGAAAGAAAAATTTTATGCCTTATTATTACAACTTTTTTAGATCTCATACTTCGACTTCAAAAAAATAACCTCCCTAACGCAATGCAACTTCTTCCTGGAAAAATAAAATGACAGAAGATAACTGTCACCTTCATCTTCTCCTCCTTCTGAGCAAATATATCCATACCAATGCTCACATAGTGTCTATGGTCAACAAATTTTCCTACGTCCACACTATCACATTTTTCAAGAAAGCAGTGGAGCACATATTTCAGCTCCAGAAACACCTTAAAAGATGTTTCTACTAACAACCCAAACAAACATAATTTTTACAGTTTTGCAATCATGAATTCAAACCAATGGTGAACTGAACTTTACAGACCTGCTCACTGAAGGTATGCAGTACTCACCAGGCTGGCAGTTAGCCCCTAACTTCCAAAAGTAACAAACTCTTTGCTAATTAATTTTACAGGTATTTGTAGTGGAAGGAGGCTTACAGTTACAAGCTCCATACAGATTCAGCAGTAACTACTTTTACAAAGAGCAAATAGGAGGCTTGAATCATGAGACATGTCAAACACTTGATACTGATGATCACAACTTTAAATCTGTCAGGTTTTGTCTAAACAAACCTGAAAGCAGCTACTTAAAGTTTAGGCCATGCTGCTTACTTACAAATAGAAATATCCTCAAACTAGCTTTTAGTCACCTTTTTCAAACTGAGAAGTATTTTGTAGCCTGATAGGTTATTTTGCAACAGGTGACTGCAAACTATTGCAAAAGCAATTAAAACTGCCTTACATGGCAGGTTCTTCATTACATTACTCTCAAATTAATACTCAGAAATAATATACTTATCTTGAACAACAGCTGCCTGTCATACACTGGGCAAGAAGACACTCCTGAGATAGAGCATTTAGACTGCTTTCCAAAATCAAGCCTTTCTTTCTCACCCTTCCTAAACCTTAGAAAAATGGACCTCCCAAAAGAAGAAGAGCACAGGCCAAAATGAAGAAAAAGTGGGTGGGGGTAGAAATCCTTGAGCTACAGCATTACAATGTAGAATCAACATGATTCAACGTGCTGAAAATTCTGTTCCTCAAATGGAAGCATATTTGAAGAATTACTTTCAAATATTTCATAAAAGTAATGCAATGATATGGAATAAGCATTTTTAAAAAGTGATTTAACACTGCACAGAAATGTCACAAAGGAAGTTATGGTCCATGAACAACAAAAAAATTAGGATAATTCTGTGCAAGATCCTTTACTGGACAAATCCTCTTTATCACCACATTATTTTGCTAATTCAAATTCAAAATCTTTCTGTATTCCTAGAAGAAAAAAACAAACAGAAAATACCTAATCTACACTTTTTAAAGAAAATATACAGAATTCAAGATTTTCATTTAAGGTAAGTGAAATGTACTTATTTATATAGATGCAATTTCCAAAATACAAAACATCGAAACCCAGTAAGCTTCTGCTTCTGCTACAGAGAGGCCCCAAGTTATTCAATCCATTTATTCTCTACAGAAAATGTTCTGCAACTCAGTGAGCATTGATAGGACACTGAATGTGTGAAAATGCATGAAATACTAAACTAAATATCCACATATCAGTTCTATCCTAAATTACACTCAGAAATTAAACCAGGTGTTACTCAGAAATGTACTAACCTGCCACACAGCAAGCTAAAAGTGCCTCCTAATTAAATATTCCTAACTACATTTGATCAACACCTTCAAAGCAGTTTATCTGTTTTAACTTAGCTGGACTTCACAAGAGATGATGGCCAAGCAAGAAAACACTCAACTCTTGTACTTTAAACTGGAAAGATATTTCTTTAAAGAAGAAGCATGGTGAATTGTTTTCAAAGTCTGTTCACGTTCCAAATGAATGAGCATGTGATCTGAAGGCTCTGCTAAAAGGAATAATTTAAAGGATTACTAAATTCAAATTACTAAATCACTAAATTTCACACTTATGTGAAACCATAAATAGCAGGGCTTAAACATAGCTCTTCACCCCTTTTTAATACTCAACTTCAAGTCTGTGTATCTGAAAAGCTCATTCTTTATTCATTCATAAGCTCTGCTTTCTTCAACAATGGAGAAACGGTGGGCATGCAACAAATCTGGCACTTTGTAAACCAATACGAGTAGGGCACAACCTTCATAGTAACTGTGCAAGCTGTAATCTACACATCTGGGATAAAGAATAACTGATGCAGTGATCAGTCTGGCAGCAGGAAGTCCGTACGTCATAATGAATTTCTCTCTGAAAACATTTAGCCTTAATGGCAACTAGCCACAAAACCAGCCAAAGCCAACCCTAATAAGCCAAAGGTGCAGGGGGGTTACCTGAGCTTTACTTAGAAGGCACTAACTGTCCAAGAAGTGTTTAAAGGTATTGTGTACAATATAATACAAGCTAATAATTTTCTGAAATACACCAAGTTTCATAAAATTAAATATACCAGTTTTACTAGGTCAAAAATACTATCACTTGGGCCTCAAGCCTGAGACAAATATACTATAAGCAAAGATATGCATGCCTGCTGGTTTACATAGATGCACAAAATTATGGGGTTTATCAGTGAAAGGCATTAAATATATTTCTTCTGTTTTGACACACAGAAATGCTGAGGCATAACAGAATCCTCAGAATGGTATTTTGTTAGCAAATTTCTACAAAATACATTTAGCATCAGAAAGAGTCTACACTCTTACACCTCATAGGCCCAGTCTGAATCAATTCTGTTTCATTTTTCTCTACCATATCCCTGCAATCTTTTTCTAATGTGTACTCCTACATAAGCTTTACCTTAGGTGCAAACTCCCTGTGCAGCCCCAGATTCAAGTTCCAGTCCTGATACCCAATTCCTATGATAGCTGCTGCTAATCTTTCTTTTCACCCTCCAGTGATGTATCCCTCCTAGATCCAGCCCCACCAAAGTCCTTGTTTCTCTCCCTTCTCTTCCTTACCTTTAGTTTCCTGTTCATTCAAGTAAGACAAGTTTTCTAACACACAGCCAAGGATCAGGAAGGAACACAAAGAGACTACTAAACAGAAGAGCACAGCCTAATTTGCCCAGAGGAAGGAAAAACCAGACTCTACAAGGAAAACTCTTCACTGAGGTTTGGGGAGAACTCAGCAATACCTTCCAGTGTTGAAAAAGCTGTGTGAAACATATTTTTGAAGAATTTCATTTATTCCAGAGTCTCCAATGAACAAAGATAAATCACTCTTTTTGCAAAAGGCTCAGTAGTTCAGGTTAGCGAAGACTTCTACAGAGATGGCTGAGGATAACCTCTAACACAAAGGCTGATTTCTGCCTTTTCTAAAACCTGAGAGTGTTAATGATTTTCAGAGACAAGGTTACAAGGTTATGCATTTGAACACCAGCAAAATTACAATTCTTGGAAGTTGTTTCCATGGTTCTACTTTCTGCTAAAGTTACATACAGAGACTAAACTGAACATCTGCCATGGAAACTAGAAGGAATAACAAGGGTAGGAAGCATCAGGTGACCTTAACAGACAATAATATTGCGCTTGCTGATAACCTTCTCTTCCCTTTCTCTCTCTTCCATGCAATTGCACACCAAATCTGAGCTGGAACCCAAAATAAAATATACTAAAGAAAAGCACACAGATATTAAACTAAGAAAAATTCCCAGAGTGGGTTCTGTTGATTACCTGAACCAGAAGAAGATGAAGCTGTGTCCCTACTAGCCAGTCATGTATGGGTAGTGGGAAGGTTGCAGCATCCTGTACAACCATGCAATACTTCATCCACACACATTCATTTCAGCTGATAATGTCCTAATTGCAGCATTCCCATTGCTGGGAATAGCCTGTACAGAATTCAGTCAAAATTTCTCTTTCAAAACAAAATCTTTCAGCTTCCAGGACAAAATATTTCTTCCACATATCTCTGTACCATCACAGGCTTCTTTTTTCTTTTTTTTTCTTCAATCAGCTCACAGCTGCTGTGTGTGGAAAACCAAGTTATCCACAAAAAGGTCAAAAATAACTGCAATCATTACAGCAGTAGCAGTTCCACTGATTGCCAAGCCAGAAGCAGCTGCAATACTTACTAGTTATTTCCTTAACCTGTTTTCCCTCCACATTCAGATAGTATCTAACTTTGGCCACCACTCACTTCAGATTCTGGCTTAGTGTACATGGCACGAGTATTACCATAGAGAATTAAAATGACCTGGTAACATCCCTTTATCAGTCTTGTTACAAAAACAGCACTAAATACACAATTTATTTTGTAGAAGAAAAGCTGAGGTACTTTTCTGAAACTACTGACAGCCCCACCTGAAAGAAATTACGGCATAAAAAAGAAGTTCATACCAAAAATCATAAAGCAGCCATACAAGAAGCAGCAGGAATTACTCCTCACCTTGATCCTGCTGACAGCTTCCTGAGCCTGCATCATTCTCACATTCTTGGATGGAGTTTTATCAGAAAGGAGTTGAGTTGAACCAAGGTAATTGGCAGCAAAAATTATTCCATCAATTAAGTCTTCAGGATCACAAGGCCCAGGAACTGTAACACAGGAAAGTCATCATTGAAGACAATCATGGTGAAACACAGCAAAACAGCAATTCGCACATGACGGCTGCAAATCCTCCTCTGAAATACTTCAGTTTAGCATGACAAAAAGGCAACCAGTATTTTCAAAGGCACAAATCATAAAACAAATTATATCAAAATTTGTGGTGGGTTGACCACCAAAGTCCTTCTATCACTCCCCTTCTCAGAAGGGCAGGGGAGAGAAAACATTATGAAAGTCTCACAGGGCAAGACAAGAACAGGAAGAGATCACTCATCAGCTACTGTCATGGGCAAGACAGACTCCACCTGTGGAAACTTGTTTAATCTATTTCTAATGAAGTCAGAGTAGAATAATGAAAAATAAAAACTAAATGCTCCAACATCTTCCCTCCATCCCTCCCTTCCCCCTGGACTCACTTTTACTCTCTATTTTCTCTGTCTCCTGCACCCAGAGGCACAGGGGAATGGGGAATGAGGGCTGTGGTCAGTTCATCACATGCTGTCTCTGATGCTCCCTCTTTGTCATGGGCAAGAGGCCTCACATTCTTCCTCTGCTCCAGAATGGGACACCTCACACAGGAGACAACCCTTCAGAACAGGCTGCTCTGGCAGGGGTTCCCTATGGGGTCACAAGTCCTGCCAACAAACCTGCTCCAGGTGGGCTCCTCTCTCCACTGGGCCACATATCCTGCAAGGAACCTACTCCAGCCTGAAATTTCCATGGGGTCATAGCCAGCTTTTTTGGGCATTCACATGATCTAGCATGGGGTCCTCCAAGGGCTGCTTGTGGGTATGTGTTCCACCGTGGATCTCCATTGGCTGGAGAGGCACAACCATGGGCTGCATGGGAATCTCTGCTCTGGCACCTGGAGCATCTCCGATCCTCCAACTCCACTGACCTAATCTTCAGAGATCTTTCTTTTACACATTCCCAGCCCCTTCTTCTCAGGCTGCAGTTGCTGTGGTGCAGAGTCTTTTCCCCCTTCTTAAATATAATATCCCAGAGGTGTTACCACTGTCACTGATGGCCTCAGCCTTGGCCAGTGGTGGGCCTGTCTTGGAGCCAGCTGGCACTGACTTTTATTGGACAGGCAGGAAGCTTCCAGCAGCTTCTCACAGAGGACACCCTTTGTAGCAGGATTACCCACTACCAAAACCTTGCTACGCTAACTCAATAAAATATCTCTCCAGCAAAAAAATACAATTGATAATCCAGCCTGTTTCTTACAACAGCTCATTCTTTTGTGAGTAGGGATCATCTTGGAGCAATATAAGCTGTGATTTTTCACCGTGATAAGGGGACAGACATAATTACTCAGCTTGCTCTTCACCCACCAAAAACAGCCTTGCAATTCTGAGACCAGCAGTCACAAGCAGAAAGAGGAAAGGTGTAGTTTCATAGCAGCCATCAGGCTCTTTCTTGCTTGTGCATTAACCACAGTTGCATTAACAGGCAGAACAATCTACCCAGGAATGCTCTACATATAACACACATCTCAGTATTTTTATGCTACAGACCTTTACAAACAGTAGGCTTAACAAAGATACTGTGGTAAAGTACTGACTTAAATAAAAACATTACTAAATACACAGAGCACAGGCTCTCTTGATGGCAAAGCAACTCTCTTAGTCCACAGATCCTTAGATATCCAACACCCATCAACTTCTGTGGAAACTGATGGGGGTGTAAAATGTCCTTACAAAGCAGCACCTATGATTTTTAAGATTTTTGGTGCTTGGAAGCTTTATCTAAAAATTTTATACATGAAAATGCTACATTTTGACACCACATTAAAACTGTCATGAACCAAAAGGGAGGTTGGTTAACCTAAAAAACTTCCTGTTCTTAGAAGGTAAAACAATTTGCTGTTCAAGACAAGTGAGAATACAAATCACATTAAAGAATCCTCATGGTAAATATGTTCACATTTTATCACGAAACAACTGTTTACATTTGTCTACCTTTTTTCCTCTAAAAAAAAAAAACAAAAACCAAGGCATATCTTGAACTGTAAGGTGATGGGGCTTTAAGTTTCAAGTTACCCAGAATGTCAGTTTTGTTCTAATGATAACCTATGAGACTAAGAACCCCTCAATGAGCATGGGTAGCTTTGGCCTTAAGGAAAAGCAAGTCAATATTATGATTAAAATAACTAAGAAAGACCTGGAGATAAATATCACAGTGAAACTATACACACAGATAGAAGCACATGTATAAATCTTGTGAGCAGGCTTGTCTTCTTTATAATTTCTTTAAATACAGAAATTTATGACTAGCAATTTTAAGATGCTCATCTCCAGTGTGCAGTTTGCTCAGGCAATATGTATCTGGAAAATTCTCAAAATGAACAAGTCACTTGCAAGCACATGAACTAAAAAAACTG
Source organism: Cinclus cinclus (assembly GCF_963662255.1). Lineage (NCBI taxonomy): Eukaryota > Metazoa > Chordata > Aves > Passeriformes > Cinclidae > Cinclus > Cinclus cinclus. The sequence continues at coordinate 15,516,843 of NC_085084.1, read as the reverse complement.
AGCTACTTCCTAAGGGAAATTCATGCATCTGGAAAGTACTACACATTTACACAGAAATCACACAGTATTTTAACTGTTGCTATTTATTACTCTACACATTGAAGCCCTTTCACCATTTCCACCACTTCACTATAAAAGGTGCAAAACCTTTTATAGTAAAATTTCTGATCAAAATGAGGAAAAAAAAAAAGGGGGGGGGTAAAGATGTAAGACTCCAAGAAAGTAGCATATTAAACCCAAAAAAGGTATGTGCTCTGATTGCATCAGAGATGAACACACAGATAGCATTGCTTTTTAGAATACTTCCTCCTTTTATTATCTCTGACACCAAAACTATTTCCTCCATGAAAACATAGCATAGGTCCTAGCAAATTTTTCCTTGACTGCTGGTGCATAAAAATGGAACATAGATGATTTTATGGAATTTTGTGCTGGACCAAAACCAAGACAATTTTAGTTTATAATTTTTTTTTCCCTAAGGTGGAGGTAATTATTTTTAAAAGCCCTTGATAGACAGGACTATCAATAGGAGATGAATTTAAATTCTATGAGAGATCTTTCACTGTTGCAAAATTCCAGTGCTTAGCTAAGTCTCTGGCCAGAGTCTCCAAAACAGGCATCTTATACTCTGAAGACTAACAATGATCAATTTGCAGCCTAAAGGAAATGATCACATAATCAATTAAACACAGCACACTGTAAAGCAATCCAAGGAGTGACAAGGAAGTCCAAATAAAGTATTGTATCAACTGTACTTCTAAAATTTCATCAAGCACATGGAACAACCACTGTCAGGGGAAGAATAAATAAAAAAACAACGAAACTTCTATTTTCTACTTCTGTCATAACTGCACACAACTTGTGTTCTTCCTGCAGTATACAGATGATGCAGACTCATACGAACAGTAACAGCAGTTCATGCAGCAGTTAACTTGCTTTTTCACCTCATTCTGAAAAAATTCAGTACTACTGAAACCTTAAATCTGAGATGGGAAGGCAAGTAGCTGTTAAGCAAAAGAGATTTTCACTGGCAGGCCTACCAATAAATCCAACCGAGATAAGACTGAATCGGCCAATTGAAATCAGTGCTGGACAGAGCACTACAGTCTTCTTGCTTAGTCTGTTTTCCTTGTCAACACACATCCTTATATGTTGTGTAAATACCAAAAGAAAGCAGTGTTTCAAGTGATAGTTAGGAAAATAACCAGTACAACTGATACATAAATTATGAATGAAACACTAAAAAACAAAGGCTCCATGCTCCCAAACTTCTGAAAGAGCACAGCAGGATTTAACTCAGGTTCTAAATTAGACATAATTTAAACTAAATCAGCACACTCAACCCTTGTAGCTTTTCTATTCAAGCAAATAAAAGTATAATTTTACACATTATAAATACAAGTGGGTTTTTTGATGTGAAAAAACATTTAGAAACTGTAGAACTATCTTACCTTCAACATACGTTGGAAATGAAGCCAAGCTTTTTCTGGACTGTAATTAAGACAAAAAGGATTTCAAACAGAACATAGCATGCACAAATAAGCATTAAAAATTTCTCCATGCCAAAAAAACCCCAAACTTAGATCAGCCATAGTTATTAGCAAAGGCAAAACACCACATTTAATTATTTATATTTAGTATTTTCAAAATCTAAGCACCAACTAGAGTAAATTCAATGTATTCCATTTGTGTCTATCTAGTAGACAATATGGTAAGACCAGACTTCACTTACTTATTGGTCTTCATTAGTGCATTATCTACAATAGGTGCTCAAATTTTAATAATTCAGAAATATACAGGAAAGTACTTAATACCTCAAAGTTACTGGATCTTCCAACTACAAATAAATGCATATAGGAGTAGAAAAATGGCACTTTACTGTTGTAATTAATGATCGAAACCATCATTAACAAAATCCAGTTATTAATTAGGAATGGTTTTAGATATATCTCTCATATTAACAGAGCCTATAAAAAGTTTTCCAGATTTTAACAGGTTGGGGAGCAGCCTCTACTCTGTGTGATAACTGGATTCACCATGACCTCACCACCAACTGTGCTTACACCATATTGAGCACAAAAACACATTTGGTAACACCAATTACACACATAGTGAAGAAACAAATAGAAACTTGACTTGTGCATGTAAATACACACTAAAGTAATACCATACTGGTATTTTCTGTGAAAGACTGTGAGACTAACCCTTCAGACATCTGAAGCCTACAACTTGCAGTGAGTGAGATTGTTTGCTCAATAACAAATACCATATGCAAAAATTTATCAACTATACAACTGGTAATGGTTATACTGAAATACCTGCTGCCATCATAGGCAGGTAAGAGGATAGTTAATGAATATATAGCTGATTGTACTAGCAGTAACATCAGTGACTGCTAAATATAATTCTATTAAAAGAAATGGTCAGAATCATGCATAAAATCTTCAACGATTTTCAGTGTACTTCCAGATGATATACATGGAAATATATTACAAATTATTTTTCTTCATGACAGGCAACTTACCAGAGTCTGTGTACTAGTGGAAAAAACAGGTTAAACTACAAAGGTGACAGTTATGCAAACAGATTGACTGACTTGACCCCAAGGACAACTTTTCTTTTGTAAGATATGGAAAATTGATATAACAAAATATTTTTAACCAACAATGCATGTTTTGCTATAAAATAAAATTTGTAAATTAAAAACAAAAAGCATGTAACAGAGACAGCTGAGTCTGTGCAAGCTGTAAGTTCTTTCCACTCCCTATGAAAATTATTAAGCTGTGTTGAAAATCCAAGAATCCTGTCCATCAGATTCTGTACTAGCATCAATAAAGATGTCAATAATCAATGATCTGCTGCTGGCAAGGCATTTAAGCTGCTGTGAGGACACTAAATGCTTTTTCACATCTGTGGCTCTTTTACCTCTTCAGATGAATGCTCCTACTGAACCACCTATCCATACAGTCTCCAACAGCTGTTTGGAATAATTGCTGATGTAGTGCCAAAGGGGAGATTCAAACATTGGGCTCTAACAAGCATAAAGGACAAAGTCCCTACACACAAGAGGCAGCTCATATATATGAATACTTTACAAAGTATTTATTTCTTTTTAAGCAGTGAACAAAATCTATGATACAGATTTAGCAACTGTTCAGCACTCTAACTAGCAACTTATTTTTAGGATAGAGTGGTGTAAACCACTGTCATACATGTCTTTATTCTCACTCACAAATTTAGTTTTTCTTGTTCATTACCCAAGTAGAAAGGCATTCTACTAAAACAACTAGAAGAGTGAAGAAACAGGTGAAGTAACCAATAGGTGGAAAACTAAACCTTTTAATTTTACATAGTCATGAATAATGAAGTATCAAGGTCATTAATATTTTATTGCTTTCAATAATCTTGTTGCCATCTGGTATTATAAATTTATATTTAATAAAAAGGTTTCTCTAAGACCTAAAAATCCAGAAATTATGAGGCTGTTTTATCACTTTTACTCTTGCATTAGAAATAAAATAGGAATTATTCCTCATCTGAGGGAAACTAATGGCCCAATACATCCTACAGTGAAACCTGATTTACCACCTCTTTAACTATGTGTAAGCACACCCTAACGATTGAAATCAACAGTATTTTGCCTTTTTTTTTTTTTTTTGGGTAAGTTTATTGATACTTAAAGATAGCTAAAGTATAGAATACATAGTGACAAAGTCTGTAGCGAAGAATAACATAACAGTAAAGCAGATGAAAACTTAAAGGCATAATCTATAGTTGAAAACTGGGAATATGAAAAATTATAGATTTCTTCAGTATTTTGAAATTTTTCATTATTTTCTAAATGCAAATACAGACTAGCACAATTACACACATGTTACAAGCTTTCCTATCCCTTGATAATCACTAAAATAAAAATTAACAAATGGATTATTTAATTAGCGTTTAGTTTTTAATCTACTTAGAGTAGATCGGGTTTTTAATTCTGGAAGATAACTCATGCACTGCTATCACTAACAATATGGTATTTTGTTGTGGTAGTTTCTAGATTGCTTTCAGGTTTATTAAAAAAATGCAAATAAACCAAATATATGCAAGTTTTTCTGTTTACAGAATCTGCCACTCTATATTAATCCAAATCCTTCTTACATCAAATTATTTTCTTTTTACACTATGAGCAGCTCTATTCACACTTATTTAGTTTTGGTGGAACTACTGTAGTCTAAAGCACTATCAGATGAGGGGAAGAAACATCAAACTATGCAGCTTTATTCTGAGAAGCCTGGAGTCAGGAATTGAATTCTGACTAAGAATCACTTGCAGGTCAGTTTCTACAATGACAAAATATTAAGCAGCATAATTTATTACGTAATTAATTAAATTAAAGCACTTTTTCATCTGGCTGACAAACACTCCTTCTTAGCAGGGGTACAGAAGGAAAGGGCTTCTTCATTATGTCTCTGCTACAGAGGGGATGTTGGCTGTTTGATAAATCAGTTCCCTGCAGCCTGTTAAACAAATTTAGTGACAACTGAACACAGAGTCAGAAATGCCATGACAAAGAGTCTTTGGTGTGTTAGAAATTCAGTCAGATAGCCAGGCAATCATAAGGTAAAGAAGAATAAGGAAAGAAAAAAGGGTAAAAATTGCACAGGTACAAGGGAGCAAGGAAAATTAAAAGTCATAAGCAGCATGAACAAGATTGTGACTTTTAAAATGGTTTTACTCTACCTCTTTATTAGTGGAAGCCTCTGCTGTACTGCAGACATCTTGGTGATGTTGTCTGCTTGATGATTCAGCACCTCGAGGTGAAGAGGAATCTGGAGATGGAGACTAGACATGGCAAGAAAATCAAAAGTTATTGCTGAGTGCCTGATGTAGAAATTATTCTTTCATATTCTATATCCTATGCTCTGACATTCTAAGAAAGAAAAGGTAAAGTCACTTCATAGTAAGCATAGTGATGGGAGACAACTGAATTGACCTTAAGCAGCACTCAGGGATTCAGCTAAACTTTATTTAGTTGTCAAACTGGGAAAAGTGAAGAAAAGACTGAAACTTCCCCATAAGCACACATGTCCTCACATATTATTAACCTGAGGTGCTAAACTCATCTCATATAAGCAGAGGAAGGCCACAGCAGCTGTCCATAAATGTTATTCCGTTATCTTAGAAAACAACTTTTATAAACTGTGCAGGGTAATACTGATGTAGCCAAGAATTTATTAATATATTCAATTACAATTCAATGCCAGTGTAATCAAGGACGGAGATTCCTCACTCTAGATACAGTAAAGACTTGGAAAATATTCAACAGTTCATTCTACAAGCTCAGTACATGCTCTTTAGAACAGTTTTCATAATTCATTTTCCATAAACAATTCAGTGGAGAAACCGTTTATGTGACTGATCAGCAAGTAAAGTGGATAAAATGGGATAAAGTGGATAGTATGACAAAGTTCTATGATTCTTGATAAGGTGGAAGCATGCTCTGGGAAAGGATATTCTAATTAGACTAATGAATGCTGCTGATGTAAAAAAGCTGTAGCAATGTACCTGAAGTACAGTGCGGGGGTCCTGCTATGAGGGTGTGACACATGAACACAGAATGTGGAATTAATGAAGGTGACTGAAATGAAAGACAGTACAAAGCTTTAACCTAGCATGCACTTTTAGGGGTAGATTTTAAGGAGATACCTCAAAAAACGTCTGCCCAAGCCAAAATGGAAATCCTTAAAAGGGAAGTTCAGCATTTAGCTACAGCTTGGTGTTTTAGCCCAACAGCCCTGGCATTCTACTCTCCTTTAATATGGTAAGAGTGCAGCTCTAATTTCGCCAGCTCAACAGTTCATCACTGATGCCAAAACAAGACAAATACTACTCTTATTTTTTTTCATAAACATTATGACACAGCTTTTCTCTAAGTCATACCAGAAAAGGGATACATTTCCACTGGTCTGAGGTGGAAGCAGCTCCACCCTCATGTTCCACATCTACTGCAGGTGAAACATTAGTTCCATAAAATAGTCTACAAAAAAATCCACAAAACCAAAACTAAACCAAGAACGACAACTAAAAAAACCAAGCATTTAAGTTTCTCTTAGTCTCCCTTAGATACGAAACGAAAGATGAAAATGTAACTGCCTTCTCTGCTTCTTTCTCTTTACAGACACTCCTCTCAGATAATAACTATTAGAGTAATCTACTAGAGGCTTCCAAAGAGTTAAGAAGCAATTCTTTACAGGTGTCTCCTGTATTAAAGAGCAGTCCCTGCATCTCCCTGTATTTTGAATCACAACTTCAAGACAACAGAAGGTGCAATTGTGAAACACTCCCTAGAAAGCTGGCATGTGGTTGCACCATCAGACTGAAGAATTACTTGCCACAGAGAGCATGTGAACAGGGGCTGTGAAGAGATAAAGGCTCCCTTGACTTGCTGTGTAATTACCAGTCAACAGTGTCACAGTGATGCAATTGCACAAATGGCAACTCCTATTTACTTAAGGAAGAGTTTTCATAGTGCTCACATTCCTATAATTATGCAGTATTTCTGTATTAGGAATAAATTTATAAGATGCATAATACTATCAGCACAATAATAACATCTAGACATTACAGGATTAAGCCTTAAACAACAAAGAAAGAAATCAATTTAAGCATCAAATGTGTATGTGTACACACAAAAAAGCGCTGTTTACAATGGCTGAAATCTGTGATATTCACACACCAAAGGATAAAAAATAATTTCATTTAAACCAGACAATTAGCATTAAGAAATTGTGCATAATTTGAAATGTACTAACAGTTATTCCAGTAACTATATACTGTATGTAACAGTTACTACAGTAACTATATATACTATATATTACTCCAGTATTTACTCAGGTGTTTTCATCTAGAGAGTATCAGAACTAAGTTATTACACAGCTTTCTATGTGGTCTGTTTGAGTGTCTGCACAAATATTTATTCTGGGGGAGAAAACCCCCAAACAACAACAAACCAACCAACCAACCCAAACCTCTCATAAAAACAAACCAACAACCAGAACTACCAAACCCAAATATCAAACATCTTACAAAGTCTGCTGCATGACATGAAATGAGAGCTGTCTTTGAAAACAATTGTACAGGAAAGTCCAGCCTTTGAAGAATTACCATTCAGTTCTCTTCGACACCAAAATGCATTTTCAGAGGTGCTGTATATAATTGTGCAAGGCAAGAATGCAGTCATAGCAGTAACAAGCAGTATTTTGATGGATCATAGTGGATAGATAATCTGCACAGCTGCTGTAAACAAAGCCTAAAATAAAGGCTTAGTGGCTGTTTCACTGCCACGTGTTATTAACAAAACAATTTTCAGAAGTCTAACAAAATTGTCAGAACAAACACAGGAAAGTCACATGACACACGCTGTTATTAGGCACATAATAGGTCTATCAATGGCACTACAATTTTTTTTAGGTGCAGCAATAAGAAAGTGATAGCTATCCCTTTTTCTCTTGAATATCTACTTACATTTTTCTTACGATATTCAACCTGGTACATCCAAAAATTCTCCATCTCAATTTTGGTGTTGTTTTGACTCCAACTAACATGCAACCCACTCCACCTGAAAAACCTTCCTTGCTCTTGTGCAGAGGGATTTAGTAACAGAACTTCTAAAAGGAGAGGATTGTGTTGCATCTAACCTATCCAGGTCAATCCAGCTGCCTCCTATACAGTTCACGAAGGACACATGAAACTGAACTTGCTCTTGCTTTATAAAAGCAGTGTTGTTCCATGTGCTTTCAGCAGCAGATCATTTGAAGACAGTACAGCTTGTGAGTCACATAATCACACACAAGGCTAGGACAGAGGGGATGGAATCATAGAATCACAGAGTCATATAATCTTTTATATTGGAAGGGACCTTAAAGATCATCTAAATTTTACTGCCCCTGCCATGGACAGGGACACTTTCCACTAGACTGGGTTGCCCAAAGCCCCATCCAGCCTGGCCTTGAACACTTCCAGGGATGTGGCACTTGGGCAGACTTCACCACCCTCAGTAAAAAATTTTACCTTGTATTTAATCTAAACCTACTTTGCCAATCTGAAGCGGCTCCCCCTTGTCCTAGTGCTACATGCCCTTGTAAGAAATTTTTCAGTGACCACTATCTCCAAGTCCTGACCTGTAGAGCTGCTCTCAGTGAGTTCTTATTCCAGTTTGTGTTTGGGATTGCCCTGGCTCATGTGCAGAACCTTGTACTTGGCCTTGTTGAATTTCATGACACTCTCACAGGTCACGTTCCCCTCTCAAGCCTGCCCATGTCCCTCTGGATGGCAACCCTTCCCTCCAGTGTGTTGACCACACCACTCAGCTTGGTGTTGGCAAACTTGCTAAGGGTCCACTCAATCCCATTGTCAATGTTGCTCACAAAGATGTTAAACACTACTGGCCATTTTTTGTTTTGAAAAAGTTAGTTTATTCAGAGCTTTTTATGGGATCATATGTGTGGACAAAACAACAAATACTTCAGAAATTCAAGATTCACTTAAACAACAGGGCATTACTTATTTGACACTAATGTCTACCTACAGGTATTATGGCACATATAATGGCATAGTCTCCTTGTACATTAGATCAGGAGACAATTGGATAAAGCAAGGCTTTAACTTTTTAAAAGGTTTTTATTATTTTAGAGATAGTGCTCTGAAAAAAACCCAGACACACTAGAAAAAGGTCAAAACACTATGGAATCTTCAGGTCCAACACGCAAGTATAGTCAGATGCATTCTATCACAAGAACTGCCTTTATCAAGACAACTATGTGATGGCACTGTCCTCTGTCATTTGTACATCTCAAATTCTGTTCACTAAAACACAGACTGAGACCATAGGCTTTAGCTGACATAAATTCCCATGAATAATGAAGCTAAAAGCTAATGATTACTGGTTGTCTTTGTTGCAAATTTCTTTAAGTATAGTGCTAAAAATGGTGGGCTTGAAAAAAACATACTAAGTTAGCACTTTACACATACTTGCATAGTGTGGCACAATCTATATAGTTCAATTTACAATCTTGACATATGGATGAAACTTAACTTTGTGCTGTAGTTCTGGTACAACTGCCTCTGTACATACCCTGTGCACTTACTCATCAATTTGCTGGGTGATCCAGGACCTGCCTGTCAGTTTGTGCATACCTGATAGGACAAGCTGACCTGAGACAAGGTTACTGGCTGAACTGCTCACTCAGAACAACACATTTGATTAACTGCTATAGGACCTCTCCATACAGGGATTTCAGACAGCCTGAAGAGATTCCCCCAAAAGGCTCCTCCTGTGCCCAAGACAACTGGTAAGCATCATTCATCATTTTAACTACCACCCTGGGTAGTTAGCATTTGAAGTAAGGGGCTCTGTCAACAGGCAGCTGCTGGGTCAGGATTCTGACTGATCCAACAGCTGACACATGTAATTGCTGCTGCAGAAATACTAATTTGCTTATGGGCAAGACACTTGCTGGTAACATAAAATATTCCTGCATATGCAGATAACATCATGTACAACAGTCTTACGTACACACATTTAACAAAGGAGGCATTTTGTATGTAGCTTAAGGTAAACAGTACCAGTGGATCACACATGCTGGAGTGATCACACAGAATTTCTGACAGACCAACTGTATCAAAGAATAAATGCGGTTTGGGAAGACTAGTGTTGTGGAATTTCCCCTGATCCAGGTGATGATGTCCTGCAAAGACAGAGCCTTCTGTCAATTGCCACCATCTGGACAACGAAAAACAATCCCATCTGAGAGATCTGACTCAGTGCTGGCTGCTTCTCTGACTATGGACTTCCTTAGCCATACTTTCACTTCAACTTCCACTGCAGTTTTATGTCAGTCCAAAAAAATCACTGTGGATTCCTGCTGCTTGGTCAGAAGATTTTAACTATAGCATGTGCTGTTTTAGTTTTCAACAGCAAAGAAAAATCAAGTTACTTTTCTCTTTCAATAATTTAAAAACATAATCAAACAAAATATTCAAGGGATTAGGTATCCACCATAATCTAGTGCTCACCGTAATTTAAAAGCCAGTAACTCATCTTGGAGTGTTTGCCTTCAGGCAAACTAATTGCTAAATTTAAGCTTTCTTCTGTGTGATTGATGAATAAAATACTTTTTGTTTTGGCTTGCTTTGCTTCTTTAGTGATTTTTGGTTTGGGGCATTTGGGGTGTTTTTCCTGCATAAATTTAAGACTCGGTTTCTCATAAATTATAGGAAACTGACCTATAGTTTGTGTGCTCAACCAACAGTTTTAAAAGATCTTCTCAGAAAAAAACTCAACAATACACTGTCAATAAAAACTCATCTTTAATTCAATTGTTTCCTTTCTCTCTTTTCCCCCCTTAGTTCATTTATTACTGAAGCCTGCTGAATTATTTAAAAGACTTCTCTATTGCCTCTTAATAATACATTACTCCTGCTGTGGAAAAAGTGAAGCAAATTCATCTCCCTGAGAACACTGAGGTATCAAAATTGAGAAAATCCTGCAACTAAGAATACAATGGCTGAAATAAAATATGCATAACCAAAAACAACAGAGCAGCAAAACAATGCGGCTCAGTATTTTTCCACCTGAAAGACTTGTCCTCAGTTCTGAGTTTCTATTTCACAAATCTAAACCACCCATATACATGATTCTACTTTGTACTAGGGTTTATTCTAACATCCCACCACCTCAAATGCCTGCAGAGGAATAGAGATCATAAACATCAGTGACAGGGAAAAAACAAAGTCTTGGCATGCAGAAACAAATCATGTCCTGCACGTCAACAAAACTTGGCTTTCAGATCTGTAACTCTATGGATAACTGAACAGACCTCCTAAATGGACAATTTCCACCTCCAAACCACTGTCTTCTCTTGATTATGGCAGAGTTGAAGCAGGCAGCCTGCTTCTACTCTGTTTAATTCACAGCTCAAAAAATTCTACTTTATTTTTTGAGCCTTCCAGTGCTTTTCTCAGTAGGTTTTTGCATTTCTACAGCTAAGCAAGCCACAAAGCTCTGTAACAAAGATACTTTTTCAATACATTTTTAAACACCAGAATATTTCACTGCATTTTGAATGATCTACTACAAAAAACTGTAATCTTTTCCACTTGAATATGCAGATGAACATTTATCCTCAAATACAGATCCATGCACTGTATGTCTTCTATTCAGACCTTCAAACATCACAACTGCTGTGCTTGGCTAGCCACATTCACAGCAGGCTTTCAGTGGAGAATTTGACAAGAATGGTGAGCAAGATATCCCATACAGGATATATAAATGGGATATGGACCTACCTTTCCAGTGACATAATTGTGTCCATCTAGAAGGTATTTTCCTACAGGGTCTCCAGCTCCACTACTCTCAAGCACAAGTGTACTACAAAGTCCATGCTTAAGCTTTTTCATAGTTCTAGCTACAAACTTTATGCAGTGCAATGGAAAGGCTGAGAAAACTGGGATTGTTCAGCCTGGAAAAGGGAAGGCCTTGGGTGACCTAACTGAAGCATTCCAGTGCCTGAAGGGTGCCTAAATGAAAGCCAGAGAGAGATTGTATGCAAGAGCATGTAGTGACAGTACAAGGGGGAATGGCTTCAAACTGAAAGAGAGCAGGTGGAGATTAGACATTAGGAAGAAATTCTTTACTGTGAAGGTGGTGCAGCACTGGAACAGGTTGCCCACAGAAGATGTGGCTGCCTCATCCCTGGAAATGCTCAAGTCCAGGCTGGATGGGGCTGTGAGCAACCTGTCTAGTGGGAGGTTGCCTGTGGCAGAGGGGTTGAACTAGATGATCTTTAAGGCCCCTTCCAACCCAAGCCATTATGTGATTCCATGATTTTATGGGTGAACAAAATCTCTCAATTTCCCACTCAGAAAACACAATCTTGTTCCACAAGAATCAACAATGCAGTTCCACAGCCTTTTCCATCAAGGGTGAGTTTCCTGATGCCACACTTCTTGCAGCTGTGCAGCTCTAACTCTGCTATTGTATCTGAAAAACAGATCCTCACGAGGCCATATCCAAATGATGGTCTGCTTTGGATTTAAAGGTTTCTGATAAACACAGTTTGGAAATATATGTCAACTGTACAGATCTCATTTGTGTGGCAAATGTACTGTCTTTATTCAAAAGACACTGAGGATTTTTCAGCTTTTATTAAATACACAAATACAACACATTCCCCACACATTCACTGTCCACACCACCTCTGATTCAAGTGAAAGTATGCATCACTAAACAAGGGTGCACACAGCACATGGCAGCTAATATTCTCCATTGCTAAATATTAAACAGGTACCTCTTTAAACTATTTATTTATCCATTCACAGAAGTCTGTTATCTGCCTCCAACACCACAAGACTACCAGAGGTTATTACAACAGAATTGTCCATGGGCGATTCATAAATCTTACCAAATATTTCTTTTGAAAAGAAATACCCAAGAATGACTGGTAATCCTGGTAGATTGACCTGTGAATAAAACTGGAATCAAGACATCTTACATACACACAGATACAGCAACCTGTACCTTTCTTACCACCAGCCATTGCACGTCTTTCCTAATTAGCCCCAAACTATACCTAGCTGCAGGTTAGCTGAATACTTCTGAATTTTTAGCTTCTTAAAATAATGTCTGGACACTTCCAAATGGCATCCTGCTGTGGTCCTTCAAGCATTCTGCTGTGAATGTATTACCCAAATGCTCAGAACTGAGTAACATTCACTTCCTTGGGAAAAAAAGGCTGCTGCATTTAATGAGTCTCAACCACAAATCATTCTTCAGGCTTCACTGGTCTCCAGTGGGCAGCTTCTAGCTAAATAAAAAGTGACTGTTGTTTGTATCTAAAGAAGTCTTAAGAGTTTCAATAAAACATTATTAAGAAAACAATATTATTAGAAATATTTTCATGTAAGTTCTATCTCTAAAAGAACACAGTTTTGCTAAAAAACAATTTGAGGATAATCTTCAAAGTAGACCTGTAAAATAACTGAGGGCAAAAAAAAGCACCCAATCTACATTATTTATCTGCAGCAAATTGATACTTCTAGGGAAAGAAACTGGTGTCTGCCTGAAGGTGAAAACACTCTTATTTCCAGGTCAGCGCTATAAATCAGACTGAAAAACACCTCTGGCATATACTGGTTACACTGAAAAGCCTCTATCTGAGATCCTGCTTTTTGCTAGAGGGAGACAGAAGAACAATTTAGAATTAGATGAATGGGCTTCAACTGTATTTTTATTACACTGACCACTTACGGTGAACTTAGTCAACACCAGCTATTTTTGCCGAATTTCCAGCTAAGCAATTCTAGGAATGCATCATTAAAGAAAGCAGACAGTTTTTGAGTTGCTATCTAAATTAAAGAATCCAGTAAAGCAAATACATACCTCTTCTTCAGTGAAAAACAAAATTCCTATTCAGTCCCAGGTCCCTTTTGCAAGTCTTCTCCTCAGTCTGATATAGATATTCTAAATTATCTGTGTCATTTACTTCTTCCTTCCAAGAACACAGACTCTTGGTAGATCTACAACCATCATTTCACTCTACACTGACCTATACTAAGTGTCATTATAAATCACTGTTTTGATTTCAGCCAGCCCTGAAAATTTCAATCAGGTTCTTATCTGACATGGTATGAAATCTATTGAATGAGAAATTAAATTTTTGGTGCAAAACGGCAACCTGTATGTACTTCAATATCTAATGTACATAGAGACCAATAAAAACACCTGTTTTGTTCACTATACCAGGCTGAGTCATATCAGCACATCTCAGAAAGTTAAATTCTGCAAGATGCACCTGAATTTTGGAGAGCAGCTGAAGCACCTTCAGAAGAACTTGGTGCTCTCAGGATCTTCAACCCAATGTCACCAAGACCACCACAGTACTCAGTGTAACAATCAGTTAGGAAGCAACAGGAATTTCTTTCATCCTCCAAGCAGTAACAGCATTTACAGATAATACAGTCAACACGACATGTAGAAAAAGAGTTACATGATCTATTTGAAAATGGGGAAAGAAATAATTTTTGTTTTGTAAACTTCTAAAGTAAGTTAAAAATAATGGTTTTCCACACAAAATAATCTGGGAAGATTTCTCACCTCACATGACTGCAAGTCAACTCTGTAATAGAGAAAAATTTAAAAATATTTGCAAAAGTAACTTCTGCAATATAGTAAGGGTTTTTTAAGGTTCAACTAGGTTTTCTATTACGAGTCAAGAAAATACCCCAACACACATTCATCACTGTGTTTCCAACAGTTCTGCAGGAAAAATAAAATCTGTCTCAATCAGCTTGCATGCTTTTCCAGCATTCCAAACACCACACTCCAAAAATCTCTTCCAATTTGTAGAATAGCAGCCTTCCTCATTTTGAAGAGAGATAAACAAATCAGAAGGCTGCAACAGATCCATCTGGCATGTGATTTTTTTTCACCATCTGAATTCCCTTTGCAGTAACTGAGGTATCTTGAATAGTTCTCATGCATTCCTAGAAGGCTACAATAATTCAGTCTAAAATACCAAAATAACAGTAAGAAGTTCTACTTCTGCTGTTTTTCAAAACCAAACCAAACCAAAACAAAAAAACCCAAAACCAAACCAAAACAAAAAAAACCAAACAAACAAAAAAAACCCCACAAAAAAAAACCCACCCTACCCAAACAAAAGGTCTCAAAAACAGCAATTAAGAGGAATGGAGCAAAGTACTTGCCCTTGACATAATAACACAGGACCATGTAATAGACAATTTTTGGTCAGTAAATTTAGCCTACCAGCTCTTTTCATATCAGGCATAAATTTAACCCATTTAACAGTTGTTCATGAGTTTATTTTATAAAATAATGCAGAAAGCTCATAAAAATTGAAGTAAATACTATCTTAAAGACAGCTGGAAGCACAACTTGATATTCCCTGATCCAAGTTAAATCTCATGCCAAAGGTACACAATTTCAGAAATACTAATGCTTAAATCTGAACAACTGTCTTCAAAACTCATGTTTCTGTAAATACAATTTACATTGATCATTTAATACACTGATGCTTGTAACATATTTCTAGAGACTGCAAGCTGACATGCAACTTTTCCAGAATATGAATCTGGCTACTTGATAATACATGTTTATTTCTCTTATGCTCTCCAGAGTACAAATTTAAAACAAAGCACTTTTTCAGGAATGAGACACGGAACAAGAACATAATGCATCCTCCTTCACTGCCATGCACATCACAGGTAAAGGAATTAAATACAGATAAGCTGAAGTGAAAGCTTTGTGTACTCACATCTCCATCTAGTGGCCTCTGGTCGTCAGAATCCCTGGATGGACTGATGTCCTGCCGCATCACCCAGATAGGCTCCTTGGGCTCATCAGGGGTGTAAGGAGAACGGATGGTCCTCGTCTTCACCTCCTCAATAGCCTCTTTAATATCCTTGATGGCCAGTGAAATTGCATCTCTTTTTTCCTTGCTGTACCTCTGCACAGATTCTCCTGAGCCAGTTGTAACTTGAGAACCAGATGTGAGCTGGCCATTATTTTCATGCCCACCACTGACAAGAGCCTGACCATGCTCCAAACTCTGCTCTGACTCTGGCATGTCTTCAGCTGCCTTGTCTAAGCTCTGGGAGCTCATGCTCTGCTTCACCTCTGCTACAATCTGATCAATGTCCTCCTCTTGCTCATAACTATCCATTCTTGGGTAGGGTGCAAACTCTGCTTCCTTTTCAGGGCTGTCAGACTCTCCGTCAGAGCGTTCATCATAATGGTGAAGGCGGGCACCAAGTGCCTCCTTGCGGTAATTGTCAGCTTCCTCCCTCTCCCGCTCATATTGCTGGATGCCCTCCCTAACATCGAGATCTGGCGTGTCTCCTATTTCCTCATACACATGCTCCTGCAGCCCATAGTCAGCGTAAGCCTCGGCATACTGTTCGTCCTCTCCTCGGTGGAAGAGGCGATGTGTGTAGACATAACCCGAGTAGGCTGCGTTCATGGCTTCCTCGTGCTCGATGGAATGGAAATGCAAGTGATTGGGCAATGTTCGGTTATGGACGGCCTCACCATGCTCAGCCTCAGCATTCTCCGTGTACTCCTCAGACTCGGGCCTGTACTGCACTGCATATGCACTCTCATCCTCATTTTCCTGCACTCTCTCAATGTCGTAACTGTCCTCCACTGTGGCTATCACATCCCCTTCTGCAGTATCCGTGTGATTGTGGAATCCACTCTCAGTGCTGGCTGACCTAGCTAACATGCCTTCCTCCTCCGGCCCGGACAGGCCCACGTGGCTGTTGCCAGTGTGCCTTGGGTAGTGAGCATACCTCTGCTCCTCTTCCACCTCTGAGTGCTCCAGGTCAGCCTCCACTGACTCACTCACTGCTCCAGTTGCTGGCTCTTCACTGATCTCCCCCTCAGGTGATCCGACCAAATGGTTCATGGCAAGTTTTGGAGAGTAGTTCACTTATTCTGCTGACATTTTCTCTATCACAGCTGGAAAGAAATAAAAAAATAAAAACCTCTGACATTACTCACAATAAAAAAGGGGAGTTAATAAATGGAAGCAACAAAATGCACCCACCCTTCCCAGCAGACAAACATTTGACTCAGCTCTGCAAACAGGTAATAGACAGCACAACAGTATCATCTCCCATGCAAAAGATCTCCAACAGCAGCAACCAACAACAACATCCCTTGGGGACTGCATTTCTCCCTTCCATGGACAAATTCTTTGTGGAAGTATAATTTCCAAACAACCCCTTGGAGATGCCTGTATGCACTGCAGTGGCATTGCAATGGTGCTGGCAAATTAGAAAAGCTAATTTTTGCCAGGAGTTGAACCACAGCAGAAAATACAGTAACATTTCACCTTTCCTCCAGCACTCTCCCCATAAATCACTAACTCAGAGCAAATGAAGGATGCTGTAAAACAGCAGATTTTGTCCTGTCACAGGAGTCTGCAGTTGCTCAGATACATGACAGCTATGCATTCAATACTTCTTCAGTATGACATCTTCAGGTGAACTAGTCACCTGACACACTTTTAAAAAATCAGCAGCAATTAAAGTGCACTCTCAGGGTGCAGTACATATGAAGCACCTATTTCTACTCCCTAAAGAAGCACACAACAACTAGATACAACACAGTTATCTTTCTGGAATCTATCTATAATAAGTTAAGACGGCTTCTTTCCTAAAACATGGAGAAGACATTACTAATATTCATAACCATGACCACACTGTGACTAGTGGGGCATCTTAGCCTTGCTAACTTTGAGTAAAAAAATCTCAAAAGGTTGTATGATTAAAGAGAGGTTGCCAATAGTAAAAAATATGCAGGGAACAGAAACAAGCCTATCTAGCTCATAAAGTTTTATTTTCATAAAACAACTTCAGCTATTTGGAACCTTATCCTATGTTTTTAAGATGCAGTGTCATAAAGAGGACATGTAAAGTCCTTTTAGCTACCTAAATCAAGCCACATATCCATAAATAAAATACAGCTCTAGCTTGTGACTTAGTGGTAAGTACTAAAAAAAGTACCTGTTGGAGGACTGCTCACTTGAAGGATCTAGAAAAGCATGTGTCAACTGCCAAACAAAAAAATTAATGTGAATGTCAAACAGAATTGGGATCAAATCTAACAAACTGGGGCAGGGAGGCTCAGGTACTTTGCTGACCAAATGAGCTCTGTGCAGAACAGCAGGTGGGCATAACTTTTTGTGATGAGAATGCAACAGCAATTTCAGCTGCTCTCTATTGGAAAAGTTGACAGGCAGACAAGCCAAGGTGTGAATCACTACACTTCCACAGGAAATCCAGAGGATGCAGCTTCCAGACTGGTGAACGCTCCTTGCTTTTGTTACATCTAATGTTTTGCCTCTGTAAACACAGGAGTCCTTAAAAAAGACCACAGTTGTTAAGTAATAGCTAATAAATCATATAAGGCGGATCAATAAGGATGTTGTATACAAACTAATCCCTTTTCAAAACAACTATGAAAAAGCTCAGTTTGTTTTTTCCAGCTAATGAAGGTGTGTTAGTAAAGCTTCAGTGACAAGATAAGGTCCTTTCCAGTTAAGACTTCCAAGGCATTAGGAAAGAATGGGCAGAATACAGGTGTATATGCTGGTGTGCACCAGAACTAATAAACCAAACACTCTCCCCCCACAGAGCATATGGTAAGAAAGCAAGAACAATATTGGACAGCTTTCCACTTTTAGGCCACAAAAAGGATGAGGATGCCAAGGGGTAACAGCTCTTGGAAAAGTCATTCCCAAGGAGTACTACTGCAGAGGAATGCCTTTGGCGCAGGTAGCTTGGTTTGAATCCTGCAGTGTGAGCTGCAGATTGAGCTCTCGATGGCAGCAGTCCCAGGCAAGAGATGGGAAGTGCCAATTCTTTGCATAACACAGTACAGGAAGATGCTGGCCAGACGGATGGACAGAATGGATGCAGAGATACGGCCAGAGCCAAAGACTGGGGAGGAACAGTGAGACTTTGGAACACTTGGACTGTGAGGGGATAAGAGCCATGGGGTTCCTTTGTTCAGGCTGCCTCATCTGTGGCTCAGAGCCTGAGCTGTTTCTGTGTTACTGCACTGTGAATAAATGGCTTTATGGAAAGACATCCACGCCTCTGGTGTGGGAAACATATCAAACTGGACAGGCTGGGCTGATCCTGGGAGAATGCAGGAGTCAGGTGGACACCCATCAGGTCATTGGAGTGGCCACCATGAAAGGGCTTCTGTCCCAGCAGTGACTGTCCCTGGTGGTGAGAGTGTGACCATCAGAGTCTCTTGAATGGTCAGGCTCTTTAATATGACTTGCTTTCACTGAAGTCAGCTATAACATTTCCACTATTTTCCACTTAGAATTAGGCTAAAAGAGAGAGCTGATTTTAAAATCTACCTTAAATTTATTGCATTCAATTTGCCCCTGACTTGTGACTCAGTGTCATTGGTCACCCCCAGAAAAAGGGTACTTGCTAGTCAAAAGAAATGAAATTGCAGATAAGCACAGGATAATGATCAGCTTTCTGAAATTCTATCACATGTATCCTGACACATCTGTAACTTATTTATGCTTTTAGAAAAGAAGGCAAAAAATCAGCTACATGAAAGTTACTCAAATCAAATAAAGTATCAAATGCCATGATTTTTATGACAATAGAAGTACTGGTTGCTGAAAATATGTTATCCTGTTTAAGAAGTCTGAATACATGCTTGCAACATAATGAGTTTTATACACAGACAGCATCACTGACATGTCTTAGAGAGATTACAAACCACACAAAATATGGTGACAAAACACCTGGGAGATCCATCATCTTCCTGTGACAAATTTAAAGCTTCCAAAGTTCCACCTGTAAAATTCTTCACATCTAAAGAATTCTCTCAGCTTGATTTCAACTACTGATATCTCAAAACTTTCAAGATTGCTTATTTTGAAGGGATAAGGAGGAAATGTTAAGCCTTACTAAAAGCTTTTTACTGAAAAATGCTCTTCTGTTTGCCTTCCCTCCTACAAATTAAAGTTTTTAATTTTGCAAACAGTAGCTTATTATTTATTTTGAAATCTAAAAAAATTCTTAGTTATTTCAAACTAAGTTGACTTAGAAATCTGATCTGAATGAATAGGTCACCTTAGGTGACCTCATTCCCAGTAACCTTCAATGAACATCAGCTTCCGAGTCAAGAACTTTTATTTTACTGTTTAACTATCAGTCTTTAAGACAGCAAATTACAGAACACATTGGGGGTTAGAAGTTACTGAATAGCTGTTTACACATGGTACCTGGAAGACCACTAGACATCACTTATTATTTATTCTTAGCAGCACTTTTCTCAAGAAAATACAAGGTCTGTCTGATCTTTCCCACCAGACCTGCAAAAAGTACTTTATTTCCTGCAACCAAACAAAAATAAATAAGCTACATAAAATGCCATAAAGAGAAGAGAATATAAGCAAGAGAGGTTATCTGACTTTGGAAATACAGACACAGTGCCCATATGAATGATATTATAGTCTCATATTAATTACCCAGAACAGCAGCTGTGTTCTGGTAATCAAATGAATTTGGGAAAGTGCTCTGTAAGCACTCTTAGCTTTGCACACAGGACTTGATGGATGAATCTCTCTCCACAATAGAGAAATCAGAGTTTGTTTACCACTGCAACTAACTCTTTGTTGAAGGTTAAACTACCTTCTTGTCTGTAAAGAAGAAAAAAATTAATATACACATATATTTCTTAAGCAACATAAAGTTGAAATTTTAAGATTTTTTTCTCTACTACTTTAAAACACCATCAAAGGGCAGACCATCATCTCAGAGCAAGACTACAACAGGCATGCCAAGTTCTACTCAGGAAAAGATATGCATGCAGTAAGAAAAGGTGAATGTGTGAGTATTCAGATTCCCATTTGGTTTCTTATTTCTTACTCAAATCCAAATGAATAATTGTTAGATTTCTTGTATATGCAGGCAGAAGGGAGATAAAAAAAATATTATTTTAAGAGTTTATTTTATAAGAGCATTATGTATCTTTTATGCATTATTTCCACAGTTTAATGTTGACTTGAATAAAATCTCACACTCTTGGTAAGTCTGTATACTATAGTTACTGTCTCAAAACAAAGCCAGGTGCCACATGGAACCAAGACAACACACACACACACATTTTTCTGTCACATGAAGGATAATAGGGTAATTCAGGAAGGGATCACAGGAGGTCTCCAGCTCAACCCTGCCCAAAACACAGCCAACTTTGAACTAAAACCAGGTTTCTCAGCTCCTTACCCAGTTGGGGTTCAATAACCTCCAAGAGTGGTGATGGCAACAGCTTGTCTGGGCCCCAATGCCAGTGCTGGACTGTCCTTGCAGGAAAAACATTTCTTCCTTATAGTCAGTTTCAATTTCCCCTGTTTCAGTATGACCCAGCTGCCTCTAACCCTCCCTCCCACCACACAGCACTGTGAGGAGCCTGGTTGTATCTCCCCCATCCCGTGGGCTGTTGACAGGGAAGCCATCCCTCCTCCCAGCTGAAGTAGCCCTGGTCCCACAGCCTCTCCTGTGTCTCTTGTGGCTTCCCATCATTTCCCACCAGTACCATCCCTGCATCACAGACTCAAAAGGCAGATAGTACCTGGGTGGGTTCTGGCAGGCTCTGAGCAGAGGGGAAGGTTCCTAGCCTACCCTGGGTCTCAGGATCATGTCTGTCTCACACTGCCCCAGGTGCTGCTGACACTACTGTACTGTCCAGGCCTTGTTCTAAATCTGCTACTTGTCCCCACCACACCCAGCCAGTATTGTCATGAGGGGTATTTACATACATACATATTATTTTTTAAAATTAATTCTTTAATTTATAAGAAGCATTACTGTTATCCTCTTGAGTTGAGTGTGTGAGCAAAACAGTTTAGTCTTCCTTAAAATATTTCAGCCACATTTAGCCATGGATTCCATGATAAGTAGCTAATTTTTAACATACTTACACATTACTCCAAATGACACTAGGAATACAGAGACCTCTAACAGAATGTACAACGGCATCCCACTTTAAGCAGAAGTCTTCTTGGCACACTCTCTGAAGAATTTCATAAAGCACCTCTGTTTTTTCTGACTTCAGCAGTACACTAATGTTTCACTTGTATAGATCTCAGCAAGACATATGAACACAAGCTACCTCTCAGAAAACCAACATAACCTTTTAGCAAACAGAGGACCTTGAGAACCACCTTAGCTTTTTTTTTTTTCTTTGAAGAGCCTCTATGGTAGGAAATTTCTGAGAATTTAACAACCTATGAAATGCCCACCTTGAAGGAGCTCTCTTGTATTAGGTAACTCTGAACTGCGAGCTGCTTGGGAATCCTCATTGCTTCTGCCATATGCTAAGTAAGCTCATCCAAAAGAGCTTTAAATAAAAAAGCTGTGAAACTTACATTTCTTGCCCGTCAGCAAAAGCAGCACCTGGAAAGTGACATTAACACTCCACCACATACACACACACAGACTGGTTCATAATAATGAGGCTGAAAAACTGTGAACACTTACAGTAACTGCAAAGCAGAAAAGCTGCATGCACAATATTGCTCTGCACACAAGAACCCATGACTTTTGTTCGCAGTAGACAGATCTAGAATTACCAGCATTAAGGGCACTCAAAACACATTACACTTTTCTCCCCTTCCAATTCACATCTTATTCAAGACTAAAATACACTCCTGAGCAAGAAACACAGTTCAGTAACTTTCAGTGTAGACAGATCTCATAAATACTTCAGGGCACTGGAGATGGGGAACACTCTGATTGAAAATGAACAGATACTTCTCACCACTTAACACTGAAGTCCTGCCTGCACAAAAAATAGAGGCAATACACATACGGAAGCCATCCACCTGCTGCCAGACAAAGGTTAACAGATACTATGGCCCAAACAGATGAGATTAACCAAAAGCCCTAGAGAAAAATCTTGACAAGGAACCACAGGTAGCCTCTGCAGTGAAGTGCAATGATTAAACAAAGAAGACCAAAAACACTTTAAGAAATACATCACAAATCCCGTATCGTAAGTGGTTGAGGGAATAAAATTGACTATTTTCACTACCAAAATGATGAAATTTCCTAAGTAATAGTCCTATTAACAGCTAAACTAAGGAAATTTGGGGTTCTCTTTCACTCTGGTGTCATTTTCTGATGTATTACTACTGGGTTTATTCCTGGGTATTAGGTCTTGCATCTTTAATTAGCAGACAGATAATCTAAAACTTTGAATGCTGGAATTATTACTCTGGTATTCAAATCATGGTTACAAATAAAAACAATTTTCAAAGGAGAATAAAAAATTTAAATAGTACATAAGCAGTGTCAAGAGTATGTAAATATTTATAAGTATCTAATGTCACAGCATTTACTATCAGTATTGCAATGTCAAACTAAGTTCAAGCTCTGTTAGAACTACAACTATGAAAAGTGAAACTACACCAAATCTAAGTTCATGACTGTTTGTAATTTACCATTCTTTCTTCTCTGTGTGAAAGTGCAGAACTGCCTCAGAGAATACAGTAGAAAATATTGGCTCCCCAGTGATGAATTCAGAATTCAAATTATCTTCACATTAGGAACACTTTTGTAGCAATCAAGACTATCTTTTCCTCTCTATTTCAACCAAGAGGGAGTAGATCTAACTTACCAAAAGGAAAAAAAAAGAAAAAAATCAGCCTAGCAAGCCCAACACTCTTTCCATCCCCTAGAGTCATCAATAGTGCAACATAAATAAAAGTAGACAGAATTAAATTATATGACCCAGTGAACTGCAGGGCATGGATACCTTCAGGGTGAATAAGAAGGCCTCAAGCCTTATTTACGGAGTAAAAACACATATGTAAAAAAAATGTTGGATTTTCCTCCTCTGGCTACACATAAGAACTAGATCCAACCTTTCTAGCTGTAACAGTCTTACTCACCTGCATTCTAGGCCAGTGTTGCAGTCTTGACGCAACTATCTTGAATACAAGCGAGACAGAGGATTCACTGAATTCCCCCTCAACTTTCCCTCCTCAAACTCCAATTTTGTTAGAGGGAAGCAAAGTTTTCAAGTGACTTAAACTATAGCTTTTTGAATTATTTTATGCAATGAATCCACAAGCTGTGTCAGGTACACAGACACATTTGGACATTGTTGAGACTTCAAGAAAAGATTGTGTGCTAGAATGTGATAGAAGGCTTTTCAGCAAATATACAGCTTTAGGGAATACCAAGCTAAACAAAAGACAGTGAAGTCCAGCTAGTTAATCTATCACCCTCATCAGCTTTTTCAGCTGAGTCACAGAATACTATTTCAACTCATGGAAATGGTACAGAAATAGTGCTGAAACCCTAATAACTTCTGTCACTCAATCAGCAAATGCATTTGTGCTGAGAGATTTCATTATTACCTGAGAATTTCAAGCTAAGGATATATCCTCATGAAAAGCAATCATGGTTCAGACAGCATAGAATTAAAAATCCTTGTTTAATTAATTTTATTTCACAAGTTTCAAAGAAGCTATACTGGAATTAAGGTAAAAAGTTGGGATACATAGGATACAGCACTTGTTTGCCTTTCACGTACTTAAAAATGTACTACTTCCAGGCAACTGGAACACATAGCTACCAAAACCACTGGATTACACAATCCCCCAAATCCTTGACCCCGCTTTTATATTAGGAGAAGGAAACACCTCAAAATAGGCAGCTATCATTTAAATTTTTAGTTTTATTAGACTTGCACTTTACTACGTGTCTTTTTGACAATGACTTTTCCAAGACTGTCTCTGAGAAAGTCACTGTCAAATACAGTATGTAGGATGTGGAGGTATTATTCAGAGTGAGGAAGTATGAGCCAGGCAGAGAGATGAGATACATAAAATTCCCAAGTATTTGGTCATGAGCATGCAACTTCTCACCAATCAGAACAACTAAGCTAATATTTTTTATCTACGATACAATAAGCTTTTAAAGGACCTGATATATATCTGGGCTTCATTACTGAGAAGAAGGTTTTAAGTACTAGCTAATTTGTCTCTTATTTCTGAGTGACAACAAGGTATCAGGTATCTGCTTCCATTCACAGAAATTAAGTAAGCAAGAGCATGTAAGTGCTGCAGGCTAGCAAAAGCTCATGAAGAAACAGTGAAATTACACCAACAAAGGTATTTCATTTAAAGGTATAGTCACAACTAAGTTACAAAAAAAATAGAAAAAACACAAACCTTAGTGGTTTCAAACCACAATATTCCTGGAATTAAATGCTACTTCAACAGATTCAGTCTTCTAGGTATATTTGTAGGTATATAGCAGGGGAAAAAACATCTCACAAGAAACAAGAACAATGGCACAAAATTATAGATGCAAAGGAGGAGGAAGTAGGAATGCACAGATATAGGTTACAGAAGTTAAACTTTTTTCTCCTCCCTACATGGACAGCCTTCTCTTCTACTTTATTTTCTGTTACCATTTTAGCCCACATAATAAGCCAAATCTCATCTCTAACCATGAGCTTCTACTAACACTCGCAGATCATTTTACTACTTCTGTTTTCAAGGAGAAGCTGTTGATTCAGTCCACATCAGAAAATCGAAGTTACACAGATCAGCTCACAAGCTTCCAAAGGCTTGAAGGAAAACTGATCTGCCACTTATATTTTCTCAGAGAATGGCAGCTGCATTACAGTACCCCACCATACAGATAGCCCCACAGTCATCTCCTAAACCACATGGGAAGATGTCACACATTTACTTCCAAGCATAGTCCTGAGGGAAGAGGTAAAAAACTCTCAAGCACATCTTGCACTGTTACAACCTTTCTGAAACGTTGTGGCCACTTGTCAGCACTGAAGCAGATGCAGCACAAATCACTACACAGCAGATTTCATAAACAGGAGGGGTCTGTGTGGCTGGACCAGCACCCACATTTGACTAACCTCATCAGACACACCTGCCTGCTCCAGTCTCCCCAAACATTTATTTTTTTTTCCTGGCTTGTAACATTAGCTATTTCTGTGCCTTCCATGAGTTTGAAAGCAAGATACAGCCTGTGCTACCCCCCAGAGCTGATGAGACAAGGGTTACTCATCCAAACAGGGAAGACATCAACATCACTTGTTTCTCTGAACTGAGGAAGATCTTCACTGAAACCTACTTTTTCAGCACAAGCACATTCCTGTTACTGGAAATAGCTGCTCCAAGGCAACTACACATGAAATCTGTTCCCCAGACATAATTAAACCCTAATGAAGGCTGACATTTCTCCACATCTGCAGTTCACAACAGAACTTGAGGAGTATTAGCAATTGCACTGCACACAGTTCAGGGTACTCAGACGTGCAGCTTGCTCAAAAATTACAGTCTGAGCAGGGAAATGGGAGTGATGCCTAGTTGCAGCCACTTGGGTTCCATCAGATTTAAAAAAAAAAAAAAATCTGCTGATGCTAATCAAGTTAACTAGATCACACACTACTGCCAGGTCATGCAAATCAAAAGCAGATGCATTCTGTAAAAGACAAAATGCTTCCCATGCACTTGCCAGTCTCTATCTGCTAAAGGAACAAACTGACCGGAACACAGCTATACAGGAGAGTTCGGAAGAAAACTAAGAAAACTGAGGAGAGTCACCCAAACACACCTTTCACATCACTATGCAGGATTTACAGGTAGAACCTCCACAGAGACCAGTCCCAGTCAGGACATACAGACAACAGGTAAAAGGATATAGTGCAACAGCACTTAGCATAAATTAAAAATTTTCTAAACAGACATAATCTGGCAGTTGCCTAGCTTTAAAAATTATTTGTACCCTGCCCTGTACCATGCTTTTGTCTATCCTCAAAAGAAACAACACCCAACAGAATCCAGATAGCTCACATTTCTGTAAAAGTATGCTATTTTTCCTTCTTTTTATATAGCAATACTTAGATTTTAGTAGAAGTGTGTATTCCATTTAAAATATTTTATTTTGCATTTTTAACATTATAAAATCCTTTTATATTAACACATCCAACCGGTGGAATTACAGTAGAGAAAAGTGGCAGCTAAAAAGGGTGATCTAAGGCAAAACATATTTAACATGAATAGCATTAAAGGAAGAACAGAACAATCCTGAAATGTTTCAATACTTGAAGTACTTAAAGTATTTAGTTATTAATTGCTTAGTATTTTTCTCCTTTTTGATTGCAGACAGTCTGACTGTCAATGGCTCCTTTCACTTATCCTCAGAAGTTATTATTAAGGTGATATATTTCAAAGGCACTCATAATCCGTTTCTCTACAGGAAATAGGAGCCCTAATTATTTTGCTTTGTTATATTTTATAAAGAGAGGATAAGCTATCTCTTAACTGTTCCATTAAACCTAGATAAGGGGGACTCAATAATTCCAGGGAACCATATATTTGAAATTACTTGAAATTATTCTGTTGGGTTTTTTTTTAAATTCCTTTTCAAGGAAGGACCATTCCTCCTATAACAGAACATCTTTCTTGTCTGAGATCCAAGCTTAATTCTCTACTCTTCAGCTCTACTCTTCAGAGGTATTTAATACAAAATCCATGCCCTGGTCTCTATTATCCATCAAGCAAAGCACTGGTCTCACCTTTCTTCAAATACCTGAGCTTTGTGTATGTGACACTATAAGAATGCACATGCTGATTTAATTTTTTTTTCTGGCTATACTACAGCATCATTTCATTTTTAGTTTCTTATATTAAAGACAAAAAGAAGAAGATGTGTTAAGATTACCACTTTACTACAGAATTCAACACTGTGTTTCAGATCAGTCAAGCACGTGACTACTGTCAGTACTAAGTTACATTAACTTCTCTGGACAAGTAAACTTTTAGCCCTACAGAAGTTGTAAAACCCATGATGATCAGTAAATCCAACCTCCTAAAATGCACAAACCATTATGATTCCCTAAGTTCTTGCTTGCTTGAACTGCATCATTCACCATTTACAAAGGCCTGCAATTTCTCCATTATCCTACAGAGGACTCACACTAAACTACCATGCTACAAATATTAGACATTCACTTCACTTTTTAAAATATTCACACAACATACTCTTCCTTACAGTCTTCAGAAATTCTGACATAAGGGTTACTAAAAACTAAGATCCAAAATGCTCTTCTGCCACACGCTTCTAACCATGTTAAATCAGCTACCTGAATAGAACAACTTTCATGTATAAATGTAGTTGATCAACAGTACGAATTTTACACAATCAAGTGTCAAGACTTGCAAAAGTTCAGGCCAGTTTTCAGGCTGCTGACAGTTACTTCTGCAGATCCTGAGCTCAAATACACATCATCCAAGCTCTCGAACTAGAAGTGAGTCACTACAAGCTAAATGTTTAAAAAAATTGATTAAAGACATGATTGGAACATTAAAATTAGTCCAGGGAAAACAGTGATGGATCTTTCATGTCTATGACCAAGGGTTTGACTTTTCGGGAAGTCCCTGAACTTCTAACTCACGTCAGTTCCAGGGGAAGAAAAGTCTGAAAAAAATGGAAACAGAGAAGCAGGAGAGAAGCGTGGAAAAAAAAAAAATCTGCAGATTACAAGGGTGTCTTATACACTTGTCAGAGACAGCTTCTTAAAGCTGGTTTACCTATGTGTTTTAGCTTGGATTTGAAGTACACTTCTGAAGGCAATTTGTGATGGTCCCCATAGAATGTACTTCAGTACACACTGTGGAGCAGACTTGGAGATCACGTAATACGTTTCTTCCAAATAACCATCAGAACTGGAGGAAGAGAGGTTTCAAGCTAAGAAATGCCCATGAATAGCTGCAAAACAGAGCAACCTAACATAACAGCAAAATCCTAACAGAAAAATAAATCATTGTAACAACAGAAAAACCAATACATTATTCAAAAAACCCCAAATATGGAATATCCCTTTCCTCCTCAAAGGTTCAAATAAAACACAACCCAAGCCAACCCAATCTAAATAAACAGAAAAAAAATAATCAAACCCAAGAAAAAAAACCCTAAAACCACCTAAATAATTATTTGTACTACATTATTTAATTCTGCATGGTTTGAGAATCTAAGTAACAATCATAATTCAGTTAACCAAGCAACCTGAGAAGCCAAATACAGATTTATTTTGCAGCTTATAAGACTAACGGCATGCAGACAAATATTTAGAGGGCTCATCCAGGAAACCTGAATATTACACTAAAAATAAATGAAAAAATATTAGCAAACTGAGATGTTCAAGGTGCATTGAAGAAGAGGCAAGAAGCTCAAAATCAATAATCCATACCTACTGCAAAGCACTAAGCTCCCCAAAAATATTTAAGGAAAATAATCAAGAGAGAGCTTGTTGGTACCCCAGAACAGCAGCACCTGAGTGACTACAAAACAGAGCAGCCAAAGGCTGCCAAGCAGCAATGACATCTCCCTTGGCTCCCAGCCATGACAAGTGCAGCTAACTCCCATCCCCACACATTTCCCATGTCCCAGAGAGGTTGTACCATCACGGTCCAGAGTTTCCTCACCTCAGACTCATTTCTGCATAATAGAAAATGCAGCTGTGGCTCTCTTTGCACCGTTTTGCTCAGAGGAATCTGAACTCCACCAACAACAGACTTAAAGAAACAAGGAAACAACATGTTCCCACCTGCCCCCAGCCCACAATAACTCTTTTGGTCATATGCTGGGCAATTCCTCCTGTGCATGTACATGTATAGGGCAAGATGGGTCCCTTCTGTGAGAGCTTGGCTGGCAGCAGGGACAGCAGAAGTCCATGTCCGGACCAAGCCTTGCAGCACCAGCTGGTGCTGGGGCTTTGCCAACCACAGCCCTTAGCACTCGGATGATGGTATCCAAGAGACATCTACAAGCACATTTGCTTCCCTAGATTTCCTACCAAGCTGGGGGGTTTGTTTTTTCCAATAAATCACACTTTTTACCATTTTGGTCCCAAGGCCTGCATTTCTCCTGTCGCCTTACCGAGCAACCCTGCCCAGAGTCACAGGCAGTTGCATCGGTCTCTTCCACCAAACCCCAAAACCCCCAACTCTGCATCCCCTCAGCAAACCCCAAGCTACCTAGAGCTCTTCAGCTGCATATTGCCAAAACTGATCCTAGGCTTCCAGCTTCACAGTACCAACACTTGCCAAATCTGAGTCAAAATTTAAGAAGAAACCACCTCACTTTTCCCTCCCAAGGTGCAGCTTCTCTATCTGGGATGTAGTGTTGAGATGGGGTGCAATGCTCTACTCCAAGAAAGAGGAGGTGGAAGAGTCAGAAATGAAGGAGTCAAGTTGAGCATGGAAAAAGGTGAGTGGGGAGAGCAAGGAGAAGGGCTTTACTTTTTGTCCTGTTTCTCACCATGCAACTCTATTTTAATATGCCATAAATTAATTTTACCCATATCAAATATATCTTGCCTATGACAGCAAGTGGAAATCACCCTCTTTATCTCAATTTACAAACCCTTCCATCTGATTTTCTCCCCAGTATCCTACTGAGGAGGAGTGAAAGAGAGGCTGGGAGATGGCAGCCAGGCAAGGCCAATCCACCACAAGCTCAATGAAAGAAAATAATTATTATGAAAACAGTATTGACATATATTCAACAATATTGAATTTAATGCAAATATGGGGAAAACTGACTTCATATGAGTAGATAAGAGACTCACCCTGGGAATATTTGTGACCTTCTCTTTGTCCTTTGCCTCATGGGCAGCACCATCCTGGGGGAGAGGATTTCAAATTTTCCCTTTGTCCCCCTGTGGCAGGTGCCATCTTGAAAGGGGTATTTCCACCATCCCGGGCTTATCTTTGCTCTGGGGGAGTTTGTGAGATTTAGCAATTCTGTATCTCATGATTATTTACTGTTATTTTTTAGCCTGGTGCAGTTTTGCTTGCTAGTAAACTGCCATTTTTTGACTCTCATCGATCTATTCATATTTCTCCTTATTGGTGGAAAAGGATTGGTTGAAACTAAGGGGAGGTAACTCATTTAAAAGTGTCTTAAACCAAGTCAGACAGACAGACATGGTGGTCTTCATCCCAATCTTCCAACAGTCTTAACAACGAAAAGCCCATTTTAAAGGCCACTCTGCAGCAATAAATCAAAAAACCCTCTGAAATAACCTTGCCTGGCTTATTATATCACAATGACATCAGCAATTAAAATTCTCAAAATTCTTATCTACCCACTTGTCTATTTTACTAAGTGCTGTCTTAAATAAAATGTAAATGGAGAACCCTTTGCTTGTACTTTTTTAGACTTTCAGTTATAATGACAGTTTCTGTCACAAGACACTCAAACATTAAGAATTACACCTTTCCACCCAATGCCTGACTATGAAATAGGCAAAACCATTATGCCTTCAATAATATATTAAAAAAATTGCATAGACAAGCCACCATAGACTCTTGGGGTTCTTGCAAGATTTGTGATAACAGCTATGGAAGATACTTCGCATTTTAAAAAATAAAGTTTCTCTGGATTTTTTTGATGCAGCAGAACACAAATACCATTGTCTTCAATACTCCCAAAATCTTTTAGAGCTGCTCTGCAGCACTTGTTTCCTTCAGCTGCCTTGGAGGACAAGGCATTACCTTAATAGAATTACAAAAAGAAGTTGAATTCTACCTTAATAGAATTACAAAGAAACCCAAAGTTACAATTAACTTTGAGAATTCAAAATCAAATATTTTGAGCCCACATTTATTTTATCCTTTCCTTCTATGAGATTTGTAATGTTTCATATTAGTTAAGGAAATTCCTGAACTGCAGGCATTACACTGTTGTAAAAACAGACACTATAGAAAATATAATACTATTAATAATGTAATATATATTATTAATTACAGCAGTTGTTACATTGTTTATTACAATATTAATCTTTATATTTTATTAATTTCATTTAATATATACATAGTTTACAGAACACAATAATGTAACACTTACTACTTTTTACTGATTGGGTTTTTTAAAAATAAACGGTATTACTGAGAATACCTGGCTGCATCACTGATAATATTACATGTATTATTTCAGTCACAAGAGGACAGCAATGATAAAACTAACAACTTAGTCTGACGTTAGCATACTGACTACTGAGTAGAAGTTTCTTAACATCCTCTGGAGGCAGAGAATTCCACCTAAGTCCAAAATCCTGACTTTAGTTCTGCTTTTCTTGTCAGGAATATCACACTATAAAAATGCTAAGCTGATGTTCATATCTGATGAATTCAATAATTTCTCAGTTAAAATAAACAGTGTATTATATCTGACTTCTGTTGTAAAAATACCTTTTTCATTTTTTTTACAAACCCATTTACAGTTTGAAAAGGCCAACTAACTTATTAAGAATTATTTTCATATAAGTTGTCAGGTTATACTTGGAGTGTCTTTTCATTAACAGGATAAAGAATCACTTGTGCTACTTGTGCTACTTGCAAATCATTGATATATTCATGAAATTGGAGCAAACTAACGATTTCCTTGACTAAAACCCACAGATTTGTTGTTATTCCGATATGTGATATCTGGTGCACCGAGGTTAAGTCAGTATACTAAATTTTCAGAAATAATGTTACCCAGTTTGAAAGGGAAATCAGCTTCCTCTTCAAATCTATTCCTCAACAGCCCAATGATTCCGCATTTCTTTTGAAAACGAGGGAAATATTTTGTGACTACGCATTAATTCAGGAAAAGGGAAGTCAAATAACAAAACCAATCAACTGAAGCACTTCCTAAAAGCTTCAGTTGGTAAAAAATAGTTTCTAGTACACCTCAGAGTAGCATGTCAGTAACTCTTGCTCCAAATAGACTGACAGTTCCAGGCATAGGATTCTGTCTGCAAGTGTATCATTATAGAAATGTGTTTCAAGTCTCTGCAATCCAAGCAGGTGAACAAAAAAAACCCCACAAAACCATAGCAACCACCGAATTAGATCTACATCTGTAAAAACCATTTGGCCCTATACTTGCATTCTGGTGATTTGCAGATTTCACAAAAACAAGCTTTTCCTGCTTATTAAAAAATGTATAAGCATCTGTAGAGCAAGAAAACCAAGAGTTTCAGCTCTACATCTTTCACTGAGATATCACATAATTTCCTAGCAAATGTAACAGAAAGACTTCAGTAAGAAGAGTGTGGAATGTAAAGGAAATTTTAAGAGGTGAATGCAGAGTACAGTACCTCACAATAGCTTAGGCCCTGTTAAGGGCTCACGACAGCCCACGGTGAAAGTGTGAAAACCAGGGTACCCTGCTGTTCTGGCACATGCTCCAGCACAGAGGGTAAGAGCCCCATCATGAGGAACTAGATCTAGGTAGAGATCTAAAACAGAAAAATTCTGTGCAGAAATTGACAAATGTAAACCAAACCCAAGCACTTTAAGATGGCGATAATGCATGAATTCTTGGACTGCCAAGCTACCCACACTGAAGTTATCCTGTCGATAATTCTCCATAAGGCTTGTGTTGCCCATGGAACAACATAAATTATGAAATCCGAGTATGGATGGAGCAAAACTGGGACGAATTACAAAAAGGCAATTATGAAAGAGCTGTTTTCTTCTGAAAAGTTTTGGCAGAGACAAGGCGGTACAAAAGAAAGGCTCAGCCCAAACTCAGAAAAAAACCCCAGAGTAACATAGCAATTAAAGAATAAAATGCCAAATCAAGGCAAGGAAAACGAATGTGGGTCTTCCACTGGTAAGTGTGTGGTATCTCTAAATGGTAGCCATGCTGACATGGGGATTCAAGTCCACAAGGAGGATGGAAGAAACCCCTCTGCATGACATGCTGGACTCTTAATCAGGTTTTTGTTATCGTTGTTTGTTCCAGTTTTCTGGGTTTTGGGGGTGGTAAGAGGAGGAGGGCACCTGTGGAGGCAAGAAATGGATTTACATCTCAGTACCTAGAAAATTGTAATTTAGTAGTAATCACATATGTAATTTCTCAGAATCTGCACTCTGTATCATTATGGAATTGCAAACCTGTATACTTGATTACACAGATTATAGATTATTTTGCACAGACTATTTTGCTGCTCTACCTGTTTATTCTTTATTCATTAATCAAGAAGTATCTTAATATCTCACACCAGCTAAGTCTGAAGTCTCTATTCTAAAGACACGAGTGTCAAATCATGGCAGCAACAGAAAACTACTCACATAGCAATTTTTTCTGATGTTCTTCTACTATGCATGAGTGAGGCTATGTGATAAAATCCAATGGTCAAATAACAGTATCAGCCTCACCTTCCTCAGAATGCCCAATCCAGCAGGATCTATTTTCCTCTAACAATGTACTATTAAACCAAACAATCCTGACACGCAAGCAGTGCACTGCTTTCCTACCAAGGTAAATCAAAATCAGGTTGACTCATATTACAATGGAATAAAAAAATATTAAGTAAAATACTAACAAGTAAGAATCCAAATTTCTCCATTAAGACTAGCAAAGAAATAGGGAGCTGCAATGCTTAAGTGATTTTTATAAAGTTTGTGCCACTGCTTTAAGTTTGTAGAGACTTGATTGTTTTCGTACTGAGGCAAAAAGAAATTATTCAAAAACAGACAGCAGTCAGAAATTCTTGATTTCTATCTAATTCTTTCGTTCCTGACAAGGTAAGTCACTGAAAAATCTCTTCTTTAGTGCAAAGAGCATGAGTCAAAAAACCTACCAGGTTACTAGACTGAACTGAAAATTAATCATTGCTTATTTACAGTAAATTCTGAAAAGAAAAAGGACAATTTGAATCAGCAAGGAATTCTATAACAACACAGGATTGGCAGCATGAAATACAGTGGGAAGACAAAGAGACTGATTATGTTAAACATTCGAGATACAGATACTGAGACCCCCTGTAATACTACAGAGGCTCACAGTGTAAAAATCGGACCAGAATGGATTTGTGTATTAGTACCCAACACGCTGCAGTTCACTCTCCATGCATAAGCAATTTCCATCTCTGCTCTCAGGCCCAGCATGCTATTTGAGACATTAATTATATTATATTGCTAGTCTCAATTGCTCAGATATAGGACAATATTTTGCACCAAACCAATCTCCTTCAAATTTCTTCACTTCATCTGGGAATTATGTTGGACATTATCAATAATACAGAAAGACTAAGTAAGCAGAAAGAGAGAGCAGAGCTCATTTTAGAGACAAACACTCAGGAAAACCAAACAACAGCAACATCAACCTGAAGAACTCATTACTGAAGGCTTGAATTGTGGCTATGACTTAATTAATTTGCAAACATCTACTTTTTTAAATTGCATCACAGAACTCGCATTCAAATGATAAAAAGGAAAGTGGCAGGAAAGAATCCATAATCAGAGCTCACTGTGTAAATGTGCTCTAATCCAATCCATACTCCATCGTAAGTCAAAGCTTCTCAGACTATCAACCACAGAGGATGCATGTCAGGTGAAAATACTTAACATGAGTAGGCAAGTGCAGAGGTTTCAGATTCCACAGAGAGAGGATCAGCCAATCTGAGCTTTCTGGGATTTCACACCTACTTGAAAAGCAAGAAAGCCATACTGCTTCCACTCCCCCTACATTATCTGTGTGGAGTGTGCTCAGATGTGTTACAATCATTAACTAATGTGGGAGGCAGCTGGTATTCAAAATAGAATTAATACAAATTAACACGTTTAAACCACCAGTAAACAAGCAGCCATTACACTGTGTTTACAGCTCTCCCTTAAAACCACAAACTGCAAACAGACCCTCTTTACAGATACCTGCTGAGTATGACATAACATTTCAGCTCAACATCTAAATTATATATTGGAAGTCACTGGTTACAATTTTGACAAAGCCATTGGTACTTTCTACATGGTTCTTAATTTTTTTTCTACAGATTACATATTAAATCTAATCAGTAAAAACAGAAAAATATTGAATGGAGTGAAGAACTATAAAGTTGGTCACAAAACTATATGAGTATTACGAAGGAGGCCCTTTTCCTGTGAACACTTAGGATTACCACTACATGAATTTTAAAAATTCTATTGCTCAGACAAGTCAAAAGAAACTCAAATCCCTATGTCTGGCTATTCTTCGTCTTCTAAACCATCTTCCATTACTACTAAACCAAAATTAATTCTAACACCTGAAGAAATCCTGATCAGGCAAGAAACAAAACCATATAATCACGGATTATACGAATATGCTGATTTGGAAGGGACCCATCAGAATCACAGGGTCCAACTCCTGGCTCTGCACAAGACAGCCCAAGAGTCACACCATGTGCCTTAGACCATTGTCCAAATGCTTCTGGAACTCTGTCAGGCTTGATGCTGTGACCACTTCCCAGAACAGGGGAGCCTGTTCTGCCAGGACAGAGCAGAGTGGGACAATCCCCTCCCTCACCTGGCTGGCAGTGCTGTGCCTGATGTCCCCCAGGGCACAGGTGGCCCTCACAATTGACAGTGGTTCCAGAGCCACACGAACAATGTTGGTTCAACACACACAACTGCCTGGTGAACTTGACAACCACCAAGTTCAGTTTGTGTTCTTCTCAGAGGAGAAAGCCAATATACTTTCCCATTATCACATCAGCAGTTTCATTAAAAAAGGAATGGTTTTATTGAGTGTTTCAATATTCGGACTGCTGGCAGTTTCCCAAATTCTAATCTGACTCTTCACCACATCACTGCAAGCTGGTTAGTTATATCCAGTCGTGCCCAAACCAACAAGAGATTGCCTGCTGCCTCTTTCTTCACTGCAGGTATTTTCAGTGCTCCATACATACCATTCCTTCTTTGGCCTAAACAATCCCCACTTAATAGTGGGGATTCCTTCTTCACTCAGTCTGTCCTCTAGAGACTTCCACTACCCTCCATCAAACTTTCACCAGCTCTCTCCAGCACAGCATGCCAAACAGGATACACCACCTGAGCCCACACTGAGCACCCCTTGCACCTCTCCTAAGGTTATATTCCTCTTCTCAGTACAGCATTTCTCTTCAGTAACAGTAATTCACAGCCAGCACCTCTTGCATTAGATGCAATCCCTGCACAGGTTTTGGCAGACCTGCTACTTATCCAGCTGCTCCCTCCCCACAATTCCATGAACCTTGCTTTGGCACCTCCTGAAGGGTACCTCCCATCCCTCTGAACATTCACTGTGGTTGTTTACTTGTCCTCCTGCATCCTAGAAGATCCCCTTCAAGACTGCTACCTCTCCAGTCATTTTCAAACCTCTGATGAAAATGTTGAGTATTAGTGTCAAAATCCTGAAAATTTCACCCTGATTCATGTTTCCACCTCAGTAATGAAATTCCTCTCCGTGGTTTGCATACTATGTCATACAGATGATTATTACAATGAATCTCAAAGGAAGAGCAGCATGGAATCCACTCAGACTCTCCCCACTTCCACCCAAATGAATAAATAAATAAATAAATAACTGTAGACTAGGGGCTTATCAGGAAACCTTCTACAAAGTGAAGCAAAATACTAAATTTAAAATTAAAAAAAATTATCACAAAAAAGTTGACTCTACTCATAGTAAGAGGATGTTTTTGTAGCCCAGCTTTTCCAAATTAAAAAAAAAAATGAAAACATGTCAAAAAAATTAATCATCAAAATAAATACAGTCTTTGAATAATTCTCCCTCAGGAAGTGAAATTAAAAATGTAGATGTCAACAGAATAATAAAATCATATATTGATAAAATAAAACCCTATCTTTAAAATTCTTTAAAAAAGGAAAGAAGAGTAACTCACTACAATTAGATTCATTCTAACATCTTTAACCTGCTTTTAATGGAAATCTCAATTCAGCTGTCAATCATCTGCCAATTCAGACAATAATATCCAAGAGAGAAAACGAAATACAAAACAGAAACAAAAATGACAGCTCTTTCCACTAAAATGTGCTAATACATCAATTTTGACAGCCTAAATTCTGCTTTCTCGCAGTGAAAAGGTTATACAGAAAATCAGCCTACTGTCTTGAAAATTTATTTCTAACTGATGAGTTTTCCTCTCTATTTCCCATTATTTTCCATTATTTGCCACTACAGCAGTAGCCATGCAATGGTGATAATGATAGCTAGGATTCAAAATTACTTCAAGTATTTATTGAAAAATGTCAAGAAAACAGTTAAAAAGAACAGGTCTGATTATCACAAAGTTATGTATTTCTTCTAAAGTAACTGAAACTACTCTCTTGAGGAGCTTGTTCACCAGTAAAAGCATTGTTCGTGCAAATAAAAATACTATTATCTGCATGACCTTTTTATGAAAGATGACTGCAAATCCAAAATGACAAGTGCTGAAACTAAAAATAGTCCTCTGAGGATTCTAGTATTCTCCTTCAGTAATATTTAATTCAATTAATCATAACCTAAGTTTTGGACAGAAAGAAAAAAGGAAGTAAAAAAGCAAAATGAAGTAACCATGGTCTGACATTTAGCTTACGGAGAATTAAAAAAAATAGTTTTCATCATCAAAACATTTAAATTTTGTTTCTAGAAACATAATTGAAATTCTGTACTTCATACAGCATCAACTCTTTAAAGATGTAGGGAGAATGCAAATACCAAATCACCAAAGCCATAAGCAAGAATGAACTTACAAAGAATAAACAATAAAATAATTATCTGTTCATAAGCAGTTTTGTGGAGAGCCAATTATATATGTGAAGTATACATAATGTTTTTATTTAAGTTGATATCACTCAAACAAAAATGCAGGCATAATTAAATCTTCATTAAAGATGAAAGATTTTTCTGTCCCTGATTTTCACTTACTGTTTACCAAAAAGAAAACAAAGAGCCACTCAAGCCTGTAAGATTACAACCTATAAATAACATTACACTGGAAATAAACACCCTATGATTAAAGAAGCTGGAAGGTAGGCTTCTTTGCTAATCCACAAACAATAGTTTTAAGTAATTAAATATTTGTTTATTTCTCACACTTAACTTTTTACCCACGAGCCATTTTTTAATTTCTTTTGTAAGAGTCTCAAAGATAATGGACTTTCATAAAGCTTCAGAAGCAATCCCAGTTCATTGTCCCAGCAGGTGAGGGGTGAGGTCCAGCAGTAGCTACAAGGCCAATCCACAAGTGGCATGACCAGACCACAGCTCAGCAGGTCTTTGGCCTGACCCTATCCTCACCCTCTTCTCCTTCATGACCAGCTTCCTGGATTTCTAGGGAGACATCTAGTAAGGACATAGGGAATGGACAAGAAAGCAACAGACCAGTAAAAAAACAGCAGACTTAAAAATTCCCATGAATCTTACAAAAATCAGTCTCCTTGTGTCTTTGTATAATTTTTTATGAGTGCTCTTCTTGAAATCATGGAAGGAATCACAGTCCCATGGCTGCATTTAGTGCATCTCAGATCCCCAAGGCCAGCCTCCCCAGTGTCACCAGTCCTGCCTTTGATCAGACAAATCTCCCAGATCCTCTCATGGAAGTTCTTCCCCACAGCAGCACTCTCCTGTCTATACTCTGCCAGCCACTCTTGTGTCAGGTTTCCTAACTTCACTTTCACTCAGCTCCAAACATAAACTGACTGTATTGTGAAAATAAGCAGTCCAGACAGCTTACTGCTTTTAATTATTTAAGATACCAAAAAAAGCTTTAGATTTTGAAACACCTGGGGTTGACACAGTACTACACCAGTGTGGCAGGAATCAGAAGGTACCCCACTTTCTCCTGCCAGTGCTGATGCCAGGGCAAAGGAAGAGGCAGGCAACGTGGTACAGATCATATGTGGGAAGATATTTGGTTTGCCTGTTGAAACATTTTCAACTGAAGGCCTATTTTGTGAGATTCTATACAAATTTCCAAAAGCTCAGCTCCTTCTCTGTGTACAGAACCCATCTATTTAGTAATCACTTCTTTTGATAAATTATGTTCCTGTTTGGCTTTACTCCAGGAATGATTTCTTCTAAATTTTGCGATTTGCCTATTGCAATTTATTGAGTTGTGACAAGACCATAAAGTAGGAGTAAGCTATGACAGAAAGAAAAAGCATAGGAGGAACTGTACAAGAGCACAACTCAAGTACAGAAATGCAGCAGTGTCACTTCACTGAAAGATCATCTTCCCATCCACCTACTACCTCCCAGGAGAAGCAAAAAAGATAGCCAGAAAATAAGGCTGAATACTGCCTCTTTCATCACAAAATCACATGCAAGATTTCATTGCTAGTTTTTGTATTAACCCATACGCTCTGTCCCAGTGAACAAACTCCTTAAGAATTCTGCACAAGGTAGCGTAGTGTCATGATTAATGCCACAAACACTGACTAAATTATGTAGAAACTTAGAAGAAAACAAAACAATAATTAAAACCTTTTGAAGGTTTCTGCATCATCTAGAAAACACAACCATAATGTTAAAGACAGACAGTTTAACACACCTCAGTCTTTTACATGGAAACTATTGTTTTAGGATTTTTTTTTTCAATCTATCTACATTCCCACAAATATGATCTGGATAAGAAAGGTTTTTTTAAAAAAAATTGCTCAAGCTTCATAAGCCTGAGGGAAGCCTAATGTTCTCCCCATTGGAGGAGAGCAACTTTTAACTGTTCACAATAAAAAATACCTTATTAACAGAAAAATTACCTTGAAACAGCTGGCCAGAGTACAAATTTACTAGCTTCTGCAGTTTTGTGAGGGGGTTCTGTTTGTGGTTGGTTTTATTTGATTGGCTGGTTTTAATATACTGCTCCATTTTTTTATTTTTTATTAAAAAGTAAAACAAATTTTAAAAAGTAACCAAGCAAATTCATAGAACAAGAAGAGAATCAAAACTACCAATAAGAGGAGAACAGATAGAAGAGCAGTAATGTCGTTTTGCCATTCTGCCTAAAAAATTTGTTAAGAGCACTATTTAGGAAAGAGTATACTTTTTCAGCCTGTCTGTTCTCTTACAGATTTCTTTGGCTGCATTTTTACCCACCTACAAACAAGTGTACAAAATATTTCAAAGTTTTGTTTTTGAGCTCAACAAAAACTCAAAAAAATCATAAATCAACCAAGCCATTCTGATGTTAGGATAGTGCAAGCACAAGAAGAGTATGATCTACATGCAGCTCGCAAGGGGAAGAAGAAAGTTATTTACACAGATTTCTTTTCTGAGGGCAACATAAAACAACAACAATAACAAAACAAGCAGAGAAAACAAAACAAAACAAAAAAACCAAACCAAACCAAAACAAAAAAAACCCACAAACCAACCAAAGAACAGAAATGTGGAACTGGATTGGCAAAACTACTTTCATACAGAATATGGGCATATTCTCCCGGGGTGTCCACAATGCCTCTGTGCCTCCTCAGCTCAGTTTCTAAGTAAACTTTTGATAGTATAATTAACAAACATACGGATTACATAGTAAGGAGGGACCTCTGGTTTGTTCTAAATAAAAGTAACTCTGCAAAATTGAATAGTTTTGTGCTAATGGCAGGATTAAAGCAAAGCTACAGAGATTTACATCAGTTGCCTCTGAATTGGTTTCTCCTCATTAAAAACATTGCTCCTTCTAGATTCCTGGAGCAGGCAAAAACATAATTTGGGACTTCGCTAGCTTTGCCAGAAGCAGATCAGTGAGACCTGCTAAGTCAAAAAATCTTTAAGATTCTCAGACATTTCTATTTCCTACTTTTTCAAGTATCTAAGGATTTGCAATCCTGGAATTCCCAGGGGAAAAAAAATCTCATTTAAGTAAGATATAGCTAAGCCCAGAAAATATGCTGTTGATAATACCTTTCACTCTCACTAATTTCCACCTCAGAGATTTTGTATGTTGAAGCTCAAAAGCATAGCCTCAGCTGTTATCCAGGGTTTCCACAATGCCATGCTCAGCTAGCCTATTCATTGCTCAGAAAAAGGCTTTACAGAGCTTTACTACAGGCTGTTCAAGGGCAAGCAGTTAGTGAAAATGTAAACAGAAGAATGCAATGAAATAACTATTATCGCAATAAACTAAGTGCTACTTTAAATTAAAAAGGTCATCTCCCACACAGAGAGAATTATCAATTCATTACTTCTATCCGTACCCCCCAACACTGAAGCAGCAATGTCATCTCCATTGTTTTTTATTGTTGCTTTACACAGAAAGGAAACAAAAGTATTTTTCAGGTATTTGTACCATCTTACAAATAATACACATTTAAGTTAAAACTCTGCACAAGCTTGAGTGAATCTTGCCAGAAGCCATGAAATACTGTCAAATCCCTTAATAATAAGCTCCAGGCACCAAGCAGAAGCTGTTTAATTAAATGTTCTGATTTATTGAGAAGATAAAGCTAACGTTACTAGTATGCTGGCTGAAGTCACAAACTCTGCACTTGAGCCAACTATTTCACCACTCTCTCAATGATTTCTGATCTGGGTTACACATGCAGCAACAACATCAGCAACTCATTATGAAACTTAGAACCAAACCCAAAAGTTGACAGCTCCTGGCAGATTTTCTGGTGTGCCTTCAAAC
This sequence comes from Cinclus cinclus, assembly GCF_963662255.1. Classification (NCBI taxonomy): domain Eukaryota; kingdom Metazoa; phylum Chordata; class Aves; order Passeriformes; family Cinclidae; genus Cinclus; species Cinclus cinclus. Next base: position 15,474,839 of record NC_085084.1, on the reverse strand, counting down.
GCCTCACACAGCACAGAAGTAGAGCAGTCATAAACCACAGCTGGAAGGCAGGACAGCAGGTAACTTCTCTGTCTCACTGAAGAGGCTTCACATCAGAAATCAGAGCTGCAGCAGGTCTTTTGGGGCACCCCACCAGAGCCAGCAATCCACATGAGCACACAGCTATGGGGACCACATGACTTTCTGCATGCTGTTTCACCAGTGCTCCAATTATAAAGATCTAGAAAGGTCTGTCAAATAAATGGATTTCACACACATCTCAAAAGCAGCAAAAAGACCTTGAAAATATAAAATTAATCAGTAACTGCTGTATACATGTTATGTTATTCACAACTGTAGTTTTTCAGCTCTGACTCAAAACCCCTTGTTTTGGAAAAGCTGAGGGAGAAGGGAAGAAGAAACAAAAATGTACAACCTCTTAGACTGCTCAATACTTGCAAGCAAAATATATCCAAGGAACTGGCTAATTCAGTGACATGCTACACAGTGATTTCCTCAATTCTGAGTAGTAATAAACCCACAACAGCAGTTTCATACAACTGCAGTCACACCATGTGCAATCAAAACCACTCATTCAGTGGAGACAGCACTGATGCCTAATTATTGCCTTTTGATCTGCTGCAAGTTGTGGTTATGCAACAGGCAGCTCTGCCTGCTTTTTATGCTGAAGGTATTACAGTGATGGGTAGCATGTAAAATGAAAGTCAGGATGATTACAGAAACAACAGTCTGCAAAAAGAAAAAAAGGTTCGTAATTCTTTAACTACTAACAAACAATTCCGACAACATCAGATTTTAAGAGCATGAGAAAAAAGATTTGGAGAGAAGCAACAATAAGAATCCTCAGGGCTACAATGGCACTGCTTGAACCTCCTATGGGGAACAAGGAGAAATGCTCTGAAATACCTCAAGGCATTTTGCAACCAAAGTATCTACTTCACCTTTTCATAAAAACATCTTTGTACAAACACACAGCACCTTCTTCTGATAGATAGCTATGGTAGTCAAAGACACTTCAGCTAGAAATTATATTCTTTCTGGAAAGAAAACAATCAGCAGGTAAAAGAGTTTTTGTTCAACTATATTAACTCCCAGATCCCATAAAGAATTTTCCAAACTTATTCCCTAGCAGTGTTTCTGCTAATTCATCATTACTATTAATTTCTCACAATACTTACACTTACTTTTTCCAACACTTTTAACTCTGAAACATCCATCTCTGTTTTACCACTTCCAAAAAAATTAACTAAACCTCTTCCCATGTTGGCCATTACTTCATTGAGGGTGTTTGCCCAGTTTTCACTATTTTTGTCCAATCTCTTTTTATGCAGCATTTGGTTGAACTCCCTCTGCCACTCACTGTGAATCTATCTGGTCCTTACACACAAAAGCTAATTTTTCTACAGGTTTTACTTCCCCTGTATTTTTGAAGGAGGCATGAATTGTGGTAGTAATGTTTGAAATTACATCAAAGTTAGATCCGTTGGTACAGAGGACCCTTGCTAAAAACATTCCAATCAGCTGCAGAGGAATATAAAAAAATTGCTAGAAACCATAACTATATGCAATTATACTAGAATCACCTGATCTTCATTTGGAACACCAAACAAATAAGGTACATTCCTAAAGTGTAGCGCATATTACTCAGAACTTGAAATACCATGCTGAAGAAGCTGAAAGTGAAAGACTCATGGAATGCTGCTTCAAGGACAAAACTAAAGTTCAAAATAATTTATCACAACATCAAATTGTTGTTCTCATGGAAATAAACAATATCAGAAAACTACATCTAGTGACAAACAAAAGAAGAAAATAAAATTAGTTTCAAGGATAAATTCATCCTGGATTTTAAAAAGCAAAACTATGCAAAAATCCCTCTGAAAGCAGTTGTTCAAGCTGAGGATTGCTCCGCACAGTACTGTTGAAGCCCTTGCACCACTGAGTATTCACTTCTCTGAAAATGTATCTTCTCTCACTCCCTGGGAGATCATTTCACAGTCTAGTAGACATCAGTGTTGAGATTTTTTTTCCAACACTTAGTTCTTCCTCTATATCTCACAGTTAAATCCTCCTTACCATAAATAGCTCTGTTTCATACTGTTTCTACCAGGGATTTTCTTGGTTACAAGGCGAGATTATTCCTCTTTATTAACAAAAGGAAGATAACATTTTGTTCCTTTCAAATTATTAAGCATCATTCACCTTGTGAACATCTTTGTGTTTTTTATAAGACAAGCAATCTAAGCTGTAAAAGGTACAAAATTTAGACAGAGTTCAAAAGTTTGTGAGCGCATTTAAAGCAAAGAGCTTCAACACCATGTCACACTTCAACACGAGAAACTTGCTGTCAAGATTCTAACACTACCTTTAAATCAGTTCCTGGACTCCTTGTCATCTCTCTTCAACAGGCAAAAATATTTGCAGAGTGAAACTTTTTCCTCACATGAGACATTAAAAACCTTGGACTTCAGTCATGCCTCAAATGTAAAGAACTGGAATAAGGAAAAAAAAAAAAAAGCTTTTTTAATTTAGAAACAAAAAGCAATTGTAACTACCCAATTTCTGCCCAAAATTACTGAAGCTCTTTCTTTGATAGCATAAGGTTTACCAGGTAGAATGGAGAAAGAATCCAGGAATATATTTGCTCCTAATAAATTGAATAAACCATGCAAACCCTCACCTAAACTAGTGTGGAATCACAGCAGCAACAACAATTTGCTGATTAGACACTACAGAAGTGCCGTGCACTTGACATGTAGACAAAAACAAGAGAAACAGTCCATGCCAGGCACAATGTGGTCTTCTGCTCCTGTAATTCACTAAGCACCTTTATTAGCAAGGTAGAAGAAAACCAAATGCCATGTTATTCACGTACACAGAGATAGCATCCCAACCATATATTTAGTATTAATAAAAAGAGGCAAATGTGAAACTGAGAAAATTTTTTTTTTGTCTGAGTATAAATTCACAAGGCCACAGAAAAAGGATAAACTATCTCTGAGTCTGATATATCGGAGCAATGCATAATGCTTACCACCCACTTCCAAGTCTTCAGCATTATATGACAAAGGTTTATTTAGATCCTCTGGGCCAGTAGCTCCAAACTGCAGACTGACAAACTGTTTCCATGTTCAGAATGACTAAACATCTGCCAATTTTTAAGCTCTAAGGTACTGTCACTAACCCTGTCTATGACTATCCAATAATTTTCAAGAGCTAAAGGTGGTGCTTTTTTCTGAAAAATGTTTTAGATTAAATGGAATTCTCTCCCCAAACCTCCAACATAGGCTCACCAGACCCTTTGCAAAGGCTTTTTTCTAACCTTGATCCCTTGCATATAAAAATCTATCCATATATTACATCATCCTTTTTTTTTTTTCCTTGGGAAATACAGCACGTGTATTGTGAAGTCATGAACAGGGCTACATTTAGAGCCAGAAGAATTAAACTCCGTAGGACAAAGCAGAAAAAAGGAGGAGAGGAGAGGAGAGGAGAGGAGAGGAGAGGAGAGGAGAGGAGAGGAGAGGAGAGGAGAGGAGAGGAGAGGAGAGGAGAGGAGAGGAGAGGAGAGGAGAGGAGAGGAGAGGAGAGGAGAGGAGAGGAGAGGATTACTAAATCTTCACCACATACAATTCAAAGGCATGTAAAATACAAAGTACCCACACCAAAACTATACACATAAACAAAACACACCAGATGCAAAATATGTACATGAGATTACGTTCCACTTGTCACAAGTGCCATGCAGATGGAGCTGAATGGTGACAATGTGATGCCTGAGAAGGAGGAATTCAATTTTTACATGCTACACTTGGGGACACGAAAAATAAAATTATAACTAGAACAGGTTTTCTCTGAGGTACCTGTGTCTGAGACTGAAGAATCTGCAATCATAAAGATAATCCTGGAAACAAAAAAAGAAGGCACTGCTGCCACCCTGAGTCCCCAGGTTAAAATTTGCAACAACACTGCTGCTGCCATCTTATAAAATGCGTACTGAAATTGGTGCATTTTCATTCCGTGTTTGCTGCTGACACTTAAATGCCTCCTCACAACTGGAAGCGTCAAAAATCTCATCAGTTCCCAGTGTCAGTGTTTACTTGGTAGGCTATAACCATCAGCAAGAGCAGACTTGGGAGCCACTACAACAGAATTCAGAAACTACTTCCTGTGGGGAAAGCCTATCACAGCTGATGAGCAGCAGAAAAAAAAAAACAGACTTCTAATGCTTTAGTCTCTCCTAGCAGAAAACAGCTTGCAGATTTAGAGCCCTGAAGCTTAATATGTTGGTCCATACATCTTCTCTTTAGGCAGGACTGGCCCTTTGGATAATGCAAGCATGTTGGAGACCTTTTGGGAGATTCCTTCCTCTCAGTTAAAAAAATTCCTATATCATGAATGTTGTTTTAAAACAGCTGTAGTCAGTGGATCCTCAAGTGTCTTCAAAAGATTCATTTAACAAACAAATGTGCAGGAACAGACATTGGAAATTACAGCATTCTGAATATATAATTCAGGCACAACAGCAGGTGCTTTTTACATTGTATGTTAAGTCCTTGTTACAAATTTGGCATTGCCTTGGTTACAGCAAGTAACAACACACCAACAGGCTGTATCATCAAAATGCACCAGATGGATGCACCAGTTACACAAACCTCTTCCCTTCCCCACTCCTCCAAACAGGATGTAACTTTTAAGAGCAGTGACAGGCACCAACATGGAAAACCTATGTTGATAATCACCTCCCCACCAAAATGTAATCAGTGTACCAATAACTTCAGTCAAAAATAATGCTAAAATTTGGACTTGATCTTGAAAGCCACAGTGTTTGCAAGGCTTCAGGAAGCTGGACCACATGAACATGAACTACACACAACTGAAAGTCTCAGTCAAGTCTGATTTTTCTTTTCCTAAATAATCTCCTTCTGTCACCAGCCTCAAGCTCCCTGGACACTGACAGAAAATGTGGCTGACATTTTTTGCACTTTCAACATCCCAATTTGTTTTCCTAGAGAAAAAAAAAATCAACTAGACTCCTCTGTTTTCCCCATTTTCCTCACTATGAATCCACACTTCCTATTGACTTATGTCTGAGCAGACCAAACACAAGAACAGGGCAAGGCCACTTCCTCATCGGGTGGCACCAGTGGAAAACAGATGGGCTTTCATAAGGCTGCAGAACAGACTGCTACTTCACACTGAGCAACTTTTCTCTGCAAGCACAGTCCTCCTCCCTAAAACCCACAAGCATTAAATGCTGCTCAAACTGAATGTAAAGAATTATAGGTAACTTCACAGCACAACACCTCATATTTCAAAGATGTGATGCCTTTGCATTGGCAACAATGTCTTCGCATCCGAGCATGAATGCCCACAGGTGGCAGGTGAAGTCCAATATAACCTATCCGAAGGGGTGAGTTTCACGTGGACTGCACCCACTGCTCAGTACCTTGCTACATCTGAGAAGTTAACACAGACAAGGAGACCACCAAGGTTTGTATGCTACCACACCGCAGCAATTGTGTCAGATAATGCAAAGAGCCACGAGACCATGGGATTCCTTGCATACACTGGAGAGAGGGAGTCTTCAACAGGCAAAGTAAAAATGTGAACTGTTGATTTGCACATGATTGGAGGGGGTTGGTCTTTAAGGAGGAGGTGTGTGCCTGATTTTTTGATATGCTAAGCATAATAATGGAGACGCAGAATATTACAAAAACAGAAGAAGAGCAGGGCTCTTTGTGTACTATACTTCAGTCTTTACAGTTCACATCATTACTGAACTTTCAGATTGATTTTGTATTTTAACTGACTGAAGAAAATATTATCCTCTTCCTTCCATCACAAGAAACTCTGAATTAGTCAGATCCTGTGACTATCCCACCCTGTGAATCCCCTCCTGGTAATTTCACCCTCCGGTTTTTGGGCGCAAGACACCTACAAAAGTATACACAACCCTTAGCGTTTCAAATGACTAATGGCCCTAAAAGAGCTGTTTTACACACTGCTGTTTGAAAGCACAAGGTTCTTGGGCAGACAGCTGAAAACCTTTTACATACAAATGAAGAAGTTCTGTTTCTTAAGGCATAAAAAGGAACTCCAGTCTCGCTGCTGTTCATGTTACTCTGCTATCCAGATGGCAGCTGGTGTAAATATATGAACTTGCACTACAGTGCCACTGCTTACAAGACCATAACACAGACTTTAATAGTGAAGATCAAAATTGAGTTGTGAACTGTCCAGGTTTCAACAGTTATATACTGGAAGAGAAAAATAAAATAAGAAACTATTTGAACCTCTAGCCATTATCTTCATGGATAGAGTGGCTGAAGAAAAGCTATCTTCAATAAAATATGAATTTACACATTAGAAACATGACATAAAAAAATTGTCTTTGCTCCATGCACAAAAAGGTTGTTCATTACACTTTTAATTCCTCAACAAACGTCAATCAGTTTTGAAGTAGGGATCTTTCTTCTTTTCTGAAAATCAACTGTATGAATGTTAACTGTTTACAAGGTGCAATTGTGTTTTTAGTATTTACTTTTCAGGCAACTATATTTTCATGCTGACATTCAGCTTAAACTGCTCCTATTTGCCATCAGAAGGCAATTTATCCTGAGGGGGGATCTGATAGAGAACCAGATCTCCTTTAGGAAATGCTTTGTGGTTCTTGATCAATGATAGCTAGCAACAGGACCCCAGTGACACAGGTAGTGTCATACCCAGAGCAATGGAAAATATCAACTGATGCTCCAGGTCACCTGGCTAACCAATATAACCTAAAAAGTCATCCAATACATAACTGAGATTACTTTATATCTATAAAAAACAATTACACAAGCATCTAATGCACATCCAAACCAACATATACATTCTCTTCTATTTCCAGCTTACTTATTTGGCATTCTTTGAGATAATTTTTTTCAAGAGGCTGGGTTATCTTGACTTCAAACCCAGAAATAACCAATTCTGTAGCTAATGAGAAATACTAGTTTGTTTTTTTAAATAATGCAGTTTGATTTTAATCCAAAGTATGTTTGATGTATTGTCCATCAAAGCATTAATCCTGTGTTATTTTTAAAATATAAATGTTTCATGTAGCTTTAAAATTTGCATTCAAAAGCTGAAATAAAGACATTCAGTCTTTACAGTTTACCAAGGTAAAGAAATATATATATGAAGATGTGTTAAGTCCTCACTCAACTTTAACTACAACTAAAACTGCTGATTCCAGAGTCAGTGTAGGCCAAAGGTCCCACACTGAAAATACAATGCATTAGAACTGCCTGACTTGGACATGACTTTAAACTAGGGCTACACAGTCAGACTAACCATCATGAGGCTGCAGTTAACAGTCTAAAGCCTGGATGCTGAAGCTAGTGCAGAGCAGGTATTATGAAGTACAGTGCTGTCCCCTCAGGCTAATGCCCATCTCCTTGCCAAAGCCATCAAGCTCCAATGTCTCCTTCCTGTGCACCTTGAAGCACAGTCCTACATAAGGAAGATTTTGAGGACTTCAGGATTTTCTCATTGTTACAAAATAAAATTAGGATGCCAAAATCTGAATGATGCTGTGGCAATCTCATAAGTGGATTACATAAATCATTTATCAGCAAGGAATGATAAATGTCAAGCAAGAGCAGAAGCCTGAGTTTATCCTTATTTAGCACTCTGAGGCAAAAGGTGTAATAGCTGTGAATATCAGAAATACACACCAATTCTGGGGAAACATTATACAAAATGTCCACTAAAAATGCAATGGAATTACAAAGCTAAAGGCTGGTTTTGCACTGACTCTTATTTAATGTAAATTTCTGTTTGAAATTTGCAGCTCACCACAGCATTACTGGGAGAGATTTTCTCATTAAGTTAATGTGACTGCATTGCACATAGATACTAGGAATGCTGTTTAATAAACCTTCCATATCTTAAAAACAGTTGCTCTAAATTTGAAACTGCTGCAAAATAATTTCACACCACCAGGAAAATAGTTTTCTAAACTTCTGGGCAATAATTTCCTCCATCCTGACCATTTCAAAAATCCAATTAAAAATATAAATTTCAGGTCATTGAACTGGCTAATACAGCAAATACACCTGTATTTCAGTGCTTTCCTAAGGAGAATGACAGTGGTAAGAAGAAGTTAAAAATGAGAACCCATCAGGAGGAGATCACCATTACCCTCACATGGTACATGCCCTTCACCCCAACACTCCCACTGCACCAAATGCCATCAGCAAAGCAAGCAGCTTTCTGCAGGGCAGCTTGCTCAGCAGAGAATGAGAAGGGCAGGCTAGAGGAAGGTCTCTGTCCAGCAGTCGTATTCCATCCCACCAGGACTCTGCTGCACGAGCTAGTATTCAACACCCATGGGAGGCACAGCACTCCATCTTCGGAGCTTCCCGCCTCGGTTAAGCCAAGAGCAACAAACATGGCATGTGCAGCCCTTGTCTCAGTCACTTGATTTGAGCACAGCTTAGATCAGATGGCATCCAGGGATCCTTTCCAATTCAAACTACTCTGTCATCATAAAAAAGCTGGTGTAAGAAAGCTGTCAAGAAGAGAGAAAGAAAAAAACCTCAGCTCCCCATACACACACTGTACAAAAACCATACTAATCTCCTCTTCAAACAGCAGAGGCAGTACCCACTCTCCCAACACTTACCTGGGACAGCAACATATAAAAATCCTACTGGTTTTGCCTGCTATTTGGATTTGAGGAGTGTTAATTTAAGCATTCTGCTGATGTTAGCCTGGGAAAAACCCGGAGCAAGAGCTTTTACCTCATGCTTCTTCCCCTGACTTTGGTGACAGAGTTTTTAGTCTCAGTTCTTCTTTTAAAAATGTTTTTCCCAACTTAATTTTATTTACTCTAAGGAGTTACATTTGACATTTCCAAAGGACTGAGAATTCAAACATGATCAAAGTCCCATCAGAACAGATACTACATCAATACATGGTAACATTAAGACTGTTGGCAAGAACTGCAACTTGCATGTCAGCATAAGTAAATAAAATTTTAAAAATTCACAAATGAAACAAGCATATATTAGGAAAACTACGTCACGGTCATATATGTTTAAAATCTTTCATTATGTTCTTTTTTCTTCCTCCTTCTGTTTTAAAAAAACACTTCTTTTAACCCAGGCCACCCTTAAGTTCTCATCCACCTTTGTTTGAGTTTTGAAATAATATGTTTATTAAAAAAAATAAACCCCAACATCCACCCCCAAAAAACCCCCCAAAACAACAACAAAAAACAAACACCAAAACAAAACAAAAACAAACAAACAAAAAAACCCAAAACAAACAAACAAACAAAAACCAAAACAGAATGACCACATAGAGGAATGACTAGAAAGCTATTGTCTTTTGTGCAGAACTGAAAATACTTGCAGAGAAATAAAAATACTTCACCAAATCAACATAGGGCACCAAACCTATAAATACTAGATATTGCACCAACACCTTAACCACATACATACAGAAGTGCATTTCTCACCCTGACACACATCCCCAAAATGGAAAAAATAAGGCAAAAGTAAATCAGTGTAGGACAGTCACTCAAATGATCTTTGCCAAAATGGGCAAGTTTCATAGCCTCCATGCTGTTGTGGTGCTTTTCTGTGTTCATCTTCTGGAGTTCAAAGTTTGAAAATTAAATTACGCAGGTATGCTCCTGGTACACAAAAATGGTTCAGAAGAGATTAATTAGCTGAAAAAAGAAACTACCACTAAAAGGATTCAGCCTAAATTCCAGGGATTTCTTGCTCAATTGTGATTAACTGACAGACTCTTAATGAAGTCTCTCACTCACTACACTCACATTTTTCTGAGATGGTTGACAAGGTGGTCATCTTCTTAAGGAGGGTAGCTTTTATTTTGGAAATTTATTAAAGTGCTCATCAGAAAGATGCAAGTAATTCTGAACTGCTGGCTTATTAACAAGATTGGATGGACCAAACCACCCAAGAACAGGCTGGACAACACAAGGGGAAGGTATATGGCTTAAAAAAATTAATAATTAAACATTCTGAATTTTTGGTTTTAACTTGCTGAACATCAAAGAACATCTTCTCCTTTCGCTAAATGACAGGAAAAATAGGGGCTCCCAGCATGGTTTATCTCATGTACACTAGATATTGTCTTAAATACTTATACATTTATTTCAGTTTCCTCAATGATGTTCAAAACCCCACTGCTTATCCACAGACATTTACTTACACAGGCTTGTGGGTGATGGAAACTTCTCCCAGTACATATTTTTAATTAGAAATCGCCACAGGAGACACGATGGGCCAGGTGAGATGCCACCTGCCTAGCAGCATCTCTGTAGAAACAGAACTCCCTAGAAACAGAATTGCACTTTCATTCCTCCTCTCATGTCAATATGGATGGTTTGTAGCAGAAAGGGTTTATTGTGGAAACACATGTTCTTATGGTTCTGGAGTACCTTCAGCAAAGTCCTCTGCCATCCACAGCTGTCATGTACCCATTGTACTGCTTCTGAACTTATTTCTTCAGTATTAGGACAGACATTACCATCATGTGCCTGCATATGTGAAAGCAGCAAACAAAGATGTTTCCCTAGGCCCCTTCAGTAAAGCAACAAACAGATTTTTGGAAGAACATCGGTGCATGCAGTGGAAACAGAAAAATACTATCACACTGCACTTAGTAGCTGACTTACCAAATCAATTATTACTGTGAAGCAAAACCAATCAATCTGTTCCTCAGAAACCTCTGCAATACATATTACTGGCAATCTATTAGAGATAAATGAGCAGAGGGTTGTTTGCTAGAACCCTCATTAAGCAGGAATCCTCACCTTCTAGGAAACCAGAAAAATACATTTAAAACTGTGATCATCAAGGCTTTCCTTACGTCCATGGTAATAAGATCTTGTTCAAAGTTAAGATTTAATTAATCAAGGTGCACTGCCTATAGACAACACATATTAAACTATCTGAAGCACCTCTAATAGATTTTAATATTAGAAGGTCTGATTCTTCTAATTCATAATCTCATGCAGATCCAGAGCAGCTATGATCAATAACAAACAATAATGTGCCAAGGGAAAAAATGCTGAGTTTGAAGTATCTAGGCCATGAGATATAAGTGGAAAGTTTTAGCTCTCAGCTTGATTTTTCCTGCATTTTATCTATTTGAAGACTCTGAACTTTAGATTATAATTCCTTTTTTGATTTTTCAGCATGTTCATTAGTTTTGGTAATTAACCTTGAACTCACATACATGTAGAAACATGGTGTTTATTTTCCCAGCCACTTTTTCTGGACTTATAATTAGTTTTTCTGGATTTTGCTTGCCATAAACATTACCACACACTGATAAAATCTAAAGCCAAGCAACAAAACCACTGCAAATGACTAGACACAGAGACCTGTTAGAAATACAAAACAAGCAGCTAAACAGGAGATTCTGTTTCTTTTTACCCTCATGACTTTGCCATTGGCTCTAGTGCTGATAAGTGCTGCTTGTAAAAAGAAATGTTATCTCCATTTCAAAGACACACACAAATCTTATATTGAAGGCTTTTTAAGTTTATGAACATAACCACTGCATATGACTGTGGCTTAAAATAATATCAAAGTAGTCAGAAGCTAGCTCCTGGTCCAGTTAAAATCCATTTAAATCTCATATGCAAAGAGTTCAAGTTTCTCATTTGTGTTGCTATTTAGCTAGAAGACAAACTTTAGCCTCAAAACTAGTACTCCCTTTATTCAAAGTGTTATGGAGTACTTACATTATCATAAAGCAAACAAAATCTTCAAATTTATAGTATGTTTTATATTTTCAAAAATCCACGCCAAATTTCCCTGCACCAAAATAATAAGGGCAAGATGAACTACAAGATTTTCACCTTTGGCAACCACAACACCACCACATCCAGTATCACAAAATCTCTTCTAAAGCATTAGCTCCCATGTTTTAAATACAAGAAGGCAATTATATTAAATTTAAAAAAAAAGAAAAAAATATTCCCTTCCCAACACATATGAAATTGCAAACTTGTCATAAACAAAGGATTGAGAATTAAATTAACAACTCAGGAAAACTGTGAAAAGGATTTTATATTAAGCACCCAAACAGGCTTATACTAAAAAGCTTTGGCATGTCTCTCTCTTAACATACCAAAACTATATTTTCTATCTACCTAGATATACCAAACCACCTTCCCAGCATTCTGACATTTTTAACTGAAGAGCTAATGTGTAGATACTCTTGACAACCTTCCAATAGGCTGGCCTCGCATCTGTTAAAAGACAGTATAGTAGCCAGAAAGTTTGCTACTTTACGTGAGAATAATGCACTAATGTAAAATAGAAGTACCATTTTAAGATACAACTAGAAATATCCAAAACTCAAAGCAATGAATTACATGATTCACAGTACCCAGCCAACCTTGAACCACTACTACTTTGTAGAAATCAGTTTGGCCTAAAAGGTCATTGATATATCAATCTCAGACCACATTTTCCAATGAAGGCAAGCTGTCTTACACTAAGATTTACATGTCACTCATTAAGCATCCACAATATTAATCTAAGGTGCATTACAACACTATGGGCTCTGCTTTTGCAGTTTCCTGCAACTGTCCATTATTATTTACCGGACACTTAATTTTTCTCTAAAGACATGCACTAACACACAGAATTCAATAGTAACTGCTCTCCTTCCCTCCTGAACAGCACTTCTGGGCAGTCTATCCTGCCCCTTCCCCCCACAGCATTAAAGGTAAACATGCACCTCACTTTTGGTTTGGCAGCACACAGAGAATAAACACATTCTATGTCACCATCACCTTTTGGGAAGAACAGGCATCACGTGCTTGTTCCAAACATGGGCTGCAAAGGCAGGTGCAGCTGGTCCAGATTTAACAGCAATGCAGCAGAACCTGAAGTACTATACCTGGAATATTGGCAAATTGTTAAGGATCCATGGGCCACAGCAGCAGAGCGAACAAAACTGCAGCCACCTGGGTATATTCTTATCAGCTGGTGTAACGTGACGCATGTCAAAGACAAGAAAAACGCTACATGGCTGATCTGCCCTACACCCACACTAGCTCACTCTTAATGTATGCAGAGTCAGGCAAACATCTCTGCCTTCTAGCTCCTCAGCAGCTATGAAAACAGCCAGATCTGCAATGCACTCTCTAAACCAAACTGCAGCTCCACAGCCGAAAAAATCTACAACAGGAGAAAGCAAAAAGATGCAGCGTTCCATCCAAGACCCACAGCCACATCTCTTTTAAAGAGGAGATTTATGATGGCAGTAAAACAAGTCTTGGTAGACTGCTCCTATTGACTCTGATCCCTACAGATAGCAGATGTAATGCATACAGCTGCACTGACCACGACTGTGGTTCAGGCAATCATTGTTATCAAACTGTCTCTCCGGGGGGAAAAAAAACAAAGAAACAACCAACCAACCAAAAAAAAAAAAAAAAAAATCAAGACGCCTTCCTTTTCCTGAAACCAGAACGTGATGGGAGCAGATGTCACCTTCCTCCCCAGCCCAGGGGTGGAGAGCACACTCCACGGGGAGGATGGGGTGATCCAGGCCCGGCTGCGCTCCCTGCTGCAAACCGGGACGCGGCCGCAGATCCCAGCAGCATCTCCCGACGGAAGGGGCTGATGAGACCGTCCTGCTGCGACGGTGACCACTCGATCGCCGGGTGCGAAATCCCCACATTACCCACTCCCCCCCCCCACCCCATTTCTCCTTTCCACCACAGAAAAGATGCGCGTGATAAAAAAAAAAATAACCTAAAAACCAAAAAATAGCAAAGCAGTGCACTGGAGTATGCGCGGCTGCACATAGCATTATTCTACACACATCCCACGCCCACAAATAAAATAATGGAATTAATAAACGGAGGAAAGCACGCAATGCCCCGCCGGAGGCTGGGATGGAGGCGGTCATGGCCGCGCTGGCGCCGCTCCCCGCAGCCCGGGGCAGGTGCAGAGCTGCCCCGCTGGCTCGGAGATGCGCACACGCCCACGCAGCCGGACCGCGGCGGCCGCAGCGTCCGCGCCGCTGCGGGCAGGAGCCGCCGGGCGGGACAGCGCCGGCATCCCGCGCCGGGAACCCGCCCCGAGGGCCCGCGGCTTCCCCGACACCGGCGCCGCGCCGGGAGCGCGGCCGGACCCCCCCTCCCGCCCGCGACCCCTCCGCACCTGATGCGGGTCCGCGCCGCCTCCTCAGCAGGCAGGGCGGCTCCGGCGGGGGCGGCGGTGCAGCGCGGGGCGGAAAGCCCAGCAGCCGGCCGCTCCTCCCGCGGCCACCATCTTCCTCTTCCTCCTCCTCCTCCTCCTGCCGCCGCCAGCACCGCCCGGGCCGGCCCCTCCCCTCCCGCCGCACCGCCCTCACGCGTCAGCGCCCCCGCCCGCCCGCTGCCTCCCGGCGGGAGCGGGGCCCGACGGGCGTGGGCGGTGCCGCCCCGGTGCCCCGGCGGGACTCGTCAGCTCCCGGGGGCTCCCGGGGCCCCTCACCGGTCCCACGCCCGGCGCTCTCCGGAGCGGCTGCCAGCTCCTGGGCAGCTCGGAGCGAGGGAGGCGCTGCAGGGCACCGAACTGCCCGTCCCACCTTCCCTGGGCGCGGGTCCCGCCGCCGCGGTGGCCCTGCAGGGAGGAGGCTGGCGCCGCCAAGAAGGAGGTTTAAGGGTGTGAGGGTGGGTGGTTGTGCCAAGGCACCGCATCCGCATCGCAGGTGCCAGCGGGCCCTGGGCGTCCGCCGCCCCTGGGGGAAAGCTGCCAAGACCGAGGTGCAGCACACCTAGCCAAATTGTGCACCCAGCCTGCAGGGAGCTTACTGCCGTGCTACAAAAGGGTTGCGATGCCTCTTTCCCAGAATTCTTGCCCCGTATTCACATACACAAACACAGCGCTGGATCTTAGCTTGCATCTATAGCCCGGCTGTAAACTATCTCTTATCTTCTCCAGGCTCCTGCTGCCTGTACTTAACTGCCTCAGTGAAGCCACACATGCAAACAAAATGCTAAATTCCTCAAGATAGTGCCTTGCATTTTTTTTGTATTTAAACAAAATAAACTATCAGAAGAAATACATGTTTTCTTTTTCACAGCCAGATTGATACCTAACCAGTTTTTCATTTTAAAAGAGGCTAGGGGATTTTTAAAAGCCTAACAGCTAGTGGAAAAATGTAGTATTGGCAACCTAAATTGGTACATTTTGACAGTACTAATTTATCTCTTCAGGGAACGTGTTAAGCATCTGCGTTTAGGCAAACCCCGCTACAAACTATCGTAAGTAATCTAGATATAAAGGCTTCTAACTAATTACTATGATAACTTCGTGTTAGCTTGGATTTAAATTCTGTTTTCCCCCTACTGGTGGATAGATACTTTTCCGTTCTTGTAAAAGCACCTATTCCGCGTTAAGATACAGTTCAGTCACTGCATTTCACAGCTGCATTTCCAAATGCCCAGTGCCAAAGTGCCACAGTAGTCTCCAAATGAAGATTTCGAAAATGAGAGTATGAAGAAAAATGTTGAAAAGAATGAAGAAGTAAAGGAAACGCAAGTAATTTATTCTTTAGACAACGGTGATCAAAGTCACTTCCTCTGTTTTTAATACATTACAACATTTATTTCCCTCCCATGCTAATAGTTTCTATTCATTGCTGCTTTTCTATCCTGTTCTGGAGAAAACCAACATTTGTAGCAAAAATACATAAGCCTGGAGGCCATGTCTGTTCCTTTCTTCTTTGCTATGTCCAGCATATATGGTCCTGGAATAGCCCTGGGTTACCACAACTTAAGATATATAGAATATGCATGACAGATTTCCAAAACTATCAGTTCTTGGAGAGTTATGTTAGATAAAACAACTTGCAATCAAGTTCCTTCCACCTGTTCTTCCTCTCAAAATAATGAAGCAGTTAGTCCTGAATGTGATCTAAATTTGTCCTTCTCTAAGAGGGAGGTTTGACCTCTAGGGGTCCCTCCCGACCTACGTTTTTCTGTTACATTTCTACGGTTTAAAAGATTAACAATAGCAGACCCAATGATTGCTGAATTATATCCTAGAAAAGCGTCATGTCCTAAACACATTTTTCTCCCACAGCTCCACTTAATGTGTTTCACAGCTCATGATGACAGGTCTTCTAGCACATAAGTTGTCTGTGAACCTGAAGAGACAGACGCTGCTAGAATGCAACAGTATTAGTATTGCTAATGCTGTATTAGCATTGACCTTCAGGCTCTTAACTTGTTTTCACGATCCTTATTTAGTCAAATTTCAATATAGAAAATTAAAACCAACTTAAAAACCAGTAGGAGAAGCAGTAATCTGTAATATTTACAAAATCAAGTAGTGCTGCAGATGAATCAATAATATCTGCTGGATATTAAATTGCAGATTTCTGAGGGTGACAGTTTTGTAAGTAGCTGTGGTAATCAGTGACAAATACGTATCAGCCAGCTTCTGGCATAGTCAGACAATCTTGCTAGGTAAAAAGTGCCATTTACATTGAACAAATTTTTTCATTGTATGGGAAGTGGGAGGGGGAGGGAAGGGGGAATGTTGCTATTTATATACCCGTTAGCCTAGATAAAAGCTTTGGCCCTGGCAGTTCAGACACACTTTTCCTGTATTAGTCTACCAATCTAGTCAGTTTCTACATGTTTTCAGGAACTGAACATTGCAATGATCTTAGGTTTGTGTGACTTTTCCAGGCTTGGGCCAAAAGCAAAACAGCTCTCATAGGCTGAAACGACCAGTGCAAGCTTGACATTTTTAAGGTCAGATAGCTCAAAATGCAGAAGAGATGGAAATGAATGCTTTCTACTGTCTGAAAGCTCAGGATTACAGCTTTCGTATCTCAGAAAGCATTAGACACGGACTCTGGTGTGTGCATTACCTGTTGCTAGAAGAGTAGGCTGTTTCAGGGATGCTTGCTGGTACTGAAATAGATCAGTTTCAGACATCAAAATGTTCTCCAATTCTGGTACTGGACTACAGGAAGGCAGTTTTATGAACAGTATCTTCCAGACTCTACCATCTTATTTTCACTAGCTTCTTGGTCTGAATTAGCTAAGACAATAGGATGGAATCAGATCTATGGTTTTGACACACAAAAATCCAATTTTGTCAACTATTCTGACTTCCCCTATAAAATGGCACTGTGCCTTCATCCAATCTGCCTATAATTCCTTAGCAGCATAACACTTAAGTTCCACAGGCAGTTTCCTTCCTAAACTAAATAATAAAATAAAATTACTTCCCATGTCAGGGAATGATACCTTGACATACCTCCAAGCACTCCTGCAATCTCCACATGCACAAGGAGGATGCTTTTCTTTATCACTTAGATAGGTGTAGTTTTTAAGGTAGTATTGGAAGAAATCAAACACTTATTCTGTAAATACTACTTCCACCTTATCTTTGATCATATTTTATGGCACAGCTTTTAATTGATTTGGATTCAACACCACTTTAAGTCTTCTAGTGCTGTTTCAAACGTAAGTCACTGTTCCCAAAACATTGGGGTGCTTGCTTCACAGAATGTGAAAAAAACCCAATGAAATTACTGGATGTTTTTCTGATAAGGATTGTTCATCACTTCAACAACAAGCTAAATGGTGTCCTCACTGGTGGGCTGGTTCCTGGAGTCAGGTGCTTCTGAATGCCATGCCACAGAAATCAATCATGGCATCAGCCCACCTGCTTGGCAAAAACAAGCCAGAAGTAGGCTCAGGTCCAGTTTTACAACCCACAGTGTCATGGTTTAGGAATGGTATTCCCCAATTTAGTGTTGGCACTGAAACATTACAAACCATGCACCACCCATTCACTCCCCTGCCCCCCCTCTTCCCCTCATCCCTGCAGAAGGCTGGAGAGGAGAACGGGAGGTACAAAAGGCAAGGATCATGGGCTGAGATAAGAACAATTTACTGGAAGCAGCAATGAGATAATGAATGAACAATAACAACAACATTAATAGGAGTGTAAAAGAGAGGCAAAGGATTCATATGGGCTCACCATGCAGACAAAACATTACCCTTTATCACTTGTTTCCTGCTACCTGAATGGAACAGACCCTTTCTTCCTGCCTCTGTGCACAGCATCAGGTAGTATAGAATAACCTATAGGTCCTGGTTGTGCCCCTCTGGGCTACTGCAAAAATTATCTCTGTCCTAGCTGGAACCAGGACACAGGAACTTCTGCCTGTAATTTCACATTTTATATTGATGATTTGGCACTCCTGATTTTGGATTTAGCAAGTTTTCAGCCTCAGTTGAGGCACTTCCACTATTAACCCCATGAAGTCCAAGAGAGAGCAAAAGGAGATACACCAAGCCAAGGATCCACGGAAGCATAAGCTCTCTTCTGCTAACAAAGGAAAACCAGCATCACTTGAATATGGGGATTTAAGACAGTGCTGCAAGTCTTCTTATTCAAGGTGATGTTTGTGACAGATATCAGGTGCAATCTTTTACTATTTGCTCTTTGAAGCATCTGAATGTCACAGTGGTAGCTATACTATGCAAAAAAAAAATATAGCCTCTGCTGTTTGAACATTTTGCAGCTTAGACTTAAAGCCTCACCACACTGCCTGGCCTTATGGAAGTGCTCCTTCCAAAACCATTTGAAAGTGAAGTGCCAGTGAAACTGATTTTTTAAGAAAAAATTATTTTCAAGTGGACAGTAATTGTATGTGATCCCTTTTCATGTGTCATTCTTATCATAATACTTTGCTGATGAGAATGCTGTAGCAACACAGTACAAATCTGAGGTAGTTGGTTTCTAAGTCAAAACTCAGTGAATACAAAGAACAGAAAACCCAACCCAGCTTAACTTACTCCAAATCAGGGAGAAAATCATTCAGCTAGCAACCCATATTCAGAACAGGGGAACAAATATAAGAATAAAAAAAGTGAAGTGTTTTTACTCAAATACAAAGCAAGTGAAATAAACAAGGTTTAGCAGAGCCAACATGAGAGACACTGTCATAGCAGTCAGGGATATTTGTGTGATTTGAATGATGAATAGAATTGGTTAATAAAGCCTTGTGAAAAATTAAAATAACCTTCATGTTCTCCGAAAAAAACAACAGAAACAGACTACATGAAAACAATGGTCTGTCTAACCTTGTGTATACACTTGTATTTAGTTTCATTCAAATAGCAAGAGCTATTAATATATGTGAAGTCTGGTTTTTAAGGTGATGGTGAAGCATAGCAATAAATGGACTTCTGTATGTTAAGTGTGACCAAAGTCTGAAAGTGGGAGTCTCCTCCTTGTCAAATTAGCCTAGGAGGCTGGCTTGTTTAGACCAAGTTCAGATATATCTGTTATATTCACTATAAAAAGACCCTTTTGTACTCTCTATTTCTAAAAGCTTTACTTAGTGGGGAACTTAACATTAGTCATTAAATGATAGTTGGCAGCAACAAATTAGATGCAAAGTGAATTTGAAGGAAGATGTAATTCATGCACTACCATCTTTTGCTCTTGCAAAGATTACTGGGTCAGGTTGAAGAATGATGTCATTTGGAGAGGTGAAAAGAGTGGGCAGTGCACATGATTGAAAGCTGTCAGGTTAGGTGAGAAATGTTCCAGCATTAGCACATGAACCAAGGCAAGGCAAAAGGCAGCTTTTGCCAGAGAAATGGGATCTTTGATTATCTTGCTGAGGGATTTTCAGCCTTGCTCAAAGTACATATAGAGGTGGGTTCATATAGCCATTTTGTCTTCAAAGAAGGAAAACAGAAGAAAGAGCAAATCCTAGGTCTACATATTTGTCAGTGTTAGGAGAGTTGTGGGAGTACAGGCAAATTTAAATTGTTGACAGCACAGTTCCTTCAAATAGTCTGTTAGTTGTGCTGTAAAGATGTAGGTCCTATGATTACATATAATCTCTTTATTTTTCTTCAGCTTAATTTTAGATGAAGGTAGTCTCTTGAGATTTTTTTGTTGTTGCCATGGTTTTACTACATATCACCATTAGAATAAATTGAAGTATGCTAACAGAGTGAAGGAAATACACATTTTTTGGTATTAGCTTTTATTAAAATGGAGCCTGCATTTATTTATATTTCTTTATATTGATCTGTACTGCAGATCATGCTTCATAGATATTTAATATACCTCAGGACACCACTAATTGTAAACATTTGCGTTTTAATTGTTACAATGTAACTAATGGCACAAAAAGGGAAATGGTCAGAAACTGTAATGTTAGAGATCTTCCTGAGCAATATCTGCAGTGAAAATGGTACCTGCAGAAATTAGTTTCAGTAGCAAATTTTAAATGAACTGTGGGAGACAGGAGTATAAACAGTTAACCTGTTAATTTTTTTTCCGTATGAAGTATGTTCACACAGAAGTTATCAATAGTAAGACTGAATACTGTGGCTCATAAGTGCTGTATCACAAAAATGCCACGGATTCTTTGCTTCAGTTACGACACTGCAGTATTAGTAAATATTAGGTTTACTACTCATTAAGCAAATACTTTCCAAATACTTTGGTTTTATGGAATTTAGAACCTGCAATCACAAAATACACATATATGCATGCATATATATACTTGCATTGTTGAAAAACATGTGAGTACAAAGATCACTCAAAGTGCAATAAAAAATTTACAGACTGAATTTCTCTCGAGTGCATAAATGGCCTGTGGAGGCCAAGAGCCAGACCAGAGAGCCACCTCCCTGATGCCTCCTCAACAAGATTCATATATGACAATGCATTAACCAATTTGCATGTTGCAGAATATATGCATTGTTTTTTGGGTGCCTAGTAGGACCTGTGGTGCACAGAGCAGGGCAGAAAGGGAAACTGTCTGTTTTAGCAGAACTATGGAGCCCTTCTACAACACACGACATGACTTAAAGCCTCCAGAACAAAAGTCTGAGCAGTCAGGTGCTAAACACAACAGTACAGCTAAATCCTGTCCTCCTCCTACAAATTCATCAAAACAAATTACTCTTGTTTTGTGCCATACCACGCTGCTTAGCATATTTAACAGTATGTTAATTAATGGATAATATTCAAACACAGTTGTTTTCCTGGCGTGAGTGGGGACAAACTCCTTATTCTTCCTATCAAATATTTAGCACTACAAAACAAAAATCCCAAACAAATATATTCACTGATTCAGAAAATAAAAAATGGGAGATAAAAGTAAGCACGATAATATCTTGCAAACTAGTTACCATACAGACAGATGTGGGAAGGCTCAATTTCACTGATATAGCCAGACTCACAGAAGCCATACAGTAGCTTTTATCTTCACAAAGGATATCAGCCTTGATGTTTTCAGACAAGCAGGTCCATCTGCCCATTCCATGCAGTAGTAAAGCAGGTCTCTCATGCCCTGTGGCTACTCTCTTTTGGGGTTGTGAGCCCATATTACTTTCTGTGTTCATTCTAGGTTTCTCATCCCCTCCTTCGCCCTCCAAGTTTAAAGAAATATATACTTTATATTTCTGCTTCCCTTATGGAATCCCCTAATCAGAGAGGAATGGAGATATGCATCTTCCCTTCTCTCCCCTCAATGTCCAGAGTCAACAACAGGTTGTTCTAGTGCTGTGTCTGTTCCGGGGAATTCTGACAGTTTAATCCATGAACTGGTAAATTCACAGTGGTTAGTTCTGCTAGCAGGGATAGCAAAGAATTGACATTTTCCCAGTTCATTTTCATGTTCCCAATTATGACTCAAAGCAGCCAGCTTTGACCTGCTGTGTATCAATACACATTTAAGTCTGCATCCCTATTTTTAACCCAGTGGACCTACGAACCTACTTCATTAATGCAAGTATGTTCTCTTCATCAATTGAGCACCAACTGCTGACTAAGACAACATAAAGTCCTTTTAGACAGAAAGGAATTTATCTCTTTATATTTCATGTTGTCTCCTTTCCATCCTCATTACAGTCACTTAGAAATTGCTTCTCAGCTCTACCACCCTCACCTCCAATTACTCAGTTCAAGCAGTAGCTGCAGTTTTCCCTTTGTTTTTGTGGTTGCACTATCTTACAGGGAAAACTGCAACTACTGCTCAAATCTCATGAACAGCTGGAAGGCAGATTTTAATTTATGTATTAATTCAAGCACTACCCAGCTGAATAGCCTGTGTTTCATGCACTGTAGGAACCAATACAGCTATTCATTTGAGGACTTTTTGAAAGCTTGTACTTTTCCAGTCAAAGTAAAAAGGCTTCAGAGAGTAAAGAATAAAGCTGTCATGGGATAAAAAACCTACACTGAACCAAGGTCTACAGCTTTCCTTGAAATAGGCAAACCTGTTTGTACAAGGGTATGTAGAGGGAGGGAGTCTCTGCTCTCTTATAGATATCTGATCAAGGACCTTTCCAATACCAAAGGGCATAACAACTGAAGGGGGAGCCACAAACACAGCATAAACGCAAACCCAACAGATGAACTAATAGGGGCAAAGACAAGAAACAAACCTAAATTATGAGTTATTAAAAAACCACAGGCAAATTGGAAAAGTTGCAGCTGATGAGGATGCAAACCTGAGGGTCCAGGGTGTCCAAGGTGATTGGTGTACCTGTGCAGATGTGTGCAGGATGTGCTGGAGTGGGGATGGGGAGGTAGTTGACAGTGGTAAACAGCAAGGGGTACAAAATGGACCAGTTACTCATGAAACACAGACAGACAGCACCTTGTAAAGACAGCAGTTACACACAGAGAGGTCCTTCTTCCCCTTTTCCCTAAAAAGCCATATTGTCTTTCAGTAGTGAAGACACCCCAATAAGGAAAGAAATTAAGATCAACAGATTATCAGTGGCAACTAAATTTTCATGGTTTCACCAACTTGTTTGAAGTGTTGAGAAATCTCACTGTCTGAAAGCAGTCATGTCCCATACAGCTAAAGATGCATACCCATACATGCTAACCTGGTGCAACACTACAGGACTCAGATGCCTTTTAGTTTTACTTTGCTTCATGCCTGTATGTATTAAGAGATGTAGGATTTTAGTTTTAGAGTGGATAATGATAATGCCCAGACTGATCTCTCTTCCTGTCTTCTGTTTGACTCTATTTGGTAATCACTAACATCATAGAAACCACTAAGTGAAATTTCAATTATGTCACTTTTCCCAATCAGACAGAGGTGTCAGGTGGATTAATACTTCTGTTTAAACAAGCAACCTTATATGGTGAAAGAAAGCAAGACCTTTTAAACTTCACAGGTTCCACAGCTAAAAATCTTCGTTATCCTCATCTTTTGAGCTGTAAGACAACAGCAAAGGGTACCTCAGCATAAAAAAATAAATTATACTAGAGGGTATGTGAGAGTTGAGAATATATTCAAGATTAAATAAACCAAAAAAATCCTGTCTCATATTAAATAGAAAACTTTCCACTTCCCTTGTGAGCACTTCATTTCAGAATCTGAAAAACATTTGCCCTCTGTACTGGTTTTGCACAGCCTGGTTTTTGGTAGCAGGGAGGGCACAAAGATGGCTCCTGTGAAAAGCTGCTGGAAGCTTCTGCCATGTCCAGCAGAGCAAATCCCAGATGGCTCTGAAGATGGACATGTTGCTGGCCAAAATGGGCCAATTAGAGAGGCTAGTAATGCTTCTGTGATGACATATTTAAGAAGAAAATCAAAGTCACAGGTTTTGCTTCTAGTCAGCAGAAAAGAAGAGACAACATGTGAGGAAAGCAACATGAAGACACCAAGGTCAGTGGAGGAGGGTCAGGAGGTGCTGCAGGTGCCAGAGCCAAGATCTCCCTTCATGCCATGGTGAGGCAGCTATGTCCCTGCAGCTCATGGGAATGCATGGGGAATGCAGAGATCCACCCACAGCCTCTCCACTGCCCAGCTGTAGCAGGGGTGAGTGACCAAGCAACTCTCATGGGTGCCTGGCATTGGGCTACTGTCAAAACATGACACTCTACAAAGGCTGTCATCTTCCCCCAGGAACTGCCTTCCTAGCTTGTCAACATGTCTGCATATCAGACATAGCTCATGGAGGTAATAGCCAGACTCACCCAAAAATCAAAAAAACCTGCTTCCGTTTTGCTTTTCTCCATGCTGTGCCCAACAAACTTATCCACCATCTACCGATTGTTCTTGACATAACATTTCCACTTCTTCTCTTTTTTTACCTCTTTATCAGACACTGCAGAAAAGTAGCTCTCTAGGTGCTTCAAATGTTTGGTTACAAAGGAAGTGGTGAATCTATGGTTTGACTTCAGAGGTGTAGAAGCCCAAACAGTCTACAGAGTTAACAGCCAGATACTCCGCACTTCTGGAAAAGCAGACACCACCTTTTGGTATCTGGCAAAGGAGTTCTACAGGGGTATTAGTAGCTCTGGAAGATTTAGACTTATTGGAACCAGAAAACAGTGGAAGACTTGAAGCCCTGTGTCAGAGAACAAATAATTAGTATGAAGTGCAAGCAGAAGAGAATAACCATGCAGACGTATTTTTAATTCTTTCCCCGTATACCTGAACAAGATACCAAGATGACAAGATAATTCTAGAAACCCATAAGTAAATTTGAGAAATACTGGACCTACAGTTCATCACGCCTTACAACATACATGAAATACAACTCTCTAGCTTTAAAGAGTTTTTTCATATGCCATTACATTGAAATATCCCAGTGACACTGCTTAATGAAATAAAAATCCAATCCCAACCACAGGCTCTGACAGTTTAACATTCCTTTATATTATTATTTATTCATTGAATACATTATTTAAATGAACCTCGGAATTATTTGGATTACAGCCTGGAATGAAAGCTCTTTATAGAGCTACTGATTGCCCTGATGTACAAGGACTGGAAGCAAATTTACTGCAGCATTCACTCAAGTCTATGAGAGATCTAAACATCTAAGTCAGTTTTGCCAAAAAATTAACAACTTGTCATAAATGAAATCACACAACTATACACGAAGTACATGTCTGAAGAGCTTAATTGCAGATCAACACTATGGATCTAGCCGTTAATATATTTGTATGTGCATAATTAGAAAGTTTACAAAAATAATAAGCATACCTCAAGTATCTTTTCACCCAGTTCAGATGAGGGGTCAGATTAGGGAGGGTTCTTCTTCAGGTACTCTCATAAAATTTACACATTGGAATTCATGTTCTAAAGGCAGTCAACTGGAATCAAAGTACCATGTATAATAGTACTTCTATATTACAACTATCTTTAATATTAATCAAAGAAGGTATATTTTCTTAACACAAAAGGTCAATTACATGTTTTTAATATCTGTGAAATGCTTTCCCTCCAACTGTACAGCATAGAAACTGTATGGAATCTGAAAAGACTAACACAAGGTATTCTGGTTGACTTCAGATTTTAAGAAAGGCAACCACATCACAGACTATCACGCTGAAATTTTAAAAAGTTACAGGAACATAAGCAGCAATCAGCTGTCCAAGTTCAGCAATTCTAGACAGTATAGCCAAGTATCTACTGCCAGAAAGAAATATCTTAGAAAGAACTAACTCCTGTTCATCTCTGTCCTATTAGAAAGTAAGCTTGAACAAAGACATAGGAAAACTTTTGAGAAAGGCTTAAGCATCAGTGTTTAGAAGAACCAACAGTAAGACTGCTATCATCACCTAACTCTCAAGATGAAGCTGCTGTCAAAGGAGAATCACCAAAGAGATTAGCAGTAATTATAGATTAGCAGTAATTATGAGGAGTGTCTGTTGCACAATGAAAATGGAGTTCTCTGTCGTCAGAAAACAAAGGTTTTTTTGGAGTTGAAAAGTTTATTTATAAACTGCCAACATTTAACAAAAACAATATTACACTATTTTCCATTTTCTACAGAAATACAATAACTTACAGCAGTGTTTAGTCCATTTTGTCACTAATACATAAAAAACAAGTTTGCTGATAAGTAAGTGAAAAAAATCTGCTTACCAACCACCACCACTAAAATTGTACCTGTAAATTTTGGAAGACATCTGCATAGAATAGTTAGAACTGTAAGGGTGCTCTTTTTAGTTTTGCAAGTAATTTTGTACTACTAGGATATGCAAAAGTTTAATTAACATGCAATACAAAATATTTGAGATAGATAAGGTAAAACTCAGTGTGCACAACTGGAAAACAGTGCTAAGATACCCTTCAATGTTTCTAACTAGATATCAGGAAAATGCAAGTTTTATAAAGCGGAATTTCGAATTCCCTTCCTAGCAAAACCAGATTTATAACCATTAAAATCCATATTTGGCCAGGTTCCACCAAAGAAGGACTAAATGCGTGGTGGAAGTTTTCTAGTACTAGATAACAACAAATAATTGTAGGACATCTCAAATCAGTGTTATGTAGATAGATTTCACAAAGCAGATTAGCTGTTAGCTAGTGATAAGCATCTGTGGAGATGGAAGGGTGAAAAATGTACAGTTTATTGTTGACCATAAATGAAAACCAGCACGCCTGGAGAACAGCAACACTCAGGCCATCCAATGTTTATTAAGACATTCCCATTCAATACTGCATCAGTTATCATACAGCACTTAAAACCTCACCAGTCATCCCTAAATACCTTGCATGAACCTCGAGCACTGGTATCTATTTGCTAGTCATATGCAACACTTCCAAAACTGAAGTGTTATCCTGGTTTGCACACAGGTATATTGTATGAAAGTTTCTACTATTAGAAAAGATGAAAAATCATGGAGGTAGGGGAGAGAATGGGGAGTTTTGAGCTGGGACAGGAGGTGGGGGATAGGGAGAGGGGAAAAGGAAGCTTTCTTAGCTATTCATACCCTGTAGTACCATTACTTTTTCTCTAGCTGCCCTTTTAAACCTCTAACATTCCATAACCTTAATGGCTCCTTTTCCACAGTGCTAATGACCATACACTACACTAACTGTTTTTTTTTTTAATCGAACCCATAGATTCAGTTATTTGTGAGAGGCAAACAAGACCCTTTCAATTCATACTAAGTATGTCACGGCTGTCAGGTAGAGACTGATACTCTCTCTGCTGCATGGCCTGATCTGAAGTCAATGAAGTTGGTGGGAATTTTGGAACTCATTTCAATAGATGTAAAAATAAAGCATTCAAATCACAGATAACTAGACCCTGCAAATTACTTCTATATAAGGACGCAGGTGGGTTTGTTACTTGCTCCTTTCTGAACTAATGAACACCCAAATTAAGTAAGCCAAGATTGCTCATATCAACTATGGGTTTCCTTACATATTCTTTCTACCTAGGTGCTAGTAAGAGAAAATGGAAAAAAAAAAAGGGAGAAAACAAGAAGTATATGAGAGAAGCTTTTTTAAGATTTGCATTTAGGATGACGAGCAATACAATCAGTAATACCCCGTGGTTTCAAGTGCTCATTTTAGAACACTGGGAGTGAATCACATTGTCTAAGAGGAAACAGGAAAGCTGCTAGCATTTTCCGGTAAAACGGCTTCCTTTAAGGAAAGCTCTCAAATTCAGTAATTCAGAATCAAAAGACATGAAAATGAAGAGTAATTCTGAAAATATTTTATGTGATTTATTTTTACAAAAAGAACACAAGAAAAATACTGAAAGTACCAAAAAGACTACTTGTTGTTTGTACTTAAATACCAATTTAAGTCACTAGTTACACTTTTCTCAGTCTCCTGTGATGCTAAAGCACTCATCCAAAACATTTGGATTTCCATTTCCTTTCTGGAGGACTTGTGAAAAGTATCCCCTGGGTATTGACTGAGCACTCCCAAATTTTCCCAGCTTGAAAGTCCTTACAAACTCTTTCACAGTCTCAAATGCTCTCTACAAGCACTTGGAATAAGCACCACCACCAGTAATGATTTGGTTGGTGTGTGCAGGCATTTGCCCAGATATCATCATAATCAGGCAGATCAAGACAGAGAGGGGAAGCAATAAATCTTACTGCTTTCAGTAGACAACCTGGCACTGACCTTGCTAGACTCAGACTCAGGACAGGTCATCCACTGAGTAGTCTGTTAGCAGATAGCCAACTATGGGTGATTTTTGCAGAGTTCACAGGACATAAATCCAGTTACATCATCCATCCATTCACACATACAAGCACACTTACTGTGGGAGAATAAATACAGATAATTTATTCACAGATAACTTCTCTACTGATTACAAAAAAAAAAAAAATCCCCATCTGACAGGAATTCATCCTGTGACAAACTAAGACCAGTGAAAAACAAACTTTATGCTTTACATTCACTATCCTGTAGAACACTGGTCATTTAGCAGATTACTTTCCAGTGTCTTACTGTCCTGTCCTAATTTTTTTGCTACAAAATTTATGATTTATCTAATTTATCTTGGAAATCTACATAAAATTTACAGTGGTCACAATTGTGCATCTGAGATTTTTTCATAGAAAAAATATTGCAAAATATTATGCTTAAAACTAGTTGTATATCCCCCTAATAAGAAAGCTACGAGAATTAAATATTTTTGCACATATCTTGACAAAATAAACATTTCCCTATGTAGAATAGTACTTTGATGAACATCATGGCAATATAAAATTAAGAGTTTATTGGCTCACTTAAACACTGTAGTGCTGTCACTATCTTGGATCTTAATGCTACTTAAAAATATTTAAGACATCTATAATTTTGATTATATGAAAGTAATGAGATTATATGAAGTAAGGATGACTACCTAGTCTTAAATGTAGCCATTTCAAAAGAGAAAAACTGGTACAAAAAGGGAATGCATACAATAGGTGTAAGTATATTTTGCTTTCTAACAACAAATTCTAGTACCTCGTATAGTTCATGTGATTTTTTTTTAACAACAGGTTTACAAAACCACATTCTTTTTATCTACTCATTACATGCAACCATTCAGGAGATCTTCCCATATTAATGGTATACCAATTTCATAACTTCATTCACAATGAACAGACAGGTGTACCTCATCCAAGAAAAGCTCTTTGTTAAACCATAATTATATTTCATGCAGAAAATGTCCCAAGAAGAAAATATGCACCTCACCATGGGTTCTCCCCACCTCTGACTATACATTAAGGTGTACAGCAGGTTCCAGGTGGTGCAGATAAAGATGTTCAAACAAACCTGACTTCAGTTAAGAGTTCTGTTTTCCAGAACAACTGTTGCATGTAAGAGTCTGACAACCATCAAAACCAATTTAGCATTCAGAATCCTAACAAAAATTTTAAAATACTGAATCTAAGACCTATGGTACATCAACACAGATGCTGTAAAAAGCTTCCCCATGATTACAACATACTTTGATATACTAACTACTCTACTGAATTTTACTAGGAAACTCAAGAGAATAAATCCAACAACTGTTAGGAGCTTCCTGCAAGACTGCAACAGTAATTCAAGATACAGAGTAACAGTATGAAGCAGATGATATGGTGAGGTCTACTTTCATTACTGGGTACAGTTATAGCATGTGGGTAGATCACAAAATACTATGCCAGACCAAAAAAAAAAAAAAAAGCCAGCTATTACATGTTTAGCTTTTTTTTGTCATTTTTCATCAATAATTATAGACTGTAAAAATGCACCCTAATTCACTACAATAGACTATGCCCTGAGAAGTAACATTATATACTAAGCAAAAGCCACTAGGAAGTGTCAGGTCTGCAGTTCAAACGCGTAATATACGGAATTCCCTGGAAGCATATTTCCTCAATTTTTTCAGCAACAGAGTTGCTTCTTCAGAGGAAAAGACTAAGGAAAATTCATGCTAATTCTAGTTTTTCCAGCTTTAATTACAAGATTTTCTTTTCCTTTCTCCTTCAAACTCTCCCTGGAAAACCTGATGGTTTCATTGATAAAGCTCTTGTTTTTCACATCTGAAAGAGGATACAGGCCTAGCATGAGGTTCTGAAATAACTGAGCCTGATGAACTCCACTTAAGGACATCAGTCAAAGAACTATTTGGGAGGTAGTCAGAGTTACTCAAACACAAAATCAGGCCACCTCACCAATGCTTTGCTACATTCTTCTTTGCTGGTTGGAAGAACAGAGAAGAGGCTGAGAAGAAACACACCTCTGTGTGCAAAGGGAAAATTATAGAAAAGGACACTAAACTTCATTTGAAATTAAATTGAATGTTAAGTGCATTTGAGAATTAGTGAGTTACACCCTTTTCTTTATATTTGACACTGATAAAAAGATCTAATTATACATATCTCTCATCACCCAGTGAGTGCAAAGATGCATTAGAAGTGACATCTACGTTTCAGTGTCAGTTCACTGTTTTTTCCAAAACTGCTCTACAAGATACAGTTCAGCAGTTGTGGGTTCTTCTCCCAAAATTGTAAGTGCAATGGTTCACCTCCTACAAGATTAAAAAAAAACAACAAAAAACAGAAAACCCAAACAACAAAACAAAAAGCATTCTTCCCTTAGAGAAGGCAAAACAAAACAAAGCAAACAACAACTTGTCCAAAAATTTAATCATCAAATCTCTAAAGACTCACAACTTAAATTATTCTCTGGTACTCACATTTTGCTCAGTGTGTTATGTATTTTTAGGAAAGTATGCTTTTTGAGTCTGGTTATGCGGACAAACCTTTCAAAACACTTTGTTTCTGTTCATTAGTATTATACAGTACTGTTTTAAAAAAAATCACATCCGTAAAGTCTAGCTCCACATTCTAATTAAGCAGCACTAGAACAAAACTAGAAATGCCAGAAATTTTGATTATAAGACAAAAATCTAAGCTTTCTCATTATATTACCACTTTGCTTATTTGTCTTAAAGCAAATTACATACAAAGTAATTAATCAAATAGTATAAACTGACAAGTTACTTCATCCCCTATTTAAATGACACATGGATTTTGTTGCATAAAGAATATGTAAGCAGTCAATGAAACACAAACATGCAGACATGAGTACATTAAGAATAATAATGAGAGCAGCTACAAGGATGTGTTCCAATAACTTCATACAAATTTGTTATTGTAGCTATCTTTAATGCTGCATGTTTCTCTAGTGACTGTAAAACACAAGACAAAATGCCAGTGAAGTAACAGTTACTGTATTTAGCAGCTGAGAATTTACTACTTAAAAACATGATTCCTTCTAATCCAAATTCTGTAGTTTCAAATTACATTTGTTCCTCAAAACCTTTTGTTTC
Organism: Cinclus cinclus; assembly: GCF_963662255.1. NCBI lineage: Eukaryota > Metazoa > Chordata > Aves > Passeriformes > Cinclidae > Cinclus > Cinclus cinclus. The sequence continues at coordinate 15,443,728 of NC_085084.1, read as the reverse complement.
TAGTACAAATTTCTACAAAGACTAATCCAGTGAACAAAAAGAATCTATTCAAATGACACATACTACTGCAGAAGACAAAATAAGGAAAGAGGCTGAACTTTACATGAAGATGCTTAAAGACGTACAAACTTTGATTTTATATTTGAAGAAACTTCAGACAGTGAGAGCCTTGTATTTTGCAGCTTCTGCTGGACATGTTCTCTGCAGGAATGTTCACCGATTAATTTTTTAGTCTCTGATCTCTGAAACACAAAACAGCTGAAATGCCTTACGTAAAGTACCTATGCTCAGTATGTTAACTACCAATGGCCTAAAGACACTTCATTTTTTTTTTTTAAGCAGTGTCCAAATGGGACTCTGCAGTAACACCAAGTGGTTAGACAGGTATGCTGCAAAGATCATAGCTCCAGAACGTCCCATCAGCTTTGAGCCTAATGCAGTATGTTAGAAGTGCCTCTTCAACCATTTCATGCATGAAGCTTCAGGTCACTGACAGTTTGAAGCAATTTAGATATTATTTTCCTTTTTCATATAATATATATTGTTACCATTAAAAAAATTAAAGCTCAAATTTAACCACTTACTGTTTGCATTTCCTTCAAACAGAAAGATGTTACTTGTTTCAATTTTACTGTTTAGTTTTCAGGCCTGCTAACATTTCCAAATGTAACTATTCTTACTGGATTTTAAAAAATAGACTGCAGGTGACTATTTCCATCAGATGCAGACTTTAAAAACCCACACTTATGACTTATACTATAGCCATCAGTGTTTTGCAAAAGTAGTAAGAATTTCAGCACCATCGCTAATCAGAGTTCCAGAACTCTTACTTCAAGTACTAAAATTCAATGGAACACTATTCAGTTTCATAGGAATGAATCTTGTCCTATAAGAACGCATCACTTTTGCTGATGTGAATATGAAAACACATGTATATGAGGACACCTGCTTAAATGTTTTTGATGCCACCTTCAAAAGCACAGAACTTCCACAGTACAGCTTTAAGAATGCTGATTAAGGCTACACATCATAGTCTGAAGAACTATATAATGAGTTTCAAGTCAGATTCTAGTATTAGTATTTTTCTTCTGAAAGCCTCAGTCATTCCAGTGCAAGAGAGAATCTCCTCCCTTCCACAGTTCAAGAAATGTTTCTTATCATGCTCTCACTTCCAAGGCGGTTCCTATCACTAATATTTTTCTCATAAACAGGTAATTTTGCCGAGGTAAACAGAACACAAACATACATTACTAAGTAACCTAGGACCAAGAACCTGATCTTTAATACATTGCCCCCTTGACTTCACACTTTAATGGGATACTGTTAATCAACCTGACCCAGGCTACTACACATACTGCAGTGTATCATCCACATTCAATAAACAACAGGTTCCCTGGGATGTGTAAAAGTTCTTGTTCAAATTCTTAAGTTCAGGGTCCTGTTTGTACTTGAACCTGCTGATGTCAGTGATCACTGAGGCAACATCGTAGGACAAAATTATCCTCTCAAGCCGATCCCACACCTCCTTCAGACAACAATTATGTTCTTCTGCAACTAAAACCACCAACCAAACCACCGCAGCATCCCATAGCACCTCCAAGCTAATGACCACATAACACTTCCACACCTATGGAGAGGCAGCTGTGGATGCCCTCTGAGACAAAGCTTTGACAGGGAGATGCTCAAGTCTAGATCAGTCTTACCTATGTACTGTAAAACAGAACAGTGTACATTTTAGAAATGTCATTGTTAGCCACTTTGTGGCCGAAATGAATCATGAACATACCTGCAAAGACTGCAGGTGGTCTGTTTTCAGTAAACTCCATTTATCAATCTAATTAGAAGTACAGGAACTTCACATTTCGAGTGCTTTTTTGATTCTAAGTGACACCTTTTGAACAGGCTATCTGTGGTTTTTCCTCCCTCATTTTTTATTTCTCTGCCCAACAGAAACAGCATCTTGAAACTTGTGGTCAAGAGGCATTTGGGGCAAGAGATAAATGAAGAAATTATGGCAAGGACAGTAACTTGAAAATCTTATCCCCCCCAGAGAATGGTCTGCTTTTAAAAGAGGCAATGTTGCCATTGTATAGACTTGTACAGTTGAAGAATGTTTCCCCTGGGTCTGTGGACCAGCACAATTCTACTAGTGTAAAAAATCCCTTTTACAGACAAGTTCTAAGGAAATGACAAAATACACCATTCATACTTGATTTCAAATTCCCTTAAAATTTACAGTTATGTAAACAGAGAGATGTATGGCTGGAGTAGAGCTCTTCCTTAAGAGTAAAAAAAGAAAAGAAAAATAAACCAAAGATTTAAGCTCTTCAAAAGAACAAAAGGAAGAGTTAGCTCCCTCCTCTTGCCGTCACTTTTCTTCAAACTGTACAGCCTCAACTAGTTTAGTCAGATCAGTTGGAAGAACTACTTTTTACTCCATCCAATACTGGACTTGTAAAATCTTGGTTAAGTACAAGTTACCAATGTGTGATTTAGCAGGGTGAGAATCTGTAGTGTAAATAAGACATTAAAAAATGTGTATCAAGTGTGATTAATTCTGGATTGTTGAGATAAAATAAATAAATTACCACCAAGTAAGAAATGAAGGCAAAAAATGGTGTGTTTTAAAAAAACTATTTCCAAATACAGCAAAATACAGCTCTGACTGTGGGTGAACATGCATTTGAACAGCTTTCTGCCACACTTTCCTGTATGTGCTTATCAAGATTTCAACCTTTTAGACCTTCCTATCAAGTTAACATGACAATTAATAAGCAAACAAAAACCCAGTTAAAACAGTAAAAGGCATGACAGCTTCAAAACTGTTACTGGAGCCTTCAGAAACACTGTATTCTTGTGTTCTACCAAAGACTGCTTTATAAAAATAATAGCACTCACCGAATATAGTCTGGATTCAATAAGTTATTAACATAATGCTATACAGGAACAAATTGGGAATGGGTTTAGCTGATACTGACAGATTCTCCCATTCTTTTTTCAGACACTGTTGTTTCACAAGCATTTCAAACTTTTTTCTTTTATCTCCACTTTTGTTAAGTCAAATGATTCAGTTCACTTTAATTCAGAAGTAAAAAAAAAAAAGAATATCATAGTAGGGAGCTGATAAGAGTGACTTCTTAGAGAGATTAAGTAACAAACTGCATTTGCTTAATAAAAACATATACCAGTTCTTTAATAAAGCGACAGAATTACATTCTGAAATTTAGCTTTAGGACCGACCATCAAAAGAAAGAGAAACACAGAGTTAGCTAACACTTGCAACCAAGACATGCACTGTGTCTGAAAAGAGAATATTGCACTAAGAGAAGAACCCTGAAAGCTTGAAACACCTCCTTCACTGACCTAAAAAAGTAACTAACCATTTTCTGTAAGCAGTAGCAAACCTGGCTTGGTCCGCATCCCTACAAGTTGATAATACTTTATCAACAAACCGGTATTCCATTTCTGGACCAAGAGAGTCCTGCACAGGAGCACGCTTCAGGCGTTTTGTTTCTTGGGTATAACTTTGTTTGCTGCAGGATTCATTCAAACCATCAACATCCATAGCTTGTGCCATGTGACTTGTTGCAGGACTATGGTGGGAATTATTCAGACTTTCATCACTGCTGTCCACAGATGATACCACTGCATTCACGAGAGGACGTTTGTTGCTTATGTGCTGTTGAAGGTAGAATACACACCTTCTTCAAAGGAAAAGAAGAAAAAGAAAAGAAAGTCATGTACTGAAAATAACCTGCTCTTGCTGCTGAACAGCTTCAATTCATCTGCTATCCCACCAGATTTCCCTCACAGACACAAAATCTGCTCTGTCTGCGCATGCTGTACACGAGTAGAAAAGGCTCCATGTCATTTTTGGCAAATCCACTGTTACCTAGTCAGGAACCTGCACCCAGCTAATGAAGCGAACATTTTATGCAGCCAATCTTCTATCTACATTTTGTTCATTTTTTTGTTGTTTAAACATTTAAAGTTTGAGGAGGCTCATTAACAGCATCTTGTGTCTCTTGCACAAATTATAGGGACAAGCAGTGCTTACACTGCAAGATATTTAAGCCAAATCAAATCTCCCACACAATAGTTCTGATTATGCTCTTGAACATTTTCCAAAGGCATAATACATAATAGCTTAAAAATCTTTTATTGAGTGGTACTTCCTAAAACCAGAACAATTTGTATAGGAAATATCATGTGCAGAATCATCCACAAATCAGAAGGAAACTCTTTTGACCAAGTCCTCTTACCTATGACACCACAAGGTTTCATGACCTGGGTAATTATCAATCAGTTCACTGCAGAGTTCCATCTCTTCATCAAAACGGCGCGGGAGATCCACGCTTTGCTCCTCTGTACAGGCATCTTCTGTCCCTGCACTCTCTTCCTCCCTCTGAAGGCTAGGGTTTTGTTCATTCACCGTTTGATTTTGTTGTATGTTGTTATCAGTCACCATTCTGTGTATCAAGGAATTGAGTAAGAACTGGCGGTAATGGAATCCACTATGGTCCGAGACATGCATGGACACCCAATATTTAGTGGATGATAGTTCATCGAGGAGAACCTGAAACAAAATGAAGGGACAGTTATCAACAAGTATAAAGGAGGAGCTTACCACTACTGCTTCTGTATTAAAGTAATCTCTTCTTCGGGGATTTCAGCCACTGTGGTAATGGTTTAAGAATACACAGAAAAATGAAGTATCACTGAGCTTTTTCTACTGTGTGCTGAAAAGAAATTAATACTTCTTCCAAACTCTGAAAAGGCAGGTTTTTAAGAAACCAGCCCACAAGCTGAGCGGGAAAAAAAACCCAAACCACTTATCATATGAAATAAGCAATTATTTAAGAATCTCAAAATGGTTAGCAATAAATACTATTTAGAGGACGCACAAACGACAATGCTACTAGCTTTAAGAATTTTACTTTTTACCTAATGGACTGTGGATGTCAAAAGATGGGTGAGTTGCTAAAAAGGAAAAAAGCCCAAACTTAATTTAAACCTTCATTTTCCATGACAGGATATCAACCATAACATTATGTTTAAAGTCCTAGAGCCTGTGAAAGACCAAAGTACTTATCCATAATCAGGTTATTCATAATCAGTTTGATTTTACTACTGAAGAACCCCTAGAAAGGCTTTCACAACAATTCTGGAAAATACTTAAATTGCCAACTGTAGCCTTGTTTCTAAATGCTGGCTCCAGTAAATTGTCTCTTAATTCTGAGTACTTTTAAACCTTCAAAATTCATTTCTGGAGGGAAATGCAAGTTTGGCTCCCAGATAGCTTTCACTTTGCTTTGCTTTCTCTTAGAGCCAGTGGTTTGTTTTTTAGTCACAGGCCTTGACCTCTTTTCTCACACTGCTTCTCCTCCAGAGCTTAAACTATCCAAAGAGACCAAAACTACCTTTTTCATTAAATTCTAAACACCTTTGGAAGTAATCTTGATAAACTTATGATATACTCTTGCTTTTAACCTCCTATCCTAAGCTACCTACATCACTTAACAGGACTAGCTGATGGAAAACAACTTTCATAGGTAGAAGTCTTTCTTTTAGATACTGCAGCACAAAAAACACAATCTCCCACAAAGTAAACCAGGGAAACACACAAGGCTAGCTATATAGCTTTTTTGGGGGAATCTGTTCTAAAAGAAATTGGAGTAAATACAATGCAAACAGTGACTTCAACCCAAGACAGAAGTTTTTCATGTTTTTCTAAAAATGTTTTTCATATGTTTTTCTAAAAATGTTTTTCATATGTTTTTCCTAAATCTTGCCAAAAGATACCAGCATCACCTTCCTTTTAGAGATCAGCAAAGTGAAGTGCAATATTAAGCAACAGTCCATATACAGGGCTCTTAAGGGAGATAAAACTCCATGTCCAGATCTGCATGTTAAACCATAAGATCAGCTTTTCCTTTCTTCATAGAACTGAGCTTAGTATTTTAAACTTCTGAACTTCAAAATTTAGAAGTCTATTAAGAATAATGTAAGGCTCAGAAAAATCAGATCAGCCTTTTTTCAGCTGTGATTGATACTACACATGTTTATGCTCAACTAAGACTTTGGAAGAATCCAATTCATTCATATGAAATATTTATAAGCTAAAAATTTACAGAGGAACATCTTAATTAAGCATTTTAACTCCCTGTACAAAGGGAATAAAATTGTTCCCAGTATCCCTCCTTACTTGAACCAGAACACCTCTTTTAAAAAAGCAACATGGAAGAGTACAACTAAAACTACTTGAGATCTACAAAAAACAGAGCTTCCTATCTAGGAACCTCAGAGTACCACTGAAAGATGCTTCCAACAATTGGAAGTAAAAGAAAAAGCCATCTATCTAATGTCTGAATTCCAAGATCAATCAACCAAGATTCCAAGAATCTTTCTTTGTTACAGAGCCTGCTTTCTCCATTTCCATCTCTATCAGTACAAGCCCTTGCACAAGCCCATTGCCACTGTTCTGTGAAGAAAGAGGAAACTATATGAAAATACCTTCCTCCCCACTCTTGACAATCTCTTTTCTACCTGTGGTGGTGAGCTGACTACCATGGAACAGGCAGCCTTCCCCAGAATATGACGTGTGCTCAGTGACCTTCATCTCAACCTCTGGGTCTGCAGAGGAAATGCAGAAATTTCTACTCTGGGGAAATAAAAAGGAACTGGGGAAACAAACTTTTAAGGATAATCAGACAAATACAGCAATGTCCACTCACAGAAACTTAGTATCTTAAATGATTAGTAGACCCAGTCATCTAAGAAAAAGCCAAGGCCTCACTGGGGATGGCTGTAAGAAAAACTACTTTTTGTTTTGTGAACATACTATTTTCTGGGAATCACACAAGAGATGTGTTGCCTCATGACAATTACTCCACTACTTGTTTGCTTACTTGTTTTTTTGTAGGGTCTGATCAGTCAATCTCCATCCTTTTATTATGAAACTGAGTATTCCAATCTAATAAAAAAAATGCTTGTCAATCTTTGCTGAACTATTTTTCTATCTGCGTGATTTCACTGAAGCAACAGCGTTTGTAAGGATTTTAAGACTACACCCCTACTACTGTCTTACCTCAGTTCTCTAACTAACTACACACCCACCTTTTAGTAGGTATCTGGAGCCTATTATCTAACCCCACTAACTAACTGCACAGTCATGTGAGAAAGCTGAAATTGGGCTTTCCAAGGCAGTACTCCAATACCAGATTGGATTGGATCCAATATTAGATTAGTTTCAAACAATCTATTATTGACAAATCCTGGATTTATGTTAATGAATACTATTTAAACACTACATAAACTTGCTAATGCCATTCAAATTTTGGAGCTACAAAAATCTGAAATTTCTCTATTGAAAGAAGATTATGTTTATGACTGTCCAGTGTAAGAAAGAAGAAACATCTATATCCTGTGAGAAAATATTCCTACTGGGCCAAAACTTTCTTCTGCAGCATTTTAAATCTTCTTCCCAGATTGGGCTGTGTTTCAGTCTGCAGTAGCATTAGGATTATCAAAGGAAAAAGAATAACCAAAATCCTGTTACACGGCCTACCTCTTGAAATCCTCCAAAGCAGGCCAACAGGTGTGTTAATGATAAACCTGTTATCATTAACGGGATAAAAACGTTAATGAAAAAATGTTTTGAGAAGTCATATTTTAATGATAACACAACAAATAATTTATGTTTCTGGGCCTCTGCGCCCTTGTACACTTCAACAGGCAAGGTTTGTATTGCAGCAGAAATTTAGCCCTAAATAATACAGGCAACCTTGCAAGAATTAAATGGCCATAGAATCAGTGACTGCTTCATTTGCCAATTTTTCAGCATAGTTCCAGCATTGCATCTTGTTGAAAAGTATCATACTTTTCAGATATTCAAACACAGAAATTGCTGAAGGTGGAACACAATATATCAAACAAGTAAACAACCTCTGTTTAACGGAATGGGAGGGATGGAGTCAGAAAAGCCAATGGAAAGCTGGAACAGGACTTGGCAAGAGGCGCAAAGAATAACAAGAAGGGACTGTGTAAGTACACAGGTCACACAAAAGAGCAAGGAGAGTGTACGCATCCTGATAAGCAAGAACTGGTGGCAACTCATATGGAGAAGGATGAAGCATTGAGTTGTCTCAGTCTTCCCTGGCAGTCAGGCCTCCCTCACACTGCTCTCTAGTCCCTGATCATCTAGATTCTTGTGGGGGGGGAGTGAAGGCCCTCCCACTATAATCAGAGAGCAGATTCAGAAACACTTGAGGAAGCGGAACAGCCACAAGTCTGTGGCATCTGAAGATCCACATTACAGAGTTTTGAGAAAACTGGTTTATGTTGCCAAACCACTGTCCATCATACCTGAAGTCACGGTGGTTAGGGTAAGCCCCCAGCGACTGGAAAAAGGGAAGCACTGCTCCTATTTTTAAAAAGGGGAGAAAGGAAGACCCAGTGAACTGGAGACTGCTAAGCCCCACCTCTATGGCTAGCAAGACCATGATGCAGATCCTTCCAGAAGATAGGCTAAGACACAAACGAGACAAGAAGGTGACATGAGGCAGCCAGCAATTGTGCCTGACCAATCTGGTGGCCTACTATGACAGAGTGATAGCAGTGATCAACAAGAAAACACCAACAGATGTCATGGATCTAGATGTGTAAGGCATTAAATATGGGTTCCACATGACAGCCTTACCTCCAAATTTGAAACAGATGGATTTGATGGAAGGTCTCTTCAGTGGTTAAGGAATTGGCTGGATGGATACAGCAAGAGAGGAGTGGTCAACGACTCTGTTTTCAGGTGGAGACTGGTGATGAGTCCCTCAGGGTTGTCCTGGGACTGTTGCTCTTTAGTATCTTCATCAATAACACACACAGTGGGATTAAGTGCATCCTCAGCACATTTGCAGATGACACAAAGCAGAGCAGTGCAACTGACACAACAGAAGGATGGGATGACAGGGACATCTGGATGAACTAGAGAAATGGGCCCATGAGTTCAACAAATTGAAGTGCAAGGCGCTGCACCTGCGCTGGAGTAATCCCAGATATGAGCACAGTCCTCTGGAAAAGGACTTGGGAGTTCTCATGGATGAGAAGTTGGACAAGACCCAGCAATGCCCACTTGCAGCCCAGAAAACCAACTGCATCCTGGGCTGCATCAAAATCAACAGGTTGAGAGAGGGGATTCTGCCTCTCTGTCCCACTCTGGTTGAGACCCCACCTGGAATGTTGCATCTAGCTTTAAGAGTCATCAGCACAAGGATGTGGATCTGCTGGAGCAGGTCAAGAGAAGGGTGACAAAGATGCTGCGAGATTTGGAGCGCCTCTCCTAATAGGACAGACTGAGAAAGCTGGTGTTGTTCAGCCTGGAGAAGAAAAGGCTCTGGGTCACCTCACTGTGGCCTCTCAGTAACTTAAGGAGACTTAAAAAAGGAGGGAGAGGGATTTTTTATGTGACTATATAGTGACTGAACAAGAGGTAATGTTTAATGAAAGAGGGTGGGTTTAGATTAGATATTAGGGAAGAAATACTTTACTATTAGGGTGGTAAGGCACTGAAATAGACTGCCCAAGAGAGGTTGTGCATGCCCCCTCCACTGAAGTATCCAAGGCTGGGCTGGATGGGGTCCTGTGCAACCTGATCTAGTGAGTGGCATCCCTGCATATGGCAGAGTGGCTGGAATGAGATGGATGTCCGTCCCAAGACAAACCATTCTGTGATTCTGTGAACCTGCATATTTTTGTGAAAATCTGTAATGCATCCTTTTTCCCTGTTCTCCTCCTTTGCTTTTGTCCTTGCATCATATCTTGCAGATAATCACTGTATCATTCGGCCTCTTGAAGTTACCTAGACACATTTTATCACTAATTCCTTGCTGTCTTTCATGTTCCACACTTTTTCCTAATTCTCCTGTATCCCAAACACCTTCTAATAGGCTCTCTGATGAGATGCATAGGTGGTGTCATGAAATAGACCTAGAGCCAACATGGAGACTTCCCAACAGGTTGAACAAACTGGTGGAGGAACAACAACAACACCAGTGAAATTTTGCCAGACAACTCTAGACAGAAGTATCACTTCCACAATCTTCATGCTGAAAAAATAGATCAGTAGGTGAAGTGGGAGAGCAAGCAAAGTAAATGGATTTTGGATTGATCAAACAAATTTAAAATACTTCCTTCACAGGCATGTTTGTGATTTGTCAGAAAAAGCACTCACAACTGACAATGAATAAACTCTCCAGAATAATTCCAGTTCCGCAAAGAGTTATTTCTATTACAATGTAATTATTTTTCTTTAATTAAATTAATAAGGAATACTGAGCGCAAAAAGCACTCAAGGTGTAATCCTGATCCTCAGACCAGTGTTACCAATACAATGGACACAGAGCTGTTTAGAATTTGTTTTAAGGCATAGAATAAATTTAATTTTCTCTAACACTGATAACTCTCTTCACCTTTTAGTAAGCTCTTGAAGATTAAACAAAGTTCCTGTTTTGTACTAATATAGACCTCTAACCCTAACTTCTAACCTCCAATCCATCTTAATTCCACAATTCTTCTGAGTTTCCTGAAAACCACCTTTTCATATAAACTTGCTAGTCCAAATTTTGCCCTGTCTCTGCAATGGACATAAAAACAATGGCTATATTGACTCAACGATGTCCAGTAAATTCCTCCCTTTCTACCCTATGTGGCAAAATGCAGAAGGTGCTGTTAAAAAGTGAGATATGTGTCACTGTATCAACCTAATATTCATAAAGAACTCACCTAGCCACTCAGGAAACATGGTATTACAAAACTGCCTATATAATTGCAGACCATGTAATATTAACTAATTTAATTTGCTGCACGTCTTGATGTTATAGATGCAAAACATTCAACACCACATAGATTGTCCCTGCTGTCCCAGAAAGTTTAATCAGCTCCCAGTGTAAATGCTGTCAAAAAGTACTGCTGAAACAGAAGAAATTAGTTACAAGCACTACTATGCTTTCTCCAAAATTAATTCCTGCTGTCTTTATTTTGTCCTTCAGTATTCTGAAACCACAGGTAAACTGAGTCAGAGAGTCAATAAAATGATATTACATTATCAAAATAGTATGTTACATATTACCTTTTTCTTCTACTAGGAATTTCAAGACTAGTGCTGGAAGAATTTCTTAGAGCTGCCCATTCCTTACTTGGCTCACATCGCCCCATCTACACTCTTCCCACATATACATTTAAGAGAGAAATAGAGATTTGTACACAGGCAAGAAAAAGGTGTTATTTCTGCTGAGCAGAACCTGCAAACACTGGCAAGAAAAATGCAAAACACTCACTGCGAGATTCTGCCCACTTCCATAAAACATTCTTAGCTGCCTGTGATAACTTAACTTGATACTCTTCATTCATGTTATAAAATCTGCTTTGCAAACCAGTATTAGGTTTTTTTTGGACAAGAAAATTTAAGAATTTATTCACTATTGTATTATACCTTGACAGTGAGCTTTGCCAAATGCTGTAAAACCCAGATGCGATGGGACCAGGCATTGTAGTTGCTTGGATATCTCCCAGCAGCTTCGGAGCAGACATTCATTTCCTCCTGCACTAGTCGGTGAATTCTCTCCACAGGTGCTACTCCCAAGTTTCCTTTAGTTGCAAGACTGGGCAAGGAGTTTTCCTGAATTAGTTGTTGCAGCACCCATCGTCTGGTTAAACGATGTAAAGTGTTAATGATGAGAGAGCAATTTTAAGAGAAAAAAATGTTTTTTATTTGCACAAATCAAATCTCTCCAATATTTCTATTCTCTGAACTACACTGTAGCTAGATAACGAGTGAGTAGCAAACAACCATCTGAATGCCTGCCATGCTAACAGCTACGATATGATGATCATATTCCCAATAAAGCTGTATCAGTTTATTCACTCTGATCATGGCTACTTACAGCATAGTAAAATAAAGCAGAAGGAAAATTTATGAAAGCAAAAAAAAGCAAATTTAAGCAAATTTAAAAGCAAATTTATGAAACCGTGCAGGCAGTGTGTGCATGAAATTTCTAATGGGCTCCTCTTTCAAAATCTTGCATAGCATTAAAATGAAGCAGCCAAACTGAGATAGAAAGAAAGTGATTTAATAAAAAATTAACTCTACTTAGTATCTTTTATATCTGACAGTAACACACACTGCAATTCAAATTGGTTTCTGTACATCACCAGCAGCAGCAAAGTCCAAAAGGCTTATGGTTTCAAGGGTATAAGCAAAACAAATGTTTTTACTGATGAAGTACACATATAAATACAGATTCATAGATGTTTTGGGTTTTTTTTATTTTACTTTGGACAAAGTTTTAGTAGTATTTGTAGAGGCAACCTCAATGCTGCATCTGCAGCCCCAACATGAAAGTGTTCCAGAAAAATAGATTACAGATGTGTAATTTTCCAGAAAGTAGCCCATGTCAATAGAACTGCAACGGTCCAATGTGGAACACTCTGGAGAGATGGACATCCTCTGGTATGCAGCAAGAGGTTATCCTATTTTGTACCGGCTCACATCAGTTCCAAAACCAGTGAATTGCTTCTTTTGAAGGTGTCAAAATTTCGTTTCACTCAGTTATCAAAAATGGACAGAAGTACTTAGAAGTATTAACATGCAAAAAACCCCTTATTTTTTTGGTGTTAGCTACCATGTATAAAAGCTAAACTATGACAAACAGCAAAATTTTTTTCCCATTATAACCATATACTTTTGCTTCAAAGATATCAAGGAGCACAAGTCAGTAGCACAAGGATGATGCAAAGAAGTTGATATCAAATCGAAGTTTAATATAAAAAATAAAAATCAATGCTGCAGAACTTCATTGTTGTTGCTGTATTGATGAAACACCTTGCACTATTCCATGCATTGCGTGCTAGATTTGCTTTGAGAATTTTAAGCTCATGCATGCAGTGACAAACAAGAGTTTATCAACAACTTCCACTTCAAAAAATTCTCATGTAGTCAGTAAGTTTTGTTATGCTCTTTATAGAGTATGAAGCCCCTAATGCAGTATCAACTTTACAGCTGCCCTAATGCTGGACATACTAAACACAAACATTGCAAACTGCTTCCTAATGCATTACATTTAAATCTCTTTAGCACTGACTATAAAAAGTCGACTTGTCTTTTTATTTCTCTCATGAAAAAAAGACCACACACATACAAAGTTTTTTGGGTTTTTTGTTTTGTGTTCTTTTAAAGCTGAGCAATGGATCTATACTTCTCTTGGCTCTGCTACAGGCATTTTATGGTCAGTAATGACTGAGATGTTAGCCTTGTGCATTTGAGTAACTCTGGAGTTAAATTTTCCAAACATGAGGTCTGTCGTTTTAATATCCAGTAGTGGTGACTGAATTATTTAGTTTAAGTTAGAAATTATAAAAATTAATTTATCAAATCGAGAAGACCAGTACTGAGATTGAAAAGAACCCAGCTTTATTTATAAAGGTTAGCTTTAATAGAATCTTCACTTTCTGAAATGCCTGTAGATAAGCAATACAGTAGTAAGTTGGAGGGAAAGGAGAAACCTGTACTGCTCAAATACTTCCAATTGATGGAATCAGATTTTTGAGGTTGAGAATTTTAGGTGCTGCAAGACATGATAAAACTCTAAGGAAATTTATCTCTCTGAAGTTTATTTTAAAAGTATGCAGCAAAAAAAGGTGCATATGACTTCACTTCTAAGTGTAGAATATAGACAGGTAGCTTCAAAAGCCAAACCACAGTATTCTGCGATGACTGGTTCAAAGAATCTGACATACTTCTAGATGTCATCCTGCATCTATGACTCTCCTTAACCCAAGAACAGGAAATATAAAAACCCTAGGAAAAATGTTTGAGTAGTCAATAGAAGGCAAAGGAAACCAACCTATGAATCCATGTTTCTGGACTCTTTGGAAACTTGGTTAACGCCAGTTTTCCAAGATGCAAATCTTTAAGTGGATTTAAAGTGCCAGATAGAATTAATTCTTTCCTACAAAAGATAAAATAAATCTGTGTGAATAAAAGCAGTAACTTGAAAACAGAACACAAATCCCAATTACAAATTGCATGGCATTTCCTTTGCATCATAACCAAACTTCACTGTCAAACTACAAGAGTTTAAAAACCCTTTAGTGTATTAATCCATTCCACTATACACACATATATCTACTATATACATATATATAGTATATAGTATATGCTATACATATATATGTGCTATACATATGTGCACAAAGAACTTAATCTGAACAAATGCAACCCTTTAGTTCTCAAGCCTACCAAGAAATTACTGAGTCACCTATCACTGCGGTTACATACATGAATAAACCTCATTTCTTGAAATTAAGCCCAGAGATCACTGTATACATCTGAAAATAAGTCTTACACATAACACTCCTCCACATTTACTTTTAGTTTTTACATACTGCTCAAGATACAGTGTCAAGGTTCCCTAAATTGATAAAGGAAAGGGAAATATTCTCATGTGTAGAATGTTCTGCAAACTTAACAAAAAGGCTGCAATTGCTCGGTTTACTTAAATGTAAAATAATCTTTGGTTAAAAACAAAATTAAAATTGCCCTGACAAAACTTAATGTTCATGAAACATAACCCTTCCTAGAGTACCTCTCACAAACAGAGCAAAATTAAAATCTGTACTTGGCCTTCTCATCTTCTTCACACAGAATTCCCTGTCCTCACCCTCTTCTTTCTAGCTTTTATAACTCTTATTGCCCGTCCTGAGCATGTTTGGAGACATCACCCCATCACTGGTTACTCCAAGAGCATTAGTCTTCATATCCTATTCTCCAATATAGTAAGTAGCAGCTTTGAAGTAAAGATACAGCAAGTTCCAAAGTTCCCATCTGCAGAAAGAAAACATGCATTTCCCAGAACCTGAAGAAGTCACAACTGAAAATGGAGAGTGCAAGAAGAAGCAGCACTTTTGGGGTTGGGGCACTGTCTTTTCTAATGATTTCTGATTCATCATAACAATAGGCATGGCACCAGTAAGTGAGGGGCAGATGATCAACTCCCTGACCAAAAGACCCCAATGGGATGGGAGGAAGTATATTCTCAAAATATGTGCTATCAAATAAGAAGGCAAAACTCCTCTGCAGTCTGATGCAGAAAACATAATGTTGTCCTAAAGTCATGGCCCGAATCTCACAAACAAATTGATGTATTTCCTTTCTATGAGTACATATTTTCTGTGTGACATGGTAATTTTTACTAGGAATCTTGACTCCATCTGGTACTTTAGCTTTGGGTTGCTGCAATTGAAACTTATAACCACAGTCAGAAGCTAATGGTTGCAACACTAACAGTGAGCAAACATTACTTAAAATTGTAGCAGAGTGGGGAAATGTACAAATCCTTATGGAAGTTTTGCTTCTGATAGCTACTGGGACATCTGTCTTTATCTCAACCAAGCTCCAGCATGTGTCAGATGGGATGCTCTTAGCTGGTTTTTAACAGGCAGTTCAGATATACCAACTGAAAGTGGCAGACTGATCATTCTGTGCCAGTGCACTAAATTTGGAAAGCAGGCAAAAGAAAGATTCAGATTCAGCACTGGAGCAGGTGGAACAACTGCCTCATTACTGCAAAGCAAAAGGTGATCTTTTGGTAAAAATTACTTACAATATATACATAATGAAAATACAGCCTAAGTCCAACATTTAAAACAAATACATGTACATATCAAACAAATATTTAGATTACCAGGCCACCTACCTCCCAAAACCTAAACTTTCAGAGAAGAAATTGCTTCTTCTATATTAAAACGTTCACTGTAAATAAACAGCCTCATACTTATATGCTTCATACACTCTTAAAGTAAACTTCCTCTTTTGCAAAGTTGAGGAACAGTACAGACAAAATCCACCTTTACTGCTGTAGCAGAAAAGCCATTTTTAGCTGTAATAATTTCCAAATGGGAGATTCTCCTATTCACAAAGGACCACAAGTACTAGAACGACTGAAGTACCATACACTCCCACATAAAGCTCTTCTAAGCTCTTTCAGTTAACATCCAACTTGGGATATATAATTTTCTAGCTCACTTTCTTGCCATGTGGATCACAGATAATGTTTCAGCCTTAAGAATTATAGCTCCCTTAAAAAATAATCTGGAATAATTTTTACTTGCCTTATACTAACACATTTGGAGTCATTCATCTCTGAAAGCAAAATGTGACTTTTCAGACTGTCTTGTAATCTAATGTCTTTTCATCAATAATACATGCTAGGAATTATAACAGGGAGAACAAAGGCATTTATGAAAATTCCTTTACAATCACTTACATAAAAATTTTGGTCATTTTAACTTGCAAGACTTCTCAACTTCTGAAAACACAGGATAACTGAATTTAGGATTAACAACTGAAGATATCTGTTACCCCATTCAGTATGACAGGGATTTCTTTCTCAGTTCCTACAAAGTGACACACCTACTCTTTAGCATGTCTTCCTCTGCCATGTAATTACTCTTGACCAGGTCTCAGGGTTTAGGTTATACTCCCTGCCCTTCATTAACTTTCCAGACACTTCTAATTTAAATAAATAAATAAACAACAAACATATGTAGTAGCACAGTACAACTGTTCAGAACAGCTACAAAGTCAAGGCAGACCATCTATTCCTAGCTAGCCTAGATAACATTTTTAAAGTTCTGCATCCTCCTGTGCTTCATTAATCAGGTAAGATCTTTAAGATTGTCAGCTGAGCTGAAACGTTCATTTGTCTTCCACAACACCATTTTAGTCTTCTGACTTAGCTCTGCCAAGTCCTTTCCTAGGAAGGGATTTCCTTTTCTCTGTCACCTATCTTCAAGTTCAGTGCTACTGAGGCAACAACTATCTCTGAAGCTTTCAGCAGAATTCCACATATGTAAAAGGGATTATTCCAGTCTACAATGAAAGAATCAATAAATTACAAGAGTCTTAAGTCTCTCAAGTCTTACTGCTTAAGAGTCTATGATGATTTCCCCCCTCAAAATAAAGCAGTGAATTTGTGTATGGAGAATGCAAGATGAACCTGGCATGACAAACATCATCTGAGCAACAAGAAACCAATTGTCCTGGTTTACAATACAAGATAGATATATTCTATTACCATCTGAGAAGGGTGGTCATCCTTATCTCTGTGGGAAGTGTCTTCTGTTAATGGGCCATTGAGTCCTACTGTATAACTGATAAGATTACATCATCCCATTGGGAGATGCTCCAGCCAGGAGGACAAGCCAAGCCTTTCCTACCTAGATAAAAACTGAGCTTTAGAATGCTAAAAGCAGCCTTTTTCCACTGGATTCCAGAGGAAGAACCAGGCTTTTTTCCACATCATTGCTGGACCCTTTGGAGGAAAACTGCACCTTATACAATACCACTGCTTCAACTGAACAACATCTGTAATCCAGGAGGACTGTAGCCACCATTTAATTGGACTGCACCAACACCCTGACTGACAGGGTATCAGGTTGTATTCTGACTCTGTCAGTGGTGTTATTTTTTATTATTGCATGTATTTTATTTTTCCTTTTTCTCTTCCCTATTAAAAATTGTATTACTGACTTTTAAGTCTCACTGGTTTTGCTTTTCAAACCAGTACAGCAAGATCCATCATGTTCTGCAAGCAGAGTGCAAGTCTCATACAATCAGTTCTCAAATCAGGCTACCTCAGAATAAGGATTTATCACCAGCATCTGTAAGAACAATCAGTCCTCGAGTCTGTGACTGATTATGCACACATCTGGCTAGTGTGACCTGTAATTTCACAGAGAAGCTAAAACTTACGACTATGTAACTAAAGTGCCTCCTCTTCAAAAGAGCAATCTTCCAGCAGAAGCCAAGTACAATGCAGGGTCAGATGCAGCAAAGCAGTTCCCTTGCAGGAGTGGGCTTGCTGGTAACCTCCACAGACTGGCTTGGCTTGTGTAACAATATCCCTCTGGATGCTAAACAGCGCTTCAAAGACAGACTGACTGGTAGATCTCTAGTCAAGAGTCCAGGGAACAAGGCCAGCTTCTGTAGTAATTTGTATGTTTTGGTAAATCATAAACATCACAAAAGCGAAAACAATCCTCATCCATATTCCTTAGCATTTTTAATTCCACTTACAACTTTGAACTACTCTTCTCATGCACATAAAAGCTAACTCTTTCAGCTGTCAGGCACAAAAAAAAGCCAGACTGATAAGGATGAATGCATGTGCAGTAAAAAAAATAATTACAAAACATACACTAAAAAACAATTATAATACAATAAGATGAGATTACTTAACAGTTTATATTACTTACACAAGCTCCTAATTCCATTTTACCACTTCAAAGCTACTCAAGCTATACACTTTCATGACAGTAAACCCCCTTGCTATCACATTCATTCCCCTTTTTTAGACCTGAGAGACAAAAAGACACAGAATACAGAAGAATCCTTCAGAACTATGTCAGCAGTGAAAGAAGAAAAAAGAAAAATCTGAATTTGCCATAACTAGGGCAGACAACTAGAAGCAACCACCATCTTTCTACATCATTTTGTTAATGCACCACCTGCAGTAGCAGACTGTAACTAGAGAAGTCCTGTTTTCCATTAATGCACTCCTAGAGACTATCATAGCATTGTCAGCCCTCTAGCCCTTCTGCAACTATAGCTTTAAGACTGTCTCCAGTCTTGCCCAGGCAGCAGAAAGAGAATATTCCTCCAATTCTGAAATTTACAGAACAGTGGTAAGATTACAAAATTGTAAGGAATTGTTATTTCTGCACCCCCTGAAGAGCAGGAAGGTAAATTTCTGCTCCTCCTCCATTATAACTCCTAGACAAGTTCTGAAGCTTGACCAACGATGAAGCTATACTAAATCGAACAGGTACAAGAAAGGAGGGGGGAGAGGGGAAATGTGCTCGAAATAAAGGGTAGACACCTTCTCCCCCTCTCTTGTAGTGTATCTGCTGAGCTTTGATAGCCTGAACTGGTAGTGGCAGCAAATTGGGCTGGAATGTCAGAAGAACTCAGAGAGTTCTAAAAATGAGAACAGTGAGTACACATAGCAGACATTAGTTGAGCACTACCCTCATTAACTGCAGGAGAAAATAGGAATGGTAGTTCAGTGGGACTTACACACCCTGAAAATGTGGTGCAAACGTTCCTTCATATGCAGCACTGTAATCATCAGCCTGCAATTAAGAAAAAATAACCAAAAACAACAAAAACCCACAAACAAACAAACCAACCAGCACAACAGAAACCAAAAATGGGCAGTCTCAAAACTATCTGCAATATACAGGAAAAAAAAAGAGATTTTTAACACTCCTTCAGCACTTCTCAGCTGACAAGTTCTTGCCTTGTCACTTACAACCACTTGAAGCAAACCTTTCAGCTGACTCATGTAAGGCCCAGGTTTTCTGATGGCATTTTCTGAGTACAACATACCTCACATTCCAAGCAGTGGTGAAGTCGGGGTTCAGTAGTAGCAGGGTACATGTGATATCTATCAACTCTAAAACAATGGAACAAGAGACATTAAGATTAGTAGTGATTTGCACACAACACTGATCTCTCTGCAGTCCCTTACTCCCTCTCACTCCTCAAAGTCTCTCTGCTACTGGCTGCTGTACTTCTGTAAAATACTGCTCCCATTCCAGAAGAAATGATACCTTAATTTAAGAGGGAGCATGATCTGCCATATCCTCATTATTTAAAATAATGAGCTTTTTATTATTTAAAATAATGAACTGAGTATGACCTCAGCAAAGAAAAATCATTATATAAAATCTTTTGAGTATTCAGTGATTTTTAACCATACACTATATATGAGAAGCAGAGAATTCTTCAAAGAAAATCCAAAGAGT
Source organism: Cinclus cinclus (assembly GCF_963662255.1). Lineage (NCBI taxonomy): Eukaryota > Metazoa > Chordata > Aves > Passeriformes > Cinclidae > Cinclus > Cinclus cinclus. Next base: position 15,423,871 of record NC_085084.1, on the reverse strand, counting down.
TCTAAATACTATAGAGAAGTAAAATATAGCCTGCTATTTTAGAAGAAATCTGAGCTGCAGATGGCTGCCATATACCATACTGTTACAAAAGATACACACACTATAAAAAACCCAGGGCCAAAAAATGAAACACCACAGCTATGAATAACAACTTAAAAAGTACTCCCTATTGAACTGTACAGAAAACACCTTAATTACTTCGTGAAGCGCTTCAGACTGAATTCAATAAAAAACCCAAAGCAAAACCCAAAACATTTGCTTGCATCTCTGCATTTAAGTACTGTTTGCATCTCTGTATTTAAGTACTGTATGCTGTAGATTTATGTGCTTTGTACACTTTTTTTTAACTATGTCATAAAAATCGAATGTGACTACCCAAGCTTTTACTGACAATTAAATTTGACTACATTCTCCCCTAACCACCCTGCATTTAACATACTAATTAGCTCATACTTCAGGTGATTTCCAGCAAACAAGAGGTACTTCATTATTTGAAGGAAAAAGAAAATGATGGTATCTCATGGAAACAGACCTCTGGTTAGTGCAGTTAATATGACTGCAAAATGAACTATTAAGAAATTCAACAGTAATAGGACATAAATTAATTCAAAACACAAAGGACGCAGCTTCATGTTTCTTTGAAACAAGAGTCAATACTTTAATAGATCTAAAAGTTAAATACCTTCATACATTATTGTGTGTCTGACTAATCATTTATGTCCAACAAAAATTTTGTGTGTTCCATTATGTTCTTATAAGGAACATGCTAAGCCACTGTATAGTGCAAGGGGTGATGGGGGGGGGAGGGATTCTTTAGGGTACTGTTGACTTTGCACTAAGATGTAATGTTTTGAAAAGTGTCTCAAGGAAGGAACTTTCTGTTTTCACAAGTTTTAGCTAAACCCCTCTTTGCTGCCAAGGAATAATTACTTCTCATACGTGCAAAGCTTCTTCCTAACTAGCTGCCTGAGTGTACAAATATTATTCCTTGGTTTACCCAATTCCTGAACCAGCAAAGTATTTCAACACCCATTTAATTTTATGCTGCTGACTATCCCAATTCAAATAACCAGGATTACTCACAAAATCAAACATACATAAAATTAAACATCTGCTAACTGTTTTGTGGCTACTGTTTCAATTTTATATTCAAAAATTAGTTTGGAACATTTACCAAAACATCATTTTTATAAGAAGGTATAGTTAAAATTGTAAGCTGAGATTGTTTCATGTACATTTTCCGTTTTACCTACAATAATGGTTTTATTAATTATTAAGTACTACCACTGTACATGCTATATGCACATCAAGAAAAAGTTTATTATAGCCTATTTCAGTCTTTTGAATACTTCTCAGAAAATATTTTCAAAATCTACTTAGAACAATACAGCTTTAGTAATGATTCCCAGTTAGTATGACCATTCTGGTAATACCAAAGGTCTATAACAGCATCCAATCACAAATTTCTTGGCATTTTGTCCATTTTTCCATTATAGAGGTTCACTGCATTCCAAACATTATCAAAAGAAAGATGAAGATAAAAAGAGTATCTCCAAGTAATAGAGATCTCCAAGTAATCTCCAAGTTCTTTCATGTCACTGTTCTTTGATGTAACAGATGAAGATTCATGAAGTGTGGATTCTGAGCCAGAGATGTGAAATTACATAATTTAGTAACCTCTAAGCCACTTTTCAATAGAAAAAGAGCACAATTTAATAACCTCTGAGCCACTTTTTAATAGGAAGTCTTATGACATCTGGCACACAATGATAGTAGTTGCCAATTATTCCCGTGTCAGTACCAAACCCAACACCTTTGATTTACAATTTTAAATTATTTTCTACCAGATATGTTTCAGGCAAACTACTGCATTACAGGTGCTCACACTGAACGTCCTTTTGCATATCAAAGTCCCCCCAGCTGCAAAAGCACAAATAAAACAATATGGTTTAAGCTCACCTTTAAAAATGGCTGTATCCAGTTTTTTAGATATTTTGGGAGTAGTTTGTAGCAATTTCAGAAAACCATTTTGACATAAGTAGTATGCATGCATAAATGCGTGCATAAAAATACTGGAGAAAGGATAAAAACATATTGCAAAATTTAGATTTCTAAACTCAAACAATAAGCAGGAGGAGCAATCATGATTCTGGGTTCCAAGTCTTCAAAAGAAACTGTAACTAAATTAAACATCTGTGTTGCTAACCTATCAATGAATGACTATAAAGCACTTCCTTCTTCCAGGATCCTATCAAAAAATATCAGATACCACATCTGACAGCAGACACCTAAATCAGTATCCTGTTTTTCTTCTCTGTTCTATTTTAAATTGCTTACAGTGACTCAAACGAAACAGAAGAGGTTAGTGGAGACCACATCTGCTATCACCAATTACAACATGTGTCAACAGAATATACAATTGAGTTCTGAAGCAGTAATAGACAAATCTGTCTCTTTACTATTTTCTGCACAAGAAAATAACTACTCTACTAAATTCCAAGCATGCACTTTCATCTACAAAAGCAATCTGGAGTCAAATCCTTGAGAATACTTAAGAGAAAACCAAAACATCTAACAACAGAGTATACATACCTATGAGACCTTAGAGACAAGCCCAAATGGGAATGACTTCTGCCTTCATTCTCTCTACCACAGCAGTTGAGTTTCTGCTCAAACTTTTATCAAATATGAAACTCAATCATGGTAAAACATACGAAACTCCCCTACAAAACAGGGTTTTAACATGAAGGACCTGACTGTGTTCTACAGTTGTTACAGAAAAACTCAACAGACATGAAAATGTTGTAGATCCCCTCCTGTCACACATCTGAAACTGACTTTTGCAACTGAAGAGACAAAACAGAATGGAGTTTCATTTTCAAAAGAAAGCCAAGCAAGTTGCAGGCACTAGCCGAAAATCTGTGCTAGTGCAGTATTCACTGACAGTTTTCTGAGCTACATTTCAAGAGGAAGGGCTCTGCAAGGTTTCACCTGTGAGGGAAGCAGAGGCCTGCAGACACTGTCCCCGGGGCTCTGGCAGGTGTGACAGCATAACAAAAAAGCACCTGCACTGCTATGACTGAAGCAGGGTGCTAGCACACAGGTAATGGCTATCAGCTGTCTTCAGACACCCAAAAATCTGACACAGATCTCAATGGCTGTAGTTAGGCTTCAAACATGAAGTTCTCTGTGTGGAAATTTTAACGGTTAGACTTTACAGTAACACTTGAGACCAAAATGAAGTCTCCCAGCTGAAGATCTGCAGCATAATAACAATACACATCACAAACTCCTACCTCAGACCTCCAAAAGCACTGCAATGAGAGCCACTAGTTTTGCTAAGATTGCCTGTGCTAGTGGGTTCAACTCTTCAAATGCTGAAGTCCATATTTAGGTATGTATCAGTCAACATTAACTACATTCCCTTTATTAAAGCTCTGTTTATTGAATCATATAATTGTCTGCATTACAGATTTCAAATTTGGAATGATGTCACAATCACCAGTTTTTATCAGAACTGAATAAATCAGTAGCAACAGGTTGGTGGCAGTTATCAAAAAGTTATCCTGGTCTTAACAGGTCCAAACATAAACCACAAAGACCAAGAAGAAATGGAAGTTACTTATGTTAGCAATACGCATACCCTAGGAAGAGAGTATTTTAAGTATGTCTGTAATGAGAAAAAACATTCAAGAGAATAAATTATGTAAAAATAAAAAAAACAAAGGGCAATATAAAATTTATGAAGTCCACAAAGTATTTTCCATAAATGATCACATAATGACAAAATATCAACCCTCTTGCAGCAGTATGGGAAACACAATGATACAAATACACACAGAAAATCTGTTAGACAAAAATAAAACATAACCAATGGGTCAGTCATACCCAACAACACATGAAAACACTTCAAGTTCTTGCAGCTACTCTTCTGAAGGGTAATTAATTCCAAGGATCAAGCCAGTGCACTGTTACTCTAACAACACCTAAGGTGTACAGCTAAGACTGGAAGACTCTGTTGCCAGGAGAATGGGTTCTTCCCTGTCATGATCTGCCTTTACATCCATATGTTTGTAATATGGAATCAAAGTGTGTCTAACAAATCTAGACCCCACCATCAGGCAGACAAAAGCAGGCAAGACTCTGTGCCTTAAGAATGCTCCCATTCCAAGATCCACTAACGACCTCAATCTTCTTTTACCGTATCATCTCTGAAGGCAAAAGAAGCTCAAGTGCACATCTACAGACCTGATCAACACCACCTGACTGTGCCATACACTACACTTTAATGAGCATCACTGCACAGCTGGCTCCATCCACTCAAAGTGAAACAGACTACAGCAATAAGATACTAAAGAAGAGAAAAGCAGATACCAAGGGAGGAAAGACTTCATCTCCTCATCTACACAGACCTCCTCTCAAAACTTACCTAGTAGTAACAGCAAGTAGTACAGTGTTAGTTATGACTAAGTCCTAGAATCTGCACCAGATGAATGCTGCCATCCCACTATTTAAAACATAATTCTTTAATTCACTATTGCATAAAGCAGCCAGGGATATTGGCTTTGCTATAGCTGCAATCAACACACTGAATGAATCATGGCTGTTTGGTATGCCTCAGGAGGGGAAGGCAATCCCACACATTTTGAAGCAAAATGGACACAGTCAGTGCTCTATGAGTAGGTTAATTACACTTAAACAGAAAAGAAATAAAATATAGTAACAATCCAAAACTGCAACCCAGTTGCATGAGAGATACTAAACATCTCAACTCTGTGAGTGGTCACAGGGCGCTCTTCAACAGAACAGACACTCCTCTTCCTGAGGGATGTGAAAAATACCATAGCAGGTAAAAGATACTAGAAAGAAATCTCTAAAAGAAAAACAAAACAAAACAGAAATAAGACACTGAGAAGCCCAGAATAAGAACATTCTTTATTCCAACTGCTATATAGAAGATGCTGCAACAATAAACAAAAAACTTGCTTCATAAACTAGTTGTTCTTTTTCATTCTTACTCTGAACAGGACACCTTATAAGCAGCCAAATACCTCCTATGTCACACCTACTCATAATTCTCTATTTTGAATTTTTTAAAGAACATAAGCAAAAGATTTTTGCATACAAGTTAAACTAAAAAAACAGACCAAAACAAAGAGATGAAAAAGGAAATAAAACTTAACCAAGCTCTAAGATCTCATGACTTCTGGTACTTCAACATCTGAAACAAACTGCACTCATTTCTTACAGTAGCTATATATATCATCACATTTTCCTTTTTACTCAGGAAAATTGGAGAAAATTCCTTCTGTATCAGCTAACATCACTTCTTCAAATAACTCACTGAAGTAAGTTGTCTGTCTCTAACCTCTCCAGTCTGGGCAAGAGAGAAAGAAATTTTATTTTGAAATGACCCTAAACTTGTTTAAGTTAAGATGCACAATCCAGAGCCTGTTCTCCTCAGTAAACCCCATTTTTTCCAGAGCAGGTTAAACTGCTGTTACAAAGGGTAAATGATCCAGACAGGGGCACTGAGTACACCCTCAGTTAGTTTGCAGATTACACGACTGTGGTGGGAGTGATCTGCTGGAGGGCTGGAAGGCTCTGCAGGGGGATCTGGACAAACTGGATTGAAGAGCTGAGGCTGCTTGTATGAGGTTCTGATGGGTCCTGCCCCTGGATCACAACAACACCAAAGGCTTGGGGGAAAGATACTTGGTGAAAAAGGACCCAGGGGTGCTGGCCAGAACCAGCTGAACATGAGCCAGCAGTGTCAAGAAGGTGGTCAAGAAGGCCAAGAGTATCCTGGCTTGAATCACAATAGTATGGCCAGGAGGATTACATCAGTGACCATCTCCATGTACTCACTGAAACATCAAGGTGCTGGAGTGAGCCCAGAGAAGGGCAACTGGAGCACAAGTCTTATAAAGAGGAGCTGAGGGAGCTGGAGGTGTTTAGCCTGGAGAAAAGGGGGCTTCTGGGAATCTTACTCTTCCCAAAACTACATAAAAGCAGATTGTAGCCAGATCAGCATCAATCTCTTTTCACATGTAAGAAACAATCAGATGAGAATGGTCCCACGCTGCACCAGGAAAGGTTTAGGTTGGTTATAAGGAAAAATTTCCTTACTGAAAGTGTTGTCAAAATTGAAACAGGCTGCCCAGGAAGTGACAGTCAGCATGCCCAGAGGTATTTTGGAAGACATGTAAACACAGCAGTTAGGAATATGGCTTAGTGCTGGACTTCACAGTGTGAGGTTTATGATCTTAGAGCTCTTTCCCAAACCAAATGATTTTACGATAAATAAAAAATGTGCACTAAAAATCACATAATACACTTTTCTCCAACTCAGAACTTACCATCCTTGTTCAGCCACTGTTTTCTCTGTCTGTAGAGAAGAAGTTTATTGTGGACATATGGCAAAAGAAACTTCACACACCAACTCTCCACACCAAGCTTGTTTTCTACCAGGACAATAGGGCTCCGGTTATATCTGGCTTCAGGGCAGGGTATTAGTCCAATTTCATCTCTTAAAAAAACAGAAAGAAATAAAATTAAGCTTCTTTCCAGTAGGTGACAATTATTTTTCTCAAAAGAGCATGCTGGCAATGCTTCCCAACCAAACATTCCATCATCTTTTTTCCTCATCTTTGCTGAAATCTGTATTCTGAGAAGTTTCATTTAATTTTCACAAAGATCGTAAATTATGAAGGCCCCATTTTTTCTGTATTTAGACTATCATCCAAGCAGTTTAACTCAGCTGAATCAACACAAGCACCCAATGTCTTGTAATAAATATGTGACAGAGCTGTAACAACTGCTCTGGCAAGAGAAACAGAATGTGCTAATTAGTACAGGCACCTGACTGACCAAAAGCTACTCAGGTGTGCCCTGCAGCAGTGTGACCAGGTGCTCTGAAACTAAAGATCACACAGAAGAATACGCTCACTTCCACACATCCCATTTTTCATTGTCTTATGCAAGGCAGCATGATCAACAGGAGGAAGATTTGAGACACAGAAGTCAGTCTAATCAGATCATAACACAGTATGAGAAACTTAAGCCTTTAAAGTGACAAAGACAAGCATTTGTATCAGCAAACAAAGCAGGAGAGACTTAGCTGTTTAGTTTCAATGGGTTGTACCATATCTTACTTTTTCATCAGGTTTTTCTAGAATGCTGAAGAGCAGCTTCAGCTGTTTCCTAAAAATAAACCCAGCTTATCAAGAATTCACACTTGTCTGGACAGAAAGCAACATTATTTTATACTTTCCATGATGCATAATTTCTCCAAAAGCTCCCATTCAATGGAAAAAAATTGTTTCCTAAAGAGGAAAATCCTCAGATCTCACACAGCACAAAAAAATTTCTTGTGATCTCAGAAAACAAATTCTCCACCTTAAGTCTTCTTAATACAAGATTTACAGATACACTCGAATGTTAGCTCCTCAACCTGAACTCAATTATCTCATATAAAATTTATTACTGGGTACTCTGAGCATGCTGATTTAGTTCTGTGTCCTCACTGGACTATTACTAAGGTAATCAAAAGTGGCATGGTGTGCTTGTTCAAGAAAACACTGGCTTATTCAGAAAATATATTTGATCTTCCGTACATCACAGCATATATCACAAGCTACAGAAAACACAAGTAAGGCGAACTCAAGGTGAAACACTTGCAAATTATGTGGCTCTGTCTCCAAATACACACTCAGGTCCCTTTAGCTTCCCTGGTCAGCCTCAGCTGAGAGAAGAAAACAGAGAGAGGAAAAAAGCATTCTCCTACCCCACTAAAAGCAAGAAATGGGTATTAAACCGAGACTCTTACCTGTGCTGCTCCACATAGCACAAGCTTGAAGAAGCAAGACTAAACCTAAAATGACATTCCAGTCAGCTTCTTTCAACACAGTATCTTAACAGCCTGAAGTTTGTACATAGTGCTGAGTCTTTCTTTTATGAATGCTAAACCCAGTCCTTGGCCAAACTTTGCCTGGCCTTGCATACTGGGACATGAAAGTCTCCAAAAGCAAGGAAAGATGCAGACACTGCTTGGCTAATCAACTCTGTGAATTACCATAAGAACTTACCAACTGTAACTTAAAACAGTATACCAAAGGTAAACAGCAAGGAGAGAAAAAAACCCCACAAAACAAACATCCACACCTTTACTCGTTACCAAATGCAAGAAGTCTGACTTGGGTGAGCTAAGTTTCACAATACTGCTTTCAACACACCAAAATGATGGGCACAGTTTGCACAAAACTGACAAGTCAGCCTGAAATACTTCAGAATGCACACTGGTAGCCAAAACTACCAGAGGACTAGACCCATGGCACACTGAAATGTACCAAGGTATAGTTCAATACAAAAATTGCTTTATCTAGTATCTCAGCTTTTGCAGAGATGCAAACCAGGATTTGTCATCTGGTAACAATCTTTTCTCCAACACTTTGGTATCATTTTTGGTAATTTCACATGGTTCAGAATCACGCTGCATTCAGTTCCTGAGAATCAACAAAATTCACAATGCCAAATATCAGGGATGCAGATTTATCTGAGGTGGGGTGCCTTCCTCACAAAACAATTTATTCAGGGCACCATCTATTTGTCCTTCTGAAGGTCCCTGAGATCTTCAGAAGGACCAAGCAACAGAGCAAGCTGACCAGGAGACACTACTCAAGAATGCCTGAAATATCTGCTCCAGACATTCATTTCCAGATCATTTCATTTCCAGACCTGCAGCAGGACTCACATGCAGACACTGCTGAATTAGTGCTTGTGAAATTAAGTGACTGACAATGTAAAACATTCCTGGACATATTATGGACACGGTGCCTGTTTATATGATAAGACTGCCCAAACTCACTACAGAATGGTCAACGCCTGCATTTAGGTCCAGTGACAGGTGCCAGATGCTCACAATACTGAAAGAGACACCAACTGAGGGCTGCTTCTCATTAGTATTTTCATCACTACCCTAAAATAAGGTTTAATTTCTCTTCCAAGATTTCCCAATTTTCTGATATTGTCTCCTGAAGTTTAGAAGTTATTTAGTGCTTTTATATTTATTTTCCTCAAAGCAGGCACTACAGTCACATTCCAAAATTTTCACAGATTACTTCTATATTTACAGGATACCACATCAGTTCATATTCCAGAAACACACTGTGGAAACAGTCAGAGTAGTGGAAGGCTTTAGGTGAGTTGTCATGAAATCTTCCACCATTGCAGCTTCTTCAACCTGAGCTGAAACCAGAGAACATGTGCAAAATGACATCTGTGAAACCCTGGAGCTGCAAAATCCAGACCTGGTCCATAGTGCAAACCTTAGTTAGGACAGAACAGTACTGACAAGCCATTGCAGGACCTGCTTCAAGAGTCCCAATCTGTTGATCCAGCTGTTCAATAAACCCTAGCCAATCTGCTTTAAACTATTAAAGCCATGATAATACAAAAAAAATTCACTCTGTTAAAAAAACATAATACCACAGAACAGCTAGGGGAGGAAGCATTTAGTGTGACATTTCCATTATGGGTCTTCAACTTTAGGTATTCCACCTTCTCCGATTTCTCTTCTGGAAAATCATCTTTAAAATAACCCAACCTCTCTTGGCAGAATGTAAGTAGTATCCTCAGATTTTGTACACAAATGCTGTGCTATCATCTAGTTCAAGAGTTCATCTTGACACTTATGACCAATAAATTCATGCATTCTTTGACAAGCTCATCTGCTTACTTCACTTTACATGCAAAGGAACAGCAAAGTTCCAAGAGAAAGTATACACTCATCTGTTCACTGTTAATGATCTGCTCAATTCCAGTGGGATAGCTTATGCATGTGACTTTATGAAGACCTGTGCTTGGAAGATTGGGTAAAATACTTCCCTGAAAATTTAAAAGAAGCCTTACAAAATAGTAAACTACCATGCTGACACACTTATACAACTGAAAATAAATTGAGCTATTACAGAGAAAAGGCAAAAAGGATTTTGAGTTGTATATTTAGTTAGAAGCTCATCCTAAAAAAATAGTCTTTCTGCAAAGTTCATTTAAAATTAAAAAAAGAGAATCATCAACCCTATGATACATTTAGTCTAAAACTTCGTTTTTACACACTATTCAGTGCTTTAAAACTTAGGGAATTATGAACCTACCAAAACAAAACACCCATTCTGACAGATGCTAAGTGGGTAGGTGTACAAGCAGCCATTGACAAGGGTCAATAAATACTGGAAAAGAGGTAAGTAAGGGACAAAAATATGGTAAGTGAATAGGAACATCACACATAGAGCAGATTCCTTATTTTCAGTGAAGCTAGGCAGTTCCCATGTAAAATAATTCAAACCTGGATCTGTAAAACATTGAATTTAGGATACCACCCGTCAGGAACTGGCCAGCAGCAGAAGGAAAGATGCAGATACACAAAAAGACCCAGCCAGCATGGCTACAGCCTGGTGCTCCAGAGGCACAGAGGCAGCACAGCCAAGGGCACACAGCCTCCACTGGCCTGCGGAGTCCCATTTCAAGTAGTTTCAACCACTTCAGAAATACAACAGGCAAGGCAGTCACTCTTGCTACTTTGAGCGATAAACTAGCAGCAGCTTGTGCTTTTGATGTGAAGAATGTCACAGTGCATCAGTCTCAGCACACACAACTCCTGCAGCCTACTTTCATCTTTGAGGTTGCATCTATGAAAGAAAATTGCAGTAGCAGCAAATTCTTCAAAAGTACCATCTCAAAGTTTGCGCCCAATAAAGAGTTCTGGCAGAGGAGTGGGAACTATGAAAAAAATCAGAACATTCATTCATAAATACTGGCCGTTTACAGCGCATTATGCTTCGCATCCTAAAAATGAAGCTTCAAGGCAAAAAGCAGCCTTTTTTTAACCAGCATCCATATGCTGCATTTTAAAACCTGGCCACCCACCCAAATTGCTTACTACATTTAGAGAAACATGAGGGTACTTACTCTAATCTCCTCTTGTTAAGCAAAGGGGTAAAAAATAAAATTTTCCTATGCAATTGTTTATCTTTCTGGAACAGATTAATAGGCCACCACCTCAGAGACTGCAGAGTTTCCAGCTGACACAAATACACCTCACTTAAATTAGAAAGCTGTCATTCATTATGTGCTACCTTATGTGCCATAACCAACATGGAGCTTGCATATAGGTTGATGGATACCTCCCTAGTTTGTGTCTTAAAGGTTGGGAAATATATTCTGGGAAAGAGAAGTATGGGAGGCACTTAAAACAAGGTCTCAAGGTTTCAACAACACTAAAGAATAAAACAGACCATCTTCCCCTCAGATTGCTAGATAAATCTGATTGTCACAAGATAGCAATCACTGTGGTTTGCATCTTCATAGTCATTCTGTTTTCCCCAAAACAATACATAGTGAAAAGCATTGGCATTTCTACCACCAGATACGGATTTGAAGGTGGCGTTCACCACACCGCTCTGCGTGTGCAAAGCTGCAGCTCAGCGTGCTTCAATCCCAAGCTTTGCTCCCTGCATCGGCAGAGCTGTGCTCCAAGCAGACACAACCCTGGGGGGATAGGGAGGGCTGGCCCACCCGCCGGGAAGGCTGAACCCCATCCCAACTTCGCGGCGAGTTTAACACAGCCGAACATCGAGTTCAGAGAGAGGTCACTCAGCAACCTCCCTTTGAAAACATATTCATCGCTTCCCGACTGCGGAGCCCTCGCTGTTTTCCATGGCTCGGTACGTTTCGCCGCCGGGCCGCGGACGGGGCCGCACCGGCGTCCAGCGGCTCAGGCTCCCGGAGCGAGTCCAGGAGAAGCGGCGGCGGCGGCAGGAGAGCACCGAGGACAGGGACACGGCGCCCTACCCCAACGAGGCACAGGTGCTGCCGGAGCCGCCCGGAGCCGGCCCTTCCGCCCGGAGGAGACCCGGCCGGTCCCCGCGGCCTCTCAGGGCGTGACCTTGGGCTCGGCCCCGGCCACGGCCCCGGCTCGGCCCCGCCGGGACCCGCACCCCGCCCGCCGGCGGCCGCGGAGCGCGCAGGGGCCGGAGCGCGGGCCGCGCTCCCTCCGCGCCGCCAGGCCCCGGCCGCACTCACATGTGTGGGTTCCGCTGGAAGGCGTTGCGGATGTCCTTCACGACCCGCTGCACCAGCACCGCCACCTCCTCCGGCGACTCGGCCATGTTCCCGCAGGCGGCGGCGGGAGCGCTTCCGGGGCAGCGCGGGGCGGTGCCGGGGCGCGGCCGGGCCGGGCTGGGCTGGAGCGGGCCCGGTGTCCCAGCGGGATGGAATGGCTCCGTGCCTGTGTGCTTTCAGGAGCCGTGCCAGGCCGCGGTGGTTTGAAAGATAAGCATTGTGTGTATGGCTTCTGTTGAGTCCCAAGAGATAGAGGAGCGCTTATCTTCAAGGCTGAATGCGAAGGGGCGGTTGTAATTCTGGACCGTAACTTAAGTATTTCCTTATCGTTAGAAATTAATATATTTACAAAGCGTTAACCGTGTGCGATTTGTCTCTAATATGAAAGCTTGCAGTGTCACATCTTCATAAGCTTCATCATTACCTTCCCCCCTCAAGAGGCCTGGTAGATCCTTCCATATATTCTCCTTAAAAATTTAAATGGCGTATGGGACATTTTGTGGGGCCTTCTTAATAGCCCATACATTAATTTGAAAAATTTAGACCAAATAATGCTGGCTTCAGGTAATTGTGTTACATGTCTCTGATCTTCCAGGTTTTCATTCACTTTGTAGAATGTATTTATTTTTATTACACACACACACACACGTACACAGTTTTTATGATGTGTGGTGTCTAAAATTATTGAAGCAAATGGATACATTCTGGATGTCAAATAAGCAAAAATACAAATATGAGGAAAGATGTTGCAACACTTGGTGAGTATTGGGAGATATTTTCAGCTGAAAAAGGCAAATTGTTTTTCCAAATTAGCTTAGGTTGCTGTGTTCAGCATAACTCCGAATTTTTAACTTATGCCTATTTGCCTTGCTGAAAAGGACTAAGTCAGTTTTATGTAATGGGCGGTATACCTTTCCTGGCTAACTGCCTTCTCACTTTGTCCTGTGCAATTTGTTTGTGTATGGGTTTGAATCATTTGTGAAAAGCAGCAGATTGAAGTTCAGTCTGGGAATTAAGTGACTGAAATAGTTCTAGCTATGAGGTTGGTTTAGGTTGGGTTTTTGTTGTTGTACTTCTGTTAAAGGGTTTTGGTGAATTAGACCTAAATGAAACATCTTTAAGATATCATTAATCATGACAAAAATACTCTTTGGATTAAATGTCTAATTTTTGTTTTTGTGATGGGTTTGGGCTTTGGTGTTCTTTAGTTTTAGTATTGGGTACAAGTGAAAATCAATCATAACAATGCAAAGCTCTTGAAGTACTGAAAATTGATACAAAACTACTAATGCTCAAAAGTTGCAACAAGTAGTTCTTCAGAATTGTGTAATAAGCTGACATACTGTATGACTTCATGCATACCTTTTGAAGAGGACAGAATATTAAATTGCTATTGTTGTTTAAATGTCATACTGAAAGCTATCTAAATTGTACATCTTAGCAATTATATACATTGTTACAGCTTGTAAGGTGGGCATTGGTATTAATATTGCACGTGATACTTTATAGTAGCTTTTGGGAGTGATTATTGAATTGCCAGCCAAGAATGCTTACTTGCTGTAATTTTGGGGAAATTATAATAATTTCTTTCAGAAAAGTACTCTTTTGTTCGATTTCACGTGGGGCATAAACTGTAGAAAATACCCTCTAATTAAATAGTCAAGAATTATCTCTCTGTTACACACAGAGAAGAAATTTCCCTGAGAAATCCATTCCTATGATATCTGGGACAATTGGAAACAATTTGCTTGAGGATTTATTTTCTCATGGGTACAGAATAATATGTACTTCTAACTATTTAAAGTGACATAACAAACTCGTAGTGCATTCAACTTGCCTATAAGATTAAAATCTTGCAATTTTGGTCCATTTCACCAGGTGTGAAATGTAATTGTTAATTTCTTTGTGGCCACCTTTGCAAAATGTGTAATAGTCTTGGCTTGTTTCTGTGCCCCTCAACCATTTTAATTTGTTAGAGCTTTATGGACAAGTCCAACTGAGTTTAATGCAATTGATTTCAGTATTATATTTTTTCTGAAAATGCCTCACAGCTGGTACTAGTTGTCCCCCCTTTGTGAGGGTGGAAACAAGTGCATGGGGAAATGTGCACATCAGTCTTAGTGATTTCCCAAGGCCTAATATTTTTATAAGCAGATCACATTGCATGGCCAACACAAGGGAAGGTGCATCACCACTGTCCTTGCTTTTCTATTTGTTGCAAAGATTGTTTGAAAATTTGACAGCTATGGTACAAATGCAGCACATTTTATATATGTATATATAAATATAGTGGGAAACATGAGTCTTCAGATTTTTCAGTGGTAGTTCTTTAACATCAGAGGATGTGGTGGGTGGGGTGTGTATATGGATTTGTACTTAGTAGTAGTTGTGCATGCATTTGCTTTTTGGGTTAGCAAGCAGAAAGGTTGTTGCTGTTTGAGGCAGGGGTAGCTGCACTGGCTGAGTTAATACTGCTTTGATTCAGGCCATGCTGACAAACAGGCCTGGCTGAAATCAACCCTGGTGTGCAAACCCTGCCAACTTGTGTGAAGCCACATCTGACTGGGGACTAGTGAAAACTGGGCTTGTGAAAACAGCATCACTGACAGACAGTGCAAACATGGTCCTCCAATGGATGAAAGACAGAAAGAATGGAAGCAAACCTCACTCTAAAATATCCTGATTTGATTTTTTTTTTTTTTTGATAAACATTTCTGGGAAACACTCCATATGCTTTGCACTTCGGTATAATGGGCGTCATTCATGGATATAAGTTTGTGTTTCTCCAAGTTCTTCACTTCTTATTTAGAAAAAAATGCACTTAAGGTGCCAAGAAGAAATAATTTCTCACACACCAAATTCCTCATTCTCTTGAATGGAAAATACGTCAAATTAATAAAAAGTTCTACTTTTTTAGGAAATAATTTTTTAATGTTATGAACGTGTTCCTGACATCTTAACTAGTGCCAACTATTTCTTAAAATCAGACTCTATATTCATTTTCAGTAAGACCTGCATGTGACTGGGAGAAGTTCCAGCAGTATGTTTATAGTATCAAATGGTTTGAATACATCTACACAACCTAAAGAGTGAGTTGGGTTTTAAGCAGCAGTTGTGGTCATATGCATTCAAATCAGCAAATCATGCATAATCAATTACTGTCAGTCTGACACCTAATTTTTTGTCTTTTTCTCCCTTTTAAAAAGTAGATTATTTTAATTTTATCAAAATCTCTCTGAAAGAAAATTAGCTGGTTTTAATGCTAGATGCACGCTGCCAGTTAGCTAAGACGGTCTTGAAATTTCTTTACAATTTCCATATCAACAAACACATGTTGAAAGTCTTTCCCTATATAAATGTAGTTTCAGTGTGATTTTGCTTAAAATCATCAAAGAGTGAGTCAGAGAAGTAATACATATGACTTTCATTTTCCTTCCTATTGTAGCAGAATGTGGGATGATTGTTTTTGTAAATGAGCATATTTTGTGTTGTATTTAGAGTATCTTCAGTGCTTGTGCGAAGTGCCACCTTAGACTACTTTTAAGAATGCTTTCTCAGTTTCCATTGAAGGACAGAGTTCGGTCTCAATAGTTTTTCCTTATATCTAAGAGAACTGATTTTATATATAATAATGTTGTTTTTGATTTACAGTAAGAATGGTAGAGAATGAATTTTTGTGACCACCTAGTTTCCTTCTGGTGTATATTTACATATTCTAACTAATTCTTCTTCATAGCAGTCTTGCAATATAAATGAGTAATATTTTTTTTTAAGCCCTCCCTGGCTTCCTCTGTCTTCCTGGGCTGAGATTGCAACTTTTTAAATTATATTGACTTGATAAAAAGAAACAATTTGCTTTAAAGGTAATACATGCAAGCCTCAATTAGTTTAGTCAAGCTAGATAATGAAAAAACAATCAGCAGAAAGCAACTGAGAATAACAACTCGGAAGCCTTTAGATCTTGCAACACTCAGTCCTGGTACCTGTAGCTTAACATGCACTGTCACATTATGCACATATGAACATGGATTGCTAAATAGAATCGGGCAATTGCATGTTCTTCCATTCTATTAGTGATTAAATCACATTTTTAGTTAAGATGATGGCAAAATACATACGGAGCCATAGGTTGAAATCTCATCTTTATTTTGAAGTCTGGGAAGCAAATAGAGGGAATCCCAGAATATGATTTCAGTATCTGCAGCTGCTCATACTGTTTTTATCTCTCAGTGATATTTTTGTGGAGTTGCTGATGACTCACATTCTGAATGTATCTTATTAGGATAAAATATCTTGGAGGTGGTTAATAGGAGAGGGCAGTTGTTGATCTGGAGAAGGTTTAAAGGGCTGCTAGGAAGGAACTCTACTATGTTCCCATTAATGTGGTAAAGAAGAGTTATGATAGTTCTGGAAATGTGCTACAGCTGCATACATCTCAGCTAGTTTTGTTGCTATTTAGTTTAGTATTAGTGCAGTGATCAGGAAAAAAAATATATCTTTTTTTATTATTTAGTGCACAAAATACTGTGTGTTGGAAAGGGTTTTCTTGCTTTGAAGGGGAGGTATAGATCTTACTTACCATCTCGCAAGTGTAATGACATAAAATTGCAAACGTTATATGAATTAAAGATGGTATCAGAGAGGATTGGAAAATAGTACTAAAAATAGTACTGGTTTTTAGCCTTAATTCTGAAACAGGAGAATGTCTCAATCTGACTTTCCAAAAATGTGACTTGTACTTGTTTTGACCTTTCTCCTTGCCATGCCTTGGCACCAAGAGGCTGATCTCAAAAAACTAGGATATAAACTAAATTCCTTTGAATTTATTTTATACAGGGAAGTAACTGTGCCACCTCATTTATTACAGCTTAGAAATTGAATTGCACACATTTGTGAGCTCTGTTTTTAGCTTTAACAAACAAAACATGCATCTTCATGTCCTTTAGTTTATTCAGCAAACATAACATTTAAATGTGCACTTTCCATTAAGAAGGTTAAATGCAAATTCACTTAAAGTAGGTAGTTTTTCTTCTTTGTGTGACAGACTAAAGATACATTGACTTTAATTTTTTTTTTTTTTTTTTTTTTTTTTTTTTTTTTTTTTTTTTTTGTGTACAGAAAACAAGGTTTTTCAAATATCTAGCAGGCTTGGCTGTGTATTTTCTGGGTCAGATCTGATGGCTCATAGGAACATCACTAAGGCAAAATGTGGAACAGGTCTGTACCATTCCGTGCCAGCTAACTATACTGCTTTGCTTCCCCTGGAGAGAAATGCAATGCAGTTATGCTAAACAAAAGTATTCATATAGAAATCTTTCTCTAAGGACTGTAGTCAGCTAGGCTGCAGTTTCCAAGACAACAACACCCCGAGACTATCTCTGGGGTTTTTGTCTTCCAGGTTACTTGGTGGATCTCCTAAGGTCAGTGAATTAAGGTATCAGGTGAAAGCTGGTGCAGTTCTATTAGACACCTTTTTAATAATGAAACTAAACCAGTTCAGCAGCCTAAGGTAAAACATACTTTGATTCATTATCACCTATGCATTTTACATTTTTTTGCTAGAAAACTTCAGATAAACTAGCTGTCATTTTTATTCAGTTAACCCACAAAGGCATGCTATGTAATGATGTACTTATTTTTAGAAGCATTCATATATTTGAAATACAGTAATTCAAAAGTGTCAGGCTTCTATAATTTCTGAACTGTAGAAAAATTGAAGTGTTGTCTGTGAAAAACTAAGATTGAAAAGCATTTTTAGAATAGAATCAAGAAGAGACTACACTTTTACATCAGGTGTGTGTGGGATTTCCTAACCCTTCCCACAACTTGTCTTCACAAACCCAATTCCATTAATACTCACGTGGATGCAAATTAAATTCATCTGCTCATGTCCTAACCCATCTTTTATTTTGAAGTCATATAACTTACTGTGTTTGGGTTTGTTTTATGTTTATCTGAGTGTTAAAGCTGTCACACAGATTAGTAATATGGTAAATATGAAGGAGATTAGTGAACCTGCAGTAGGTGCGAGAGGCTTCCAAAGTGACAGATTCTGTGTGGCACTGAACTTGTGTAACGAATATAAAACACAGCCCGTGTTACTTAATGTGAAAAGCTTTACACACATTAAAAAACAATGCTGTAAATGTCTGCTTAAATTACTGAAGAATACTTAAAACCATCCTTAGCAACGTTGTCATTCTTAACAGAAGACAAGTGTTTAAACCAAAATATTATGGAATTATTTTATTCATACTTAGACTTACTGATTGGACATACTTACTGTCACTTTATTCCATTATTACGGTGGTTCTCCCTGCCAAAGCTTTTTATGAAACACCTTCCTGTTCCTGAATGCTTGGAAAATGTGCTAAGAATATGTGAGTGTAATGGGGGAGCCCTTTTATTTTGTTCTATCACTAATTAAGATGATGTCACAGTTGTTTTGTTCATTTCTCACATGGGACTGACAAAGCCCCATTTCAGATTTAAGTATCTGACTCATAGAAAAAGCACTTAACACTCATTGCAGAAAGGAGAGATTCGAATTTTCTGAAGTTCAGAACAGAGATAGCACATGGATTTCTGATGTGTAGTCTTTCGTGCATTCCTTTTGTGTTAAAGTGCACCAATACACTGCCATTTCTAAATGCAAAAAAGAAGAAAACGGGTAGCTGTGTTCTGGTGGAACAGCTGTTCTTACTGCAGTTGTAGAAAACTGATTTATAGTAGAACTTAACCTCATTTTTCAGAACTTCTAGGACTTTTAGGCTAACCATGTTATGAGGTTGTGGTTTTGGAGCAACTCCTCACTGCTTACTTTGAGCAGCAGTTGCTCAAGGCTTACATGTGACAGGGAAAACGACATTTTAAAACGATATTTTAATGCAGTCTGAAGAAAAAAAAAGATTAAAAGTCGAAAGGCTTTTACGATAAAAAACACTTGCATTTCACATATTTTGTTTCAATATCCTGAGTTCATCAGTAGCTGCAGGATAGGAAGGCAGGAACGACTTGGATGAGGATGAGGACCGGAGCGGTCCCGGAGCATGGCCGGGGACAGCAGGGGGCGCGGTGACACCTGATCCTGGTGCTTTGGGAACAGAACCCTCCTGGGATTGCGGGATCCATGGATGGATGGATGGATGGATGGATGGATGGATTCCTTCACTGTGGGTGTGCCAAGAAAATGCTGTGGCTGAAACACATTTATGCTGTCTAGAGTACTGCTTGTACTGTGCTTGTGGATTTTTAAGGTGGAATTGTGTTTGAATCCTAATCCTAAATCCAAAACAACATAAGAACATGCTGTAGTTTCCATACTGCCCAGACCCTGTCCTGTATTTAAAAAAAAAAACAAACTGCACCTTTTTCTGCACTAAATATATGCTTATAGACTTGTTTGCTTATGAATGAAGCAGTGATGAATATGGTATTTGAAGTCCTCAAGTGTTTAGGAACTGTAAGAGAATACTTAGTTAAAATACTTAGTGATAAATCCCATAGTGAGTGCATCTGAAATCTGACCCATTCCCTGATGGTTTTCACTTGAAGTAACAATGGAATTCGGTGTGTATTATTGCACTGAGTCATTAGAAAGGGTAAGCACAATGTGTAGCAGAAAGCCACGTGTTTGTGGAGGGCTGGCCCAGAAACAGTAAGCTCACAGAAGCCACTGTAGCATGAGAAAGCAATAAAAGTGCAACAAATGGCAATGAGATGGGCAATATCATGTATTTTAGGGGTTGTTGTGGTACTGCTGCATGGTCTAGGAACCTTCCAGTGGAAAATTTATTTTGCAGCATTGCAAGAAGTAATGTTACCACTGCTACTGCTAAGATAAACTCCCCGTACTTTCTTGAGTACAGAAACTTTTTAACTCATGGACTGATAGTTGGCTGCTCAGTGGTAAAGAATCACAGGTTGGTTGAACTTGGATGAGACCTCTGTAAGCCACCTGGTTCAACCCGCTGCTTAGTCAGGGTCACTAAGAGCTGGGTCCCCGGGTCCATGTCCAGATGTCTTCTGAATATTGACTCCAGAGCCTCCCTGGGCAACCTGTGCCAGTGCTTGGTCACCCTCACAGTGAAAAAGGATTTCCTGCTGTTTGTAGGGAATTTTCTATGTTTCAGTGTGTGCCCATCACCTCTGTCCCTTTCAGAGGGCTTGTCTGGAAGGAGTCTGGCTCCTTCCTCTGTGTGCACTCCTTTCAGGTACACCTTAATAAGATATACCCAAGCCTTCTTGGAGCTCAGAGCAGCCCCAGCTCTCTCTGACTCTCCTCAAAGGAGTAGTGTTCCAATCCCTTCATCACCTCTGCAGTCTTTGCTAGACTCTCTCCAGCATGTCCATGTCTCTTTTGCCTGGGGTGCCCAGAACTGGACCAGAACCCAGGTTTGGTATCACCAGAGCTGAGTCAAGGGACAGGATCACTTCTGCCCTCACCATCAGTGCTGCTGCTGACACCAAGAGCCCAGGATGCTCTTGGTGGGGTTGTTTGCCGCAAGGGCAGACTGCTGACCCATGGTCAGCTTGGTATCTGCTGGGACCCCCAAGGGCTTTCTATGAAGCTGCTTTCCAGCTGGGCCTCCAGAATTACTGGTGCCAGGGGCTGTTCACTCATGCAGGACTATGGACTTCTGGTTGAATTTCATGAAGTTTCTGTCAGCCTATTGCTGTGGCATTCATTGTGATGAATATATGGACTTTTTTGTGAAAGGTTATAAAATTTAAAAAATAATTCTAGAAGTAAATGTTCCAGCATTTTCCATAAAAATGCCACCAGATTTTGTACCACTGTGCCAGAAGATAACGTGAGAGTTTTCTTCTGCTTCTTTGAATCATCACTTATCAAGCTCACCTTTCACAGCCTATTAACCGTTATGTAATATAAGGAAATTATATATTTAAGACTTCTAGAAGTCCATGCTAATGGAAGGAGGAATTAATATGGTATTTCTGGTACCATAATGAGCATTTATCTCTGTGTGTGATACTGAACTCTGAACTGGACCTCTGAAATAATAATTTGGAGCATGATGAACTGGAGCAGCCCCTTCAATCTGATGTCTGAAGGACTTAATTTTTAGGATTTTCCCCTGGTCAATCCAGGCCTTTAATCCCTGACCTAAAGCCATGATGATGGAGGGGGCCTGAAGGGGAAGAGAATGCATATGGCCTGAAAATATGTAGAGCACTCTATGATACAGATATGGTTAAAGTGTAATCTATGTCTTTCAATAGAAAGCTTTCTCTATATATAGAGAAACTGAGAGGAGTGACTATTGAAAAACAACTATTTAAATAGTAAATTAGATAATGCATGCTGGAGGTGGTACTTCTTAATTTGCTTTGCAGATTTTTATTTCCATGTGGAAAGCATGGGGAGCAATATTTTGTGACAGATTTGTTTTATTAATTCTTCAGCAACAACCTTCCTCAAATACAGGAAATACTGTGAACCTCTAAAAAATTCCTGTAAAACTGTTTGATTCTTATCAGTTTTCTATCATTAGTTGTTTACTATTTAAACATTTCTTCATAACAGATGGAATTAAGTATGTCTGGCATCTCAAACTAATAGTGATTGCTTTTCAGGAAACTGACAAAATGTCTTTTACATTCTGTAGCTGTTTTCTCGGGCTGTCATCCAGTTCACTTTAAAATATTCATGATTTTACTTTTTATTATTTCAGGTAAAGCACATTGCAGATCTGTATGGTGAAATATATTCATAGGAGAGGAAGAAGTTTAGGAAGATTGTAATAAACTTTAACACAGTGTATTTCAGAATTGCTTTTTATTCTGCTCTTAGTTGTCAATATGTCAAGTTTGCCTTCCAGGATTGGAAATAAAGCAGTAAAATGATGTTGACTTCCAAACTGATTCCCCCAGATATTTATCCTAGAAAAGCATAGGTGGAATGTAGAAAGGCTATTTAAATGAACACTCAGATGCTAGACAACACAATATAGCTAGCAGAGGGACGGCCTGTGTTCGTACTTCTGTACTTTACTGCTTTTTTGGTTTTCATGTCCTTTGATCTTTAGTTGCAAATATAGCTGAGGATAGCCAAACTCCACAACTGGATGTCAGCCATCAGGTGCTCTGGTGCAACTCTCGACAAAGATGACTTAGCACCTCATATTACATTTCACAAATAAAGGTGTGATTTATTTTTCTTCTTTGTCCTCCTCTTCTGTAATTTTTCAGTAGGTGAATGTTGGGGGGTAGTTTTCAATCATCTCTGGAAATGCACTTAAAATACAAGACTTAAAAAGAGGCTCACAGGGTTGAAAACATGCAGGCTCTTGGATAAAACATTTCACTCTGATATAACAGGTGGTGGTCAATAGGTGTTAGTGCCACCTGAAACAAAGAGTTTTACTCTAATTAAAGATTCGTCCTCAGTAATATTGCAGAACCACTTCTGGTCTAATTACACCCATTTCTCTGACCCATATAAGCATTAAAGCTGTACACATTTTTTATTCTCAGCCTTTTCTTATAAACCTTTTTCCAGAATTTCAAGTGTAGGAGCTGAACTGAGAAGATGAATAGTTCATATCATAGTTGAACACCAAATCCGTTTAAGATTCCTTTGACATTTGTATTATATTTAGATCACCACGTTAAATACACTGATATGAGTATTGACAGCTATGGCTTAAAACTGTTCTGATGTATTGATGGAGTATCTTCAAATGATTCACAATTAATTTCACTGAAGCCAAGAGAGATAAAATAGTTCTTATTAAATGACAATCTGCAGACATAGTAGTTGTTCTTATTTGACTGTTGATAAAATTTCATGTTCTTGTTAACTCAAAGGTGATCAAACTTGAATGTTGTGATCATTGGAAAACTTCAGAAAACTGTAGAAAATAAAAAATAAGTCTCTGTTACCCAAATGGATCATTACCCAAATGGATACCAGAGTCTGGTGTATGCATTGCTCCATCCAGCTGTAAAGGCCAGCATGAACATGTCTTGTAATGTCTCTCCAGCTCCAGGCAGCCACAATTCTTGGCTTATTAGGAAAGAATTTTCAAAACGCATTTTTCTGAAATTATGTAGTCTTGGTTTTTCTTCTTTTGTTTTTCCAGTGTTTGATTTGTTCTTTTTTTCTTTGCAACTGTAGTCTGTATAACATCATAAAACCAGATGTGTTACCAAAGCCATATAATTTTGCCTTTTTTTTTCCACTGTCTATTCTCAGAACTAAATGGAGAGTGTTGAGTCAAGGTGATAAACAGTAAAATTCTCATCTGGTCCCCAGAAAATGCAGTCTTCTCAGGACTTTTTTTGGAAGGTATCTTCTCAGTGTTTTTAGTGGTTTTAATATACAGATTGCTTAAAATCAATTTTATGGAAATAAAATAACTATAGCCCCCATCCCTGAAACTGCCCACTTTGAGTTACAATTTGTAGGTTTTATTTTGGGACACTGGCCCAAGCACTGACCACTCTGAGTTATAAATTGTAGTTTTTATTGTGGGATTTTCATATTAAAAATTTATTCTGCTATTCATTATTTGGTTTCTTTCCCTGCAATTAACCTCAAAGAAGATAAATTAGTCTGCCACTAAAAATAAGGTAGAACATAATTTTTTTATATATGTCTGGAGATGTGAAACCACTCCAAATGTTATTTTCTTCTTTTCATTTTCATTGCAGTTCTTTGTATATGAAGCCACCATTTAGCAATGCACACATCGGAAACCTTGAGGGCTCTAAATGTGATTGTGTCAAGTCACTGGAGCTTTTCCAAGCATGGCTAAAGTTTCCACAAAAACAGTGTAACATTTTAAGTAGAACATTTTTAATTTTTCTTCCCTCAAGATATTGTTTTTCCAGTTACCAGCAAATATTCCATGTATTAAATATTTGCTTCCATTGTGTATGAACCTAGAAAAACCCACAGTAACATTTCATTTCAAGTGTCTTATTAGTATTAATTTGTTTTGGATTTCTTATAGTTGAATTAGTTACAGTGGTAGCCATATTTAGTAAATCCGTGTATGGCATATGTCTTTTACATGGTATTTTATGTGTTTTAGATTTAGCCCAGTTATTAAAATAAATTGTTACTGGGGATAAAAACCCAACAATGCACACAATAGCAGATGGAACACATTTTACTTCGTCCTTATTTACCTGCGTCCTTCTTTTGCAGTTTCTGTGAATGAGGAAAACCTATACTGTTTGTACTAGCCATTAATTTTCATAGATCAACAAGAGGTCACAATAAGGTGTGTAAATAGTATCTGTTGACAAATTCATGGAGTCCAAGCAAAACATTTAGAAAGTTTGCAACTATTGCTCTACCCAGTTGTAGAAAAAAATAAGTATAGGTAAGCCAACATGGAAAAATACTGAACTGTTGTATACCTCTAGGTGATTCTTAAGAAATTACCATCTTACCATCAACCAAGGAATGCTAACAGTCATGTATTTACTAAGTCATATCTGGAAAATAAGCTCTTACTTACAGGTAAGGGTTTTATGTTTCTGTTTTCCTTTCCTGGATCCATTTGGAGGTGTATCCAGGAAGGGAAGAAAACAGGAAAAGAACAAAATTGTGTTGGACCTAGAAGCAAAGTTACATCTGGATTCAGATTTTGGGTTTTGCAGAGGCCGTTTCTGGAGGCTTATGTAATAAGCTTTTCCTGCTTTTATAAATGGCTCTTATTTTGTTACATTTGCATTAGGCTCATATTGTGATAAAGACTGTATTTTCAGAGCTATATCCTGCTTCTCTGATAATTTTGTTATGTTTAAGCTGGTTAAAGTCTGTTTTGCAAACACTATAGAAAAAGTGCAAGTGTAAAGGTGAGTCTGCCTCATGCTTATTGTGTATGTCAAGTACATGATAAGCACCTAAGCCTGTAGGCGTATCCTAGTAACAAAACTATTAATAGTGACACATCACACCAGGAGAGACAGCTGATATTTTTGTTCCTGTAAACTATTCTCTTACAAAAAGAATAATAAGAGCCAGGTCTTACATACTCTGCTCAGCAGCAACATAGAGCAGCAGGAAAAAAAGAGCATAACTAATCAGGTACACCGAAAGTTACTACCTTCCTAACTCTAACTGAGCCATTTGATTTAAACATGAGTTGGGTCAAAAGGCTGATATCTGAAGGGTTTTACTTCAGGTTCTGTTTCTTCCCTTAAAATCGATGGCTCACCAACAAATCATTGAATCACAGAATATACTGAGTTGAAACGGGCCCATCAGGATCATTGAGTCCAACTCCTGGCTCTACACAGGATACCCCAAGAGACACATCCAGAGATGAGTCTGAGATCACATCCTGAGATCATTGTCCAAATGATTTTCAAACTCTCATCAGACTTGGTGCTGTGACCACTTCCCTGGGAAGCCTGTTCCAGTGCCCAACCACCGTCTGGGTGAAAAAAACCTTTCCCTAATGTTCAGCCTAAACCTCCCTGACTCAGCTTCAGGCCATTCCCTTGGGTCTTGTCACTGGTCACCACAGAGAAGGGATCAGTGCCTGCCATTCTCTTTCCCTCACAGGAAGTTGTAGATTGCAGTGAGGTCTCCCCTCAGTCTCCTGCAGGCTGAACAGACCAAGTGACCTCAGCCACTCCTCACACAGCTCCCCCTCCAGACCCTTCTCCATCCTCATGGTGCTCCTTTGGACACTCTCTAACAGCTCAATTAATTTCTTATATTGTGGCACCCAAAGCTTTCCCCAGCACTCGAGGTGAGGCTGCCCCAGTTCAGAGCAGAGTGGGACAATCCCCTCCCTTGCCCAGCTGGTGATGCTGTCCCTGATGTACCCCAGGACACCTTTGGCCCTCCTGGCTGCCAGGGCTCTGCTGGCTCATGTTCAATTTGCCACTGACCAGCACCCCCAGGTCCCTTTTCATGGAGCTGCTTTCCAGCTTCTTGCTCCTAGTCTATATACACAGCCAGGGTTCCCCCATCCAAACCTAAACTCTAAGGGCTTCTGTGGTATCAGTGGTAAGTCATGGCAGGTACCTTTGAAAATCTTACATGTTAATTTCAGTGATTTGTAAGCTGAAGAGTATAGTAGCTGCAAAATAGCTAATTTAAGGAACAGATTGCTCTTTTAATGATAGTATTGTTTTAGCTCTGGTGACCTAAGGACAGATAAGAGACAAAACATACTAGTTAGACCAGGTAATTTAGCAGAAAAAGTACACAAACTCTTAAGCATTTGAGCACTTTCTTGAGATAATTTTACTAACTGAAGATTTAGAAGTGTGGAAGGTACCTTGTAGAGGATTACATAATAGATTAGGGTGTCAAACGTTTTCAGGCACATAAAGTCTAATAAAGAAGTAACAAATTCTAGGGAAAAATAATTTAGGACAGCACTTGAGATCTGCTTTCAGTATCTGATTAGGTCTGCTGATGACTGTACATCTTCTGGGGCAGGTATTCCTTCTGTATGTAATTACGGATTTAAGTGGTGAAATTAGTTACTAATTATATTCATCAACTAGACAGATTTCAGTGAAAAGGTTTAAACAAAAAGAAAAGAGAAGTCAGCAGGGGTTTGGGGTAGACTAAAATAGTACAAAATTTGGACTTCTCTGAATTGGTGTATTTGGTTTCAACAGAAGTATGAATTTTGTTTACAGATTCATAATTTCTGTATGTCTTTGTTGAAAATGAAGTTGAGACATAAAGATAGAAGCTACATTTGAGAAAACATTGCACAGGATTAGGATATAATTTTCTTAGTCTTCCTCTAGATTGTCAATGAATTTCCTAAAGGTACTGTAGTTGAAAATTTCTTATCATTGCTACATCATAGGTTAATTTCTCTTTCATGTAGAGCTTAATTACATCTGAATATTCCTGCCAGAATATCAGTTTATTGCTCTTTAAGTTACTGTTTTATTAACGACAATTAAATCACTCATGGTATAAGATGGTATGATAAATTCGTATGTAATTGCTATAAAAATAAACAATGTTAAAGCTGATAAATTTTAGTAACAATTCGTTAAAGAGATTGATTTTCATTGAAATCCCTGAAATATTTCTTATTTTAATCTAGTGAAAACAGTAAATTATTTAGCTTCTTAATCATTTTCTGGCCAACAAGGCTGCTATAAGGGTAGTTTACTATATCCATGAAAACAAATTTATTTGTTGTTATCATAGAGCATGTTTTTCTAAAGTTTAGCTGTGTACTGACGTCTCCTGTCCTCTGTAATTTGAAAAACAGAGCACAAATTATAATAGGTTGATTTAAGAAGTTTTTTTCCAACCTAAATAATTCAGTGATTTTAAATGAAAAGGCAGCTGGCAGCTGAAGTAGCTTTGTAAAATCATGTGTTGGGATGGAGCAACCTCCCGGCAATGAATGGAGAGCATGAAGCTGGTAACAAGGGTACTTAATGAGTGAAAAGAGAGATCCACATATGCACTGTTCAGATCCATGCCTTCTACTCTAATCTACCTGTCCAGAACTCAAAGTTCTGTCACTGACATCGAAAAATGGTGCAAAATTTGTAGATTGAGGATTGCTAGGGCTCTGTGTCATGCAGCAGATGCCATGTGAGTCTGATGGACAAAACTGAGGGCACAGCAGGACATTCTTACATTATGCATGGAGCACAGGAACATTACTTGCTGAACAGTGCATATACATATTCCTAAGGAACAGACAGTACCATTTTTGCAGTTGTTTGTGGCAGTGAAACTCAAGTGTAAAGCTTTTTTTGTGTGTTGCAATACATGCTGATCTGTTCTACCTTGGTTATATAAAAGCATAAGCATTTTCTGATAACTGTGTTAAGCTTCCCACAGTCTAAAAAAACCCCAGACAACCAATCATTAAACTATATTTCATATTGTGATATTTATCTGAGAGGTCTGCTGTACCAAAAACATCACTGTTTGCAAGGGTTGTCTCTTATATGCATGGTGTTAGTATGGTCCTCTCAGACTCTGAGGCTTTTTATGCTACATACACATTGTTCTAATGATGCTTGCTTCTTTCTCCAAGACATTGCTTTCCAGTGTACCTCAGAACAGAATCTTGGTGTTTACTTTAGCTGAATAATTGTGCCTTGATTTTTCACTTTTGTGGTGAAGAAATTAAAAAACTAATAATTTTAAGTATAATTTGGACAGTTAAAAGTAAAAATTCAGTTTACTATTGTTGGCATTTAAAATTTGCAGTACTTATGCTGCCCTCTCGCACTCTTTTTGTTTTCCTTCTTCTTTCCCTGCCCCAAACGTGCAGAGAATTAAAAGGAAAAGC
The DNA here is from genome assembly GCF_963662255.1 of Cinclus cinclus. Taxonomy (NCBI): domain Eukaryota; kingdom Metazoa; phylum Chordata; class Aves; order Passeriformes; family Cinclidae; genus Cinclus; species Cinclus cinclus. The sequence goes on along the minus strand of NC_085084.1, from coordinate 15,395,480 downwards.
ACAAGAAAAAGCTTGCATTTGACTGTAAATTTTCAGTGATGCCACAGTGAACTAGAAGAATTTTTGTGTTTCAGCTGAGAAGAAGTCAAAAGAGTGCAGTTATTGAAGAGGTGTTTGAGAAAATAATTTTTTGAATGAGACCAAGTAAGTGCAAAAAGTAAGTGGATTGCTTAAATTGTACACTTTCTTTAACTAAAAATTAACTTTGTGTCTTCCCATATACAAGTTATGACAACATTGTTAAGAAATTACTATTTTATCCAAGCTATTCTTATGTGGATAACAAGTTCTGGCATGTTGAGGGGGGGAGGTTGTGTTTGGTTTTTGTTGGGGTTTGTTTGTTTGTTGGGTATTTTTTTTTTGTCTGTTTGTTTGTTTTTCTTTTTTAAAGCTAGGAGAGTGAAAAAAAGTGTTACAGGCAAATACTCATAGAATCATAGAAGATCCTGAGTTGGAAACGACCCCACCAGGATCATCAAACTCCAGCTCCTGGCTCTGCACAGGACAGTCCCAACCATGTGTCCCAGCACTGTCCTTAACATCCTAGCTGTAATTTGTAGTTCTCACTAAAGAAAATCCACTGTAGAAACAAGTGCTCATAATCTCTCTCAAACTTATTTTGCTCTCTTGTGCTAATTAACGTGGGCAGTTGGAACCATTTCTACAAAACGAGGAAGTAGTAATTGCATTTTAGCCAATCTAAACACATGTAAGATGACACAAAACATGCTTCAAGCTAGAATTGTTCTTGTTTCTCTGTTCCTTACTCTTTGCAATCAGCAGAGGACTTTTATCCCTAGCCATCTCTGAGTCGGGTTTCACTGACAGCCCATGGAGGAGCAGAGATGTAGACAGAAAGAAGGTCTCAAAGCCATCTCTGTGCACATTCTCCCCATTCTGCTCTGTTTCACTGGACTCTTCCTGTTTCACATTTCATCAATAACTGCAAATAAAATATTTATGCCAATGGCACATAAAACATGGCACCCATGCAGGTGTAGGAGGTGAGTAGGCAGCAAAACCCATTTTCTACATAAAACTGAGCTTTTGCAATCTGGGAATCTTGTGGACAGCAAATCCTCCTCCTTCTGTTAGTTTTTACTCTAGAAACTTTAAAAACAAAAGCTTTTCTCTCAAATAACTGGAGTTATTGAGCCAGATTACTGTTACACAGTATGAAAAGTGCAGACCAAATCACATCAGTAGTGAAAGATTTACTCCCCGCCTCTTTTGTTCTTCATTTCCTTTCCCCCTAATTCAACAGGTGTTGAAGGGAAGTGGTTGTTACTTCAGTAACCTCTTTTTAAATCGACTGAGGAATAGGTTTTATTTGCTGGGGAAACTAGAACAAAGTAGCAAGCCTTAAACATATTTTTTTCAGTTTGAAGTGTGGTATGTCTGTAAAGGCCTTCTCATTGTTCTGATGTTTTATTGGTCTGTGTTTTTAAAGTAGTTATGTCTGTAAAGTAGTTATGTCGTAGTTATGGTCTGTTAGCCGGAGCTTCAAGTACAATTAGAAACAAATAGACACTTATTAAATGTACGAATTATCTGCTAATAGGACTCATCTGAAATCCCAGGCCACAGGAATGTGAACTGAGACTTTTATATGGGTCACCATAACCTTCCTGCAGGCATCTCAGATACCACTAGCATCTAGGTTAGTAATCCCTTTGACATCTGGCATGACAAATAAAACTTTCAAAACACTGATACCTGATATTCTGAACAGCTGTGTCAATTGGTACAATAGGGCTGGAATCTCTCTTCTGGTGACTACCATGAGCACTGGCTCAGCTGGGTCCTGGTGTGTCTGTTGAGATGCTGCCCTAGGAGACACCTTTTCCTGCTGCTTCTTGCACAAAGAGCTCCACAGGCTGGGGGTGCAGTGCAGCAGCACGGGCTGCAGGAAGGCACTCACAGTTATACTGGCACTGTACCTGAGGGGCATGTAAAACAGAGCAGAACTGATGGGATTTGCTTCTGAGTGGGAGAAAAAGGCGTGGTGTAGCCTGGCTGCTTTTGTTTTATTGGAGCCATTATTTACAAGGGTGAGTTGCTCTTACAGCCAAGGGCTGTCCAACATGGATCTGTTTCTTTGTGCATGTTGATAATTCAGGTTTTGTTGAGGAAACTCAGCAGGAGGAACTTCTCCCTGTGGTGGGTTTTGGGCCCACAGCATTCCTGTGCCCTGCTGATGCAGGAGTGGTGTCAGCTCCACACTCTCAGGCACTTGATGGTCACCTGAGGCTGTTACACAGAGAAGACTTTGTGATTCCAGCAAAGTGGTGTTGGATGAGGCTGAATCTTTTGGTTTGGTTCAATGGTTTGGGCTGTCGGAGCCTGCTTCTCTATTCACTGCATAGACAAAATTTCATGTATAAAAAGGATTAGGTTTGATCCCTCTGTGTTCTTTGGATCATCTATATACTTCTTTTGTCTAATGCTCAGTGTCACTTTCAGATGTTTCATAAAATTTTTACAGAGGCTGCCCTAATGTTTTCAGAGGGTTTCTCATGACCTAGTAGTAATGTTCTAATGAAGAATTTTGTCCATGTTGTGATCTGCTGTATGGAAGAACTATTTCCAATAAATTCTATGTACTAAATAATTTCCTGTTTATTTTGTAAGAATTCAAACAGAAGAGGAATTGAGAATTGTGTTAATCACTGTCTGGAGAGGTGGAGTAAACCATGAGAAGTGGCTGTTCTTTGTCAGGAATAAATACATAATTGATCCTGATTATAGTATACAAATGTGGAAGCCACCCAAGAAGAAAGACAGATGGCTCCCAAGCCTGGAGATAATAGTCTAGTGGCCACAGATTTTAGGTTTTAAGTGGAAACTTGAGCATCAAGAAGAAAGAAGCCTCTTGGGAGCCTAGTTACAGAGTAGATTAATATAGGAGAAACAAAAGCTCATAGATGAGCTTCCTTGACATAATTTTCTTTGTCACTGAAGAGAAAGTAGGCAGTTTATTGTAATGACTGCTTTATTGAAGGACCTTTTGCTGTAGTTCATCACTCAAGATGTACTTGTGCTAGTGTGCTCTGAGGTGGTGCAAGGGAAACTGGGGCAGGTCTGTCTGGATGTTTCAATACACAGATGTTCCATGCGGGCAGCACAAACACACCTTGCACCGTGTGTGGCTTCTCTCACCACATGCAGTCCTGGGAGGTCACTGCATTCTGCATGGCCTGTGCTAGGACAGGCAAAATATATCAGTAGCATGATGTTTCATTTTTACTGTATGGCAGGGTTTTCACACTTTTGGTTTTGTGCACAATTTGCCACTAAAAAGTCTTCAGAACAGGGTGAGATTTCCACCTATCCCCAGTTACCCTGTCTGTATGGAAGATGAAGCTGATGTTGCTGATGGCCACCTAATAAATACAAAGAGATTAAGTGTTTGAACAGTTAATTAAAGAAGTATTATGAGCTCTCTGAATTTGTTTGCTGATATTGCTGTTAAGGAAAAAGAAAATCACAAATCTGGATGCCCTTTCAGTTAATATGAACCATCTGTCTGCTTTGGTCTACTTTTCTGGCAGAACTTTTACTTTTGTCGTTCTTTTTCTCCTCTTTCTGATTATGAAACAATCCCCAGTGGCATGTCAGAAATCACTGTTACAAATGCTGACAATTGTTCTGGGGTTAGCATTAAAGGCTTTTGAAACCCAAGGTGAGGCTGAAGCTCTGTATGTAGTCATTGGCTTCAAATGTAAGTTGCCCTCAGTTGTGAATACCCTACAAATTCTTTTAACACAGATATGCTTGTCAAGTGCAAATCAGACCTTGGTCTTTGGGACACCACTCCTAAGGGGAGGTTTGCCAAGGAACCAGTTGAATACAATGGGGTGGCTGGGAATACAATCCCAGTTGGTGAAGGTGGAGAGGGGCAGAGGTTCTTTGTACCAACAAATCCTGAAGACAGTACAATGAAGACATTTCTGCCCAGGGACACAAATGGTAAATATTTCAAACAGCTGTGCAGGAACTCTTTGAAAAGGAAAAAGTGTGCAAGGCTGTTTTGCAGACAGATTAGTGCTCCTGCCTAAAAGACTTGGCTTCTTTTGTGTGTTATTCTTCCTGCCTTGATTTCATGGGTGTATGCTGACTTTTATGCCTGATTGGATGAGACTAGGATTTGACCCATGGCCTCGTACGTGCACCTTTCAGTCATGTAGAAAAGAGGGGTGTAAATCAAGAAATGGGTTTAGGTTTGCCTCCAGTGAACTAGCAGCTGTTTTGCCTACAGCTGAACTGGTGTTTGAACAGGAATTTATGTACTGTGGCAAGAGAAAGGAGGAGAATGTTTCATCAAGTGTTCTGGGGAGTTTAACAGTATATTATAACATTTGAATCTCAAACATATTTAGAAAAAAAATGCACACAGGGGCAAAGAAAATAACCTATTAATATACTGATTCATTTTTTAAAGTACTGGTTTGTTTCTGTTCTGAAAGTAGAAATCTTGACCCTCAATTGTGATGTGCTGGATGAGCTAAGTTAAGGTGCCTTTCATAACCTTTCATAACTGGAGAAAAGAATTAATATATACCTTGAACACTGTGTTTGTATATTCTAGCCGTTTTGCTGCTGTTGATACTATCTTTCTATTTCTAGAGGCAAATAACATTGAACAAAATAAAATGTAATATTCTCTTTGTTGCCAGCATAGTGTTCAAGGATACACATATTTTCAGTTTGCAGCATCTCTAGGTGACTGAAAACCTTTGCCTGTTTCCATTAATATCAAGTGAAGGTCTTTTTCTTCCTTTTGTGGGAGCACAATTGAGTCATTGCATGCAGTTACTTGAAAGCAATGTCTAATCCTGTTTTCCTTCACTTTTTACTTTTTCCTCCTCATGTCTATTATGGAAATTAATAAATATCAATATTTTATTATTCTCTGGCCTTTTACTACATCATTTTTCTGTTTTCAAAAATTCTGTCTGTTGTTTTGGCACACAAGAACTGTCAGTGGAAAGACTTAGTTAATAATATTTTGAGAGTATTACAAACAAAACCAGGGAAATACATCACTAAGAGACAGGTTGAGGTAAGCTGATTATTCAGTTCTGCCTGTGCCAGCATTTCAGAATTATGGGTTTTTTTTCAACACTTGTTTTTTTGGGTTTTTTTCACTTTTATTTTCATCAAGAGATTATGAATCTTCATTGAAATCTACACAGGAAACTTGAAGGGTTAGTTCTATTTTTAAAAGCAGGAGATAGTGTAAAACGTTGGTATTGAATGGAGTGTGTGACCACAGCAAAGTCAGACACAATTGGACTCTAGTGCTTGACATAGTGTAATAGGGTTTCTGTTATTTGTGCATGTCAAAATTTAGCTTCCAACACTAACAAACTGATGTCATTCTAGTTCTGGTTTGAATTAGCAAAAATCATAGCTTTTCTTTCTACTCTCGTTTTGTAATAACACTGTCAGTTAAGAAATAAGACGCCAGCCAAAAACAAAGAAGCAATTCCTGCTCTAAGTTTGTGGTCTGAATTCAACAGGCCTGATGGTCACCAGCTGTTTTACAGCATCAAACTTTTATTTCCATCTTAAATTGGATGTCCTCATGGAATGTAGTTCCACTTGCTCAGGGAGCCTTTCTCTTGGGTTTTTTTCTCTTGGTTTTCAAAACTCTCTTGGAGTTTTGAATTATGATCTGTATTATTACACAAAAGTCTGAAAAATTGTGTACTCTATGTTTGTCTTTAAGAGCAGATGTTTTCAGTTCTGCTCACAGAAGTCTCCAGTTCTGGTGGTGTTTGGGAATTTCTTTATTTCAAGAAAACCATCACAGGTAGTTCTTAGGCGCAAATGATTTCAATGAAGAATTTTGTAATTTTTTTCTGAATAATCTCTTTCATACAAAAAAATTTGTTATTTTCTAATACGTACCCCATTTACTCACAGATGTGCAGTAAGGAATAGCTGTTCCTTTCACACTCCTGTTCTGTGTGAAGCTGCCTGCACCAATTATGAAAAAAACTCTTGGCAGAACTGAATCAAGGGATTCCAGGTAGGAAGACTTTGTTGATTATGGCATACCTTTTTGGCACAAATTTCCACTTGTCTTTTCCACAAAATTTCTAGCTTATTCAAATTGGGACAGCTCATCTCAGTAGAAATATGCTCACTTCGGATACGCACTGTAGATTTTAATTACCATTTTACGTTATTGCTACCACATCCATGTGGTGCTAACTACTAAGCTGGCCATAATCTTTTCAGCTGACATCAGATTTGTCGGCATCAATGCATGGCATTGTATCTTTAAACATGACTCCTTTTTATTTTGACACACTCCATAATTTTGGAGACTGATATTTTATCTCTGTTTCTACCAATCCTATACTTATGAGCAAAATCTGCAAGTGTTTACTTGTTCCTACTGCTTGGTGAATAAGTACTGCTGTCTTTTCTTTAATGTACTTAACCATAGCATAATAGGAAATCACAATGCACAGTCGGGCCACAAATAGAACATCTCGTTTTAGGGATGAAAAATATAGTGATTTCTAAGCTCAGTGTAAGAACAGGCCCTGTGTCATGTTTTTAGACCCTGTGTGCTCTGTGATTCCTTTGGGGAGAGTCAGAGAGAGCTAGGGCTGTTCAGGGCTCTGAGAAGGCTCAGGGGGGATCTTAAGGTATGCAAGTACCTGAAAGGAGTGCACACAGAGGAAGGAGCCAGACTCTTTCCAGACAATCCCAGTGACAGGGCCAGAGGTGATGGGCTCACACTGAAACATAGACAATTCCCTACAAACAGTAGGAAACCCTTTTTCACTGTGAGGGTGACCAAGCATTGGCACAGGTTGCCCAGGGAGGCTCCATCCCTGAAGATACTCAGAAATCATCTGGACATGGTCATGGGCACCCAGCTCTTAATGGCCCTGACTGAGCAGGAGGTTGGACCTACAGAAGTCCCTTTCAGCCTCAGTCAGTCTATGGCTCTGTCATTCTGTGCATGCATTTCCTAGAGTCTGATTAAACTGGAGCTCAAATCACTTAGGTCTTGTTTTACAGACTGATTTTTACATTAGAGAGGTATCCATAACTGGCATTTTAAATTTTGATGCAGTATCATAATGTATTATGAAATAGCTAAGACAAATTTTCGAGTGAAAAGCATAGGGATCAAATTTAAAATTAACAGTAGCAGCAAAGGAAACAATAGCAAATAGAATTGTCAGCTGAGTTGATTGCAAATCTTTATGGATTAAGCAGAGGTAAACAAGAAGTTACTGAATTACAAAAATAACTAAGATCTATTGATTTTTAAAACTGGGCATTATTAAATGGTCCCTATGGTCATCTAAGATAGTTTAACCTCTGATGGTTGTATGAAAGAAACTTGTCATTCAGCATTATTCTCCATCTGCTTTTGCTCACAGATGCTACTGTTGTGGCACAAGTTTCTTTTGCAAGCTTAAAATTTTCCATTACAACAGAAATATCTTAATTTTCATATTTGTTCAAAAGCCAGTCTGTTGAGTTTTTTTTGCAAATATCACAATTTGCTAGCTGACATAACAAGGGATTATCTATACCTGTGATTATAAGTAATGAAAAATAGCTGCATTACATGCTTGGATTTCTTTGTTCCTTCAGCCAGTCTCATCTTCTTCTGGCTCTGCTGTCCTGTAGAGGTTAGACCTACCTGCTCATCCCACTACTTTGTATTCCTCCCTTTTTCTAACAGTTTTCTTTCACTCTGACTGTTCCTTGCAATCTCATTAAATCACTGGCCAATATGTGATAACACCACAGAGGGTTTGAAATGCCTGTTGAACAAAGATGCATGCTGTTTCTTCCACCTCCCAAGGACAACACAGCTCATCCCTTTGCCTTAAGTGTCAACTCCCTAATCCATGTGGGAAAAGATTTGTGACATTATCTGGTGCCATTGTGTCTATGTCACCATCCCTCTGGGGTACCTCAGCTTGCAGCAGCACCACAGTACCACAGTAGGTTCTCAAGGTCCTGAAATTTTTCTCTGCCTTATAGCTGTCTCACAAGCAAGCATGGAGTTTCCTTTCTCCCTGCACTTTTCTGACTGGCACCAAAATAGAAGTCAGACACAGCTTATTCTTTCAGGGTTACTTAAAACTGAAAAAAAGTGCTTTCCACAGAAGAAGTTACTCGGCAAAACTAAAGAAGTAATTTGCTATAGTGCTCAGTTATTCCATTGAATTCTTTGCTGTTTTCATCTAAAGCTTAGTACTTCCAGAGGTCTTTGGAATAAGCTGGAGAAAATATCTCAACTTTTGCTTTTTTGGTTACAGTATTTTTATTCCTAAAGGACTGTATGGTAGAAGATTAAATAGAGGTTAAAATGAATTTTTTTTCACCCTCTTTTTTGGAATTCATAAGTTAAATTGCAAGTACCATTTAATTATATATTGCAGTTTGGGGAGCAAACAGCAGGAATTAGAAACCTGTGTGCATTTGCAGGGTTGCAGTCATCTTGGTGTACTGAGATAGCTCACATGGCTGGAGTGCTGTGATGGATGGAAACAGATTCATTAGGAAGGACAGGCTGGGAGAGTGAGGAGATGGAGCTGCCTTTCATACAAAGGAGCAGCAGGAGTGCATGGAGCACTGTCTTGAGATGGCAGGTGCACATGAAGGGTTTTGAGAAGGTGTCTTCTAAAGAAGACGTGCTTGGGAAAAAGAGGATCTGCTTAGATGAGATCTGAAGGTCTTCAGATAAGGTCTTCAGACAGCTGAAAGTAACTTCACTTTTACCTGCCCTGGCCCTCAGGGGGCTTTTCAGCCAACCTGGTATCTGCTGCAGAGTTAATGCAGTAGAGCGCAAGTAATTCAGGAATTCTCTGGACTCCACTGATGGGGGTTTCCTGACATCAGTGACTGAAAAGCCAAATAAGTTCTGTTGTTTCTGTTAATTTCATGGAAAAATTGGTCCTGAATGTTAGGAGGAGTCACGACTGCAGTTACCACAAGACAGTGTAGTTCAGTGTGTACAGGTGCCTGATGGGGGGAATAAAGAAGATAAACTCAGACTCTTTTAATGGTGTCTGGTGACAAGACAAGAGAAAAAGATGGGGCATTTTACTTAATGAGAAGAAAAAAATTTTTAGTGTTTGGACAATTGAACAGTGTATCAAGTGTCTTAGGCAGGTGGTGGAGTCTCCATTCTTAGAGCTATTAGAAAACCAGTCAGTAAACTTGCTGATACAGATTGAGCAGGGGTTTGGATTAAGTGGCTTCCAGAAATACCTGCCAACCTCTGAGATGTATTCCAAAATGTATTCCAAAGCACATTTCATGGTAAATATTAGCAAGGCTTATTAATAAAGAAATTACAGGAAGGAATCCCAGCTGACAAACCAATTTGAAAGCATTATTTTCTTAAAATACAGAAGCATCAGATTTCTGTAGCCTGTTATGCACAAAGCCATGCAAATAGCAACAGGACATGCTCCTATTTATCTTCCCATACAGTCCTGTTGCCCTTTTAGCCCATGGCATCAGTGCTGTGCAGAAGATGAACTAAGTGTCACAGTCAGCTGTCATATAACTGGGACTAATGTGCACCATCAATTAACACTCTTATTCACAAGCTGTCAGCTGGGGTGATGACTTCCAGACTGTCAGACAGGTATAAATGACATCAATACAAACCTAAGTAGGAGATGATGTGTGGACAATGCCTGGCTCTCCCATCTCATAACACCAGGTCTGGGCAAAGAAATGAGTGCCTCAGGGCTTAGGGGAGGTGGAACAGTGATGAGCAGTGGCTCAGTCAGTCTGAGGAAGCTGATGAAGTTGTTGCTATATCACGATGACAGCTGTAAGGTCTGTGTGAGAGCCCTGCTCTGGACCTCTGCAGCAGATCAATTCTTGTCAGCCCACCTGTAACTGAGCTCCTCAATCCTTATTCTGGTTTGTTCCTTAGGTGGCTATAGATACTGGTACAGTATAATCTTAAACCTCTCTGGGAGACTTCACCTTGAAAAAAAAATGGTTTAGGCTCTCCTGCATGTCTCAGAACAAGTAACAGTTGATGTCTAGAAACTGATGGAAACAGGGATTAGTTGCTAGTTATTGAATCCATCTTGTCATGGTGCTAGAACTGAAAATGGACTATTCCTAACCAGAAGACAACACAACTTAGAAACATATACATGTATTCTGTAAGTCAGTCACAGGACCCAGTCCATGACAGCACATTGCTGTGGAAACCTCATATCCAGTGTCATGAATTATTAGTCATTTCCCCCCTTGGACCTTGCCATGTACTGTAATCCTCACTCACTGCTTTTGTCTCTACATGGTTGCAAGAAAGCCACAAAATTGTAGCTCTGTTGACAAATTAAATTTGCTTGTTTACTGTGATGTGCAGCTTTTGGTGCAAAGACCACTACTTGCTCCTCTGACAGTTCACCTGCTGTGAGATAGCCAGGGTGCACACACTGATTGTCTGAGATATTGATCAGATCAGCTGACAGGGCAAAAACACAGCCTGAATAAGGGGTGTAATTTTGGCATTTATTTTTTTGTCTAAGTAAAAAAACTTCAGAAGAAATAGCCTCATCTGTTTGTTAGCTTTAAAAACAGGAAGAAGAACTTCTAAAGTTTCTAGACTTAATTTCTTTCTTGGAGTGATTAGTGTGAGTCAGTCAGTCATTCTGCCAAGCTGGAAACATTCATAATGTCCAAAAGTCCCTAATAATTCCTAGGTAACAAATATTTTAACCTGTGGAAGACATTTTTGTCCTTTCAGATTTACAAATTGGCAAGGCTTTTTGGTTGGAAAGCAAATCAGGAACGACAAAGTGATGCTCTCTCTTTCATGCAAAATGGCTTCTAAAGAATAGAACATACAGGGATTTTTCTGTACCTCCCAGGTTTGCCTTCTTTGTGTCCATTATTTGGGTCCTATACTCCCTTAACTTAGGCTACAAAACATTTCAGCTTGAGAAGCCAAACACAACCTTGTTCTCACACCAACCCCAGGGCAAACCAGGAAGAAGTAGACTGAAGTATAAAACTGGGATATGAAATGCCATCCGGGCCTTACCTGTTTAGACAACACTAAATGTATAAACATCTGAGCTTGTCAGCATGCTGCCTTCTTGTCAAGGAATGAAATGGATGATTCCAAGCAACAACCACCTTGTTCTTCTCTCTCCTTTCTTGTTCCAGCAATTTCCTTTCTCCTACTGTTGTAATAAATGCTGCACTGGAGATTTCCAACAACTGCTTGAGTGCCACAACATTTGCAGATAAGAACAAATTGGCATAGCAGGGAAACAAGAGGCCAGTTTTGCCCATGAAACAAGGTGAAAGAGGCTGTGCAGGAACACTGTGGAGCTGCCATTCAGGTCTTTAATCAGGTATCTAACATGTTATGACCTGTAATCAAAGTAAGCAATACATTACAGAGATTTTTTTTCTTTTTTGCATGTAATCTGTTGAAATGCTGGCATTTAATGTGAGTGGGCTGGGGTACCCTGTGGCAATACCTGCCTGTACAGCTTTAAATATATATTTATCTTGTGGCCCATATATTTATGCTATATATCAAGTAGAAAAACAATGAGCAGCTGGAGCTGCCTCTTTGGAGGATTGTAAAAGTGAAGCTGTATTTTTTGTGATACTCAGCAATCTCTGGCTAGTTGAGTGAGTGTCCTGATTTCCTTTGCAGTTATTGTAAAATAAAGAGTATTCTTCACTTTGTTATGAATTTGTAAAACGTCAGTAGTTCCTTCAGGCAAAAATGCCACATGTATATTAGCTCTCTTATTTTTGGGTAGTGGGTTGGTTGTTTTTTGGTTGGCTTTTTTTTTTATATAAATCTCACACACCTCCTATTTGATGTTGCAACTGGGACTGCTGTTGCTGTGAGCATGTCTTTCATTTATGTACATATGTACATATCCTTGCTGTATTCAGCATGTTTCAACAGAAGAGATGGTTCCAGTGCTGGCAAAGAGGAAGGTCTGACACAGGCAGGAAGAGATACCAGCTAAGAGCTGGAGTAGCACATGACTGCAAGCCACACAAAATTCCAGCCCAGCAGCCAGGTGAGTGCAGTAACTTCCAGCTTTAGGACTCCAGACCCCAGGGATGCAATGCTGACATGGTGTCTGCTAGTTCTTTGCTGACTCAGGACGCAGAAAAGGTCCTGACACAGCTGAACTAGTCCTGTGACAGGAGGTCTCTCTAAAAGAGGGCAACTCTTCTTTTCAGGATTTTGCTATTTTTTTGGGCAGAAAAAATACCCTATTTCAGTATGAAGAAGCCCCTGGAAAGCTACATTATAGCAAGATAAGGCAGGTCCACTTCACTTCACTGAATTCTGAAACATAGGCACTAATGATTTTCAACAGTACTGAATAAATCTTTTTCTTGTCTCACTTCCTTTTTACATCTTCCCTCCCCCCCCCCCCCCCCCCCCATTTTCCATTTGTGCACATATCGTCATATTTGGCTTTGTCCTCTGTTTTCTACAAAGTTCTGCAAAAGTAATGTCATCTGAGGGAGAAACTGTCTGCAGGGCATTTATTTGTACACAAATAATATTTTACCATGGCAACCCTAATTTTTTTTATATTGTGCAGTCCTCTGTATCATTAAATAGCTTTTGAACAGCTGGGCATTCCCCTGCTTCTGCAGCTGATATCTCAAAGAAATTTTAAAAGTATATTGTTACAAGCACAGAACAAATAAAAAAAAGGGACACCATCCACAGAAAAGGTTTTCTGCAGTTGTCAGTGGCTTTTGTTCATGACAATAAGTAAGAGTTACTTATTTTAAAACAATCAGTGATGTTATTTAGCTCCTATTTTATGTTAAAGGCCTAGTTATATTTACTTTTATGTCTATACTGTAGCATCTGGTACAAATTACTGTCCACAGTGGTTTGTTATTTCTGGATTACAAATTTTTATTTACAATTTTTTTCTCTTACCTGATTCATTCTGCAATGTCCAAAGAGAATAATGGCACTTGAATGTTTTTTGAGCAAAAACATACTTTTCTATTTTCAGAGCTAAAGTTTGCAGCAGAATACAGGTAGTCTGTATTGGTAAGAACAGTTTACTTCGGCCAATTGGACACTGCTCCAATGTGGTCCTCAGATAAGTAACCCAGACCCTATCTTTAAACTGGCTATCCTTGCAGGGGATAAGACATGTTCATGATTCCAGATGTGTACTGAGTTACAGCTTTGTCTTGAGCCCAGCTGCCATCCCATGTCTTTGGGCTAAGCAAGATGTTGCTGGCATTTCACCTCCGAGGTTTTTGATTTCCCTGGCCCTAAACCAAATCCTAACTCTAGCTTTCTGCAGAATAAATGATAAACCTCTCCAATTCAAAATTAGTTATGTGTCCTTCTACCATGTGCTCATCTGGATTTTCTTGGAATTTTGTCTTCATGGGAAAACTTCACAATTTATAAGATAGAGTCACACTGGTAATCATAGTATAACTGCCTGCTCTAGTACATCTTGTTTCAATGTACTGAAAATCCCTTTTAAAATGAAAAAAATATACTTGTGTTGGAATTAATAGTTAGACTGTATTTTTTTTTCAAGTAGTTCCTATTCTGTATTTCACAGAATTGCAGAATATGGTGACTTGGAAGGGACCCACGGGGATCATGGAGTCCAGGTCCTGACCCTGCACAGGACACCCCTCAGAAAGAGTCAGCTTCACTGAGTGGTACTTTCATGCCTAGCTTTAACTTTTCCAAGATTGGCCTCCTTCTGAGATTGGTCTTTACCCTAACATGAGTGGTCTGCATATTTCAGAATTATTGATTTTTTTTAAGAATTGCTCAGTTCAGCCACTAATTAAATTCTTATCTGTAAGTATAGCACTACTTACAGACATACATGTATCTCATATATATGCATATGTACAGCAAATGCTGACTTGACATATAAATCAGATCAATGGGAGCAGAAATGTCCAGCACAGTCACTGTCTGCTAGTACCTTCTGTCTTATCAGTGGAAGTATTCCTACTTCCTACTCTGGACATACTTCCAGAGAATGGAGAGGACAGCAGCTGCAGAAACTGACTCATAGGCAAGATCAGAATCGACTGGAGTTCTGAAGCACAGGATACAATGGGCAAAAGAAATATGGATACAGCAAAGTGAAGTTAGATTAGATGAGCTTAGCTCAAATTATTTGTATTTTTCTTACTGAAGATAAATATTAAAAGATCCCAGGACTTCGTGCCAAGTACACTTGTAAAGTGTCATGCATGATTATAGTTCCATTAAAGCATATAAAGCATAAAATAATAACATTAACACATGTGTATGAGAAGACTGAAGTTTGAACTGAAAGGTGCTACAAAAAGCGCTCATTTCCTTTTCCAGTCTTGACGTCCTTTTCCAACTGAGAACAGTACTGGTGTCCAATGTCTGAGAACAAGTGGAAAATTTGGATATGCCTAGATGCAAAGAGGTCTTTTTATGAAGTGTATTTTCCAGGATTTCAAAGCAAAACACTGGAGAGGAAACTGGAGAGCAAAGCATCTAGCCGTGCAGAGAATTTGGAAAAGCTCAGACTTTAATTGCTGCTCTTCTGCTTCTCTGGTGTTGCAGTTAGCCTGCAAAAATAAAAGAGTCAGATTAAGAGAAGTCAGATGGCAGCCTGTGGATTAAGTTTGTAGCTAAAGGAAGCTCAGTTAGTAATAGGAATCGACAGGAGGTGAAACTGGTCTTCTGCCTTACCCTAGATCTCTGCATTCCCTGTCTCAAAAGGCAGCAAGGACAAATGTGGCTTACCCATTTCCTGTCTGGTCAGGAGCAAACTGGGCAAGTGCTTATGGGGACCCTGCCATCTGTAGAAGCCTCTTCTATGTCTCAAATACTCCTACATAACAATTAATGATGCTTCTGACATTTGTTTTTCCTTGAGAGATTGCCTCGTTAGCATGGCCTTGATTATGTTACTCCCTGACATGGAGAGGACAACATAATTACATCAGCAGTAGAAAAGGATGAGGTGAGATTTCAGGAAACATGAATCAATAAGGGGGAAAATGAATTTTACAAATTCATTATTAGGGAAAATATCTTCAATACAATTCTTGGAAAAGAGTGTAGTGGGCCATTCTGAAGTTTTACATCAGTTTCAGGAATTTTAATGTCATCTCATTCACACACATCTAGTTACTTCCTTGGGTCCTGAGAGTTGCAGCAAGCAGGAGGTGCCAGTTTAAAAGCCAGCTTACACGTGGTGTTGTCAGCTTTGGTGGCTGACATGTGCAGCTAAACCTTCTCTGCTAAGAAGTGGGACATCTTGGATATCAGCAAGAAGAAAACTGAGGGCATAAGCCACTTCAGCTGTTCTTAGTGAGTGCTTATATTGGTGAGTCATCAGTATCAGCTGTGCCATTTGTGCCATCAGCTCTTAAGAAGTGGTGTATTCTAGATAATGCACCATACTCAATTCTGTGTAAAAATGGTCACGTCTCAAAGCTGCTGGAGAAATGTAGCTAATCAACAGCCTTAGTACTGAAATTAATTAATTGAGATACTGAAATTGGCCAGAATAAAATTTCTAACACAATTTGAAGCATTAGAAAACAGGCATTCTTTATCTGCACAGGACACACAGAGGATCATACTCCTCCTCATTCTGTGTGTGAGGTGAGATTTTACAACACGGGTTTTATCCATCATAATCATACTTACTCATTAAAATGTTTCTTATCTAATACATAAGCATCACTTCCCTAGGAATAACTTGCACGCATTCAGCTCCTGCTTGAAGTCCTCTTATGGTCTTGGGGAGAATAAAAGGGGGTCTCTGGTGGTATTATTCACTGAATAATTAGATATTAAAGCACAGTGATAAAATGAAATCCTGTATTCTAAGTACTACTGTGTGCCACCAGTCAGATCTGAAAAGTATGCTGTGTCTGCAGCCATGATAGACATATAATTCAGAATTTCAGTATTAGCAACACATTAAGTGATCTTAATCTCTTTGAGGTGTGAGGTGAGGGAAGGCCACTGAGGCAGTGGGCCTGGAGACACTGTCCTGTGAGGAGGTCTGGTTCAGCTGGGAAGAGAGATGACTTTGGTAGCACCCAACAGCAGTCCTGGTATGGACAGAAGGAAATGGACAGGACAGGTCAGGAAATGCAGCATCAGGACTCATCAGAGTGGTGCGTGGTTGGAGAGTGAGAGGGAGCAGCACAGCTGAAACAGTGGAAATTCAGAGCATTCACAAGGAAGAAACCCCTTCCTCAAAAAAATAGCCCAGGACTGCAGCCAGGGCCCAGGCAGGCTGTGCTGTCACCAGCCTTGGAGGTTGTCAAATCCCATCTGAGCAACCTGGTCTAAGCTCAAAGCTGGCTCTACTTTGGGCATGGTATGGACTGGACATCTCTCATGGTCCAGTCCTGAGTTATTCTGTAAGCCTATGAACTACAGTACTTGGAGCATCTCAGCAGCTGCTGTACCATTCTTAGCTAAAAGTGCCAGGGTACCCTGGAAGGGCAGGTTTGGTGGAAGGGAAGGACAGAAGGGCAAAGCTTCAGGACCTCTGGTGGGGTGGGAGCCCCTTTGTGTTTGAACGGGCATCTTCCTGCTTGTGTACAAACACCTGACAGGGAGTACACCGGACAGAGCCAAGCTCTTCGAGTGGTACCCGATGCTGGTACGCAGCAACGGGATCAACGCGCTGCGTACAAGAAACTTAAGAAAGCACATTTTCTCTATGCCGGGGGTGATACTCTTCCAAAGACTGCCCGGAGAGGAGGCGGCACCCCCCACTCCGGACGGCACTCCAGCCTCAGCCACTCCGGCCTGGGGACCCGTCCGGGGCCGACCCCGCTCCGGTGGGACGGGCCGTCCACCCGCGCTGCCCGCGGGCCCTCCCCGTCCCTCCCCCGCCGGCCCGGCCGCGCTGCCCTCCCCGCGCCCCGCCGGGGCAGCCGCGCTCTCCCCCTGCGCTCCGCGCTCAGCCCCGCCGCTCTCTGACTCTCACCCTGCTCAGCCCCGCCGCTCTCTGACTCTCACCCTGCTCAGCCCGGCGCGGAAGATGCTGCGGCTCTGCCTGCTCGCCGCTCACGGTAAGCGGCGGCGGGGACGCCTCCCGCCCGCGCCGGGCGCTGCTCCGGGCCGGGCTCGCCGTGACCGCGGCTCGTTTTATCCTTGCAGTTCTACGGCTCGCCGGGGCGGCTTTGCTGTCGCCCGGGTCGTGCACCTTCGAGGACAGCGCCTGCGGCTACCAGTGGGACTACGCGCATCTGCCCTGGACGCTGCACGGGGAAGGTGAGAGCGCTGCGGCTCCCCCGCGCTCACCTCCCGCCCGGCACCTCCGGCATCTCGGGGTGCCGCTCGGCTCTCCCCGGGGAACAGCCCGGTCACCGTGTGGGTGACTGTGCCTTGACAACTGGCGATGGGCTGGCGTCTGCGTTCGCCCGGCACAGGCACCTTCTCAGGTTTCTGCAGGATGCCTCAGAAATCTCCTTTCTCTGTCTTTCACTTTTTGGTGGGAAAAGGTGTCTTTCTTCAAATCCTTTTCCTAAAAAACCCATCGTACCTGTCACATTCCTGTTAAGCTGCATTATTTTTTTTTCTAAATATATTTTGGGTTCTACTCTAAAAGTGGATGCATATCTAGGGCAGGAGACAATCTTTGGCAAGAGTATCTTTACAACATATTAAGACTTCTCCGTTTTATAGTACTTCCAGTTCAACAGAGAAAGTCAAGTCTTTCAGTAAATTGTATTAGGCTTTACAAGACCTAATGCTATTGAAACGAGAACAAAATCCAGTCACTGCACAGAGTTTCCACACAACTACTTCTTGGTAAGTTTTCAGTGTGGGCTCCAATTTTTGACAGAATCTACTTGAACAAAAGACTAAACAAAAATGTGCACAGTATGGTTGTAATTGGGTAATAAAATAATTTAATTTTGATTATGTGTTCACCAAATTATCATTCATTAAGTGAAAGCTGTGCTCACACAGAAAAAGGGACTATATGTCTTTAAAGTTTTTAGCCCAAAAACAGGCTCCAGTAATAATGAAGAGGTGAGTACAAAGAGAAAGACACCCCCTGAAAACCCCTTAATCAGTGCTCCATTCAAAACTGACTGATCCAGTTTGGTATTCCACTTGTCTCTCAGTTGAGAAAAATTATTTTCCCCCCCTCCCGATTTGTACCCAGATTCTCATTTACACAAAATAAGTCACCTTCATTGTTACCTTTTAGATTAGTCAGTAGGCTTTGAGAATGCACAAAAACCCCTAACTAAAAAAAGCCTCCAAGGATGCCATAATTTAAATACTTGCTTTTTCTCTTATTTATTTGATATGTATTTCTTAGTTTATTCATTTATTTAAACATACATAGACTTTTCCTGTGTTTTTGAAGGTACTAGTGGAAATTCAGTAACTATTTTTGCTGTCCCAGATATGCCTCCTAGCACCATGCCCTCTTAGTCCATCTATCTGCAAAGCAGCACTTACTTCCTCCTTGTGATTTACAGGGAGCCACATGGTAGTTGTATTGATTCAGCTCCAAGGAACTGTGAGCTGCTGGGAGCAAAACCTGCAGAAATGGGTGTGTATCATGTTGTGCACATCCACACTACAGTGCTTCAAGATATAAGGACATTTGACCAGAGGTTTGGATCAGCAGCAGCCTGCTTTTTTCGGTGCACAGAACAACAATTTTTGTTACTGTAGTTCGATCGTTCTGTACAAATAAATGTACCAGTGGCTGCACAGCTTCTGTTATTGCACATCTCATTTTCAGAGATACTTAACTGAACTGTTATACTCTGGGAGGATGTGTGGTATACCAGCTCTCGTAATAGGCATAGTTCTGTCAGCATTTCCATTATAAACAGTTTTCCTGCAGTCTGTAATTTGATCATAGCAAGACATTCTGTGCAAACATTTGGCACACAAGGTGGTATATGAGTCTCCTCAGAAATACATTCATAGAATTGCAACTAAATCTAGCTGAAAATAATTCATTCAAATCTACACAGCAGGTGTGCAAAATTAGTTTTCCTTAGACGCTCTTTAATTATTTTGTCTTATAAAACCATGCCTTGGCAGCACTGTGTCCTGGTATTTGCTGGTCAGCGTGTGTACATGTGGTATTTACTGGGACAACAGAGGAAGTTAAGAAAGGGAGAGACAGCTTAGCTTTGAATTGTTCCACTTCCCCTTGCATTGCTTCAAAGTTGCTTTATTATTTTAAAATGTTATTTGTGGTATAGAATTGCATTCAGTAGGTCTTTCACAGGGATTATCTGACTTGCAGTGCAAGTTCTTGCATTTTATAAATCTCTCAGTACTGTACTCTTGTGCCAAACTGTCAAGGTGATGTAAATATAACTAAAACCGTGCCCAGAAATTTCCACTCCATACTTGAAAGTATTTTGCCTGGTTGCCAAGGAAGCCAATATCTTCTGATGGGCCAGGCACACAGAAAGGAAGTGTGAGAATAAGTTTTGCTTTTGTTTACAGCTATACAGTCCTACTTAAATGAATATGTTTCTAAGGTTCAGCTGCTGTTTTAAATGTTTCTGGCTTCTCTTTAGTGTTATGGTATTTCCAGCATAGAAGATTTTTTTGGTTTAATTTTAGAATTTCATAATTGAAAATATTTAAATTTTTTTTAGCTAAAGTTTCGATACCTGTAACTGGCATTTTAGGGCCCATTTTAATCAAGTGCAAATCAAAAGAAAATACCCAATGCTACAAACGATAGCTGTTTCACTCCTGAGTGCTTTACTCAAGACTGACAAATCAGGCCCTAGTGAAGTGAGTGTAGGAACAGCTACACAAGAAACAATTCAGGCATCTGTCCAGTTGACCTGTATTCCCATAAAACCTCTGCTTCAGTGTAACCCTCCTCAAGCTGTCTCATATGATTCTGGATTCATGAATAAGACCTTAAAGCATATCAAGGTGCTTTTTTTAACTGTCAACTTTTTCAGTCACTGGCTAGCTTGGTGTTTGCCATTTAGAGCTATAATGATTTTAGCAGACAGACACCATGCAAGGAAAAGTGTGACATACAGAAAAAGCTGTGGATATAAATTTCTAGTGAACCTTGGTTCAATTGAGAAGCACACCCAGCTGAGGTCAAGGCCCAGACTGGGTAAGTACAGCATCAGGCTGAGGCAGCATGCTCCCTAACGAGCCAGTTCTGTTCTCAGTGTAGCATGGGAAATTCCATGCAGTGTGCTTCATGTGTTTGTAGGATTCCACCAACTACACAAGAAATATAGTAATGTTGCTCAGGTAGAGATCATCATAATGTAATCCTGGTGCTGGAATGAGCAACAGATTAGCTTGTATGTTACCAGTGATAAGATGGGAAAGCCTTATGTGAATTCCTCCTATACATAAACAGAGGGGACAATGGTCCATTTTCATTGGTGTCATGAAATGATCCATCATCAGTGGTGGAAGCCCCCACAAACATTCTTGCAGTCATGATGCCTCTGAACAGATAATTTATCTTTAAGTTCAGAACATAAAACAAGGATTAAACTCTTGGACTCAACCAATGAATAAGAAATTTAGAAATCACATCTATATTCATCACTACTATAGTAGTTAGAGATAGTTGAGAATTTTTTATACCATGTTAGTTCTACTAACACCTACAGGTGTACAGAGCATGAGTTCATGTCCAGTTATTTTTTGAGCATAAAGCTTTGCAGGTGCATAGTGGCTGATTTCCACAAGATTTCACTTCTTTGTCAGTGGGATATGTATAGGCAAGGAAAATACCAGTTAATTCTAATACACACTATCAAACTGTAGAGGGTAAGATTCATCAAATAATCTTGAGATTTTCTTTAACCAAATTGGACAATTATTTTAGAGGACAGACATGTCCTTTGCATACAAATGCAAAATGGTCTTTGAAACAGAGGAAGATGCTGGGTATGATAGGCAGCAATCCTGAGTAGAGTACCACACAGACCCACTTACAACAGCAGTATGAAACACTGCCTCAGGTCAATTGTAGCCATTCTAAAGTGTTAGGTTTGGGCATTTTTGCCTTCCTCTTAGCCATGTCCAACACAGAGCTGGCCATAACCTGATTGTAAGAACATCCTGCTTACAACATTATTACAGATACATTTCATTAGACACAATAATTATGGCATGTCTTTTCTGTGACTCTGGGTAATGTTTACATTTCTGCTTAGAATATCTGTACAGCCCTTTTTGTGAACTGTGGGTATGTTTTGTTTTCCATTGCCCTTCACTCTAACAGAGACTAGTTTAATAGTGCTAAAAATAATCTGCATTTTGGCTGTCAGATTAAATCTGCCCTAATGGAGTTTGCTATGCTGCATCTGCTTGCCTGGATTTAAGCACTAGATAAGAAACTTGTCTAGTGAGACAGCAACCAACAGCAACCTACAGAAACTACAGCAATCTATAGGGAAGAGAGATTGTTTATATTAACAATGTGCTCTAAAAAGCAAGTGATCACTGTTTAATGTGCCCATGCATTGCCTAATGAGTTTTGTGGCACTGAAACACTAAAGCTACAACTGGTAGTTGATACAGCTGTATGCACCTGGCTCTCATAGGATAATTGACAACTTCAAGTGCTTATTTTTTTGAGTGATGCTTTCCTTCAAAAATTCTGGAAGTGTGTATTTCTTCATATCTCATATCACCAAGGATACATTTTAATAGCACACATTTCAGGGGTGTTAATAATGTTTTCCCTTTCTGCAGTATTTTGAAGGTAAAGAGATCAATTTCACTCAGAAGAGTGATGTAATAGATTAAATCACATAGAAATATGGCCTTATTTTCTTATTCTTAAAGTGTATGCCTATTTTTGCTGCATTATTCCGAGACACTGTTCCTGTTATATGCTCCAAACAGGCATCCATCAGGTGACAATTTATGGAAAGCTGGTGAGCAAGCAACAACCCCAACAACAGTTTCAGGAAACTAAAGTTTGTCTTTCTGAAAGTATTTATCATATAGCTACACTTAAAAATATACAGCAAATAATTTCAAAAGACAGGACAGCTATTACAGGCCATCAGATAAGTCAGGCGTGAGAGTAGCAACATACGGAATCTCAAATCTAAACATTGCTTGCATACCATTGAAATAGCTTGTCTTTACAGCTGTGCCATATGACTTAAAATTGACCTCTTTTGGTCTGAGCTCTCTGATCTTGAATGTCACATCATGTGATTGTAATATGCAGAGTAATGAAGCAGGTGATAATTGGCAATCCTAGATTTTGTGGCACAGCACACATGTTCATGTCTGATGTATGCTCCATTACAAACCTACTGGCAAATAAATTAGCACATCTGAAGTCTTAATTTTCTTTCCATCTATCTACTGTACTTTCCTGTACATTGGGAAGTACATAATTGGAAAATGTAAAAAAAGTTATAACATTACTGGCTTTGTACAGTTCTTGAGATGAGACAAGTGGTCTCACATGTTTGTTGGGAGATAGCTGTGTACTTGGGAGTCAAGGAGATTTGCACCAGCCTGTGCCTAGCTGCAGCAGAACCAGGCTGGGCATATCCCAGTGCTTGTTTGCTGGGGTTCTCAGTGGCTGTTTGCCAGTTCTTGCAAGTTCTCAGCTGATAAATTCACCCTGCCACAGGAGCTTATTAATTTGGGATTTCCAAACCAGGAAAGCCAGGGCATCTCTGCGCCCAGTGCTGTTTGATGGAGGGTAGAAGCCCTTAGATTGGCACATGGTCCGCTTTGCCTTGACCTGATAATTAAAATGTTGGTGTTCTTGGCCCAAGTAATTTAGTTTGGAGTGACAACTGTCCTTCATGAGGAGGGGGAAAAGAAAGGCTGACTCACACACTTCTTTTACACTTAGAATCTCATGTTCCTCTTGTTTTCCTTTACTTCTGGTGCCATATCTGCTGTCAAGTCAGTCGACTTGGACTACTCAGCCACCACTCTTGAGTTAGTAACTTGTTTCTTCATACTATTTTCCTGTTCAGGGTGTCACTGGCAACTTAATAGTAGTACTGTGTGTGAGGAGCCTTCCATCTTGCTCCAGTCTATCCCTTGCCTTGCTGATCCCAGTATGAAATCTTACATTTTGCTTGCTCAGGTATAAATTCCATGCCAGGCTTCTGGGTAATAGGATTTTTATTGAACTATGCCTACATTATAGTTCTTAGCATATTTTTCCCCATCTTCAGAGGCAGGTCTTGTGCAAAAAAAAAGAAAAAGAAAAAAAAGTCAGCCAAGAACATTATGTCTATCAAGAGGTTCAGCAGCAATTGCCTATGCATGATGACACTTGTGATAAGTCTGGCCTTTCCATTTACAGCACAGGAACAAACAAAGCCTAAATTGTTGTCAGTGAGTCACTGCATGAGAGATGAGTTTCAAAGCATTCCTCTTCTCCACACAATAGTAACGTTCTCATAAGTGCATTTTCACATACAGCTGTTACTGATTCAGTGCTTACAGAATCAACAGCTGCTGTAGTGTGCTTTACACTGAGCCATGGAATTTGGCCACAAGAAAGAGAGGATGACTCTTTGAAAATTCTTATTAACTGAATATACCTTTACTTCTGACAATAGGCTGGAATTTGTTTTGCATGGAAAAAAGCCCTGAAAATAGATAATTTGCTGATTCAATTAAAAAAAAAATAGAAGAAGAAAGAACTGTAAGACAGCAAAAGGGTATTTGGGAGTTGTGATGGAGGTGAAATTATCCCAGATAAAAAAAATCACTTGCATGTAACCTTCAGCCTTGCAGATACTGTTGAAGTTTGCTAAAATTCAAGTACAGCCATGCAAATCACTTGCTGAAAACTGCTAGAAAAAAAGAATGAAAGATGGAAATGAACTGAAGTTAAGTTTCTTTCAGGAATTTCAAGATGCAGCATGGCATGAGTTTTTTTTATCAGTAAATATGGCAGGCAGTACTTTGTGGTTGTTGCACCTGTTACACTACATCCATAATCATCTGAAAAATGAAGAGGAAGGCCAATCATTTGCCAGTCCATTTTTTGGAGGGAAGGGAAGAAATTTTCACTGTAAATTCCTGTCAAGATCCAGTGTGAGTCAAGATCTGTAGTGAGGAAAAGTAAACTTGTACTTGTGCTGAAAGGATGATCAGAAACACTCCAGAAGTATTGCTACTAGTAAAGAAGATTTGCATATGGTACAGACTGTTCAAAGCTTTAATAGAATCAGCCTGAAAATGCCCTAATGTTCTTATTATATAGGATACTATTTAGTAGAAATATTTGGAATCTTATTGAAAGAGTAGGTCCAAACCAGTTACACCTAGTTGGTTTTGTTAGCTTTTTTTGGAGTTTTCCCATTGCATTACCTTCTGAGACATTCTGCCCCCAGCCACCGTGTGTAAGAGCAGTAGAAGAAAAAGCTATAATTGCTTGACTGATTAAACTTAGCAAATAGGGCCAAATCTTCTATGGTTACATCTCAAGAAAATATACTTTAAAAATTAGAGATATTTTCCTTTAGTGTTTGAGTTTTTACTGTCTCAATAATACTTTTTAGCAGTTATGCAGGCCAGGTAAGAGGTCACGGTCATCCATGTAATTTCATATAATGCTTTGATATTGCTTTATATAATTTGAAGGATTTTATTGCTCCTGATGAAAAGAGTAAGCCTCTTTTGCCCCATCCTTCACTGTGTCTCTAGACAGCCAGAGATTAAAGTGTGATTATTGTAGTCCTTCTTCACCTCATAATCATGCCAAAGATTCCTACAATTTTATGTAACAGTATAGTGGTCGTGGATTAACAGAGTGTCTTCTACACTATGTTGCTGTTCCTTTCTTCCAGCACATTTTCCTTTGCCAAATGTGGCTGAAGATCAGTATTTGAGACTACTCTACAAGTGTGAGTAATTGTGTTGGTGTACTTTGAACGCTGTTTTAAATAGATACGTTCTCTGATAAACTATGAGCTACATGTTACTAGCACTTTGCTCTATTCTGAATGCCTTGTAAATCTAGTATGAAAATAACCATGAATCATGGTAATTAGATCTCCATTTGAAACATTACCTGGAGTCTTTTAGGAAACACATTCTTCACAGTTTTCAATTAGCAAACGGTTAAAATGTTTAAAGACTCACTGTTGTGATGTGCCAAGCTTCTTTGAATTTCCTGCCCCACACACTGTATTTGATATTAAAAATGCATAAAGAGCTACAGAAATGAAAGGGCAGATTACAGGTGTTGTACAGAGATACAAAACTATTGAAGGAAGTAATTCTCCATCTTTCAGACTCTTATTTTTTGGAAGCTACATCACTAACAACTGATCAATACTGTGAGACTGTTGCCTTGTCTATCCCTCATGGTGCAAAAAGATTGAAACTGGCTTCTGCATGACAGTGGAGTCTAGGGAAATGCTAATGCATTTGTGGCAATATGTTGTGCCTGGAGGGCAAGGAAGCCAGGCAATGATATCTCATCCGTGAATGAGCAGATTTCCCTGTTTTCTAATAAAAACATTGAAGATAATGTTCTAATGCACTAAACAAAATTTAGATTTACTCTGTAAACACTTCTCTTTAGTAAAATTCTAAGTGTTCCACAAAGCACTTTCCACTGGCAGTAGAAATCCTCAGCTGATACATAGATGGGGAACCTTAATTGTACAGTTTACTTAGTAATTCATTTGTAGATCTGGCAATGAAAATGTGACTCCCTTCACAGGCCTCTTTCACATTTGCTAAACAGTGTTTATTCCAGCCTGGAACATAGTTTCTTGCTTTTCACAAATTACCATGGACACGACTTGAGAAGGCCCTTGAAAAAGGCTGGAGTCAGCAGGTGGGATGAGTGCTTTCTTTGGGTTGGGGAACTGTGGAATACAGCAAACATCACTTTTAACATCTGTCTCTTCACTCAAGGGTTAGATGATGAGATTGGTGCCTGGCTGTAGGAATCCAACCTGCCTCACAGAGTTCTAGGTACCTGTAAGGTAAAGTCACTTCTGACTTAAAATCTTTATGGATACTGAGCACTGGAGGGTTTCTTGGGAGAACATTCCATGTTTTTTATACTGTGGCCTAGTTAGAAACAGCTAGGCAGAAAAAGCCCTTGGTGGATACCAGGCTGGACAGGATCCAGCAGTGTGCCCTGGTGGCAAGAGCAGCTAGTGGTGTCCTGGACTGCATTAGCAGTGCTGCCAGCAGCTCAGGAGTTACCCCTCCCCTCTGCTCAGCACTGTTGAAGCCTTGTGTGGAATTCTATCCAGTTCTGGCCTATTCCAGTTCTGTCCTTCCCAGTACAAGAAAGACATGGACATACTGGAGAGAGCCCAGTGAAGCATCATGAAGATGTTTCAGAGCATCTGTCATGTGTGAAAATTCTGCAAGAGCAAGGACTGTTCAGTCTGGTGAAAAGAAGGCTTTGGGGGGAAGTATATATTATAAATAAATACAAGGACCTGAAAGGAGGGTGCAAAGGGGACAGAGCCAGGGTCTTTCCAGTGGTACCCAGTGACAGGACCAGAGGCAATGGCACATTGCAGCATAGAATGTTCCCTCTGAACATTAGGAAGCACTTTTTCACTGTGAGGTTGCCTGGGAGGCTGCAGTTACTAAAAAGTTGTCTGGACATGGTTTTTTGCAACTGGCTGTAGGTGGCCCTGCTTGAGCAGGAGGGTCACAAGGAGATGATTTCTGAGGTGTCTTCCAACCTCAACTGTTCTGTGATGCTGTCGTATCTTTGTATTTTTGTCTGAAAATTGAAAAAGCCCTACTCCAGTGGTTTTTCAGAGATTATCTTCATGCACAGTAGAAGAACATAAGAATATCTGGTTCATTTTAAAGAAACAGAATAGTCACATGTTATGTGTAGATGCCTGATCCATTTGTATGTATGTGTATATGAAGTCTCTGCACCCTTATGGAAGAGATTTGTTTGTTGTAGATCCTGTTAGATGAATGATTTCTTAGTTGTAAGTAGGATGTGGAGAACTTGCTACTAACTGGTGTCTTTGGAGCTTGATTGTCATGTAGCTAATGTTTCTAATGCTTATGGCTACAGAATTTCATGGGAAGCAGAGAGGTTGAAGTTAGAGCACTCTGATGCATTTCGTAACAGGATCCTGTTTTTACAATTTCCTACTTTTAAAGTAATTTCCTTTTGAAAGCTTGTCTTTTTAGACATGGTTGTTATCCTGAGGAAGTTTTAGCAAAATACTTGTGCTACATCTAATCACTCTTGGCAGATCATTCTGCACATAAACCTCCTTGACTGAGACCACACTTTTGCAGCTGTTTGGCCAAAGTGAGTTGAGTTCATTTTAGGCCATATGAGAGAGTTGATGGTAATTGGCATCACTGTTCACTGGAGCCAGCAGGGAAGCAGATGAATGAATGGATATTGACTCTGAGTTGCTCGCAGCTCATCAGACTAGGTTCAGGCAAGTGATGAAACAGATGTAGATGTCTGTGCTCTCTCCCTAGCATCTGTTTGGGGAATAGAGTCCTTAATTCTCCCAAGCCATGTATCCTCAAGCTGACCTGCAGGTCATTATCAGTATTTATTGCTGTTGTCTGCTCCTAGCAAATCCCTCTTCTCTCCTTCTCCTGAATGCCAGATGCCTGGTGTACAGCAAGGTTTATTCCCTGCCTTAAACATGTAAACACTTGTGGCAAACAATGCAGTCATTTGCAAGCTCTAGGTAGGAGCTAGAACCAGCAGACCAGGTACTTGGTGACACATTTCTTCATGCTTTACAATCTTCCTGAGATATCTTTTTATCCCAGGAGAACCATATTTACGTACCCAAGTGTCAGGCAATAGTCAGTTTTGTCCTGTCTGATTACAGTAGAACAGCAGTGAGAATCTGTAGAAGAACTGGAGTAATGCCATTGTTGTTATATTTTGCCTCTACTCTATAGTAAACAATTTCCTATTATAGAGGCTGACAGTTTGGTGTCATCCTTAACTGTTGAGTTCAGAAGATTTACTCAATACAGACTGCAAGAAAATTAGGAACCTTTAGTATTGCTCTGGCTTTAAGCTATGGCTTAGTTTACTCCCCTAGCTGTGAGCAAAATCTCGATATGGTTTTCCAGAGTGTAAACTACTTTTTGATTGTGTAAATTCCTGAGCTCTTAAGGAAAGTACAGTGTGCCTTGAGTGCTAGTGTACACAGAGATACCTAAATGCAAACTGCAAATGCAGCTAGCCTGGTACCTGGATTTTAAAAGTGTAACAAATATAGCAACAATAATTTTTTAAAAGAAACTATATGTACTAGATCTTTTCATCCCTTAGAGGTAGGCCTTGGAGACATGCTAATCTGGACAAAAGCAACGATAAAATCTGATACTACACACAATAAAGCGTGTTTTTTAGTCTGTGTCAATATACAGGTTTGCTTAATGTTTGCATCTGCAGCTTAATCTTCAGCTTCACAGTGCTTACTGTCAGATATTAACATCTTCAAAGACAGCTTGGAAAACTTACATGTAGCTATAGGAATGCTTCATATTAAGAATTTGTTTATAGCATTTCACGTAAGGAGACCTTTAACATTTTATTCATGTATTCATATAACCAGGCAGTGCTAATCTAAGCTGTGCTTTTTAGAAGCTTAGTTGAAGTTCACTAACATGCACGAGAAATTCAACTGAATGAATCTTTTCTAGTTCCTATACAGACATTGCTTTGCACTTGAATTCTTACAAGACCTTTCGCAGAGGGATTACTTCCCTGACCAAGGATATGCTTGTGTGCTTGAGTGGAAACATGAGAGGCTTGATACCAATACCAGATCGTTCTCTAAATATAGCCACTTCTAGTTGTTGTTTTAAACTGAGTGTCAGACTGGAGGGTTATTAGGCCAGTAACTGTAGTTTGTTTGAAAAAGAAGAGAGAACATTGCACAGCGAAGTTGTCTTATATGGAAATCAGTGGTATGTGTAGTTTGGACTGCCACAGAGAGCTGTAATCAGTGTTTGTTTTTATATAAATTTGGAGTGAATATAAAGTGAATATAGATTCACAGCTGATGGGTGTTGAAGCCAAAAATAGGGTTACATAATCAATCTTCCCTTACTAACCTAAGTTATCCTTTCATGGTTGCTTAGATTTTGTGCTGGGGTTTTTTTTGTTTGTTTGTTTTGTTTTGTTTTGTTTTGTTTTGTTTTGTTTTTGAGAGACACCATTTTGTGTTTCCTGATAGTTATGCATCTAGAAGGGAGTTTCATTACTATGCCTATGGTTGACCTTCAGGTTAGCCCATTGAGAGAAAGTTGAAGCCCAGAGCAGTAAGAAGTCTCAAAGAAGTCCACAGCCTGAAAATATTTAAACAATTCTGTGAAAAGACAAAGAAACCTACTTTATCTTTGTAACTTGCTGGAAAAGGGAATTGTTGCCTGCTGGACATCTGCACTAGCAGAATCTTCCTCATAAGATCTAATTCAGCAGTTGTACCATCTGATTTTGCAGTGTGCATATGAGCTGTTTTGTACTGCAGTGAACCCCCTGGTAGGGAAGGATGGAAGGATGGCAGATGGAAGTGGCCTCACAGGAATATTTTTCTCTAGCCTGATGGAAGAAGGCAGCCTGTAAAGTCTTTTGGGAGAGATGTTTGCAGGCTTTACCTGGCCAGGGGTGAATTTAACCACAAGTCAGTGAGGTGGTTGTATGGTGTGCCTAGGGAATCTGCTGCAGTTTCCATTGGTGCTCCTGTGGTCTCTCTTGTCCCCTGAGGTACATGAAGGTGACAGGAAACAGCTCTGCAAAGGCATGGATGAGAGTTTAAGAGTGGCAGATTTCTCAAAGCCCTGAATTCATTAGATAGATAGACCACAGTAAATCTGTTGAAAAGGCTGATGAAGGAGTCCAGGTCAAAGAGCAATTGATACACAGCATGGAATTTCAAAATTTATCCAGGAGCCATGGCTCTGCTTTCCAATCACTACCTCTTCCAATGTTTTATAGCAGTATATTGCCAAACTAATTAACTTTTTTTCCAGAAAAGTGAGAGAATTATAAAAATTACGAAATTTCAACACCTGTGTCAGTCCAGTGTCAGCCACTTCTGCTGCCAATCATGTCTATCTAATACCAAAAGTTTTATGTCAGCAACAATCTACAAGCATCCACAACCAAAGAGCCATGAGCTGTGAGTATTCACAGAATACTGTGACAACTACAGTGAGCATCAGAAATGAGCACAAGATGGGTTGTTCAGTTCCAAAATTTATTCTTCATTAAATTATTCCCTGGTTAGATTAAAATCTAACTGATTACATAGGTAATACTCCAATTATTTGATTTTGCTCTTTTTTCCAGTTATGACATATTTTTAATTTTCAATTAAGCAATTAATTAAATTAATTGCTTTTAAAACACCAACTGTCATGAACGACTCTTTACTTACTGCTTTATTCTCCTATCTCACCAGCTTATTGCACAACTGCATAATATTTAATAATGTGAAGATAAGCACAAGACAGTACAGTGCAGGCACAGAATTGAGGCCAAGAAGAGGGATGGACTGTAGGGGGAAATCAAGACCACCAAAAACTACCGAAGCCCTCTGAACTATTTCCATAATGATCTAAAAGGATGCACTGTGTGTGGTAACTGATTTGCATAGAAGGCAAGAAACCTATCTCCAGGGCAGGGATAACTTACCTGTAGAAAGGTAACTCCACAAAGCCTGGGTGCTTGGGCACTTCCAGGACCCTGGACATCCCAGCTGGTTCTAGAGAGCTAGGATTTCTCTTTTTCTGTCTTCCTTTCTCTCTCTGTGTCTCCCTCTTTAATTAACATCTCTTTCCCTCTTCTCTTTTACCCTACCCCTTTATCCAAAATCTACTGCTGTGTGATTATATATGAAGTCAGGGACAAACACACCAATTTCCTTGCCAAGGGTGTAATTTACTAAAAAGTTTGGTAAACTTTTGCAGACCCTCTGACTTGTGTCATTCCTTTTGACTAGGATCTTCCATGAATCTTACAGAATCTTTCAGAAGATTTAGTTACCTATTTGCATTATATATTTTATTGACACTCCCCCCCTTGCAATTTTTTTAAAAATAGAAAAAGTAATATATATATATATAGCAAAGTTTTTTGCAGCATTCTTGTGTTATTACATTTTCTTAAATATGGAATGTGAATATTTTTTGCCTTAAGTGATTGTTTCTTACTAGGTCATCTTCTATCAGCTTCTTGGCAACTGTAGAGACCAGGCTTTTCCAGACTGGTATGTGAGCTCTTGTGCTTTCTTTCCTTCCTTAGAGCACTGCAGCTATAGGAATACTGACTCAGTACTTTGGGTTATATCAGTATCATGCACTGAAAAGTTGTCTTTTTCGTTTTTCCTGAGTTTCCAGTGGTTATAAATGTTTCCCTTGTTTTCCAAGATAAAACTTGGCAAGCATCTACTCTTGTGGCCTAGCTTACTCTCAGCTTTTGAGGTGTGGAGGAGCAACAGCTCTGGGAGTTTCCCCCTCTGTTTGCTCTGGAAGTGGGTCTTTCTCCTGCTTCACAGAAGAGGGGGAGGCTGGGGACCACATCAGAAGGTAGCACTGATACCATGTCTCATGGCAAATGTCTCTTGTTTGTGTGTGTTGTGAAGCAGCTGCTGATGCTATTTGAGTCTGTTGCTTGGAGCAGAGGCTGGAAAAGACACTCCTACGCCTTTTTACTCTTAAGAGTCAAGCAGCCTGTGTATGAAATTTTAACCCAAAATAACGGTTGTCCAGCTTGTCTAATCTCTCATTAACATTTAATAAGGAATTAATTGTCTCTGTATTCCCAGAGATGTCCATTGATACTTCTTGGATGAGCACAACTGCAGATTTCTTCAGTAAACAATCAGCTTTCTCTGCAAGCAGCAGAAGTTTCTGACTCCACAGGGTAACAGGCAAAACTGGTGGGACCAGCTGCAGGGACAGGCTTGAAAATCTCTTTCTGGATTTGTTTCACTAGAAACAAAGCAATGAGTCACTGCCAGTGACAGCCAGACATGCCAGCACTCCTGTTGGGGCTGTGAGCAGTGTATGGGAGCGCTCACATGCGCCCAGCACGGGCTTCTGGCTCCCATTTCCCCTCAAGGGATTCATGTTTGCAGAAAATACTTTTTCAACAGAGAATTCACTCTTCCTGGGGAAGCTGCAGACACAGAGAACATGTGTTGGGATCAGCACTCAATGTGTTTGTTGATGCTGCATGAACTTTGGTAACGCCTTCATGCATTCCAGCATTTGTCTTGTCTCAACTTCTGAGTTATACTTTATGGCAAATACAACACTAAAAAGCTTTCTCAGAAAACATGGAGTAAGGACTGTTTTTAGAAAGACCACACAAAGCTTGGCAGATGGAGCAAAGTTATTTCTGCAAGGTTTATTTTCTGCATAGTTTGTTTTTATTCAGAATAAATGTGAGGCACATGCTGCTTAGTTAGGCTTGTGTGTTCATGCAGTTAATACCAGCACAGGCAGGCCTCCACACTGAAAAACGACAGCAGGAACTGGGAGGAAACAGGAGGGTAGTGTCACAGTGTGCTTATTCTATTCTTTATGCATATCCGAGAGTCCATCTGAAACCACTCTTGGGTACTAACAGCCAGTTGGGAGGAGGTGAGGTCAGACCTGCTGGCACATTTTGGGGTTCTTTAATTGCACTATGAGCTACACTCAAATGTGGGGTGCACATTTGCAAGTGAACCACTCCTCTGGGATAGTGTTAAGTGGCCAGTGAGATTCAGCACACCAAGTTTAAGTTAATTTAAACAGTGTTTTATGGATCTACATGAAGTTCATCGATGTCTGTTTGACCACCCTAGGATCACAGAATCACAGAATATGCTGAGTTGGAGGGGCCCCATCAGGATCATCAAGTCCAACTTGTGGCCCTGCTCAGGACACCCTAAGAGTCATATCCAATGGCTGAGATCATTGTCCAAACTCTTCTGGGACTCTGTCAGCCTTGGTGCTGTGACCACTACCCTGGGGAGCCTGTTCCAGTGCCCAACCACCCTCTGGGTAAAGAACCTTTTGCTGATATCCAACCTAAACCTCCCCTGACTCAGCTTCCTGCTGTTTTCTTGAGTCCTCTCACTGATCTCAAGAGTACAGAGATCAGTGTCTGCTCTTCTGCTTCCTCCTGTGAGGATGCTGAAGAGCACAATAAGGTCTCCTCTCAGTCTCCTCCTCACCAGGCTATTTAGGATATAAAATAAGAAGAATAAGGCCTAATAGCCTTAGTGGTCCCTTAGGGGGAATAATAATAATATAATAATAGAAAGTGTCTAATGAAAGGCTATAAATTCAATGACTTTGGAAAGTTTTGTCAAGCTTTTACGTTGACTGTGAAACAGGAGGCTGTGAGGACATCTTGAAGAAAACAGTCATGAACTGGCAGGGTCCGATTGATAGATTTTTTTTTTCAATTACTCATTTGCATCTCAGGTTTTACTTCAGTCTTGATAAGTGTGTCTTACAGCTCAAGTGGGGTATGTTGAATTCCTTTGTGAGCAATTGCCTGAAGAAAATAGTAGGTATTCACTAGAATGACATTGCAGAATGTGCTAAAATTCACCAACATTCCCATGAGCTTTTCACTTCAAAAGTAATCTAGAAAAGAAAATGGAAATATTTGAGGCTTGTGTTACAAATAAAGTCTTAGCATCTGTGATGACAAGTATGCCAGGACAGCAATGGAGCATTTGAAGAAGATGCCTGAAGGAATTCATTTGTTGACAGTTGCCTAGTGAGGGGAAGCAGAGAGGCCACCACAATGTGACAGACGTGTGAGGACTTGACAGGGACAGAGTTGGCAGAGCCCTGTGCCTGGTGACCTCCAATAGCCTGAGGTAAATTCAGATGTGTTAGGTGGTTCACTGAGTGCTACAAAGAAGGATTTGAGTAGCTATTTTAATTAAAATAAAACCTAGGGAAGCTAAAATATTTCAAAACTCAGTTGCTTACAGTGAACAGTTAGACATGCTGTAGAAAGCCAAATGTTGCTTCCTAAATCTCCTAAATGACTAAGCATTCATACCATTCACTGGCATCTAACTCCTTCTGTTCCTTATACTGGAGTATGAGCAAGGAATTGTATTTTGCTTTTGATACTGAGTGATCCTCACTCATTTTGGATAGTTCAGTTATCCTGCTTGGAGCAGAAGCTCCGTGACTGAATCTCCTTCCAGTGATTCTAGGGACTGCAACTACTCAGGGACAGAGGAAAGAATCCCAGGGCATCAACCCCTCCCCACAGAGGCCCAGAGCATCCTGTAAAGTACTTTGTGAATTTTATGGATATTGAGACCATCAGTAAATTCACCACTGTGTGTCTGAGATGTTCTAGAGATTACAGTTGTATATCTTGGGACTCCTTTGATAAACCCTTCTCCAAGTTTGCAGATTCTGGCTCAGTCTGTCTGCACACCTCATACACACCCTCAGTCACTACCAGCCCCTGCCAAGCAGGAATGATGCACAGGACTGCAAGCCTAGAAGCATCTCTAATAAACTGAAGCCAATCTTTGAAATGGTTAATTGATGGATGTAATTGTGCAGAGCTCCAGGAAATGTTAGCTGTGCACCTGGTAGTTGTGATGTACAACATCAATAGATGTGCTCTTTGACTGAAGGTGTTTTGTGGTTGTGCATCTTCACCATTGCATGCACCTGGTCCAGGATGAAGCTTGCTGGGGCAGAAGATGGGTCTCTGCAGCTGCTTTCTTGCTTAGGTTACTCAAGAGTGGCCATTGAGTGAGTAGAGAAGGAGCTAAGGGGATAGTGATAAACTCATTACAAGACAGTGATCTCCAGCAGTGTTTGGAAACTGATGGTGTGGCTAGGCCAGGTCCCTCAGATAACCTGTGACCAGGTCACTGCCAGCACTTGCCAGCAAGCTTTTTCTATAGCCAGCTGTTTCAGCTCATGTGGCTCACCTGTCTGCAGTTCTGTTTGCATTTTATGATGTGCGATCATTGATCAGTCCACCATGAGCCTGCCAGTTATCCCAATGATTCCAGTATAAAGAAAGATTATAAAGCCACAAAGCTTACATAAAGCAGGAATCTGAACTCATGGGAGTTCAACTTCTGATGCCAGTGAAACCAAATACATATTTAAAGTATTTTTTTCCCATCTGTGTAGGCCCAGTGGAATACCAGAATAAATATAATTTCTACAACCAAGCAGATCTGTAGTTTCCCTTGGAGAGATAAGGCTTGTGGACAAAGGTTACATTTTAGTTGATCTGTAGGTGGGAGAGACAGACATGAAGTGATTTGGCAGATGCCAAGAGATCAGATCCAGGCAGTAGAAAAGTTTAGCTTTCATGATCTTGCATTTAGTGCATCCACATGGTTTACAAATGCACTCCAGAAGTCAGGGAAATCCTGGTCCAAGACCTCCTATGCATGCTGTGACCCATGCATGCATGCATGCATGCTCTGTCAGGCAGGAAAGCCAAGTCATGATGGGCAGACTTCTGTTCCCTGCTCATGACAACTCCGAAGCTTCTTCCTCTCCCTCCCAGGGCCACTGTTTTCCTGTGACCAGAGTCTCCCTGCTTCCCTAAGTCCAGGAATACTTCAGAGTTTGGCTTATATGGTGAGCACAATGGGATTTTAGTTTAACCCCTTTGCAGTACTCCAAATACATTACTCAACCAAGAAGTCTTTACTTTTGACGTACAAAACCTGATCTTCCAGATGATGGAAATCCAGGCATACAGAAACCAAAACAGGGTTGATTGAGTTGGAATATCTCTTTCTTCTATTTCCTATACTCTTACTCCCCATGGCTGTTCTTGTCACTCTGATCCAAGGAGAACTGTGGCCTCATAAATGCCCCTCTTTTAAAACACAACAAGTCCCTTGTTTCATGGTCTGCCTCACTAAATTCCTTGTGTTGGCTCCCTGTGGAGTGCTGGCCTACAGTTTGATGTGAATTGCAAGTTTTTTTGTGGATTGCAAGTTTTTTCTTCAAAGATGTGCCACCAAAACTGTGTGGACTACAGTGGGCAGGTTTGCTTTTGCTAGGCTGAGGTGTGCCCATATCACAGAGCACATTTTGTGCACAGAATACAGAGCAGAGCTCATAATATGTTACCTGCATATTCCAGCACACCATACCATGTGCACCTGTGTAAGAAAATAAAAGGAATGATGAGCAAAGTAAATAGACAACATAATGCAAAGGAGTGAAATTTTGTATTTTTCTGCTGAAGGAGAGATGCTCTCCATCAGGGCAAGCAGCTGTGTTGGAAGAGATGTCACAGTGCATTCCTCTGTGTGCTTGATCCTGGTGGAAACATGATTTAGCACAGAAATAGAGCTAGTAATGAAAGAGATGAGAACTGTGAACAAATGGATGCCTGGTAATTTCTACTGTATCTGTTTTTTATCTTTAATATTTCCTGTGCACTGGGAGGAATGGAAATTCATTTAGGATGCCAAAGAATAAAGAAAAACTTCTTTGAATTATTTCCCATCCAGAAATCCACAGCAGAGAATCTTATGTCTCCAAACATTACCTACGTTCTGCTGATGTATACCAGCTAACAGGAATCATGGAGATGTCTTTTGGAAAGAGCTGTTTCAAGGAAAATCAGATACCAAATGAAAACTTGGCAGCCTTTGTGTCAGCAGATGAAAAGTTGCTGAAATTATGTAATGAGTAGCATGAAAATGCAAGTGCTGTAACAGGTGTTACAGCAGAATACTGAGACTGATAGGTTGCTTGGAAGAACAGAAACAAAATTTGAAAGTGGATAAAAATTATTAAGACCATTGTGAAAGGAAGAAAACCCACATGCTTGTGGCTCGGGACAAACAGATCTGGTGCATGATGTAAGTACCTTGGGACTTGAAAGAGAACGAAGAGAGGAAGCATCCCCAGTGCAGTGGATCAACTCCTCTAAATCAGAAGCAGAAGACAGCAGCTCAGGCGGGACCCTTGCCAGACTTTCACAGGCAAGCTGACAGATGGAGGCTGGAAGACTTTTCCAGGGTGGTAGCAGATGCAAGCAGATGCTGCAGTCGCAGAGTATTTTAGGGCTAATTGTATTAGTTTTGACAGGCTTGTTAACAGCTGTATTTCTGGACTTCCTGGGGGAGCAAAGGCCAGGACAGGAGGTGGAGCTGGTAGTTAATTCATAAAGCCATCCTTTTGGAAAGGAGCCTTGGAAGATTTATGCCCAGGGCTGACAAACAGGAGTTCTCTGGCCTTGTCTGGTGAATGAGGCAAGAAAAAGTTAAGTCATTAATCTCAGTCCCTGCAGGGAGACTCAGTTCATAAAGTAAGGTGAGATGGAGGGAAAGCTGCTGGAGGAACTCCTGTTGTCAGGTTTGTCTGTTTGGCCAGAGGAAAGTGGGTGTCTACCTGGTTGAACTGCCTGGGTGTTCATCACACCATGCTGTGTGTGATTCTTTTATTTTTAATAAATACTACTCAGCTTTGTGAGAGTTACCTGGAAACCCTGTTGACTCGTTGAAGAAGATGGCTAGCACAGGGGCAGATCCAGTGGAGTATTCAGGTTCCCTCCCTTCCTGGAAGGGCAGCCAGCGGTGGTCAGGTGGGACCACAGGCTTTTTCTGCAAAGAAGTGACAGCTTTAGGCTTGAAACTGCTGCTGCCCCTGTAAACACAGAAGAGAAGGAAAAGCCTTGACAATAGCAATGCATGTCAGTCGCTGCAGACAACAAACACAGAACACCCACCTCCTGCTTCTCCATCCCTGAGCTGTTTTCACAGAGCTGCTTTTAAGAAACCATGGAGGAGACAAAGAGGCTTAAAGAATAGAATGTCTTTTCAGTGATGACAACACTAATTAGTGCCAGGGTACACCATGTAGGTCGTCTGGTGTGAATCTAACAGTTTACCAGAAATAAAATTATCTTTGGCTTGATGGGAATGACAACACCAGTTATACCCTGCAGCATCAAGTAGCTTTAATCATGGCATCACCCTGAACGTTTTGGGACTGAGTTTCTATGTTCATTAATGTGCCAGGCTTTTCTACTCAGCCCTGCATGTGTTGTGAGTATATCCATCTGTCCAGGGGAGAAACTGCTGCTGCAAGTCTCCCAAGGGCCAAGGGGAATGGATTAAACACAAGCTCTGGCAAAAACAGATCAGTCTGTCTTAAGACAGTTTTATTAGTGGACTTTGAAATTAGTTATTTACCCTTATAGTTTTAATCAATTTCTTTCCACCAGTGAGGAGAAACAAATGTGGATATATGTAAGAAAATAACAGTTTACTAACAAAACTAAATAGCAACAGGGGAAATTAACACGAATAGTCACTAGTTACATAGGTGCTGTAATCTCACTGACTCCTGGGGAGCAAGGGTAAACTCAAAATGGGGGAGTGACACCCCCCCCACCCCCCCCCCCCCATAATTCAGTGCCCTCCTTAGGCAACTGCACTGTCTGGGGACAAAAGGGAGATGGCAGACAAACCCTGGGAAGGAAGGAGCTTAGAAAGGCAGTTCTGGAGGCAGAACTGCTGGTGTAACCCAGACACTCCACCCCTACACTGTCAGCCTTGGGTTCATTGGATGTTGGTGCTGTGGTCTTGCTGCCTCCTGATGAACTTCACCAGTGTTGGTGCTGCTGTTCCCAAGCCATGGGTATGTTCAAGGGAAGAAACCATCTAAACCATCTCCCCAGGCACGGAAAACAGCATCTTCCATCCCATACAGTTCTAGCCCCACAATGCAAAATTCAGTCTGAAACAAGTTTTGATTGTGAAATGCAGCTTCTCAGGTTGCCGCTGTTGTGAGTCCACAAACTTGCCCGAAAATGCCCTCTCTGAAGGCAAGAAAGAAACAAAAAAACCCATGGAGGGGAACTTCTGGCTCGAGCCAGAGCTTGGAGGCATGAGAGCTCTGCTTGGGCACCCTGGCTTTAAGAAGACCCAGTACCTGCTGGCCCCATTTTTCCCAGATAGATGTGGAATAAAATAATACTTTGGGTTATCCACCACATGGTTGCTTCATTTTTTTACCTGCAGGATCCAGCTGGGGAAGAAGGCATGGGACCTCCATGTGCAAACTTCATTTGCAAATTTTTGTCCCTCTGGCTCTATTGTTATTATTTCCAACTAACTTTTTCTGGAGATGTAAGTAGACTTCATAGGTCTCAGAAATGCACTGCTTTTCTACATTTTTTTCTTTTTTTTTTTTTTAAATCAATAATATATAAAAAGAAATCCCAAAACCAAAGCCAAGACCCAAAATCAAGATTCTGAGATTCCACAGAAGGCAACTTTCATCCTAAGGAGCCCTGGTAGCATTCTTTCCTGTTTCTGTATGGCAAATACAGAGAAAATCAAAACAGGACTCGCAAGTGTAAGAAATTTCTTGCCATTTTTCTGTATAAATGAGTACCTAATAAAATACTCAAAATTTTCCTGCTTCATAATTCCTTATTATTGTTTCTCTTGGAGCTTGCTGCTTATATTCAGTTTTTCTTGTAAAGCTGTACTGTGGCTGAACTAAGTGAACAGCTGTGTCAGACATAAACTCCATAAATAGCCAGAACAAGTCTGTGGTTACCCTTCCAAATTTTTGCAGAGGAAATGTATAATTGAAAAGCTAACTGGTAATTTTATTTATCTCAGTGGTTGTTTGGGGTTTTTTTTGTTCCATTTTTCACAATGCAATTTGTTTTAGTTTATTAGCCAGCATCTGGCTTTTTGTCTTGTTTGTGCTATTTACAGAGAAAGCAATCAATGTAGTTTCTGTGCTCTTTTTTGGAAAAAACACTATTTCTGATCTCAGCAGCCCTTATTCCTTAGCTGTTGATATAACCACTGCTGACTGATCTACTGATGCCCACCTTTACATATATATTTTTGGAAAACTTGGGTGAATGACTCATGGAGTTAATGCATGGCCAACTGTAATTGAGAGAAGCTCTGTGCAGAACTGCTTATTAGAGTAGCAAGATGACAGACATTGATACAGGACAATTTTAAAGATCTTGTTTCATCAGTCTTGCTGCTGCAGTGCATAGTTGCATTGAAGAGGGAGAGGTTTGAAACAGTGTCCTAATTCCCCTTGGGCTAAATGTTTTTATTGGACATGGAGGAATGTAAAGTGAATGCATGCTTGGTCCTGTAAAGTTTGATTCAGCTGTCAAGCAGAAGACAGTCAAGTTATATGGTATGTAAAACATCATCATAGAAATCTGAGTAAAAAGTGCCTGAGTAGTGAGAGTGGTGAGGGAAACATATGTGAGTCCTGTTTCTCCCATCTCTTGTCCTGGCTGTAGGTGTTTGCCTTCACCAGGCATCTGCTGGCTGTTAGCAGTCAAAGGTTGTTAGCATCCCCTGGCTTTTGTCATGTCTGCAGAAGCTTGTGTTTGCTCAGGAGCTAGCAAGCCTCAGTGACAGAGCTTTAAACTAGATGTGTCACGGAAGGCTTGCCCTTGACAAACTGTGGGATGACATACCAAGGTTAAAGGGACAGGGTGCAGGTGAGGGTCCTCAGCCAGTGGACCTGAGATGTGCTGGCCACACTGGAGCATATTTGATGCCTTATGGACACAACCCAGGGACTCATGAGGTAACAGAAGCCAAGAAACACCAGTGAAATATCTCAGTGAAATTAGAGGGTATTCCTTCAAGAGGGCAGCATGAGCTGACAGCTCAGCTGAGGTGCCTTTGCAGCACTACACACTTTGCGGGCAAAAAACAGGAGGAGGAGGAAGGCACTGTGCTGCTGTGAAGTTACAACTTCATTGCCATTACCTGATGAAACTTGGAGGGATAAATCCCATGACTGGATTGCCTCTATGGATGGCTACAGGAGATTCTGGTAGTGCATGGAGGATAACTTCTGTAGCCAGGTTACAGACAGCCCTGCCAGAGGGGATGTGATACTGGATCCATGGGTTTCCAACACAAATTAATTTGGGCTGTCAAGATTGGAGGCAGCTTGGGCTTCAATGACCATGCACTGGTGGAGTTTGCAGTCCTGAGGGATATGGGTCAGGCAAAGAGTAAAGTCAGAACCATGAATTTTAGGAAAGCAAAATTCCAGATCATCAAGGATGTAGTCAATAGGACCTTCTGCTCCGAGACACAAGGGAGCAGAAGAAGTCTGGTGGATCTGTAAGGATGCTTTCCATAGAGCACAAGAACTAGCAAAAGCAGGAAAAGTTCAGGCAAGGAAGGCAAAACAGTGGCATGGATTAGTCAGGACCTGCTAGTCAAACTAAAGGACAAGAAAGAATTCCACAGTCAGTGGAAGCAAGGACAGGTATCCAGGGAAGATTATAGGGTCATAGCCGAGTTGTGTAGGAATGGGGTGAGGAAGGCAAAGGCAAAGCTGGAGCTGGCCTTCACAAAGGTCACAAAGAACAAAATGAAGAGCTTCTACAGGTGTGTCAGCCAGGAAAAGAAGGCCAAATAAAGCATTTACCCCCTTGATAAGCAAGGCTGTGA
Source organism: Cinclus cinclus (assembly GCF_963662255.1). Lineage (NCBI taxonomy): Eukaryota > Metazoa > Chordata > Aves > Passeriformes > Cinclidae > Cinclus > Cinclus cinclus. Next base: position 15,354,047 of record NC_085084.1, on the reverse strand, counting down.
AACTGGTAACCAGGATGAGGAGAAGGCTGAGGCACTCAAAAATGTTTTGACTCAACCCTCACTAGCAGCTTCTCTTCCCCACACCTCTGGAGTGAATGGACTATAAAATGTTGCTAGGGGAGCCACATCCCTCAGAGAGAATCAGGTTTGTGACCCCCTGAGGAACCTGAGCATACCTAAGTCAATGGGACCTGATGAGATGCATCCCAGAGTCCTGAGGGAATTGACCATATTGTTGCCAGGCCACTCTCCAAGATACTCAAGAAGTCATGTCACTCAGAAAATGAAGAATAAAGTTCAGCTTTCCTGTATTTGCACTCTTACAGCCTCTTACACTGCTTAGGGCTGTATCTACCCCCTGAGCAAGTAACTGCTGGAATTATATACCTGTGTTTCTTTGTCATCAGGCTTTTCCTAGAGTTTTGTGACTACTCTCATCTGCCTTCCTGTGATTTTGAAGAGTAGCCCTCTCTTGGTAACTCCTGAATGACTGCTATAGATTAACTGTCACGGGCATTTGAAGGAGGATTGCAGCTTCACTGCAAAATGAAGCTGAATGTTCTGTCTTTGAGAGGCTACACCACTGTGCATTCATCAAATTCTCCACAGACTGGAAAATAGCCTTCTATTACTCTCACAAACAAGTGTGGAAAGTTGTCTGCTTCTTTACTCCAAGGGACCACCCCTTTGCCTTTCTTTGCTCTCACAATTACTCTGTGTCAGGCCTTGAGGTCTGCATTGTGAGACCTTCCTTTCTGCATCAGTCATTGCTGTTACTGAAGCACAATTTAGGGTAAAGGCCATTTAGTCAATGCCAGCATTCATTTGGAAGAAATTTAACATTGGCATGTTCTGTGCTTTGTACTGCCACACTCCCTGATCCTGATTAGCAAAGCATTTAAACCTACACAAAAAAAGCTCACATTGATTTCAGTGGAGCCAATTATACATCTAAATTTTCAAAAGAAGCTAAAATTATTAGGTTGGGAGTGAGAGCACTCTGTTTCTGGAGAGTTAATGAATATGTAAAGTTAATAATTTTAGAAAAAGCAACCAATCTCCAGCCCCAGTTAAAAAGGGAGTTCATGATCTTTGCTCTTGTACCTGTGGTGAATCAGACAAAGTGCATAACAAGTGAGCAAGTGCACAACACACAGACAGCAGAGTCAAATTTACACTGACATAATCATCCCGATTGGAAATTATAACAGGTTTTCTTTTAAACCAGTATTTTTGTAGAAGAAACCTTAGTCTACATATAATTAAGTTTTAAAAACCTGGCAGCCATTGAAGCCTCATAGCTGGTAATTTGAACTCTTCATGTGAATGTATTTTCCTATGTCAATGCTAATGTGTTTCTGAAAAAGAAAAAAAAAAAAGATTACTATTATAAGAAGGGTCTGTTTTCTATGGGGTTTCTCTTGAAGTAGAGACAAAAACAGGGCTGAAATCTAAACTGAAATTGCCAGGCATGGATTCTGAATTGTAGGTTTCTTTGTAAGTAAAATGATCCAGATTCAGGCTAGCCTGAAAACATAGATTCTTCATCTGGATAGGATATTATCAATTACATCAATTAAAACCAGATGTGCAAGAAACATTTGACTTTTGATAGAGTCTTGGTGATCTCCCTTTATCTTCCTGTGAATAAATATGCGTATCTTGGGCAGGCATATGTCAGCAAATAAATGCTGTCTGTGCTAACTTGTGTCAACTAACTGGATAAATGCATGAAAGTGGATGCTATGGACTCCCATGTTATGTAGTGGCAGATTAAGTATTTGGCACACACATTAGGTGCCTGCTTTTAAATACTTATTCCTGTGTTTATTTTTCTTTCAAATACTGCTGCAGTAACAAGTTACTTGTACTTATCCAGTGATTTTGTATCTTTCCTCAGCAGACTAAAACCAGACAGTAGATATAAAGAAAAATTATGATAAGAGGCAAAACAAATTCCATTCCCTAAAAAGGGAATTTTTCTGTATTTGCACAGCCCCTTACACTGCTTAGAGCTGCAGCTATCTCCTAGCAATCATTTATCTTACCCCAGTTAAACAAAATGAGCAGTACAAATGGGTTGCTGGGCACTGCATCTACAGGTGAGGAAGGGAGCAGATGCAGGGGGATGCTGTAACATGCAGTTCCCAAAGAATCAGGTGCTGTCAGAGTGACTGTCTGCTCCTGGCATCTTTCTGGGCATCCATGGGAGTGGACTTTGGGAACCTCATAAAGCAGATCTATACCTGTGCTTTGCCTTGAGGGGGTGATGACCCTCCATGCAGATGATTTTTTTCCATTGAGAATACTTTTGAAAAGACAACAAGCGAGCTTCTGGAAAGCAACCCCAGGGTGTCTTGGTAGAGTGGGAAGGTTCAGGCAGGAATTGGGAGGGGATTTTTGTGCCTCAAAGGCAAGCAATGTATTTAAGGTCAGTGTGACTGCTGGCATTTCTGAGTTATCCAAGTACTACATATGCATGGAAACTGACAAGCTCTGTGGTCAAGTGAGATGAGATTAAAGAAGTATATTTGGAAAGTGTGATGTGCTGCTGGGTAAAGGGCTAATTTGACACAGGACCTGACAGCACTTTTAACTCATATTTACAGCTCGAGTGACGAGAATTACTGTCAGAAATGGGATTTGTCTAATATGCATTGACACTAGGTTAGAAGGATAATTTTCCTGATGGTCTGTGGGATAATGTTCCAGACATGGGTGTCCTAGTTTATCTTATTGGTTTGTTTTGTGGTTTTAAAATAAATTTTTATCTTTAAGTTTTTATTTCTTGTATCACTTGTTTCTGGCATTCCTTTTCCAGTTTCTGTGACTCCTGTACTAGGTCTGTAGTAAAATGTGACTCCGTTTTACTCTACTGATCTTGGTTTTGATGTCTTAGTAGAGCCTCCAGGACCATCCTTATGCTTCACTGAAATTTATTTACTGTTGCCTCATTTTTCTACACATTGTTTCTTTTGCACTTTTTTTTTGCCTCCTCATGCACTTTTAGCTTGTCATTTCTAAATTTCATTTTCAGGTATTTCCTTGCATTTCATTTTTATTCAGAAGGCTGTTTTAGACCTTGCCCCAGAGGGTAATTTTAAAATAATCTTGGAGTGCTGGTGTTTAAATGCTGCTTTACATTTCACAATTTTTTGAATCAGCAGACTTGAACATGCTAATTTTACTACTTAGAAGTGTCCTTCTAGTTTTATTCTTTGAAACCAGAAATGTTTTGCGAGTTTTTAGCTGCAATGTCTCATTTTATGTATTGTTTTTAAACATACATAAACATAAAAAGTTTTGACCTATAAAGCAACTAAATACTCCTGCAAAATATTTATATGTGTACAAATTGTCCTGGCAATCAGATTGTCTATCTACAGATATCAGTTCCAAAGGGTACTAGTTAATAATCTGCTTTACACTGATAAAATATCTTGTCTCAAAATTTCCAGTAATTTAAAAATTGTGTTTAAAAATGGTAGGAGACACATGAAGTCTCATTTGTGTAAGTACAGTACAATATCAAAAGTTTAAGTGATTTAACAGATGAGTGGTGGTCTCAGCCTCCTGACCTTGTCCCTAATCTTTCCTTCCTAAATTAGTACTTTTTCCAGGGATGCAAATGCAAGGTCTCTGGCATTTATTATTCTGGTGTGTGTTTGTTCCCAGGACATTACATTTCTGTGGATACCTCTTATGAGGGTGAGAAAGCAGTGCTGACCAGCCCTGATCTGTACTCTGAGGAATGGAGCTGTGTCAGACTGATCTATCAGATAGCAACAACTTCAGACACCTCACCTGATCCTGCCAGGCTCAACCTGTACCTGAGGCAGGAAGGACAGAGTTTTGATCGTTTGCTGTGGTCAGCCAAGGAGCCATCAGACAGCTGGCTCATAGCTAGCTTAGATTTAACTAACAGCACAAAGAAGTATAAGGTAAGTTCTAGAAGATGTCACAGGCTTTCTGGTGCGTATGTTTGGCTGCACAAACTTCTTTTTTTAATATATGCAAACTTATTTTGAGCCGCATTCTTGGCTTTCATTTCTAAGGCTGGCAGGACAAGTCAGCTGAGCACTCTGTCCCTAGCACCCATGAGCAGCTCACAGAGACACACAGCCAGCTGAGCCCTGCCATGAGGATGCCTCATCTCCTGGTGTCCCAGCAGAGCTGCTGGTGCCACGTGGCAGATATGGGAACTCCTGGCCCTGGGTCTGCAGCTGCACTCACTTATTCCTGCCCTCTGTGCCTTTCTGGAGGGAGTCAAATGCTGACAGAAGAGTATTTCTAACTCAGAAACCATCATGTTGCATCACTCACAATAACATCTTGCATAACCACAGCTGAGGAATATGTAATTCCATACTCTTAAATGAAGTGTGGGAATTTTTTGCCTTGTCTCACTGTCCTTCAGCATGACTTCTATGGTTGAAGAAGAGCCCTGGCTTCATCTTTAATGCATTCTGCCAAACTCAGCAAAAGCGCACCTGACTGTAAGGACAATGGTTCCCCAAAAGACATCTAATTTGTTCTCCTGTTTATCCTGTTTAAGTATTCAATGTACTCATGAAATTCTAAAATTGACAGTTTGGTTTATATTGTGCAGCTTGTACTGGAAGGTGAAATAGGACAAGATAAATCCACCAGTATAGCAGTTTTTGAAATCAAAATAACTCCTGGATATTGTATTGGTAAGTACTCTCCACTTAACTATCATATTCTCTGCATAGAAAAAAATGCCTTGTTGGCAGTTTTAAAACTAGATGGAAGGTCTGGGTTTTCAAAAAAAAAAAAGACAATGGCTTTTTCCTAATTGAAAAGTACACTGCCATATTCAATACCAATATTTTTTAAGCTAAGAGTGCACAAACTAGTAAGTGGGATTTTTTTCACCTATCTCTGTGATATATATATATATATATATATATATATATATATATATATATATATATACACACACACATAATATATACAACAATATAATTCCAAATCTATTTATTGTTCAAACAGGAACAACTGTTACATTTTTTAAAAGCTTTGCACTGCTTCAAATACTAGACATAACAGCTGAAGATTATTTGTGCTGTCTGCCTGCTCATGGCTTCCTTACAGTGTCATCTTGAGGCTGCAGACAAAAAACTCTGTTGATATGTATATTTACACTTACTGTCATTTCCCCATGACATTTGCTAAAATCTCCTAATGAAGTTCAAAAATTCCAGTATCTAGGAGGCTGGAGACCTTTACATTTCTGGAGAGCTCTGGTGGAGTCCAGCGAAGTTGTCACAATTCTTTGACTCTGTCAAGGAGACAAAGCAGTTGCATTATTGTTACAAAATACTTATCCTGCTTTGCTTCTGGCCATCCCTGATTTACAAGTGAAAGTTCTGTTTTGACTATTTAGTATGAGGAGGTGGTATATTTAAATCTGATTTATTTGCTTCTAAATTACAGCAGTACTATTCTGGCAAATGATGAAAAGAGATTGGTCCAAGGAGGATGGAAATGAAAATTTTATCAAAAATTTATTTAAAATTGTGGCTAGGTTTGCTTCTATTTATTATGAGTCCTTAAATGCTATGTCCAGTTTTATAAATACAGGTGTTATCTGCTCTGCCATATGTGAAGTGAGGCCAGTACTTAGCAATTTGCTCTTCCTATTTCTGTAATGAAAATGTGTGCACTCAGCTGGTGGTGTCTGCAATTGCAGAATGTGACTTTGAAGAAAATCATCTTTGTGGCTATATGAACCGCTGGAATCCTAACGTCAACTGGTTTGTTGGTGGAGGGAACATTCGGAATTCTCAGTCTATCCTCCCCAAAGACCACACACTTAACAGTGCACTGGGTAAGGAACAAATATAGAGCAGAAATACAGTGGAAAAATCTGAGTCTGTGATTCATGTATGACTCTCATACTGTGAGTTATTATTATGTGAGTTCTTTCCATTGTGGGGTTGGGGTGGGGATGGTAAGAGTGATTTATGTGAGAAAAAAAGGGGATTAGAAAGAGGTTGGGGGATTTTGTAGAAGTTCACACAAAATTGCCTGTAAGCTTTATAATAAGTTGTTACACTCTTTGCTAGGATCCAAAAGCAAAGAGTTACTCAGAGGTAAGGGTAAAATTTTAGAAGTGAGAGCTGGAAAATTTCTAAAAAACTTTCTATATTCTAAATGTATGGGCTACAGTAAGTTTTAGATTCTTGTACTGCTGCTCTGTACATCTGGCAGGGGTTTTCTTTTCAATGGCTATTGAGAAAATTGAGTAGGAAAACTAAGGCTTTCCAAGCATGTTTTAATAAACATGCTTAGAGAATCTTGGGTTAAACTGTACAGTTTAGAAGTTCTGTTTCTTCCACTAAAATGCAGTGCCATTAGTACACCCCCCACCAGAGGCATAATGCTGGGAAGAATTATTGGAATTTCTGCACTTACCTTGTATGAAATGCTTGTCCTGGACACCTTGGTCAGGGAAGGGGTTTTTTACACAGCAGTGAAGAAGGGTTGTGGGATAACGTCACCTTTGCACAAAGTAGCACAGCAGATGGTCAGGACATCTGGCTGCTGCTGTACACTGTGTGTCTTGTGTGGCATGATGCTTGTGGCAGTGCAAGGAATCACATCTCATGAAATGAGGGTTGATCCTCTTTCCTTAACTCATGCCGCTGTGCCTTTTTATTTATTTCACAATTGTGTGAGTTGAGTACAGAGTGTCAATCCATCTATCACCCCCTGGCACTGAAATGCTGGTCAAATTTTGATGGAAGTCTAAACTTGCCACAGCAGACTGTGGATCAGTCTATTAAATAAGTACTGTGACAGGAAATGCTCCTGGCTGGGAGGGATGTGTTTTCTTGTAGCTACAGCATTTCTATTTCATACCAAGCCCTTACTGCTGACCATTTACTGAGAAGACCTTGAGAAGCCTAAAGTCACTGAAGAGCCTTCTTTTTGCAAGAATTGGGCTGTGAAGTTGCATCATCCAGGGAGATCATAGCTAAGCAATAAGATGTGCTAAAACGGCAGAACAAAAGTGAAGGTGACAACCTCACCTTCACAGCAGGCAAGTATTGCTGAAGTCACCAGTCCCTGGCAGTGGCAAATCTGGAGGACACCAACAGCCAGGCAAGTCTTTTCGCCTCCTTCCACCAGAGTGAAGTGAGAAGTGACATCTAAAGGTCTGAGACTGCTGTGTGCTAATTAATGTAGTGGTGCCCACACAAACTGAATGGCACAGTTTGCAGTGCTCATGCTGAAGTACCCCACCAGTCTGACACTTCAATCTTCTCCAGGCTTTCTACTTGTGAAGACCTGATTTTTTGTTCATCAAATACTGTTTGATGCTGTGTTTCTGGGAGTGCAGAAGAAGAAAAACTACAATGCACAGCATGTTTGTGAACACGGATGTGCCCCGTTTAAATTAAGATAGCACTCCAAAAAGTCGAAGTATTAGAAGCTGTACCCTTAGAAAATCCTGCTGGTCATATTGGCTCATATTTATGATGGGAAGGTACTTTTCTCATATATAATATATTTTTCTGTTCCTTAACATCTCCCAGAAATCTTCTTTAAGGATTTTACATAAAAACTCCAGTCCATGAAGTAAAAAGAAGACATTTCTAAACCAAATCCTAGATACACTGATCAGATATGTACGGACTAAAACCTATTTGACAATAATTTGATATATTAAATGAACTGCTGTGTAAAAGGTGAGAAAACACATGGCTAATAATCTTGTTCATTTACATGGATTGCTTCAGTAAAAGTTGCACTTGAGAGAGACTAAATGCTATACCAAACTGTTGGGAAGCAGGGAGTTTACACAGTTGTTGCACATTTTTCCATTTTTATGAATGGATCCCAAAGTTTGGAGTTTATTAAGTTTCAAATACAGATAAATATATTACTTCTAATAATAATAAAAACTTAAAAAAATAAAGAGCTGAGACTGACTTTTTTACCAGTGGTGTCTTAGCCAAACAAATTTGGGTTGCCCATAGGATGAAAAGAGAGGAAAAAAACCGTTTTAGAATTACTAAAATTTTCCAGAAAGCAACCATTGTTGGCCAGTTCATAGATATATATGTCTAGTCCCTGTTCATCTGCTGACACTTCTTGTACGTTGTTTTTTTTAAAAAGTGTCTTTATTCCAAGTTTTTTTCTCCTTCTAGGTCACTACATGTACGTGGACTCTGTTTACGTCAAACATTTTCAGGAAGTGGCCCAGCTAATCTCACCAAAGACCACGTCCCCAATATCTGGCTGCTTATCTTTTTATTATCAACTTAAGCAGGAAAGCAACATTGTTTTTACTGTTTACCTAAGAGACACGAGTGGCTTTTATGAAGAGATCTGGAAAACAGACAGTACACTTAATGCAGAGTGGGCACTGGCAGAAGTCGACTTCAATGCGCCATATCCCATGGAGGTAAAGCAATCCTTCCTGCACAGTCCAGCTGCGACTCCCAGGTTGCCTCAGACATGAGTGCCAGCTCAGGCTAAGCCAGGAACATGGCAGGGATCATCCAGTATCTGAGAGATAGCTGTAAAGATGGTGGTGATCTGTGATTTCCTTCACCCTTTGCCTAAAGGTCAAGGAGGGATCACTTTCCACATTCATGCTTGATTTTGAAGACAGGTAGTGTAGTGGCTTTAACAGAGTACCTTGGGAGGTTGTACAGCCTGACTGATGGAAGGCTTTTTTAGTTGCTGAATAATATCAAGGTTCTCTCAGTTCCCTATTTCTGTGACTCTATGATCCATTTTTGAGGATGCTGAGTATTGTGAAATAATGCATAATGAAAATACTGAAGAAGAAAACTCAAAAAGAAAATTGAGGTCTGTTCTCCACCTTACTTAGATCTTGCAGCTCCTGAGAGTCCAAAGAGTATAGTAGTCCTTAAAAGTGAAAGACAGCTTTTGATGGTTATTATAATGACTTTCAAGAATGTCAGAAAAAATTGAATATTTTGCTCCCTAGTGTTTTCTAAAAAATACCCCAAACTTAGAAGACTGAAATAAATAGCTATTACATACACATATATATTACATGTATATTTTACATATATATGTAATTTTACACATATATATGTAATATCTATACACATATACTCTCTCCATACATATTTGCTTCTAATACATAGATTACAAATAAATTCTACTTGCTTTAATTCTACCTAAGTTATTTGCTAATTCACCATAAACCTGTTTCCAGAAATTATTAGGAGGTAAAACTAATTTTCATGAGATGTTACATAGCCCTTTTACACTTTATAAAGTCAGTGATCATCCATTTAGATTATCAGACTTCACAGGAAAGGAGGGCAGCTCTCATAAGGCTTCATCATACAGAATGGTAAGTGAATTACTGATTCAGTAAATACAAACTAAAAGAGGAAAATCAGTCCTTGCACTATTGATGGAAATTAATTAATGATCACTTAGATCTTGGTAATAATGTTGTTGAGTTTGTGAAAATATCGTCTTATTTCCTGGTCGCATTCAAAAATCTGTCCAGCATGCTGGAAACTATCCATACAGGAATAAATAACAAAACACAGGATGTTGTACCACTGGGTGAATACACAGGGAAAACTTGTGTTCAGCAGGGTATGTAACTTCAGCTCTCTCAGTTAAGATTTTAAAAGATTTTTAAAAAATTTAAAAATATTGTCCAAGAGGGAGACACAGATAATTAAGAGTATGAAGAAGTTACATTAATGAAATAACAGTTTTCAGCCTCTGTTAAGAAAATATGAAAGTAGAATATGGTAGAAGTTCTTTAGAGTCATGAAGGACACAGATATTAACTGTTCTCTGTTTCTCAAAATTTACATTGCTGTTCCAAATTCTTAGTTACCATATAGGAGTTTTAAAATAAAATGAACAGAGGGTCTTTTCATAGATGACATAACCATAGACCTCGCTTCCACAACGTATGGTAGATATCATTATTAAGATCAGTTAAAAAAGTGATTAGAAGAATTAATGGGAAAGAAAGAATCCGTCAGGAATATAATGTAAGGGAAGAAGAACTTAAGGCCTGTCATTGTCTTCAGTTCTTTCTGTAGGTGCTCTCTGCTTGAAAAAAAGACACTGGGCTAGACAGGTCTTTAATCTACTCAAGGAATTGCTTTGTAATCTAACACAGTAATTGTTTCAGATATAATTTAATAGAAATTTTATTAAACCTTAACACATAAATTATTTGGTTGTTTCAAGAGGGCCTTCCTCTTTGTTTCATCTAGCTAAAGGAGATTGCTCAGGATTCTTTCACTACATCTCCTAGTTTGCCTCCCACCCTCAGGCACAACATCACAGGCATTGCTTTCACTGAAAAGAATCTTGCTCTGAAAGCATTTGCCTTATTTCCTTGCTTTGTCCCTGGGGTTGGATTTCAAAGTTTTCCTGTATCTCAGAGCTTTGATACTTAAGAGAGATTTTAAGACACTTCCTTAAGAGTTATAGATGGTCCTCCACTTACTTGAGGAAATTATGTCCCCTGGGAATGACTAAATACAAGCACTGTTTGATCTTTTTGGTAAACAAAACACAGCAATAGCTTTTCTGGTTCTTAAATAAATTCTGTATAGGAAATCTTCCCTGACAGCTAATGCCAAGTCATGGGTTTTGATGTCCGAGGATGTTTACAGAAAATCATAAAATTTAGTATTTTAACAGCAGAGTAATGAACATGGGGGGGTTTTAGCTCTTGATCCAGACAGATTCTAGATAAAACTAGAATTCTAGTCAGTACAGACTGATGATTTTGAATAGTGTTTTTGTATAATACAATGGCAGAAGCATCTTTAAAAGTGGTGCTTCATAAAGCAGCAGAAGAGCTATGTTCCCTTTGGTGTTGCCTTGACCTTGAGTGAGCAGTGATCTACTGCCAAGGTCAGGCTCTGCTTTATATTTAATTATTAAATTAATAATTTAATTTGCCACACTGTATGACATGTGCTGGAGTCTGTATGGGACATCCAGTCAGAATTCTGTATTTCAAAGATATGTACCAAAATTAACCCTGAGTATATGGCAGATGAATAACAACTTATTACAATTTCTAGGTAATATTTGAAGTTGCTTTCAATAGCGCCAAGGGAGGTTATGTTGCCCTTGATGACATTTCGTTCTCTCCGGTTTACTGCAGCAATCAGACAGGTATGATGAGCTCTTACTGCTATTTACCTCCCTTGTTTTCCCCTCTGCCTTGATCCTCAGAACTGTCTGTCAGTATTTGCAATTTTGGTGCTGCTACCTTCTCAACTGATCAGCACCACTGGGGTCCTCTTCCTTCAGAAGACATAACAACAGATAACACTGGTGCCATTCATTTTTTTTCAGAAACCAATCCTTAATGCTTCCTTTCCAAAGACCTTGCCTCAGGGTTATGCAGCTGGAGTGCTGGACTGAATGCTGTATTTGTATCACTACGGGTTTTGAGAAATTACCACTTGCAGGCCTGTCACAGAAGAAGGTGGCTTTTCCCAGGTGTGATGGTATGAGGAAGAAAATGTCCTGGGCTTTTCATTAGTGCCAGTGTTGGCATTCTTCATGCCACATGCCCTGAGATGTTGTTCACAGCAAAAACAAGAGCCATGCCTCCCTGCCTTCACTCTTCCAGGAGGTATTACTCATGTCAAGCAGTGTGTTTCTGTCAGGTATTTGTTAGGTTTTCACAACTACAGACACCAGGTGGATCCCTGGGACCTCAGATGGAGAGGAACCTGGGACAAAGGACTGTCATTTGTGAATGCAGCCTCTTAAGTAGCTGGTTGCAGGGGTTTTACTCTAGCACTAAAGACTACTCAAAAGTACATTAGTGGTTTCCCACTGATGCCATCTATTCCTTTGGTCATAAGTATTAATTTTTTGGCTAATTCTTTAAAGGGATCAATGGAAAAGAGGCTGTTTTTTCCCCTTTTTTACCTCAGTGTATCTGCTAGCTCTGCCTCCACTGCTGAAGGAGGTAGATTCCAGATACATTAATCATTAATAATCCACACCTCCTGGCTGAGTAAATCCATTGTTTCATTATCTCCTCAGTACTTTTTTGGTATTTGCTTTATTTTGCAACAAAAATCCTAGGTTATGTTTGCAATTTTCAGGGGGTTGGAGCTGCTGCTTTTCTGTTTCTTCCATTTTAATTTTCAGACAACTTATATCTATTGAGAAATGGGATACATTTTATTGCATTTTCTGCCCCAATAAGTGAAGTTCAGATCTAATCTGAATGGTTTAGAATATGTTCTGAATATGATAGGTTCATTAGAACTCCACCTACTAACTTTGATTTTGAAGGTTGGTTGTGTGTTTGTTTTGGGGTTTTTTGTTTGAGAAATGAAAGTAAATTATTTGCTTTATACTTAGTTGAAATACAACATATACTGTTTGATCCTTCAGACTTACGAATTTTTGTCATCTTCAATTCTTCTAAGTAGAGATGTTAAAAAGCAAGGTCTCTCCATTCTCCTTGTATTTGGCCATAGCAATATATATATAACAGCACTAAGTTTTTTCTTTATTTTTTTTCTGGAAGTTTTGTTCAACAAAAGTCTTGATGTTAGCCAAATGGAGGAAAAGGTACCAGAGTACTAAACTTGCTCAGCAAAGGATGAATCAGAATATTAATTTAGTGCTACATGGTAGTGCTTCACCTGACTCTTTTTTAACTAGGGAAGCAGAGGTGGGAAGGTATGGCTGTAGGAAGAATAAGACACATAGGCAGGGCTTAGATTTGGCTATCTGAGGCTGAAAAGACCTCAGGCACCACTCCAAAGCCAACAGTTTTCTTCTACTAAAGCTGACTGCCTGTGTACCTGCCCCTGCTGGAAAAGTTCTCTGAGTCTCCATGCAGAAGGGTAATGTGTGCTGCTGCAGAGTGACGTACACAATGTCCTATGTCTGGGCTCCTGGCAAAGCCAAAATTTGCATGATAGCTTTGGGTTGTGCCCCTCCATCCCCAAGCACCTTCTATAAGGGGATGGTGAGACCTTTTAAGAAGTAGAAATGTTTTACTTATAAGCATGCCTTATGCAGGAGGGTCACATTTTTTTCAGACTAAAGCAAGTCCTGATCCATGAATTCCATACTGCAGGTTGAGAGAGAGACATCAGCAGGGCTGGGGGTCTTAGGTTTGCTTCTAATCAACTTTATTATAAACAGTTCAGCTTTCATCACTGCAGTGTTAGCACTATGTGAGGCAAGATCCAGAGGAAAGTAGCCATGAGGTGGTACAAGAACTAAAAACAATTTTGCTTACCTACTTACACCATGCATGTGCACACACAATACACATAACTATAAAAAGTATTTCTAAGAATTTTAGAAAAGATTTTTTTTCTAAGATTTTTAGAAAAACACTAAATATTAATGTTCAGTGTGCACACAGACACACTCATTTTATCCTAAAATGAGGATTCATCCTTGAATGATGAAGCAGATGAAAACAAATGGTCTGAATATCTTTATGAATATCCTGAAGTAAGAACCTGGTCTTAATATCTGTAGCTTATTTGTGTTTTGGGGGGGCTATGAAGCAGGTTTTCTTCTGGCTCCAGCAAATAATATAAGAATATAAGACCAACTTAGAATAGAAATTTGATAGTTTGATTTCATCATGGCTATGCCCTCTATATGTGTAACATCTTTGCACATGCTTATCTTCTGTAAAGAAAAGCAAGATGTACCAAAGTATGCATTGGCATCCTTCTGCATCAAATACCTGTGCTTATCACACTGTACTCGTCCTAATAGAGCATATGCATCTGTCTTTCAGGAACTCCTTTCAATCCTGCCAATGCAGGCTGCAATTTTGAGGAAGATCTGTGTAATTTTTACCAAGATCACAAAGATGGCCCAGGATGGAGCAGAGTAAAAGTGAAGCGCAATGTGTATAGAGCAGGAGATCATACTACTGGATTTGGTGAATCAAAAATGATTTTTCCAAGAAGAGTCAAACTATATATAAATGTTATATAAAAGGTTATATAAAGGTTAACCTATTGTATCATTGTTCATTCTGTTAAATAATATCATGGGCACAATGGTTAGTTTGCCTCACTTCAACTCTCTGCCATTAAAAATCAGTGTTCACAGCTTGGTCTTGTGTGGAACTCCGGCTGTGCTTCCCCATGTGTAGAGGAGGAAGGTCACCTACTGAATAGTCAGGCAGGGCTGCAAATCTGATAATCTTCACTATACTGCTCTGTAGTTGCTGGAGGGATGAATCCACAGAAATATGAAAGTATATGTAATAATAGGTTAATGCATTGGTTTTAGAGAGGAAAAGTGGCCTTTTAGCTCATCTAGGCTTGGGATAGTTGGTGTTTCTAAGGGAAAACAGAAATATTGTGTAGTGAAACCACATGGTGAAGGGACTGTTACTAAGTTCTGAAATTCAGACATCTCTCTGTGTAGAGTATTCATAATTATTAATCATATGCACTACTGTCTCAGCTCCTTATACCTGGTGCAGGGCCTTGTGCCCCACCCTCCATTCTTTTGTCTCACAGTGGTAACCCTGAAAAGGCCAGTTTTCCAGTGAGGCCAGCAGGCCAGGGAATTTTTCAGGATAAATTTGATAAGTGCTTATTTCTTGTAACTTAGCCATACACCAGTTTAGCTAGAAGCAGACAGGATGCTTTTGGAAAAAAATGGTTATTTCCTGTCAGAGTGTCATAATCTACTTCTTGCCAGTTGGAACTGTTTTTATAACCCGTAAGTCTGATACAGCAACAGAAGCTGCTTTAGCAGCAAATCAGCTGTGCTAATAGCATATTAAATACAGTAATTATGCTGTCTTGCAGGTTATTACTTGTTGGCAAACACAAAGTTTACATCACAGCCTGGGTACATTGGACGTCTGTATGGCCCGACCCTGCCAGGAAACTTGCAGTTCTGTCTCCGTTTTTATTATGCCTTATATGGGTTTTTCAAGATGAGTGGCACTCTTGCAGTTTATATCTTTGAGGAGAATCATGTCGTTCAAGAGAAAATCTGGTCTGTCTTGGACTCTCCAAAGGGAGTTTGGACTCAAGCTGAAATCTCCTTCAAAAAGCCCATGCCTTGCAAGGTAAGAGCCAACCCTTCAAATTTGCCAAATTTGGAGAGATCTTCCTTGCCTTCTCAGAGTCCTTTGTTATACAGGGATTGATCCTAAGTGAACTATACCTTCAAAGGGAATTAGTGGGAGATTATACCAGAGGAGTTCTAACAAAAGCCAGTTGTGTCTTGGTTTCTCAGCATGCTCCACATGATCTCATTTTTGTTTGCTTTTTTCCTATGTGAGTCATATCATTGTCATACTCGATTACAGATTTTAATTAATATAAAAAGTACTGGTAAATTCAGGTCAAAACTGGGAACTGATTCTACTTCCCTAAATTCAACTGCTGGGTTACAATATGAAATCAGAAGTCAGTATAAACAAGAGCAATGGACTTGAGAATTTGCAGTGTCTCGTTGGAGAGGTCATTACATTATGTCAGCAAGTTAATAACACATTGGTACTTGACGTCACCTCCTGAGTAAGTCCTTAAGCCATTGTAATTCCTCATCTCCACTCTTGTTACAAAGACTGACTTTTACACAGATTTCTGTAAGTGCTACTTCTGCAGTTGTCCTGATTTCTTTAACAGGGGGCACTTTGCTATCAGTGAGTTGTCTAAGGGGGACCAGATGGATCAACAACATGTTAACCAGAGTGTGACAATATAATGCATATATGAATGGAAGCTTCTATTACAACTCTAAGTATTTCTAAATTAAAGACAAACATCTCAAATATTTTTTCCACTACAAATCAGTTTTTGAAATAACACTAGTTACTGACCATGAAAGGTCTCCAAAAAACAGCTGGCTGCCAAACAGTGTTGACAGGCAAATTTACGTTTAAAATTTCAGTCCGAGTTACTGGGTAGTGTTTTCTGTCAGATACTTGGTACCTTAAAGTTTCTCAGAGTTTCTCATATTCATCCCAAGATATTGGCAGAGAAGTTAAAATGGCAAGCTTATAATTTACTTTTGTCATCTCCTGTCTAGGTATTTCTTTATTACTTCTGGAAAGGTTTAGTAGCTTATGTACCATAATCAACTGCATGAGTAGTGATGACATCTGAGCATGACTGTTAAAACTGATTGAAAGTCTTGGATGCGGCAGACTTTTTAGCATCAGACATTTACATGGAAAATCTTTTCCAGCATGAATTTGTGAAGAACAATTTTTGTTTTTCTAGAAGTCAGGATATGTAAAACAGTTGTAAAGAAGTTTGCCTCACTGTTTCTGAGCCTGAAGATGTGTAGGAGAGGGAGAAACACCATGCTCTGCAGCATGGTTTATTGGCCTCTGGAAAGTCTCAAAAAACTTCTCCGGATGCCTTAGGTCTTGTGCAAGTGGTCCTTCCAATGGAAACAAGTTGCAAAATGTTTCTGTTGAGGAGGCATTCCTCAAATATCACAAAATGTGAGATTTATTGGGCTTTACAGAAGTCAGCGTGTGTTCAGCAAACCATAACCCAGGCACCCCTTAGCTAAATAACTATGTATTTGGCTAGGGGTTCAGTTTATAAGGTTTTCCTTAGACAAACAGAAGAAAATGGGTGAAGTTCTGAAACATATTAATATGGAAAAGTACATCAAGGTATGTTTACAGATGGGAAGGTAGCATAAAAAAGACAGATAATGCCAAAGTTTAAGCATGTCTGCTTAAGGCAGAGGGTGAAAACCTGGTGTAGTTACAGGCTGTCTACTCATAATATTCAGAAGTAGGCTCGAATGAAATTGGTGAACTTGATTCTGGCTTTTCCTTGCAGTCTCATTTCCAGCTCTTCAACCTCAGTACTTTAAAATAAGTCTTTCCATGCTTTATTTTGTTTGCTTCTTCTTTTCCAAGCCAGAAGGAAAAGAAGTATTGCTGTGTGGCACTGTGTAAACACTCAGGTTAGTTATCTGTGAAGATGTGTCTGCCTAGCACACAGTGAAATAGCTGGCAAAACCCACTCATTTCAAGGTAGGGCGGCTGTGGAGGTGCACCAGAGCATGTTTTGGCTGGTGGAAAGGAGTGGTGGGAACCAGCAAGCAAGGGATTACACTTCAGATTCTGAAGGGAGACAGTGCTGAGAAACATGACAGTAGGTTGACCTTTCTTGTCCTGCCACCTGTCCTTGTGTCTCTTGCATCCTCACTCAGGCATCTTTATTTTATCTAACCTGTCCCACAGGCAATGAACCAATCCTCTACCCCCAACCCAGTCCTCATCTCACTCTCAGCTTTGGACAATCCAACTTTTTTTTCCCCTGTAATATTATTCATGTTCTATTCTGTTTGCACTGCTTGTCCCATTTCTTAAAAATTTTAGTTTCTCAAAAACTAATGACTTGACAGAAAATATAGAACTGGCATAAAGACCAGACTCTTGACAATTCTCTGCTCCTATGCCAAAGCCTAGGAGTGTTCAAGCTTTTCACAGATTGTTTTGTTGTTGTTTAATAGGGACAAAATAAACCCTTTTTCCTAGCCTTGTTCTTGGAAATGATGGAACTGTTTTGGACTAAATCTTCAAAAACAAGGCTGTAGCAAGGATCTAGCATAGAAAAATCTGAGCTGAAATCACTGTGTCTTGGCAAAGTTACAGGCAAGTGAAAAACAGTCTTTTAGTGGAGAGAGGTGTTATCAAAATAAGATAGGGCTGCCACCTTTCCTCTAATACAGATGTAGTAACTAATGTGCCCATTTTGTTGTTTTCTGAGATGTATCATATGTAGACTTGGATGGTAAGAAGTTGTAGGCATGCACAGTAGTTTGGTTGAGCACTTTTTGGTTACCAGAAGTGACTTTTGGATTGGGTCAGCCCCTGTGGAAACAGTAAACAGTCTCCTGGCAATCCTTAAGAGCTGGTCAAGTCAGCGACAGTTATGTGTCCTGAATGTCAAAATGATTGTTCAGCCAGCAAACAATTGCTCTAAAATAATCCATTACCCACATGCTTCATCTTTCTTCTATTATGAATACTACTCCCAAAGCTTTAAAAATTATATAAAATCCATCTCATACATTTTCGTTTTGATAGCATATTCATTTGCATCAGGACAATAAAAATATACAGTTTTTCATTGCTTGGTTTCTGTTATGGTTTTTGCAAGTTCTTTTTGAATTAGGTAACTTCAGTCTGGCACAAGCTGATGACTTAACTTCTGTGAGCAGGAAATGTGAAGTTGGCCAGCTGGCTTTAATATGACACCTTGAAAATAAAATGTTTTAAAGACAAGGCAGGTATGATCCAGCTAAGCAAGTCATAAATGCCTATACCTACATATATACATACACAAATATAGGTGATTATATTTATATTTATATTTATATTTATATTTATATTTATTTATATTTATATTCATATTTATATTTATATTTATATTTATATTTATATTTATATTTATATTTATATTTATATTTATATTTATATTTATGTGTGTATGCACACACATACTGCAAATACATATGCTGATAATGCTAGTGAGAAGGTGGGAAATTTAAAATCCTGATTTTCTAATTTGTATTAGGAGCACTGTCTCTCCTAGTTGGTGTGAGTACCTATGATCCTATATACATGCAGTACATATTGATTTATACTGTACCCAATCAGTAAGAGTGGGAAGAAAGAAATGAAAAAAAAATTCTAATGTTTTTTGAAATCACTTAAATCCTTCATGGTTTATTGTATAAACCTCTGGAAGGGCAGCATGAAAACCTAATATGAAATATGTTGATTATTTTCAGTTGATTGAATATACTGAAATTGATCTGCCATGCCAATACATGTTAGAAAAATGTAAGAGCTAACTGAAAGAAAGTTTCACATACCATTTGCATCCTTGAGAAGCTCACATGAACTGTGAAGCAAGAATCTACATTTTAGTACTGTGTGTGTGTGTGTGCATGTCTATGTGGGTAATGGAAAAATACTTCTTCTATGCAACTTCAAAACCAAGTTCAAATACCTAGATTAAAATGAACATTTGAGTTCAATTGGGTCTGCTTTTATCAATTCTGCTCATTCCTGTTCGATTTGGGTTACCATTCTGAAACTCAGATTTTAAAAGCAAACATCTTGTGTTCTTTATCCATCATGCAAGCTTTTGCAATGTTATGTGCTAAAGTAGTGCTTGAACCTCCCAAAGAGTTGAAAATCAATCTTCAGAAAGGTAATTGGCATAACAGTCTATCCTACTTTCATCAGAGTAGCTCTGGCTGCATTTTTGGGTTTTCATTCCTTAAGTATTCTTTTATTACCCTTTGATTTTTTTTTCCTCATTTTCTTTACTTGAGTTCATCTGCTTGCTTTCACTCACCCTTCATAACTAATTTTAGTTGCAATTGTGAGAAAGGATAATCAAGTGACTCAGTGTTGCATTGAATATTTACATGTTTGAAAACAAAGAGAGGACTTTCTCAGAACAACACTGAGAAACTGCTGCTGTGGAGGCCAATAGTATACATACATTTTAAAAAGGATTTTAAATAATCTTGGAAAATAGGCCTCTCAGTGACTGTAAACACAGTGGTTCTGTTGTGACCTCCAGTTGAGCAAATTCTTCAGCTTTTTTTTTGGGTTGGACATAACATGAAAAGCTTTAGTGCTGGTTTGTTTCTTTTGCTGTTTTTCCTAAATATCCCTGCTGCCTTCCTAGTAATTTATGTGAGTGTCTTTGGACCTTTCTTCTCATATCATCACCGTGGTGATGCTCAATGTTAAATTATTCTAGCATTTATTTCTCTTTTCTGGCAAGAAATCTGTGTTTCCTGCTTGTCCACCAAAGTCATAGGTAAATGATTAAATTAATCTTGGATAAACAATGAAATACTAGATTCCTGTGATCAAGTCACTAGTATGAAAAACACAGTTCTCCAGTCAGGGCAAACATCCTCATCTTCACCTCCTCCTCCTCCTTTGAAAAACTCACACTTGTGTCAGATAAAAGAGCTTTTTGGTACTGTTCCAACAAAACCTTTATCAGTCTTCCCAGAATAAAGCAGGCACCCTCAAGAGGTTGGAATAAGCTGCAGTTTTATAGAACAGTCCCTCTGTCATTCCTTTCCTTACCTTTAAAATAAGAAACTTCTTGAAGAACACCAGAAATGCCTGTCTAAAATAAGAATGGTAGAGTTTGTAAACAGTAGGATAGCGCTGCGAAGTGTGAACCTCAGTTCCGGTGGTGCTTGATACATGGTTATGGAAACAGCATACTGGAAACTGAAAAAGTTACTCAGGTTATGAAGAAGCCCCTAAGTGGCTTGCATCTTCA
The DNA here is from genome assembly GCF_963662255.1 of Cinclus cinclus. Classification (NCBI taxonomy): domain Eukaryota; kingdom Metazoa; phylum Chordata; class Aves; order Passeriformes; family Cinclidae; genus Cinclus; species Cinclus cinclus. Next base: position 15,333,738 of record NC_085084.1, on the reverse strand, counting down.
CAGTAGCTAAGCAAGGTAATATGTTGCATGAAATGTTATGTATCTCCTTTTGGTGTCTCTGATCCTTAACAGACAGGAAGCTGTTTGACTGGAATGAGGACAGAGCCCTTGCAGTAGATTTGTGAAAATCTGGGAGGGTGGTGGGGGACAGATGAGAATATTGGTGTCCTGTATGTATTTGTGTGCAGGCAGTATTCTCTACCAGGTTGTGCAATCCAGCAAGAAGAGATCTAGGATAAACACGTGGCACTAGGTTATTCTGTCAGCTTTATGTTTCCCTTTCATTGTTTGTTTCTGCCCTTGGACAGGAAAGGTTTCCAAAATCTTTTCAACTGTCACAAGCTTATTACCAATGTTATCCATTTATGTAGAAGCTTTTATATTAAATTATTTTTCCCACAGCAATTCATTGTATTTACATGGCAAGAATTTGAAAACTTGTCTGGTGAGTGCCATTTGAAATCAATTTAAGTCACAGAAGCTTGCAGATATTCAAATTTTGGCTTAACAGCTTACTTGAGTTCTTGATAAATGAGTTTTTTTTTAATGTTTAAGACAAAGAAATACAAGGCACTTAAAATCTAGTTTCATTAAGCTAGCTATGAGTAATTTGGTCTACACTTAAAACATCTGTATTGAACAGCCCTGAGACAGTCAGAATGGTTTTCCCATCCTCTGTGTGGTCAGTCCTTGGCTTACATGCTTATAGGACTGTTTATTTGCATAACTGACTGAAAAGTCAGGCTCCCTATCTTGTGAAACATCTTGACTGCTTCTTCATGTCAGGTCACACTTTTGTTTCTAGTATTCAAATTATTTTTTGATTTCATAATACTGGGGTTTGTGTCACTGTGAGGAAGTTACAACAGTAGCTTCTCAGAAAAAAAACCCCAACACCTCAGACTCTACTATAATATCTTTCTTCTTTAGGAAATTTAACTTCAAATGTGTCTAAGCAACAGACCGAGTATGTCATTTAAACCTAGGAATATTCATTAGGATGGAATAAGATAAATTACCTAGCTACAGAGGCATAGCTCTCTTTAAGTTTCCAGATTGGCCTGTTTTTATGTTTTTCTTCTGTTTGGCCGATCTGGCTCTCTAACTGAACAAGATGTATATGCTATGGGATAAACAAGGAGGAAAGAAAATACACAGAACATATAGGGATCCAATGGAACCTTCTCTCCTTTTCTCCTCTTCTCAGTCCAGCTCCCTCCAAACCTCCTATAGCAAGCTTCCCCATTTGTTCCTCCTTACACTGGAGGTACCTTGCTGCATGTCCTATTTCTTCTCCTCTAAAAGCAGATTAACTTCATATGCATGTGAGTTTTAACTCACATTCTGCTTGCAGAGTCGCCAAGTGCTAAGGATGAGAAGTCCCTTCTACCTCACCCAGTATCTGCAGCATAACCCACCACGATGTCTTAACCAGCTTCCATAAGCTGGGGCAATGGTTTTGAAGGAAACTGATACCTGCCCTAGCTGTGTCTTGTTATTGGAACAAAAAGAGACATATGAGAGATATGTTTTATTTTTCAGTAACACAGGCAACAACTGCCTGCATTGGATAATGTTTTAATTTAGCCTCCAAAATAGCACGCAAGTCCAAGAATATATGTTACCTAGTTTAAAACAATCAGTATGTTGTTCATCTGCCATGGTCTACAACGAAAATAGCTGAGCACAAAGAATCCCCTATTCTCTTCCCCAAGGCATGAGATAAAGTCATAAAATTTTATTTTGGAAAAATTGACTTGGCAGATATTTTAATTCAAAACAAGAACAAATGCAAACCTTGAGATTAGTTCTATTGAGACTGTAGGAAGGATTCAGAGATCTTACTCAGTGTGAAAGTGAGTAGTTGAGTAAAGTTAGGTAGGTAAAGTTCAAATACTCAAATATTTTACTTTATGACAAAAAAAGGGTATTTTAAACAGAAGAAGAGTGAATAAATTTTACCTGTGAATAAAAATGTTCTAGTACATTGCCTAAAACTCAATTAAGAATTTACCAACAAAGTATATTGAGGGAACTCTAGCCATTTCAGTACTTTTGCATGGCCAATACTGAAAACTCTGCACCCCAGTAGAAGACTCTGTAATTTCAGGCCTGTAAAATTATGAAGTCTGCTCATTGGCGGTGTGTCCCTGAGCACCACAAAAATCAAGTAGAAAATTAGTGAAGCCTAAGATACAGATGGCAAAGCTCAACAAGTTTACCAGTGTCACTGAATTAGATCAATCCTTTGGTTGTACAAAGATTACTGTTTCAATGGCCTTTGAGAGACCATGGTTATTGTTGTGATGCTTTTGAAATGGAGGGGTCTCTGCAGGATCCAGTGGGTAGTTACCTCCCTTACATGGAACAAATTACAGCAATCTAGGAATTAAGAACTTAATCCTGCTCCCAGTGATGTCAATACTAAAGCATTGCTCAAAACATGACTTCACAGTATGGAAATGTTTCACAAATGGGGACTGACTTCACCCTTACATATGTGGTTTTCTGAAGATTCATGGCTTTAGGGCTATGATACATCTTTAGTTCACTACAAATATTCACCAGAATGCATTTATTAAAATTCTGGTGAATAATGTTCACCTGATGTCAGTATCTTATTTTACACTTATTTTAGCTTGTTTTATAATTTTTTTCAAGAGATGCTGCCATTTTTAAAGGATTGCTCCCTGTCCTGTGTCTTGACAATGAACGTACAAAGTATGAAACAATTTTTGTCCTGTAAACCTTGAGGCTAAGATACAGTTCTACAGTGGGAAGGAAAAGAAAAGGTATGGGGTGTAGGCCACTGTACACTGAGCAGTTTTGCATTCTGTGCAGGGGCACTCCTTAACCACATATCAGTAGCAGGTTACAAGGCAGATAAGCAATAATAACCAGGATTGGTAGCACTGAATGGAAGAGTTTCAAAATTTACTCCACCCTCGGCAGCATAATGCATACATGCTTCAAAGTTTATTTATGGTGTAGTTATGCTCTTTTATAAGCAGATGAGTTAATAAATACTACATAGTAAAACAAACTGGCAAAATACAATGTAGGTACCATATTGAAGGTGTTACCAAGCCCAATAGAAGATAACATACTATATAATGCTCTAAAAACTTTTAAAAGCTTTTTTGCATCCACAGGAAACGTCAGTCAGAATTTAATCTCAAATATGTAACTGAGGTGTTGCCCAGAAGATTAAACAGTTAGAAGTGACACTAATCCATCTGCAATCACTAGCACAGACATCACACAAAGGAATTGTTTTGAAAAGTTCCTCCCAAATTATGGTTATAACCTCAGTGCTCTGACAGATGGTTTGGAGTAGTTAGGCCAAGAAAACCACCAGCAGTCTTTTCAAAAAATAAATCCTAATGTGTCTTCTGTAATTCAAAGAGATATATGTCAACCTTGGCAGAAGGGCAACTGAGAGTCTTACAGTTTCTTTACACTTTATTTTATTCTCTCATGAGTGACTTGTATTTTCCATGGCAGAATTAATGTTTACTCAAATCAATGATCTTGGATGTTTTTATTAATCTTCACAAACTCGGATGAACACTGTGAATTATGCATAACATTTCAAGTCTCCTGCTGTATAATATCATGGCACTGAGTCATTTATGAATAATATCGTTTAGTGCAGTAATATCAGTTAATATCTATTATTCTTTCCTTTTTGCCACAACCACTCTTGCCCATCACTCCGCATTACTCTTTCAAATTTATTTTTCTATGGATAAAACCCCCTGGTTTTCAGGATAAGATAGCTGAGGATATTTGAGATGTTCCATGTTGGGTGCTGGGCAAGAAAAACCCACGACAACCTCAATGAGTCGTGTTTTCTCACAGACAAAAAAATACTCTAGTAAAATGAGAATTACATACAGATGTACATAATTTGCCTTCAAAAGTGAGAAAATATTTTCTGTTGATTGAAAACATACATTTAGTCCCCACTGGAATTGACATTTCAGTCATTGGCAGAATGTGCCAAGACAAAGTGGATCCATTATTCCTGTTATGTAGATTTCAAAATTAATTGTGCATTTGGGAAAAACACTAACATTTCAGACTCTTAACAGTGCCAGGTTTTGTACTTGAAACTTTCTTCCTGTATCACAGGTTGTCTTTGTCAGCTGGTGTAAAAGCTTCTGGGACTGTGGACTTGTGGCGCTGGATGATGTTTCATTGAGCTTGGGAACCTGCCAGGCTGCTGGTAAGACCATGTGTATTTGTCATCCAACAGCTGCTATCTTTTTGAGGAAGAGCTCATGATACACATTCATTTTCCAAGCCTCTCTGCCTTCACCTTGTTGCGGTTTCTTCTCTTTTATCTTTTTCTAATAAGAATTGCATAAAGCCTATTTTTGCAAAGTAGCAAGCCTCCAGCAAGGACCAGTTTTTGCTCACAAGGATACTGGCTAACTTCTAATAAATTTCAGTGACTCCAGAGCAGTTGTATATAGGTGAATGGTCCTTTGAGGGTATTAAAATAAATCTACAGTTCAACTGAGTGAAAAGTAGTTTTCAAATGGTCTTTAAGAAGCTAGGAATGGACCCCAGAGCAGTATTTTTCAAAACACAGCATTATTTTTTTTAGATGAGAAAGAAGTACAATTGTGCAAGGCCAATATACAGCCTCACCTGAGCTGCAGTTCTTTGATGAAGGCAGAGAAGAGTCCAAGACTCCCTCTGTAGTGGGAAGAACTGGATGGTTTCAGGAAAACTTTACCCTCTGACATACACAGTCTAACCTCTCTGAACTCACCAAATTTCCTCTTCTGTGGCTTTGTGAAGTTTGACAATACAACGATTGTATCCTAGTTTAAAAAAAAATTCCCATGAGGCAGCCACAATCTACAATCCCATTCTTCTTTGGAATAAAGCCATGCCTTTTCAGTGGTCCTAACAGCTTTTTCTTGACCTTTTTTTGATTGGATTTCATGCATTCAGGCCTACAAAACAGAGAGAAGTCACATGTACAAAACAAGATGCCATTTTTCTAAACTATTTCCAACAGTTGTCTGTTTTGCCTCACTGTAATTTGTAAGTAATTGGAAAAGGAACCAAAGGTGCAGAACTGGTATCTGGGTGTATAGTCATGCCATGGCTTGTCTCTGATGGCAGCAAAACAAATGCCTGAAAAATGCCCCAGAGGTATCAAGGCTTCCTCCTCTTCAAAATGTGGAGGCAGCTCAAAATGTTTACTGCTGAATGACAAATTCAGATTACCTGACAGAAGCTTCCTGGCATGCACATGAATTATACCACCTCTTCTGTGATCTAACAGGATTGAAATAATTAAAATACTCTCATAATTACAGTTCTGTGGTCTGTTGTAGGCTGCAGTAGAATCTGGTGCCAAAGGAACAGAGGGGAGTTAAATGTGGCATTGATTTCAGTTCACAGAAACTCCAGTCTTTGACAAGGCTCATTCATTATGCATGCTATGCACATGCTGGGACTTATTAACCTTCTTGGGGTGCCAAAGCAGTGAAAATTACACTGGTAATTCTATAACAGAATTATATGTCATAGAATTATAGAATTGCTAAGGTTAGAAATGACCTCTAGAGATCACTGAATACAACCATTTAAACCAGAACACCTCATAAGATCATCTAGTCCAAAGCACTGTTGTGAAGACTAATAAACTGTTTTAAAGAATCCTAGGACTAATGAATTCTAGTCACTGAGCCAGACTAGGGCACAGATTTTCCCAAAGATGTGAAGAAAATTAAATTACATTTTATATGACAGTTTGAAGACAGCTTTGTATAAGCTTGTGACTATTGTAAGAATTGCCAGGTAGCTGCAATTGATATCAGCAGGTGAGGAAATGCAATACTTGTGTAATCTCTCCATATATCAGTCTAATGTATTTGATGTTTTAAACTCTCCTTACAGAGTTGTTGCTGCCCAGTCCTGGAGAATGCACTTTTGAAAAAGATGAGTGTGTGTTTACCCAGAAGAAAAGAGGTCGTGGGAGCTGGCACAGGAAGAGGGGTCCAACTCCCACTTCTTACACTGGACCAAGAGGAGACCACACTACTGGGGTAGGTGAGTTAAGCTCCACATTGAACTTTCAGAACAGAGACTGACAGTTAATAAAAAAAACAATTAACCATTTTAAATTATAACTCAGCAGATAGAGCAAGTTTTTACTCTTCTATTCAGAAAAGTTACTAATCAAATGAAGTAAGCACATTCTGCAGGGACTCATGGGTGGTTTTGAGAATATGATGTTTAATGTCAATTATCTGCAGGCAATGTGGATAATTTGGTTGTCATGTCCCAAGGTAGCCTTTTCCTTGGGAGATAAAAGAGCATGAATGTCCAGACCCCATGGAAAAAGCTCCTTCCAAACTCCCAGTTTATGTGACTATTCCCTGAAACTGACTTTAGACTTATTTTCAGTTTATGTGGATCATTAAGTAGTCTGAGAAGTGAGGCTTATATCTTGACTTTAGAACTGATAGCCTTTTAAGCCTTGTCTGGGACTATGATTATTCCTTAGTTCATCTCTTAGCAGCAGGCTGTGCAAGTGGGAACATGAAGAATAAGAGAGATCCCACGAGCCCTTTATCTTGAAAATGTACTCTGCAAGCTCACTAGTGCAAGTTCAAGTATTTAGGCAGGAAGGACTCTCATTAGTAGGATTGCACAGAAAATGTCATCACCACCAACCATAGCCTAAAGCATACCCTCAGATGTACATGCAGCTGTCTTAGAATTCCAATGAATCAATCTCTATCAGAGGGCAATTCCTGGTGCAAGTGCAACTATAGTACATTCTTCCTTTGTATTCTTTTCTGTGCCTATGTATTTCAACAGATATAACCAAGTTTTAAGGGTTCAGGCCATTAATTGGTGGAAGGCAAATTCATGCTCTTCATTCCTTCACTCACCAACTGCAACAAATTGGGGTATGCCAGAGGACTGAGGAGCATCCCCACATCCCATCTGCTGCATAAAGCAACTGTTCTGTTCTGAGATGTATGCTCTGCCAGCAGACAGTGAACTCAGACAATGCAGGGAACTCTTCATGCAGTCCCAATGCTCCCTTTTTGTGGTATTTCCTGCCTGGCAGTCACCACAAGTCTTGGGGGTGAGATTGCCTTCAGAGGGAGAGGGAACTCCCAAGGATCAGTGAGATAGGAAGAATGCTGAGAGCAGCAACAGCAGCCAGTGGATGCTTGAAAGTCTTTTGTGATACTCAAAAGTCCTATTTTCTGCACAAACCCCTAGTGAAGACATCCCCTCTAAGACAGGTCGTAGTTTGGTGGCAAGCAGCAGTCAAGAGAGAGGGTGAAAAGGAAGATTATCTACAGCTGTAGGTCTATAATTCATATAGTGTATTGGAAAACTCCCAAGTTGCTTTGTCCCAACTAGTGCAATCCATTTCAATGGCTTTGCTGTTCACTGTGTGTAAAAGTTCCTTCAGTTAAAAATCAAAACCTAGACCTCATATTAGAGCATAATAAAATAACTTGCCTTTTTCTCTGAAGACTGAATCATACTACAAACCTGTTGGAAACACTAGATCATGTTTTGGCTTTCTGAATTCAAATCCTTCATTATTGCAGTACACAATTATTACAGTATCTCAAATATTACAGTTTAAAAACGCAGAAGTCTGTGAAATTTTATCAAAGTAGTTTCAATGTTTTTTTTTTTTTAAATATAATGAGCATGTTGAGCATAATGAACATTCCAACATAATGTATCCTACTTTGCTAATATTTACTTGTATATCTTTCTAAGGATACTACATGTATATAGAGGCATCTAACATGGTTTATGGACAGAGAGCATACCTAGTTTCACGACTACTAAGACGAACACCTGGAAAACAGTGCCTGACATTTTTCTATCATATGTATGGAGCTGGGACTGGATTATTAAGTGTTTATCTAAAAAAGGAAGGGGATGATGAAGAGATACCTTTGTGGAGGAGGACAGGGGAACAAAGCATCTCATGGCTAAGGGGACTGATAGAATATGAAAGTGATACAAACTACCAGGTAAGAAAAACAAGCAAGGAACAGTAAAACTGAAATATTGAATTAATTGTTTAAAAAAAATCCCAAAAAACTAAAATATTAAAATGTAGATGGCATTGAATGGACACATGAAGAACATGAAATAATGTAATTTTTTACAAATGCAGTTAGGAAGGAATTTATTAAAGCTGTGAATAGGTTGCAAGTAGGAAATTAATGATGAATTCTAATTTTTTTTAAAGTATTTAAATGCTTTCCTAAAGTATTTACATTTAAATGCCACCATTTTTTAACAGTAGTTGTAGGGCTTTTTCAAGATCCATTTGTGCAACTTCTTTTCCTTCAGCTGTCTGTAGCCATGTCCAGATTTGACACAGCCACTGAGCTGTGATGCAATGGCAGCTTCTTGTAGGGTGAGCTTTCTAAGGGGGCACCAAGGAGAAGGGATGATGCAAAGCCAGAGGAATGTCTAAGGAAAGAGGAAAATGAAAGGCAGAGGAAAGGAGAGGGGAAGAGAGGGCAGGGGAGGGGATAAAGGGTATCCCTTGAATAGGTTACATGGCTATTACTTCATTCAGCCCTTCCACCATTTGGATTCATGAAACTTTGTGTCTTGCTTTACAGATTATTTTTGAGGCAATCCGTGGTGTGTCAATAAGAAGTGACACTGCTATTGATGATATTCTGTTCCAGGCAGGACCTTGTTTGGGTAAGTTTCAACATACTTTTAAAGAGACACCTGAAATTCACAGTGCTTGTCTGTGGGTAGGTGACATTTCCCTTGAGTCCCCATTTGAATTTAATATCAGGCTGCTGGGTTAGTGCAGAATCTTTATTCTCTAATAGAATGTGAGATCATCTTCAGAATCGCAAATAGTGAAGTGGCTGTATGCTTTCTAAAAACCACATGACAGTCCCATTTACATCCAGCATGCTAATTAAATTCTGCTGTAAGTATTCTTGTGTATGACAAAAATAAAATTACAGTATTTCTTCATTCTTTGTATTCCAGAAGTGGAAGAAATTCAATTCTCATCAGGCTACCCTGACAGCTTAAATGAAATTGAGTATTGAATACAGTCTGAAAAGGAATGAAGCACATTGAAGAACTGTAGGTGAAAAACTGCATAAACTGCCTATTTTAAAGTATGTTTTAAGTAAATAGTGGACTGGTTTGAATACACACCAATACATAGGAAGAACTTGGAGCACTCATGTTCCTTGCCTTTTAAATGAAATTATTGACTCAGGGCTTCTTAGACCGTCATTTTTTGATATTATTTCCTCTTTTGCATGAGGTATCAGTTATTACTTAAAGGCTTCCCATTTTGCACAGATCACTCATTTTTCATTTTTTTTAACATTTCTGGTATATAAGTAAAAAGAGGAAATTCAAGTTGCACAATTGAAGTCCAATATTGTATTATCTTAAATCTGCATTCAGTGAATGTTTTGTGTTGGGGATAGAAAGGATTTTTGTCAAGAAAATTATAAATGTTTTGAAATAACAAAGAAAATAGTGTTAGCTACTAGTATTATCCTACAGGTTAAGTGCAATTATTCACAATGACAAATCTCTCTGGGAAACTTCATACTCTGCTGGTAATTTTTTGTGATCGTGTATTATTTTACTATAACAAATATATTTGTCAATAACAAACTCACTTCTAGTGTTCAGTATAATTCAGCATAAGATGCTGGCCTGTGGAATTATATGAAATGAAACGCTTTAAAGCCATACATTTTCTGTGATGAGAGTCTTGGTTTTTTTTATTAAATAAGTTTTTACACTCACAGAGAATGCTCTTACACTTCGCCCAACCACAGATGTCTTGCATTTATATTAATAGGAAATGGAATTCACAAATCTTGTTATTTTTTATGATTTTATGAATGTGTAAGGTTTTGTTTTTCTTTTTTTAAATTACTATAGCTTCCTAATAAAATGTAACTTTGAGTACCATCTTATTGCTCTGCTCTAGATTTCATACTAATCAGCGTAAGGAGAAAGAACTGAACCTAATAAAGTAGCCTGAATTCATTATTTTGAACATGAAGAGTATGAAATATGTGGGTCACATCACCTAAGAAAGCTATCAAAAAGTAATCTGAACTGCTGCAAGATAAGTAATCTGAACTGCTGTATACTGAGTGGTAGAAATTATTCTTACAGCCACCATATCCTGCTCCTTTCAGAGCTAAGAATATGCTTTTCCTAAAAGTCTATAAGGATCAACACCACCTGGGATGATCTAGGCCCTTGCATCTTTCATACATTTTCATTTTGGTGGCAAAAAAATGAAGAGATCGTTCAGTGCAATACATTCAATACTCATGTATTTATTTAACCACACAGACTGAAGCAATTTTTGGTTTCCTAGAGACTGAGGAAGAGCCAAAAGGAATTGTATCTTATCTGCCTATCCTGGACACCTACAGCCTCCCAAGTCAGCTGCTTATGAACACATCACTCTTGCTATTATTCAAAAATGAAAGCAAACAGAAAATAGACTGTTTCCTATGAATCAATACAATTTTGCAGTTGTTCTGTAAAGTGCACACTTTGGTATCAGTATTCAGCTCAAATTATCTAAGCAGAAAACAAGTGAAGATGAAGCAGTCAAAATGATCAGGCTCGGTGGTTCTCTGTATGTAAATGAAATGCAGCATGAATGCAACTATGAGGCTCCTACCTCTAAAGATTTATGCAACTCGGTCTCACTCTATCAAAGTAATCAGATTTAGGTTGATAGAATTAAAAACCTCAGGGAAGGACTCTAACCTGCTTTCCACGGAGTAACTTCTATGGACCTCACTTCTTCAGTGATTTTATCAGTATCATTGAAGGAAGTATTTTTCCACAAGGCAGGAGGAATTGTCCTGATGGGGAAAGGGGGGGGGGGGGGGGGGGGGGGAGGGCAAGGGTGGGGAAGGGGAGAGAAGATAAAGCAAAAAAAGGGGGAAAAAAACCCAAAAAAACCACCTAAATTCTTCTTTAAGTAGGGAACATCACCTTTCCAAACATTTTTGCTGCAGGAATTAAAGTACAGAGGGAAAATTTGAAAGGTGGCTTTCATTTATTTCAGTGTCTGATGAATATCAGTTTATAGAGTAGGAAATTCAGAGAGAGCCATTCTTCAGAAAGAATGGCTAAAATATATTTGAAAACTAGGTACGGTGCATTAAGATTTCTCCACTGGCAAACTTAATTTTTATGGTGAGATAAAAAAAAAATTCTATCCGCTCTATCCAAATGTAAAACTCTTCATGCGATTAATTTCTGTCCTGGATCAGTATTTATTTACTATTTTTTATTTTCTTCACTGCTGCAGTAGCTGTACCAGGACCACAAAGGGGCAAAGAACAGTTCTTCCGAGACTTGCCATACCAGACCTGTTTAATGCCTGAAAATTTCTTCAAAAGCTAGAGAAAACTTACAAGTAATTGCTTTGATCCCAGTTGTGTCACAATCTGTAAAATGAAAAACAAACCTTGAAAAGCAGCTATAATGCCTCAAGTGGTAATGGGCTTGTATTTGCTATAAATGTAGCTTTGTGCTGGACTGGAACTCAGCTTGTCCTGAGATCAGTGGAAAGCCCTTTTAATATCCTCCCATTGAACACTGTCCTCATGTTTAATACTGTTTTTATTCTTTAAGTATTTCCCCATTCGTTTTCATTTTATCATTGTCCTTATTAATTTCCAAAAAGAGGCAAATTGAGATCTCATTTACACCAACATAAATCCAGAATAACAACTTTTACGTCACTGCTATTCTGTCTTTATAAAGTAAATGAAATTATATTCTGACTGTGGTGTCACACCAAAATAAACCTAACAGAAACTTAACTTTACAACCATGGTGATTCACAAAGCCAGCTCAAGCCAAGCACCAAACTGTTATAAATATGTTAATGTTCAAGGGCAGAGTTAGGGTTTGTTAAATAATGTAATAAGTTAATTGACCATTATGTTATTAATCAGTTGTGTAGAGTGTTAATTAATTGTTCAAGTTGTAAACTGTTACTCAATTGCTATCAGTAATTGGGGGAAGGAGGTTATGACGGACAAGTTGGAGCGCAGCTGGGCAGGTGCTTGATTGACGGAGAACAAAGAACCTTCTAGACTGTTATGTCATGAGGTGACAAGTCTGTGTTGTGATTGGACCGTACGCCAACCAATGGGGATGACGGATTTGAAAATTATTGGCCCAGAATGAACCACTGTATGAACTAATCGGTAGGCAAGGAGAGAACCAATCATGGAAGGGATTGAAAAACTCACCAATCCGGGAAGAACAAGGATCCTTGGAGGGAAGCTGGGGTCTTGAGAAGTAGCGTGTGCTGCGGGAACAGTTGTTGGTTGTGGTTTTTCTGTCTGGCTTGCCAAGTGGGGCCTGAGCTTACCTTGGACTCCCACCGCCGGTGCTTTTAAAAATAAAAACCAAGTGAATCCTTTTAAAATTTTTCTCACTCGTTTACAACAAAACCACCTGGCATTTTATCCATGTGGATGTGAGCAGAGCTTGCCAGTATGACTGCCCTCCCTCAGGAGACCAAGTGCTGGGAAGGAACGGCAGTATGAGGGCAAAGGCTGGAGAGAGCAGCTCCTACATCATGACAGACACACTGAGTCCTGTTCTACCTCTCACCTTTTAATAAAGAGAAAACCTGACTCTCATCCCAGCTCAAAGGAAAGATGAGCTGTCTGTTGTGGTACATTCCTCTGCCACACTCCTCAGTTTGGGCCACTCAGGAATTCTTAAGCCTCAGCCTTGATTCATGGCTCCTGGGCTCAGCCTTGAGCTCACCACAACCACCCGGTAACTTCTGCTGCCAAACCAACCCGTGCTGACAGGCAGCCTGGGAATGTTATTTACCTGACCCATTAGCCTGAATCATGGAATGACAGAATTGTTAGGGCTGGAAGGGAGCTCTGGAGATGATCTATTCCAACCTACCCTGCTAAGGCAGTGTCACTTACAGGAAGGGACACAGGAACGTGTCCCAGTAGGGTCTGAATGCCTCCAGACAGGGAGGGTCCACAACCTCCAGGGGAAGGCTGTTACAGTGCTCTGCCACCCTCAACGTAAATTATCTTCTCATGTTGAGGAAGAACATCGAGTTTTGTTTATGGCCACTGCTCCTAGTCCTGTCGCAGGGCACCAATGAAAAGTCTACCACCATCCTCTTGACAACCACCTTTCAGAGAGTTGTACGCATTAGTAAAATACCTTTCCAGCCTTCTCCGAACTAAACACGCCCAGCTGCCCATAAGGCCGCGCGGCGGCAGCGGCGACAGCAGCAGCACGAACCGCTTACTCGCTCCTATCCCACCATGACCCCGCGCACGGCACCGGCGCCACGGCCGCCTCAGCAACAACTGCCGCAAACGCCCAGCCCCGCCCTGACAGCCAATGGGCACGGGCGCCGCCCGCCCCACGCCAATGAGAAGCTTCGGAGCGACTCAGCCCCACCCCCTCGGACAACGAACGTACGGCGCGGGCCCGGCCCTCAGAGGCAGGGAGAGGTGGATGGGGAGGGACATGGCGGCGGCGCGGGAAAAGGGGAAGGGTGTCCAGAAGGCTGGGAAATGTAGTGTGTCCCAGTCCCCCTTCGTTGTGGGCTCCATCGTCAGGATCTTAATGAAAGACTTTCTGTGAGTGAGCGTGGGGCGTTTCTTCTTCCTTGAGCAGCCATGGCCTGCCCCTTCCGCCCCGCCGTCGCGCGGGTCCCGGTGTTGGGGGGGCTGGAAGAACGAGTGCGGGAAGCGGTGTTGTCGGTGGTGTCTTGGTCGGAGTGGGGAGCTGGGGGACACTGCTGTGTGGGTTACGAGTCCCAGGGGTTGCCAACGCAGTGTCCCTTCTCTGGGCCGCGTTTCCCGGTGCTGGCAGCCTTCCCGCAGAGGCGATGGCTCCCGTCGGCCCTGCAGCTTCTGCGTGCTCTTTGTCTCTCAGGCGGCTGGCTGCCAAGCAGTGCAGCAGGGGAGAGTGCAGAACGTCCTCGTAGGGCAGTGGGGATAGGCCTTGAGACTCATTAGGATGAAACATCTGTGGTCTTTGCACGTGTACTGCGAATACCATTATTTTTGGAGGTATTGTAGTTACCAGCAGAAGTTGTCAGGCTATTTTTTTACGGCTTCATGCCAGCCTTGAAAACCTTCAGTAGTGTAGTGCCTGAGTCACGTGTTAGATGCTAATGAAGTTTACAGAGACAGTTCTCTTCAGAGACAGCTACTTCAGAGGAGTTTAAATCCTCATTACGGGTTCACATACCTTCTCTTCCACATGTACATAGTTTATAATATAGTGTTGCCATTAACTTTGTGCTCCTCCTTTGGTGGTAGTGTTTAGCTGTCTGTTTGGCACAGTGCAGGAATAGACATCGAATAATTCTTTATAAATTTAGGATGTTAACTTGATAGGAGTGGGTGTGTTTGGTCCTATAGTTACTATTGTAGTAGGCATTCTGGATGCAAGTGATGAAAAATGTCTAATGCATTTAGAAAAAAAAAACACTAGGCATGGGCTGATATGAAAGATAGGAAACTCAAGAAAGCTACTGCATGATCAGTTTTAGTTTTCTGTCTTCTTTTTGATGAATAAAATAAAAGGATACCCTAGTAAGTTAATTTAAAAAGTTAACATATTGCTGGATTTCATTCTTCATAGTCGCTGATTTTAAAGAAAGTTCTAGTGAGTACTCTGGCTGGTAGGAATGTGTTTCATGGTCTTTCACCGAAATGTTAGTTTTCATTCTTGATACTTTCTTACAAAATGGTATTTCATGGTTGAGTTTAGATGAGGTGATTGTATTTGTTTAATAAAATTGTGAAATGTTTCTGGTCAAGTTCCTTTTAAAAATTATTATTATTATTTTTTATTTTTAAAGGTAATATAGTGTTTTAAAATTAAAAAACTTTCTGTGTTTTCCAGAACATACACTACCTGTGAAGTACATCCAGGGCCCAACCTGAACCTGGTTCTAGGTGCTAATGGCACAGGCAAGTCCAGCATTGTTTGTGCCATCTGCCTGGGACTGGCTGGAAAACCTTCTTTCCTAGGTCGAGCTGATAAGGTAATTATGAGCTTTTGTGATTTTCATAATTAATCTGAATTTCATTTGGAGCGCTGTCCAGTAGAGGATAGGGGGAAAGACTGTCTTCCTTGATTTGCTTTACTTTTATAAAAAGTAAGGCATCTGAATTGAAGAGTAACCTGGTCCAGAGACAAAGGGGTGTTATCTTATTTAACTGCTTGCTGTATTGTATAATTTATAAAATGCAAACACCTAAATTGTAGTGCTGCCTGAGTGGACTAGAGATTTTGTTTGAAGATGGCTGAGCATCCACAGAGGGTTAGAAAATGCCTCTTAATGGTTTGAGCATTTGATAAGAAGTACCAGCTAAAGGAGAAGTAGACAAAGTCTAAAATAAATTCCAAAATATGCAGTACATGTAGAAATAATGTACTCCTAATGTGTTTTGAAAATTCAGCTGAAAGCATGGAGGCACTGATCTTTGATTTAAATGGAATTTGGATTGCTCTGCTCTATTTTCACTGTTTACTTTCAAGATACCATGCATTGATAATGTAGTAGGACGTTTATATTTTGAAATTTTTGGATTTTTGCACTTGCTTTCTTTTATATTCTTATTGGATGCAATTTCTCTGAGTAGGTTTGAATCTGGGTGCCTAAATGATTGCACATAATCTCTTGTAGCTGCTCAGTCATAAGCAAATGTGAATATGGGAATTGACTGCATGGCAGTATTGTGTGATGATATTTCTCTTTACTTTTCATGATGTATTTTCATACTGTTAGTATTAGCAGTTCTAGTGCAGATATCCAGCAGCGTCTTTTCACTTGTCCCGCAAATTCATGAGAGCTTCACCCTGACTGTGGATATGCTGATTATAATTTGTTCAGTTTTGGAGGCTGAAGTTGATCAGAAATTGTTAACTTGTGGAGGAGATTCTAATGCTGCTGGTGGAGGATAGAAGTGGCTTACTTTATTTTTAGTTAATGCTTTAATTTGGTTTTAATTGTAAGTTTTCAATAAAACATGCTGTTACAGCAGCTCCATTATACAAATGCATATTCTTATAAGATAATACATTTCACTTTGCAATAACAACTTGTAAATTAATTTCATAGATCGGTCTCTTTGTGAAGCAGGGGTGCATGAAAGGCGTAGTGGAAATTGAACTGTAAGTAGTAAAACTATTTCTTCATGCACTTTTAATTGGATCATTCCCCCACACAGTCATTCACAAAGTTCTGCAAAAAAATTTTGGTGTACAGAGGTCTGTCTTAAAGCCGGTGCTTTAATTTGTCCTTTTTTGGTTCTCCAGACTTCAGAACATAAGTTCTTATCATATAAGAAATAAGCAGTGATGGCTACTCTTGATCTTGCTTTCTGAAGCATTTCACCTTGTCTTGCTGTACAAATAATGCATAGGTAAAGATAGTTCTATATTGTGTGTTTAGCTTTTGATTATGTTTAAGTTTCAGATGATTTAAATTTAGTCAGTAAATTTGCGGACTAATTCAGCTGTCACTGTGTGGTGGTTGGAATTATTACTGAAGAAAAAAAGACAAAAGTCTAAAACAGATTAATCTGCCTTCACTTCCTTATACTGCTGGTAGGAGATGCTTGCCTGTATTTCACTGAAAACATCACATACTGATAGAAAACAAATAGATAAAATGATCTGACTAATTCTGTGTAATGCAGTCTTGTAGGCAAGCTGTTGTAAAAAACTGGAAATCATTTGGATTGTAAATTTCTGTGAGTAACTTCTGCATAATACAATATTACATGCTTCCTTTTTGTAGATGCTGTGGCACAGGTGATTTTAATAAGCCACAGTCTGGTCTGTTTGCCTGAATGAAACAGAAGATAGAGATAGTCAACTGATTCATAGTCTGCGTTAATTTGTGCAACAGTTGGCCACCCTGACCATGTAATAAATGTGATTCATGCTAACTAAATCATAACTATATTGGCAAAATTCTACTCGTATTAATAGAAAATAATTGTCACAAAGCAAAGAAAGGAAATAGTGAGGAAAAAGCAGATAGACTCCCTCAGATGTTAGGTGAGGGTAGTAGAAGGATGTAGGTTTGATAAGCCACATCTAGAAATAAAATTTTGACCTTGGACTGGGCCAAACTGGGATGACTCCAAGCGTGGAGCTTGAAAGTAAATAGCATCAAGCTTAGTGCGCCTGCGCTACCTGCAAGGTTTCATAGCAGACGCTGATGAAGACAAAGAGCCTTCATCAGAAATAAGACCCCGAAAGGATGAGGGACCCTTAGCTATTAGTAGAGCATGCACGGTACAGTATGGTGACGTAGATTTTAGGAATAGAAACTAGGAGTAATTTTCCAGAAAGTTCTGTATTACTATGTATTAGCATATAATATATAAGTGGGATTTTTGGCTTGTTTGTTTGATACGTGAGGAAGGGCAGGTCCCTCCTGGTATCCTCGGTCAGTTTTGCTTATGCTTTATAGGAACCTTAATTATACTGAATTACTCACTGCCAAATTTCGTGTATTTTTAAGTACGTACATTTAATATATTTGATTGTATTCATTTATATACAATTGCTACTATTAAACTGCTGCTACATTTATTTTTGTTGTTTGGTAAATTGGACAGATAGAATTGCATTTATAACAATCAAATTCTCTAAGAAGAAAATTTTATTGAGAGAAAAGAAATAACACAGCAAGCCTTGGAAAAAGGCCTTTATTTTTGTGGGAGTGATCAAGTAAGACCTACTTTAGGGATTGGCCAAGCAATATGTTTAGGAGATAAGAGGTCTTTCAGGTAGATAGTGTGGTTGCTTTAACATAAATATATTCTGATGTTAGTCTGGAAAGAATGTTGAAATGTGTGAAGACTTAGCATTTCATGGCTCGTTAGACCTAGCTTGTCATGGTTGCAGTGAGCAGTGGAGTCCTTTGTCTGATTGGTAGAAAATATTTAAATGCAACATCTAGGATGGGAGACCAGTGATGCAGAGGATTGCTTTTTTGACAGGAACTAAAAATTGAAGTTCTGTAGGTATGTATTTCTTTTATTAAATTTGGCCCTTGAAATGTATCTAAACCCAAGCTATGATAGTAAAAAGATGTTAATTTAATGAAAGAATGGAGCATGGCTTGGTAGGCCTTTTGAAGGAAGTTTCATAAATTAAAATGAGGTGATGCAGGAGGTAACAATTCAGCAACAATCAAGTTGTTGTTCTATAAAAAGATCATATCCCTGTGGCACTTAGTCTGAACACCAGAGCAGATGCATGCTCACTTCTGCATTGACCTCTGTTCTTAAGGATCTTGAGGTACATGGCCACTCTACAAGCCTCCATCCTTATTCTCTTATATTCTCCATCCTTAGCAGTGTGCTTAACAGGCACTAGACAATTTCTAAATCAATATGGTAAACCAAAATTACAGGAATTTGACTTAGTTGTTATTGCTGCATCTTAACCAGACTAAACTTTTGAGAATAGGTATTGAGCTAGAAAACTAATTGAAAATTAATGTATCTTTAGTGATTTTAAAAAGCAGAAAATGAAAATAAATTAGGATTTTTGTACTGTATGCTATTTTTTTCTCAGATGGAATATCTATACACAGCTTACTGATGTATTTCTGTACACTAATATTTAAAGATGTACTGCACCTCCTTCACACCAATTTTAAAACTTACTAAATGTCATACAAGTTACGCTTTTATAGAAGCTGTCCATGTTTGTAGCAACTTGTGTTTCATACATTCAGCATGGGCATCTCGTTTATATAAGTAACTTCTGAGTTAAGATTTGCAACAATTCTTGATGTTTCCCATGTGAATTTAAGTCATCACTGAAGTACTGGATGTTTTCTGAATCATGAAAATGAGAATCTGATGCTACTGTCCAGCTGCTTTAGGTTAAATAATTGTCTGCGTATAAATTCTAACAGTGCTTTGACACTTGGTAACTTTTGAAAGTGTAACACCTTTCAGGTGTTTTTGAAAGTGTAAACATTTCTTTCTATTACTTAGGTTTAAGTCACCAGACAATATTACTATCACTCGTGAGATTTATGTGGTGAACAACGCATCAGTGTGGTTTATCAACAGAAGACCAGCAACCCTGAAAACAGTAGAAGAACAAATTGCAGACTTAAACATCCAGGTGGACAATTTGTGCCAGTTTCTTCCTCAGGTATGATTTAATTTTGAAGATGGTGAGTGCAAGTAGAGTACTGTGCTTTGAGGGGATTTTGTTGCTGGTTGGCTTTAGCTGCACTTCAGCTAGTTCAGTGGGATAGCACAATGAACAAGCAGGATGAGGCAGCCATGCTGGTATGATGGTGAAAGAGAAGAGGAGCTCTGTGATCTTTAAAGCTCACCAATTGGACAGTTTTGTACCTGTTGAAAGGAATTATGCTGACGTTCCCTGTCTTGGTGTTCAAGTAGCAGTACTTGCTAGTGGAGCCTTTCTGGTAATTTCAACAGTTTTTTGCACATAGGGCTTAAAGATGTGTAGGAATGAATTATGTAAAACCATCTTTATGGAAAATAAGTCTTGACAGAGAGAGACGATTAAAGAGCACTACAGTTTCCATATTTGAATGCATTTTCAAGCAGGTCAGGATTCCTGTTTAGGTAGCTAGGTTGTCTCACACTGCACCTTTAAGTTGTGACAGGCTCTTTCCCAGTTCATGGGGATCATCAGGAATGGTAGTAGAAGGAAACCTTATCAGAGCCTAGCCATGGTGTTATTGTTAAATTCAAGAAAACATGCAGAAGAGCATTAATCTTTAGAAAGCTAATACTGCAGAAACAAAAGTAGGCCAGGTGTTTAATGGTTCATCTTTGCTCACATACAGTATTTGTTCAGAGCTTCCGGCATATTGTGGTGACTTTGCATTTAAAAGAATTTTTTCTCTTTAGTATGTACATGTCAGTTCAGTCAATACAGTGTTGATATGTCTAGTTTATTTGTTTTCTCCTGGTGTATCAACAGCAAGCACACTTCTTGTGTCAGTCTCAGTTTTGAGCTCTTCTGCCTTCAACAGCAGTACTTCTTATAGCCTCAGCGGCCACTTTAGTAATAACTTCTATGTGGCTTAACTTTCAAATTAGTCATAGTATTTTTACTGCAAAAGATATATATACCGCAAGGTCGCTTCAGCAGCCTGAGAACAGATGCTCTGGAATGTTTGGTACTCCATGAGATGGTCATTAACTATGACAGAGCTATTTAGCAGAGAATTGTAAGTCAGGTGATGTTTGTGAGAAGTATGTTTCAGTGTATAAATCCAGTATTATTGTATTGCACTGTTCCAGCTAATCCTGTATTTTTTATAACTTTTTAAAATTTCATAGGACAAAGTTGGAGAATTTACAAAACTGAGTAAGACTGAATTGCTTGAAGCTACTGAAAAATCCATAGGTTCTCCAGAAATGTACCAGTTTCACTGTGAACTGAAAAATTTCAGAGAAAAGGAAAGAGAACTGGAGGTAAATACACTCTTTAGAGAGCAGTGAATATTGGAAGAGTGAAATAATTTTTACCCTCACATGTTACAGAATTAGTGGTATTTATTTACAAGGTCTGTGGTAAGTTGATTTTACCAGATGACACTCATCTTCTGTCAGAACTCATTCACTCCAACACTCAAATACTTGTAAGTACAAAGATGTGTGATGGTCCAGACCTAGAAGATGATGGATGCCTGTTGTGAAGTGTACTCCTTTTTCTCTGGGATTTTTGACCAGCAACAACTTCCTAGACAGATCTTTTATGTCTTCTATTGCTCACCTCCTTGAAAACAGAGATAGACAAAAAGGAAGAGGATTAGAGTTCTGGGAACAGTAGCCTTAGCCATACAGACCATTCTTTTAATCCTTTGTTCTCCTGTTCGTATCCTTTTAGATGGTTCCCCTCTAGTTACTGCTCTACTAAAATGTCTCCTCTAATGTTAAATTTCTGCTTTAATGTATAAGTGAGATGTAGACTATTTTCTGAAACTGTTTAGATACTATAAAATATGAAATTGTATATTCCAGAGCTTATGCAGAGAAAAAACCACCTCACTGGAGAAAATGAAACAGAGGGTTGAACGGTACAAACAAGATGTTGAAAGATACCATGAATGCAAGCGCCATGTAGACTTAATAGAGATGCTTGAGAGGAAAAGGCCGTGGGTGGTAAGTTTCATTTCCAGTAGTTTTCTTGCCTAACCCATTTTCTGTAAGACTGTGGAATTAAAAATAGGCCAGAAGTTGCTTTAGAAGATGTGTGACCGGAGTAATTTGAATATTATTACAATTGCTCAGTGCAAACAGGCCAAGTCTTGAAATTCTGTTCTTGGTCTAACTGTGATATTGGCTTGCATACCTAGCTGAATAAATTGCTTCAGAAGTAGTTCAGGTAGTTACTGCTCTCTTAGGAAAGCCAGCAGTTCTGGCCAAGAGCAGTACTCCTTTTATTCTCTTCAGGTAGAGCTGATTTAAGCTCTAGCCAGCCTCTGCTTGCTTCTTTAGCCGTAACTTTTTTTTTACTTTTTTGTTAATTTTTTTAGAGGTTATGGTCCTCTTAATTTATTAGTTGAGGTTTACTGTGCATGAGAGACATGTCAGTGAATTGAAGTTGCCAATCTCAAAAAAATTAGCATTTGGACAGAAAAATTTTAAAACACCACATTTGAAAGAACCTCTAGAGCAGGTAATTTACACAAATCAAAGTAAGTCTTTCTGAGGAGCACTTTAATACTATCTTAGTTGAATGATCAGTCAGATTAAATTATTCTAAACGATTCAAACTAGTGGACATTTCAGTTTACTGAAGCAATATGTTGTTTGCAAGCTTAGAGTTAATTATAACTATATATTATAATTATGGAGTTTATGAAATACAGTATAGAACTTTCAGAAAACTTGATTTACGACTTGTAAAGAATACAAAAAACTTACTTTTGCAATTTTGCATACAACAAAGCCTCACACAGCTATATTAAGAACATTATGGCCTTTGCATCTTGAGCAACTGGAAATCTCATCACTGCCTTCAAATCTTCTTGGTAACAGAAAAGGTATTTAGGAGTAGCAACTGAAATGGATGGGTGGTGTGGTAGGTGTCGAGGAAGTAGGTATGCCTCCTGTGATGTCAGTACTTGTTGAATGGTGGGATTTTTTTCATACTGTGTGTGTTAGCCTGGTGTTGCATAATTAATGTAGACTGATACCGATTGTTCTCTGCTGTAAAGTACTTGCTTATACAGAGCTCGAAAGGCTTGCTGGACACTGGCAGAGGAAAACCAAGCCTTCCATAAATTAGAGAGCATGTTACTTCAGCAAGTGTAATCAGACTTTATTTTTATGTTGCTCAGTATGATTAAGGCATTTAGTGGCTGAATTCAGTTAAATTTAGCTCTTTGGCCACTGAATCCATAGACACAACAGCATGCTTTGACCTCTTGGTGGAGTTCTGATTGACAGTACATAATTAGTAGTGTGTATTAGAGTCAAGGAAAAGAGAACTGGAGGTAAATATGCACTTTCGAGATGCTGAGAGCAGTGACTGTAGGGTGACTGTAGGGAAAGTCTGAGAAATTTTAACGTCAGATCTTCCATGTACTTAATTGACATTTGAAATCAAAGGGCATCAATGTAATTGTTTTACTAGGTAGAGGATATCTGAACTATGGACTGTAATAAAACTTCACATTCTGTTGCTGTTTTCTGATTTGTCAAAGTGTGACAGTACTTTTGGTATTCTCTTACATCGCAAAATACCAAGCTGTTTAGGAAAGAAGAATTGCATTGTTCTACAAGAGTATGGGTTTTTTGTTGTTTTGACCTAGCACTGTTTAGTCCTAAGAATAAATGGCTGTTTTTGTGTTTTAAAATGGGGTTTACCAAAGTTGAGAATAGTATGAGAGTTTTTTCTTCCTTCTGTGGATGTTTCATCTGCTCTATTCTCCCCAAAGTGCAGATTTCAACTTGAAGACTAAATGCACCTGTTCAATTTACCTTTGTAACAAGGCAGAGTAGCTACAGCTGAGCATTCAAGTCCGCTGGAAGACAGATAAATATACACTGAATGATGATGTGAAATAGAGGAACAGGCAGCCTGGAAATAAGATAACTTAAATATGACATTAGATTTAGACTTTCTTAATTATAGAGAAAAAGAGGAAGTCTGATGAAGAGCTTGTTCATGTTCTGATCACTGTTGAGGTGCATTTTAATTTTGAGGAGTATTTTCACCTGAGGAACATTTTTTGTCAAGAGATTTTTTTTTTTCCTAGGCGGTGACAACTGCTTCTGTATGTGGAGAATTATACACCATATCTAATAAGTTTTTGAACATATACTTTAAGTTCCATAGAATTCCATAGTTCCTGGAATCATACGGTTTTGAAAAAGTGTTTTGGTCTAGCCATGTCTATTCTTCTTTTCCTCCCCTGATATTTACAATTAAGAAAAACTTTAAGATGCATATATGTCTTGGAAAGCTGAAATGCTTCGGAAGTTCTGCAGGTCTTTAGTGGAGTGCATAATTACAGTCATCAAAGTTGGTTGTGTACAGATAACCAAAATACAGAGATCTTGTGTAAATCAGATTTTCTTAAAGTATTGAAAGGATCTGCTGTGTAAAAATCAGGTCGTGACGGTTCTGTGACTTACCTGTACTTTGTATCTGAGGAATCTGAAGTGTAATTGTATATGTGTGCATTTATTTTAATCTTGAAACAAAATGCTTTATTTAGAGCAGAACTAAATTTTAAGCTTAATCTTTCACCTAAATGAAAATATAATCCCTTTACTTCTGTAACTTTGTAATAGTGGCTGCTGACTACACAGAATTAGAGCAGCTTTCTTTGAATACTTTTTGACTTTATGAAGAAGATACTGTGAAGAAAGACCTTGGATTTTGTAGCCTAGGTTGATTTATGTGTGATTCATCGGGCTAGTTAAGTAACTACAAAAAGTTGGTAGCAGATGAAGCCAAGTCATCTGTTAGTCTTTATGTAGCATTATTACTATTATTTTTGCTATTATTTTTACTACTAGTATAATTATTATTATTATTATTGAGTAATAGTAATATCCAAGGCTTGGAATAAGCTAGGCATATGTTTGGAATTAGGGGCTTTCTTAAGTGCATACAAGGTCAGACTTCTCTTCCTCTATTACCCTGCATACATGAATCTACTCTCTCTGGTCCTCTGAAATTCTTATTTTTTTTTCTCATGAACTCTTGAGAGTCATAGAACATATTGTTCTCCTAAGTTTCTTGGTTTGAAGGGGCTGGGGAGAGGTTCCCCTTCTTTTTGTTTCTTCCTTTCTCATGTTTTTGTTTTTTTTCTCTCCAGAGAGCATAATGCACACACACACACAAAAATCTCTAATAATGACTCTTTCAGCTTAAACTACTTTCTCTACAAAATTCCCACCTTCTTGAAGTAGAGGTTCTTGGTCACCATACTGCTTATCATCTCTTTTCTCTCATGGATGTATCTTCAGTTAAGCTTCCTAGACAGCAGTGGCTTTGGTATTTATGGTGTGTGGTGGAGTTTGTTTCCAAAAAGTGTGTTCCACTCTGTCCCTTTGGTTTACTTCTGCAATGGTTGTGTCTGTTATTTGCTCTGATGATCTGTCCAGCTCCTATCCCTTTCTTTCTCCCGAAATTCTCTGTGGTTATTGACTCCTTAGCTTTTAGACTCCTGTCTAAGTAGTCTCAAACTATGAACAGAGAGGGGCTAAGGAGTTTTTTCCACAATCCCAAATGGACTTGAGAGACAAGATAATTGCAGATAATGGGTGTTTCTTCTGCTGCTTGAATTGCATATTATTTAAGAAGTGTTAATAATGTTTCCTTGTTCCTTGGAAACTGAATGACCCTTACAACTCCTCATCATTGGAACTAGTAACAGTATTAATTACATGATTGCTGTAT
The DNA here is from genome assembly GCF_963662255.1 of Cinclus cinclus. Classification (NCBI taxonomy): domain Eukaryota; kingdom Metazoa; phylum Chordata; class Aves; order Passeriformes; family Cinclidae; genus Cinclus; species Cinclus cinclus. Next base: position 15,308,757 of record NC_085084.1, on the reverse strand, counting down.
TGCTAGTTTCTGAATGAGTTGTGTTTTTTTTCTAAAACTTATCAGCAGTAAAATAAAATGTTTGGACTGGAATAGAATACAGCAATTTTTTATTGTTTTAATTTCAACTCCTCCAAGGAATATGAAAATTTTCGTGAACAGCATGAAGAAGTGAAACAATACCGAAACCAGGTTAAGAAAGAACTGGAGTGTCTGAAAGAAATGCAGGCCCCATGTACAAAAAAAATACAAGAAGCTGAAGAGAATTTAAGGAATCTGGATATGAAAACCAGAGATAATGTAGGTATTGAAGTTTAACATAGGTAATATTTCAGGTGTTCTGTGTTCAGCTTTGCAAAATGTGAAGTAATAACCTCTTTTTTTCTAGTGTATCATAATGATGTTTCAGCAGAAATTTTCCTTAAGCACCTGTGCCCTTGGTTCTCAGTATCTTCTCTGTCTGTTCAAGGAATGCATTTGTTACATTTCTCTTCATTGTACACTAAAAATCTTCTAGGATATAATGTTAATAGTTTCCTGAAGTTAGGTTCTTTCACTGAATTTAGATGCCTGTTTTCATCTGTTCTGTAGTTTGAGTTTGTGGATGCTTGCTCCTCTTCTTAAAACATGGTTTATTTAAGGTAAATTACAGCTTTACTTGCCTAAAGCATTCCTCTAATATTGAACATAATTTTGTAAGTAGGACTTGATTTTTTACCTAGACAGTAATCTTCCATCAGTTATGAATGTTTTTATGCATAAAAATTTAATGGTAAACCTAGCTATATGTTATTATTTACATAAATTTTTTTAATGGTTGCTCTTCCTGGGTTTATGGAAAAATATTATTTCTGTATTAAAAAGAAGAGTACTGTAATTCCCTGCAGGATTTTAACTGTTACTTACTCTTCAGATTGCAAAAGTCATTGTGTGCATAAGCTGCAGAAATTTGCAGTGGATAACCAAAGTTAAATGATCATGTGAGAATGTTTGTATGCTGCAGTGAGTTCTGTTTGAAGGTAACCCACCCAGAGGAGCTGATGTGAAGACATGTGACACTTGCAGAGGACTTCTTGTAGAACAAGGGTCTGAAATTTCAGTGGCATTGAATGCACTGTGAGCTAACACTAGTCTTGTGCTTTCTCTAAAAAAAAAAAAAAAAGCGCCAACACCCTTGCCCCAAAACCAAACCATAAAGACAAGACAAATAAACTCCTACAAAGTGTTGTTCACAACATTGTTAGTTTTGTTGTGATAAATACTGTGGCAACAGTATTAGTATTCAAATACTTCATAATTACAAGAAAGTTCTTTGGTAAAAGTATTTAGGTTTTGTGTCCCACAGTATTCAAGAGTTTATTATGGTGTGAGGAAAAATACGTAAACGTTCCAAAATGTTGCAGTCTTACTGTAGTCACCTTTTTTTGGTATGGTTGGGCTTTTTGTTTTGTAGGCTTTTGTTGTTTAAAGGTAAGTGTACTTTCTTAGAGCAAAGTTAACATCTGGAAGTTTGAAATTAATTTCCATAATGCAACAATGCTTTCGTGCTTGTATTGCTAAACTTTGTTTTCACTGCTTCCTCTTACCCTATTAGGTTCTACTTATATGTGTCAAAATAGTGTGGTTTTTTTCAAACGGGAGAAGTTCTACTTAACCATTGATACCACTGTTCTTGGGAGTATTGGGCTGTATTTGTATAAAAGTAATATTTTTTGTTATAGGTTGTACTTTGTTTCTATGAGAAACCCAGGACAAACAGTGATCATTTTAGTTTTAACTTGCAGGGAGCTTGCTCAACATAGGCAGTTACTAAAAACAGTGGAAGAAAACCTGAGAAAATATACAAGATGGTTCATTTATACTCTTGAATCAAGATATTTTTCTTTTCAATCTCAACTTGCTGAGTTAAGTTTTCATATACCCTGTATTCAAAAGGTTAACCATTAAGTGTTGCTTAATTTGTGTCTGGAAATTTGGTTGGATATGTTTGTTCTACAGTGTTCCAGTAGCCAAAAATACAGGAAGAAAGAGGGAGGATAAATTTGAAATAAGTAGTTTATAGAAGACTTACTGAGGTACTCTAATATGGCTTTCCAGTGAGGAGTTGGAATTTTGTATTTTATTTTTAACTGATACTATTCTCTGTATAGTATTGTAATAAGACACTTCCAAACCTGGTTTTTTTATGTTAAATGATGCGTCCAAGTCTAATTTGAATGATTATTATTTTGTCTTGAACTCAGAATCCAGAACTGTGAAAAAAGACATTAGAGAGTATATTATGTATGTGGTTATGACATGAACTATTTGTAAAATACCAGACAAATTAAGATGAAATCAGAGGTGTATTGCTGCTTTTTGAACTTTCATGATAGTGCCTTTCTTTCAGGTGCTAAAATTGATTTCCCTCACACATACTTTCAGAAATGGTTTGTTGAAATGTCCTTGGAAAGGAGAATCAGTGCTGGTTGCACTATCAGGAGATAGTTTTGACATAATGTTAAACTGCAAGACATAAACTTAAAATAGCATAAGCTGCTTTTTCTTCATTAGTTCCTCACCTTTTCATAGACTTCTTGAATTTTTTGTAACTTACAATTCTGTATTTGTACAAATACAGGCATTTGGTGAGGATTTCACAGGAAATTATTCTGTAAGCCAGAAAGAGTTGATTTGTTTGAATTTGGCATGAAGGGAAAGCAGTTTAGTATTTTAAGTCTGCTCTATTCTGGATGTACAGACCTGTAGGGACTATAATTCTCTTCAGACCCTTTGCTCCAGTCTCATATCTGTTATCAAATGACTTTAATTCTGACTGCTTCTTGAGATCTTTCTCTTGACATGAGGCTATATATGTGAGAGCAGAAATAACCACCTCTACATTTTGTCTTTCTTGAACTTTCTTGGCAGAAAGCCCAGTATGAAGTTGTAGTTTAGTCTGGAAGGAGCTGAATGGCAAGGAGAGGTGGGAGTAAATCTGGGAATAATATTAATTAATATATCCAGATATTGCAAGACTTTTTCTCCTGTCTCTTTGAGTTAAAACCCTTTCAGTTTCTGGGTTAGATTAAAAAAAAAATTAGTAATACTTTGTGGTTTGAGTGGTATTGCGTAGAATGTGGAAAAAAAGAAACTGACCCATTTTGTAGGAAAAGTTTGATCAAATGTATTTTCAGAGCAAGTTTCTTCAGGCTCTTTAAAGGCATTTGAATAGAGTTAACTATGCAAAGTGATTTTATAGCAATATTTAGTAGTGTAAAGGAGTCTTCTGTGGTTGTACAGTGAAAATCATAATGATTTTCTACATGTCTACACATGTCTTTCACATGTCTACATGTGAACATATAACTGAAAAGACAGTGATAAATGAAAAACAGAATTCCAGTTCCTTACTAGTGTTCTTATTTTGAGAGCCTCCAGAATTGTTTTGTGAACACTGTGCATCACTTTCCTAGGAGAGATCTTCCTCTTCAGGCTGCCTCCCTGACCTCTTTCCAAAGAGAACAGTACTCCAAAGCAGTAAACTGCAAGACCTAGGTGTATTTCTTCTGTGTTGTCTGTATGAAAACCACCTGCTTTTTTGAGGTTGTGGTAGGGAAAATTTCTGCATAGTTTTATTTTCTCCATTTTTGATGCATCATAGTGTTTTCAGAATGACTCTCTGTAGGAAGACGTTTCTTTCTTTCTTGAGAGTGCTGTGTTTGTTTCCATGTCTGCACTGGAACTGACTTGCAGTCCTTCCATCCTTCTGCAGTGTTCCAGTATTCTCTTTGCAGTGCTTCAGCCTTGAGGGTTTAGGGAGGGAGGAATTCAGTTTTCAGAGAAAGGAGAGTGTGCTTCCCCTGTGTTCAGAAGTCAGCTGTGTGAGTGCCTGGGCAACTTGACCTAGTAAAACATGTTCTGAGAAGGGATGTGATTGGGTGATGCCAAGAAATTCCTTCCAATCTATATAATTATTCCACTTAACAGAGGCTGGGGATGGAGAAGGAGATGTATGCCTACACATCAGCCAGCAAGTTTCCAATCTCAGTTGTGTAGGATTTAGCTCTAGCACAATGTGTTTCAGAGGTAGGGTGACTTGGACAAAACCTGGTTTGGCCATTCTTTGCCTAGGAGCTTAAGCCTTGCTTGCTCTTTAGTATCACCTTTCTTTGTGAAGTTGGTTTGGAGAAAGAGGTAAGAACATTCTATAGTTGTAGCCATCTGAATGGAACATTTGTATTGAAATCAAGGATGGAGTTATTTCAATTTCAGATTAGGAACTTTCTCTGTGTGTTATGCCTGAATTTGCAGACATACAGCTGAATGGTTGTGAACAGTACAGTATGTATGCTGTTACACAAGTTTTCACAAATTGGTGAAATTATACATGCTACAGATGCAACTGAGTGAAATGGGTGAGTATGACTTTGTCAAGTAGTAAAATGCAGAGTAAATACTTAGTTATGCATATACAAGATATTGTTCAAAATCTGACTACTTCTTGCAAATATAACTGAATTTATGACTGTAAATTTAAATATCTTGCTGTATGCAGACTGCTGAAATCAGAAATATTTCCCAGAAATGTAAAGAAAAACAAGATGCTTTGGAGATGAAAGATAAACAGGTAAGTGTGTCTGGTTGGTGTCTGATTTTTGTGGATATTTGTTTTTGGTTTTTTTGTCTGCTCTTCTGTTAGCATAGTGGCAAATTTCTATGAAGATGCTGCAAGTGCTTGTAGTCTTTGCTCCCTATAGTACACTGTGTATCTTTAAAATTCAATCAGTAAACCAGGAATTACTAAGGGAGAGGTGTATACTGCATAAAATAAGTTGTCTAATAAAATATACAATGTGTGTATATTAATATACAATGTATATATTGATAGAGATAAACACACACATGCTCTTTGTGATAGGCTTTCCTTGAAAATCTGCAGCCTCTTTAGGGATTCACTCAGCACTTAGCCTGCCCTCTACCTGAGAGGCTGGGTTTACTGCTTCCAAGGATGTACCTCTTGTAAAAGAAACATCCTTGCAAGGATGTGAAACAGTCTCATCTAAACACTTGGTCAAGAAATGTATAAATGAAATGTGTAAGGATGAGGAGTCAAAACTTAAAAGTTATGTTTGGGCTATAGATTATACTTAATCATAGACTAAACTTCAGATGTATTAAGCAACTGTTAAGCAATTTATTAACCTTTAAGGTTCTAATTTTGTGTAAATGAAGGAACTTCAAAAATTGATTTATAGGCTTGATTGTACTTTTGTATATGTTCTTGGACTGCCATAGTGCTATTGGAACTGTGTCATAGTGCTGTTGGAACTGTAACAGATTCTTGGGGTTTGGGTACATGATTATGTCAGCATTTAATTGCAGTTGCACAGGTATCCTAAGTATTTGTTCTAGGTTCTGTATATCAAACTAATTTCTTGTTGGAAATAATTAAAATTTTAAGATTGAAGAAATTAATCAAGCATTCAGAATGAGAAAGGATGAAGAAACAAACAGGCTGAAGAAAATACATCAAACTCAATTAATAATAGAGGAGTGGCAGAATGAACTGGATACAATGGCAGTCTGTGAGAATCTTCAGCCACAAATTGATGCTGTTAATAGCGAGCTGAAAAAACTACAAGAAGAAAGGGCAAATATTGATAATGATATCAGTGATCTAAGAGCAGAAAAAAACAACCAAGAGCGGGAAGAGAAAAGTAAGTTACTTAAAGGGGCCTTTTTTTCAATTAACTTTATTTACTATTTTAATGAATCTACTTGTACTGAATCTACTTGTCCTGCTGTAGTGAAGTAATTCAGGGTGTTTATTCCAAGCCTGGTAGTTGGTTTAAGTGTATAGCAGTCCTCTTTCTTATTACCAGTTTTATTAAAAGTAACAACCACTCTCAAAATTGAGCAGGAAGATTCCAAAGTGACAACTGACCTTAAAACTGTCCTTTAGAGAATCAGTATTTCTGATTTCTGGGTAAGGAGACTTTGGAAGTTTGGAGGTTTGGGGGAATTTTTGTCCTAAAGGAAGATGTGTAGTTAGCAGGTTGTGAGAAACAGACCCAAACCTGATGGAGAAAGCAGTTTGCTTTGAAGAGGCAGTATTTTAGCTACTTCATTTATCATATGCAGTATATTAGCTGCTCATATATTTGTCCTTCTTCGATTAACTTTAGCTAATATTAATTCCCAAATTTCTTTACGGAAGTCTGGGATTTGCAAATAGTCCTTTCTAAGAAGTAATATGAAATTAAAAAATTGAAGCTTGACAGTATTGTGTGCATATTCCTCAGTGAATGTTGCTCATTTTGCACGTACATGTGTGACACTTAACTTGCCATGGAATCCAGGAAGAAACCGAGGTAGAGAGTCCAAGTGACCTGGGGAAGGATACACTGTATATTTTATCTTGAACAGCATAAAATTATCATGTTTTGGTCTCTGTCTCTTTTGAATAGCAGATGCTTTAATGCACAGTCTATTGTCACACATTTTGTTTTTTGCCAGCATGAAATAACACAGATATTTCACATTACTAGTCCTACGGTCTCTTTCCTCTGGGGATGTTTTTGTTTTTAAGTACAAAAGTAGAACAAGTCTTAAAAAAACATTCCTTTAGGGCAAAATTCCAGTATTTTTACTGTGTCTACCATATTTTGATATTCTTTGGTCAAGTTTTTAATTCTGTTTTAGATTTTGAGCTTTAATAGTTCTTAAGATTTCTTCAGAAGTAGCAGTGTCTCAGTTCTGGAAAAAGAAACTTAGTTCTTATCATTTACTAACAACCTTAACTTTGAGGAGTGTAGTGAGTAGATACCAGAAAACGATGGTTGTAATGTGTACTTGCTGAGGACTCTGTTTAAGAAACTACCTTAAATTACAGGAATAATTGATCGCCTTGGACAACTTAATAATATAATGCATATGAAGGAAGAGAACCTTAAAATGAGATTCCGAGACACACACTCTGCTCTTATGTGGCTAAGAAACAACAAAGACAAGTTTAAAAAAACAACTTGTGGACCCATGATGCTTGAAGTAAGAAGATTTACTTGCATACCACTCTGTTAATTGTTAGATTATTTGTGTCTTGCAAGGCTTCAAAAATGACTGGAAGATTTTAAAGATACATCTTGAAATGTCCTGCCAAGTACATGCAGGATATTCATAATTAGAAATCCATAGGCAATAATGTAGTAACTGAGTAAGGTGGGATGGCTCCTTTTCTCCACAAGAATATGCCTGTTGCAGGTTTCCTCTAAGATGCAACCAGTTATTATCCAGTCTTACTACTTAAGTAGTTCTTACTTGCTGCTTAAAAATGCAGTTTTAGTTACCAATTGAGTATCTCATTACAGCACAGCCTGCTCAGCTGTGGTTACTTCTCTCTGTGATCTCAGAGTGGTTTTTTTGTTTGCTCTACTCAGCCATCTAGAGACACAGAAATCTATTGCTAGTTTTGCTTTGTGTTTTGTATTGGTTTGATAGCTGCTGTACTGCCTAGGAATAGCAGGGCTAAATTTTCAAAGGGGGTATTACTTTTTTAGTGCATTCCTCCTCTTGCAGTATGTGTTCTGTGTAATGTGAAGAGGATGAAGATCTCCAGTTACACTTCTTTTCAGAATTGCAAATTTACTTAATAATGTATTTTTACAATTTAAATTAGTATATTAGAATATTTATATACAAATTCTTACACTTTGTGCACATACTAGGACTGCTCAAAATTACTTTTGTTTAGAATAGAATCCTAAGTATTTCTTGTTATTACCAGAACTTTGAATTCTTCCTGAAAGAGCACATCAAATTATTTTATAAATGCTTCAGTAAAGATACCTTGACTTTTGCTTAAGGCCTCATTAACCTCTGTTAATCAATTGATGTGTAGATTTGTTTTCTCTGTGTCAAGGCATAACCCCAGCCGTCAGTCAAGCCCCAGGTGGCCGCACACTCGCTGCCCTATCTGCGGAATTGGGTAGAGAATCAGGAGAGTAAAAGCTTAGACAACTTAGGGTGTGAGATAAAAGACAATTTAATGAGGAAAGCAAAAGCCATGCACGTGAGGAAAGCAAAACAAGGAATGAAGTCACAGTTTCACATGGGCAGACAGGTGTTCAGCCATCTCCAGGAGAGCAGGGCCCCATCACTTGCGGCAGTGATGTGGTGTCTTGGTTTTGGCCAAGGACAAGGTTAAACTTTTGTAATGCTTGAGATGATGTGTGGCTGAGGGGGTGTGACCAGACCCTAATTTGTTCCGTATTTGTTCACCTCATTGCATGGTGAGTGGGGGAAAGGGACTCTTGCTTTTGAGAATGGCATCCCTTTCAGGCTGGGAGAAGTCATAGTGAAGTCAGTAAGTATTTCTTGGGGGCTTTTGGTGTAAATTGTTAGTCTTACACCTTTTATTATTAAAATTGTTTGTTTTAGTTACTGGTTGCTTTCTTATCTTATTGTTGTTTCCAGTAAATTATTCTTATGTCAACCCCTGACATTCACCTTTTTTGCATCCAGTTTTCAACTCCATCCTGTGAGAGCAGGGAGGGGACATGGGGAGTGAGCAGTGCCATAGTTTTAATGGGCCTTCTAAGTTGAAGAACCCCATTCCTAAACTATGACATTTGGGAAGCCATCACTCCAAATGTACCCTTCTCCTTACCCCCACTTTATATACACCAAGCATGATGATCTAGAATATCCCTTTGATCAGTTTGGGTCACCTGTTCTGGTTGTTTCCCCTCAGTCTCCCATGCACCCCTACCCTACCACTGTGGCAACAACAAATGTAGAAAAGGCCTTGGCTCTGTGCTACCTCTGCTCAGAAATAACAATCATTTCTGTATAGTGAACCCTCTGTTCAGCACAAATCCAAAATACAGGCCCGTACTAACCTCTGTGGAGAAAATTAGCTCTACCCCAGCCAAAACCAGTACACTTTGGTATCATATAAATTAGTCTCGTGTACTTAAAAATTCCAGCTTTCAAATTGCTGTTAACTGTACCCAGCCTTTGGCCAACTTGAGATTATTAAATTGTATAGTTCCACGTAATTTTGCCTTTGTGCGTCATGTATAGCGACATAATTACTAGTGAAAGTTAACTGAAAAACACAGTCATTAACATTTCATTCAGATTTGGAGAGCTTCTTCCATTTTAGATATGTGGGGCTTTTTTCTTAGGAGTTCAGGGACACCTCAGCTTGAGGAGTGTAATGTTTTCTGCTACTCATGGAAAAACCCATGCCAGTGCTGGAGCAAAGGCATTAGATGTAAGATGGGGTGGTTGCAATTGTAAGGTCAGGATGGAGCAGAAGAGAAAGAGGTGGATGGCTAAAAATTAAGCATGTTGATCTGTGAGTTGCCATAGGTTTCCTCCCAAGAGAATTGGTTGGAAAAAAAGGCAAGGAAATACATTTTTAAAGACATAGTTCTTGTTTTCATTAAATGTAGGTGTGCATATCATCTTGACTATTTAAAATGTTTTTTGGGAGTAGTAAGTTGAATTGTATTTTATCACTTGCTAATTACCTTTCTTTATTAGATCAATGTGAAAGACAGTGCACATGCAAAATACATTGAAAATCACATTTCGGACAATGACATGAGGGCTTTCGTTTTTGAGAGTCAAGAAGATATGGAAACATTTCTGGTGGAGGCAAGTTGGCACCAATTTTAATAATAAGTACTGAAGTAGGAGCCCTGAACTTGAGAGTCTACCAAGTAAATCTGTATGACAGTGATAAATATCTATATTGAAACAAGTAGACAATGCAAAGTGTTCAAAGATTTTCTTTGTAATTAAGGTCTTCTTAAAGCTTAGACTAACTGGAGGGATGCAAGAATGTTAAGAAAATGTGGTTCTTTAGATTGCCTTCCTTGGAAAGGCAATAATGGCTTAAGCAGAAAATACTGTGTACAAGAAAATGGCTGGAGCAGAAATCTACAAATTTAGTACAAAAATATTCCAATGCTTTTTGACTGAAGAGCCAGTGGCCTCTTTTTGTGACATGCAGTGGTGACATGCAGCAAATCAAGCTCGTATTTTCATAATACTGCTGAAGTGAGAAGATAGCTCCTTTTGAAAGACAGGCAGATGATGCGGAAGGAAAGAAAGGGAAGATAGGGTATTAAACTACCACAATGTTTCCCAACTGGAGTCAACACAACAGTGTACTTAGCGACAAACTGTCCTACAATTTTTGAAGACACATCCACTCTTTGTGGAAACTAACCACTTTTTTATACTTGGACAGTTGTGGTGATATCTCAGGTTCTGGGCTCTTACCTTGCTTGTGTGGCTGTGGAACTCGGTTCAAGACTACTTGAACCAAGTCAACTGATCTTTCACTTATGTGACTAACTGTTTAGACTGAGCACTTGGCTCTGTATTTCTTTGATTGCTTTTATTTTCTATAGCACGTAGTGTTTTCAGAGACATTAATAGAGTTTACTTCTAGAGAACTTCGGTTTTGCTGAGCCAGAGTGAATTTGTGAACTCTTCCAGAGGTCATCAGTTGAAAATAATTCTGACTCTGTGAATCAATAATAAATACTTTATTTGCATATGGTGAATTTTTCTGGTCTCTACCATATAATCTAATATAATCTAAATACAGGTGCGTGACCATCAGAAACTAAGAGTGAATGCTGTATGTGCCCCTGCTGAATCATATGCTGAAAATTTACCTTCAAGACCTATTGAAGAATTACAGTATGTATCTGATTGTATTGGGGAAATAGTTTTAAATGTAGTCAATTTGTTTTGTTGCTATATATATAATATATATATATAATATTATAGTATAATATTGTAATATTCTAATATATATATTAGAATTTTATGTGCAAATCAAATTATCAGTTCAGTTCCGGGTTAGTGGGACTTCTTTCTGACCCTTCAGTAGATTCAGCTTGCTTATCTGCTGAATTTGATTTGTGATTTTTTTTTTTATCTCTTCTTCAGCCGATACGGATTTTATTCATATTTACGAGAGTTATTTGATGCTCCTCCTTCTGTGATGAGTTACCTTTGCTACCAGTACCGTATTCATGATGTTCCTGTGGGAACACAGAGGACCAGAGACATGATCGAAAGGGTAAGGTATCTGAAGAAGCTCAAACGCAACTGTGTGGTGTGGGGTTTTATTTTGGAAATAATTTGGCAAGTAAATATGGAGAACACATAAAATTGCTTTGGCAATTTTATTTATCCTTTTTATTTGCACTGTAGAAGTGGGAACATTTCATTATGGGCTAACATATTGCAAGACATTTTAACATATTCATCAACCTAATTATTCACTAAATGTAATTGATAGAATGTAGCTGATGCTGCATATATAAACTGAATAACATTTTTAGCCAAATGTACCTTATCCTATGGAGATTTTTTGCTGAGTCTGGCTTACTGGACATTTTTTCTGTTTATGTTTGAGTTATGGTAAATCTTTGGTTATTTGTAGTATCCTTTTTGACATGAATCATTGAAAACTAGCAGCTCTGATATTTTTATATCTTCTTTTTTTCCTACGGATGCATTTGCTTGACTAATACATCACAGCTCACTTTATGGTTTCATCTATTAATTCTTGAGTACTTTGTTTCTTTGTTACACAGCATACTTGAGTGACATGTTACCTATCTGAAGCAAATACATAGTCCTTGTTCACTATTCTGTACAAATGCTAGCAGTTTTTTATTGGTGTCTATAATATCTTAACAATCAGACCTGTTTAATTAGTTATGCTGATATCCTCTGACTGTATCTCAGCAGTTCTTTGCTGACCAGTCTGAATTACAAGTACAATACTGCATTAAATTTGGCATCTTTTTGCAAAGATTGTTAATAAGTAGGTCTTGTGTAAGCTGAAGTTTTTCTACTGTGTTTATGGATCACATTTATTCCTTTTTCTGAAAAGTATTGCCTTAAGTAATGCTTTTGTCAGGTTAATATTTTTCTGTATTTCATAGGTTATACATGAAACCAGTCTGAAGCAAATATATACAGCAGATGAAAGATACATTATTAAAGTATCTACTTACACAAAACAAAAACTCTCTAGTAACATGTGCTTAAGGGAGGCACAGTATCTCACTAGTTCAGTGGATACGGATGAAAGAGGACTGCTGGAAAACCAAGGACAGGTAGAAACGTATTTCTGTAACTGTATATGTTGTGAGCTACTACCCATTTTATCATGCATTGATCTGAGCCTGCTTGCACATGTTAGTATGGTATGCAGTAAAATGCTCATTGTCCGTGTTCTTTTATTTCAGGACATCAGGAATACATTAAAGTCATTGGATGCACGTTTGACTGCACTGCTTGACAGACAGAAACTTCTGGAACATAAGGACAATAAGCTCAGACAAGAGAAGAAGGCGCTTTTAGAGAGAGGAAACCGGCGGAGGCAGTTGGAGTCAAAAATTGGTGTGAAGTATGATAGGTATGTTGCCTATGAAAAAAATTTATGATGCTTATGTTATCATTTTAAAAACGAAGATATTTTTGATTTCTCTTACTGAAGTGTGTTTTCACCCTTAAAAAGTAACCAGTAGTTCAGCATCAGGTACAGGTGGTAATCAAGACAATGAAGGTGTTTAGAAATTATGATAGTATCTGACACAACATGTAGCAATGTTCCAGATGATCTTCTGTAATAACATCATCAGATTCCAGTTAAATATCACTGCATGCGTTTACTCAAATACTAGGTTATTGCTCTGACTTTGTAGCACATATCTAGATAATGTGCATAAATGGTACTTAAGTAAGCATGTCTGGGATTAAGTAAGACCCCAATTGTCCATAGTATTATTTACTAAAATACTAAATTACTAATATACTAAAATACTAAAGGACTAATTTACTAAAGGGACACGGTGTCCCTTTCTCTGAGTCCTGAGTTTGCATTCCCATCTGCTCCTGTAGTCCTGTGCTCCTCCTGTGGAGCTTGTGGAGATGGGCATTTCGTGGACTGATGGCTCCTGTGGTGTGCCTGGATGTAGGTAAGGTGCAGGGTATTATTTGGGCTTCGGCCATCTGCTATTGTCTCTCTTGTATATGTGTGCAGGTGAGCTTGTATCAGGTACCCTAACAGAAAACTAAAATTGACATAAGTGACAACCCCTTGATCTCCTGTCACATTGTTTTACAGTTGGGTTCACATGCCCTTTGTATATGCTCAGTGAGTCTCCGTGATCACCTTCTCCATTGTGCCCCTAGAATTACTTCCTGAAGAGATTTGTTTTACAATTTTCCCAGAGGTCTAAGTGAGAATGACCAATTTGTGGTTTCCTGTATCATCCTCTTGGCCTGTCTGGCCGTTTTGAAAAATCTCCAAATGCTTTGCAGCTCACTTAAATGTTGTGGTTTCTCTTCCATGTTCCGAAGGTCCAAAACAAGTGAAAATTCTGTTTTGTGGACTAAGATGATGATTATTTTTTTGGCTAGAATATGTAGCAAGAATTAAGTAAACTTCCTGAACTACCTATATGGTACTGTTGCAAAGAACTGTCAGAAGAAAAGTATCATTCCTTACACTAACTTTTCTGTAATTTGAAATTTACAAAAATAAAGGACTGTACTTGCTCAATGATGCTATTAATAGCCAAAAGCAGAGTTTCTTTAACTGTTACTATTGTTGTTTGTTGTATTTCTTTGGTTTAAAGTGTATTGGCTGGGAGCACCTCCAATATGTTTGGGATGTTTAGGATTACAAATTCCTATTCTTGGTAGCTGTTGGTTTGTCATCAAGTTTAAGAATTTTTGTATTTTTAGTACAATTTATTTTTAATCTCATTAATTAATTAAGTGTTGATTCCTCCCATAGTTTAAGACAGCTGGAACAGGATGCTATTGACCTCGAGAAGGAATTTCAGCTGGCAAATGTAAAGATCAAAGAAATAAATAAACAGAAATCAGAACTTGTTGCTGAATTGATGCAACTCGTGAAGGTATGTATTTTTAAATCAGTATATGTTCCACTGTTACAAGAAGTCCAATTCTTGTAATTTAAGTAAGAGGCATGCAGCATTTGTTACTGCCGGTGTTTTCAAGCTAGCTTTCGTAATTATTAATAATCAATAATTGTGACTTTTCATTTCTCATCTCCTTTTCAATTTTTTTTTTTCAGTTTGTATTTCTGATAATTATTCTAAAAATCACCTAGGAGAGTTTATTTGTTTCAAATTCTCTTATGCCCAACTTCAAACTGTAGAAGCTGTGTTGAAATGACAAATAGTGACGATCTCAGACCTTGGCTCACCATTGTGGTCAGATGATAGTACTCTAAAAACTTTATCTTGTAGGTCCCCTAGATCTACAGTTGAAACCTTATCCTCCCTTTTATTAAGGGAGAGGATTCCTTTTGTATTTATATACTGATCATGAATAACTTGGCAAACAGTTGCTTTCAGTGGCCCATAATTGTAGCTACTCCTTAGACAGTAAACAGTCTCTTGATGCTTTTGAAGCCTCTGGACTGTTCCTGAGACACCTTGTTTGGAAAAAAACCTAAACATCTTAATGTTGTCACACCAGATTCTAGTGGTCACTGAAGTCTGTTACTTAATTTCCCAAACACAGCCTTGTTTAGTTGTCATGTGCTGTTCCAGTTAAGACATCAGATATAAGAGTTGCTGTACATCTTGTCAGTCCAACTGGATTGTCATTATAAGATGCGTATATGTTTTGTGGGGTTTTTTTGACCTTTTTCTATCTCTGTGTGACATTTGATGTCCACCAAAATCCATGTGTTGGTATGTAGTGAAGGGAAAGAGAATGGGGGGAGGGAAGGTTGATGTAAAATTGTGGGTTGAAAGTGTGTGTGTATTTATATATATTTGGTTGAAATGATACATGTATAGATACTTAAAAGTACATGAGGACTATACATTTTGAAGACCTTGGGTCACCACTTTTCATGGAATTTGGCAGCAGTATTGATGAGCTGAATGTGGTGTGAGATTGTATGTTATGACTAGAAGGATGGGTAGTTTCTAAAGTAGTAATTATATCAGTTTTGAATCTGGTGAAAAAAACCCTGCTGTTTTCCTGTGTGTAGAGGATCATACCACTGAACATCATGAAAATGGCTTTGACTCTTCAGATGACCAGAGCTACTGCTGAGAAGAACAAACTACAGTCAGAGTACAAAGCAGGAACCGTACAGCTAAGAGCTGCACAGGTAACAGTATTTATGAATACTCGGGTATCTGCTATGAAAAAGTCTCACTGGGAAGCCTGTCTGGTGTTGAAAAGGATGCTTCTGTGTCTTTATTTAGAAGTGGCTGTTAGTACTGCTAAATATTTAGCCTTGATTTCAGTAGTTTGACTCCAACCTGCTCATTTAAAGCAGAATTGTAGCTTTGCCATGCTCAATTAAGACAGCTAAGCTGCTGTGAAAAGGTGCCGCTCAGTCATCTTACCCTGGATCTTTTTATTGTATTAAAATGTGTATAAACTTTTATTTAACTTCGGTGTTACTCAAAGGATTGCTGTCTTCTGAGTCTGTTTGTAAACAAGCTCCAACCCACATGGGAAATACAAGCTTAAGATGAACCGGAAAATGCAGCAGCATAATGGAGCTATTTTACCTTTCTTTCACAGTGTTTCTTCATACTGCAATAAATACCTTTCTTGGAGGACAGAAAAGAGACTGAATGGTCCTTCTTTTGATAGATTGTACTAGGAAGCTATGCTCTTGTTCAGAAGTTAGTTCCACAGCAAGTGCACGTTTTTAAGAGCAGAGGATGCTCCCATTGCTTGTGGATTGCTGCAAAGGTCAATTTTTTTATTTGTGTAGTAGTACAATCTTCCAGTGCACTGGGGAATAAACTGTCTTACTAGAGGATGGTAAGTTAGAGATTTTTCCTTGTCTTGCAAGAGTTCAGTCAACTATGACCTAGTAATTCAGTTTGATAATAAAGATAAAAGTGAAAATTGGAAAACAGCTTGAAAGGCTGGAGGTAGTCATTTTGCATGGATGGGTACTTCCAAAAAGAGTGGTCTTAGCATGTAGTTAGAAAGCCACTCAAATTATAGTTACAATCACTTGGAGGAAAATTAGGCAGAGGAAAACTTTTTAAGAGGAGCAGAAAGTAACTTGAACACAGAGACAAGTCCAGCATGTTACTTAGGAAACCACTTTTGCATAAGTTCTTACACATGATGCATCTTTTAGTCAGTTTATCAAAGTTCAGTAAAAATAATTTAATTGCTGGAGCTCAGTAAGGAGTAAGATTGTATTTCAAAGCCATGAACCTCGTGTCAGTGATGTGTATTGTTACTTTAATGTTGCTAGTTGTCTCTGCACGCATATTCATCATTTAGGGAGTAGCTTGGGCTGGTACATAGTTAGATGTTTGTTAAGATCAGTAGACAGGATTTGTGATTTGAAACATTCTGATAATTCTTAAAATTTGTCTACTTCCTAGTAAAACGTGTCTATGAGTCAAGTGGAGCCTCATTGAGGCTCTCTCAGGAAACCAACAGGAACATTAACATTGCCACATATTCTTTAATATACAGAAGAAATAAGGAAGCAAAACTTGTGTTGTTGTTTTTTTTTAATATTTGTCTAAATTTTATTTTTCATGTGGGCATTGATAGTAAACTGGCAAAGTCAAGTGAAAATTGAAACTTGTTGATCTTTCTGTGCATTTATTCTAGTACATACTTTCATAGTTGCATCAAATATCTATCACTTTTTTGTTTTTCTGTCACATACTGAAGTTTGTCCTGCCAAATATGTGTTTTCCTCTTCACTGAAGAGTTTTACTTACCTTAGCTTGGACCAGGCATATTCAGGATTGAATCTGTTTCAGATTTTAAGTGTCTACAGATCAACTTGAATTTTTTTTTCATGCAGCTCTTCAGAGCTCCCTTCAACTGGCAGCTTTATATACAATTGAGATTCCCCACTTCAAATGATTCAGAATTGATTTGGGCTCTGGAAATGAACAAACATATAAAATATATGCTTCTTGTAGAAAAAAAATTATGGGTGCCTCTCATGGGATCTTTTGCCTTCATTATAATGTCAAAATATTTCACATGAAGCCAGTTGACTTTGTTGAATTTTTGGAATCCAAAATACCAATACAGGCCATATGCAAATAACCAGTGGAACATAACTATTGTGCTGTACAGTTGTACTTAGGCTAATTCAGTACAGCTTGAGATCTTGGCTGCAAAGAAAAGGAGGGACATCTTCCCTTTACTATTCTGTCTGTACAGCTCTTGCAACTGTCCTTGCAACCAACGTGACATTTCCCTCCTTTGCAATAGACTTTGTGAAGTAGAAAAGGGTGGTCTAAAAAAGGCTTCTAAAAATTCTCCAACCTTTCTGAAAATACCAATGCAGTATATAGAAATATTTTTACATTGTGTTTGTGGAGATTGTGAAATGCTTATCTGTAATGCAGAGATGTATTTTGTAGTGCTTGGTGGAGAGGGAGGGAAGAGCAGGTTTTTTTAAGTTGATGCCTGGTGAGAACAGCAGTCCTGACTCTTGTGAGTGTGAGATGATCATTAATGATCATACCAATTAGTACTGCTTCTGTTGTATTTAGTAAATAAAGATCAGTTGCAGAAAGTAATGAGAGTGACTATCAATGTCTGTGTCCTGTATTAAAACTCTGGAACAAGCATTTCTCTAACTGTATGATTTCCAAATGAAAACTGATTTTTTTTTCACCACTGGAGGGCTCCTGTATTTAGCTGAAGTTCACAACAGTAAAACTTGGGAAGGTAACTCTTGAATCTATGTTCCAGCTTTTTAAGCTGAGAGAAAATAAATTTAGCTATGTCCACAGAACTTGCTTTTGATCAGTTTGCCTTGGCATCTGTTGACTTGATGAGCAGAGAGGTATAATGAGTTCTGTTAGTTGAAGAAAATTTTTTGATATTTTAATAGTCTGGTTTAACCTACTTTTACGGCTTCAGATGTGACTTGTTGGTAGTGTGCTAGTGTTATCTCTGGCAATTCACAATAATATTTTTAAAAAAATGTGATTTTTGAAGTATCTTTTATCTTTTTTCTTTCTAATATTTCTAACAGCAACGTTTTCATGAACTGGATAATAGGAAGCAACTTCTCTATGAGAAGTGTGTGGAATTGATGAAACAAGCTCGACATGTCTGCAGATTGGGTCCAGATCAAGATTTTCCAGAAGAATTTCAAGTTGTATGTACAAAAATAAATTTTCATTTACCTCCTGAATATCTAGCTTCACCCACAAGGTATATTGTGTATTTTTTTATTAGAAAGGCTCCCAGTAAAGGATCTCATGTACTTCTGTTATTGTCATTTAAACCACCTTTAAAATTGTGCTGAGATACCCTTTGATTACCACTTTGTTTTGTACACAGGGAAGAGAAAATTAGATATGTGATACCAATTGAAATCCACAGTCTCGTGTTCACAGAAATAAATAGAGGCTGTATTTTTCTACCTTCCTGCTCTAATGGAGCAACACAAAAGAACTGAGGTCTGGACACAGTCAGTCTCATGGAAGTATTCATTCCTAGAAGTACTCAAGCATGCCTTCTCTAGCATAGTCCATATCTTACACTGAATCTCCAAGTCACAACTCATTTTGTATCTTAATCATGTAACAACACTTCCAACCTTCTTTATCTGTCCAGAATGGATGGATAGTGAGGGAATTTTGCTATGTTAAATTTTGAGTAACACCTTGATTGAAAGTGACAGAATAGTTTATGATTTTTCCTTTTTTTTTTTTTTTTTTTTAAGAAAACTTGAGTCCGTCATTAGCATTGCTTTGCAACATGTGCAATCCTTTGTCTTGCAGGCTTTTCAGACTCTTCCAGACACGTTGGAGGAAATTGATGCTTTTCTGAATGAAGAGAAAACCAGGGCTTCCTGTTTCACAGGCCTCAGTGCTTCGGTATGTTCACTGCTTTCCCTTCCCTTCCACCCACATTATACTTGTTTCACACTCTGTGCTCTCTTGATACCATAAGCTAGACAGTAGGAATAATGCCTACTAAAAATTAGTAGGCATTTACTAAAAGTAAGTGCCAGATTCTGCCTCTACTCAGATTTTAAGTAGTTTCTTTAAAAAAGGTGCCTTTAAAAAAAAAAGTTGCAATAATCTGAGAGAAAAAAAGCTTTACTGTTTCATTGCTTTAAAGCTAGAAATCTGTCTTGTTTAATATGCAGTGCAGTAGTCTGTATAATTGTGTCTGAACAGTATTGGTGCAGTATGGTATTTTTACAGTCAGGTTAGAATTAACAGGTATTTTGCTGACTGCTTATTTTTTATGCTGGCAGGTTGTTGAAGAGTACAATAAGCAAACACAAGAAATACAGCAGTTGACAGACTATCTAGAAGGAAAGAAAAATGAGCTGAATAACTACAGGCAAAACATTTCACAGGTAATAGCTCGAGTTATCACTTCTGTATCATTATTATAATTCTATGTCGTTGTAGGAGTGTATGTACAGAAATAAACAGTAACATTTCAGATTGTTTTGAGTTGTTAACTTCCCTAATTGTGATATTTTTTCAATGTAAATGCTATCTCCAAGGGAAAATTCAGTTCTTAAGTTCATTTTACATGGATATGTCTACTTCTAGGTCAAAGAAAAGTGGCTAAACCTCTTACAAGTGATGATTGAACAAATTAATGGAAAGTTCAGTAAGTTCTTTAGTTCAATGCAGTGTGTTGGTGAAGTTGACCTTCACATGGAAAATGAGGTATGATTGATTTGTCATCTAACATTCATATTTTCTTGCATAATGTTTTGGTCATATATTGCTAGAGAAAAATAACAAGTTGTTATGTGGAGATGTTATTTTTAAAAAACACTGAACTTTTGGAGTACTAGAACTGACTTACCAGTCTGATTGAAGCCAAGTGAATCTTTATCCAGATTAGGACTTCACCTCCTGACTTTTGGAATGGACCTGCAATTTATAGAGCTTGGTTAGAAACATTGTATTTATTCAGCTGTTCCTCAGATTTTTGAAGGTCATGATTTAATTCTGCATTTTAAGCTAATTTTTGTCCTCTCTTATCATCTAAGTCTTCTAGTAGGAGGTGTTGTATTGAATTGGCTCTACATGTAGTTTCAGCTGGAAACTGTTTCAGAACTGTCTGTTCTGAAAGCAGCCGTCATTTGGCCCATTCTGTTACCTTCTCAGTAACCTTAAGGGTTTACCTGTGGTAAAGAGTTTAAAGCATCAGTAGAACTTGTGGAGAAATATTCAGTGCAATGAACCAAAGAGGGAAATCTGGTATTTTGTTTTAAATTGATCACTGAAATGATGATGTCAAGACTTGGATATGTTAACACATAGACTACAGAAAGTTAACACAATAATTTTTTTCTGGCTTTTTTGCTGTTGTAAATTGCTCATGCTGCTTTTCTTAAAATAACAGTGCCAATTATTGTTCAGGGCAGAAGAATGACTGACAAGGCCCTTTATATGTACTGCATGAACATGTTTACCTGGAAACTAATAATATGAAACAGTAGAACATTAAAACATAGATTTCTCAGGTCTTTGGATAATTACCTCGACAGATCTATATTACACAAAAAGTGTCTTTTAGATAAAAGTATGTTGTGGTGAGAGAACACAGAAGTAACAGTAAAGCAGTTTAAAAGCAAAAGGTGTGTGGAATGTCTTTCTGGATCTCTTCTTTGGAAGATCTTGCTTTTCTAGAGCAAAGATGTCAAAATAGTTTTAAGAGATTAGCTAGCAGTACTGTACCAGTGAGTAAAATTTCTTTCCTCAATGGGTCAATGGCTACAGTATAGACGGGTGGATAATCTCTTGTCAAGTTTGTATTCCTTACTGGTCTCTGTAGGAGAACCTTTTGCCTCACCTGTGGATATGAAGAGAGAGACTCTTGAGGTATAATTACTTTTTATTAGAAACATTTCTGTAACACTGAAGTTCAAGCCTCTTTTAGTATGCCTTATAAGAATCTTGAGATCTCTGATGTCCTTGGTGACACTACCTACCTGCTGTCACAATTGGATAATAGGAGGAATTGGACACTAGGAGGAACTTCTTTGCAGAAAGGGTTATTAAACATGGAATGGACTGAGGAGGGAGTTAATAGAGTCACTGTCCCTGGAGGTGTTTAAGGAATGACTGAACAGAGCACTCAGTGCCATGGTCTATTTGCCACGCTGGTGTTTGGTCATAGGCTGGGCTCTGATCTCAGAGGCCTTTTCCAGCCTAAGTGTTTCTGTGTTACCGTGTGAAACGCTTCACTGGGATCTTCCTTAACATCCTAGCAGAAGCCTCTGTGAACAGTTTCCTTGGTAACACTTAATGGCCAAAATTTATACTGCTAGCCATAACCATCTCATTCCTTGATTATTCACCACAAGGAGTTTTGAGCATAATTTTTGTCAGTTTTTGGAACATCTGTCAGTTATACAAATTGGCATTCAAAATAGTGTGGCAGTAGTCAAGGTTTGACTGATGCCATCATGGTTGTGTTGCACATGAATCTTTTTTATTTTATTTTGCTAGCCTGTATCTTGTTTACTTTTTCAAACTTAGTTTTGCTAATGCATCTGAAATTATAGTGGGCTTGGAGACCTTAGATTTTGGGTTTTATTTCTCCTTACCTGGAGTTGTAATCAGAACAACTCACAGAGTCACAGATAAGTTGGAAGAACTCACAAGGATCATCAAGTCCATCTCTTAAGTAAATGGCCCATACAGGGATTGAACCCACAAATTTAGTGTTGTCAGCATCATGCTCTGACCAACCAAGTGAACCCTGTGGCCACTGGACACAACTTCAGGAATAATAGAGAGTACTCTAAAGATTTATTTTTCATCTTAGCATGATTGCATTTCATTGCATGATCCTTCTCTTGAACCACACCTGTTATCCTGATACCTTGCATCATAGGCTGAGGCTGCTGACAAGTTTCACTTTCCTGTTAAAGAAAAGCCAGGGTTGGAGTCCATGTGTGTGGTTTTCCTGTTGAAGTATGAAAAAGAAATGGCTGTCCTGATGGATTTTGAGCTGCTTGCACTTGAAGAGGTTCAGATTGGTGCTCAACCTACACACACCACCATTACTCCACTGTTCAAACTGATAGTATCCTAAGGCATTTTTTTCTGATTAATGACATTTACTGGGGAATTGCTTTCTTCTTTTTCTGTCCAAGATTTTTATTTTCCTGTTGTTCTTACTGCATATGAAGCCTTTCTCAACAGGAATTAACAAATCATAGTCATGGAAAGGGAATAGTATTGGAAATTCTCCAGCGAAATCAGGCAAGAGTGAAGGAAAACAGATGAAACAGAATTAATATATAGATGAACCAAAATTATTATATTGATTTTGAGTTGAACTTGAGTAGCTGGTAAACCCATGTACATTTGTGTAAATGTCCTATAGCTTGCATGTCATCATAAAATAAGCTATAATACAAAGAAAATGAGTTTTAAAAGATACTGGCTTTCACAGGAGGAGTATGAGAAGTATGGAATTCGTATTAGAGTCAAATTCCACAGTAGCACTGAACTTCATGAATTGACTCAGTATCATCAGAGTGGAGGTGAGAAAACTGTTTCCACAATGTTATACCTGATGGCTCTGCAAGAACTCAACAGATGTCCTTTCAGAGTTGTTGATGAAATAAATCAGGTGAGAATCAACAGTGTAGTATTGCTCTTTCTGTATACAGATGCTTATGACGTACTGGAGAGAACATACTTTTTTTTTTCTTTTCAGGGAATGGATCCAATGAATGAGAGAAGAGTTTTTGAAATGGTTGTGGAAACTGCTTGTAAAAAAATGACATCTCAGTACTTCCTCATTACACCAAAGGTGTGTGGCAGAAAATGAAATAAGTTCAAAGTGTGGGAGAACTGGATTTTGTGTGATAATACACCAATAAACACTGTATAACCTACCTCTGTTTCACCTAAGAACTTCGGATTAAAGAGAGGATTTTTACATTTTAAGGACAGTCAGGCAAGAATTCAGACAACTTAGACAAAGGCTCATCTCCTCAGAAACCCACTCTGGAGTTGTGGTCTCACTGGATGCATCATGTGTTAAGCACCAGTGGACAGGGTTACCATAGAAAAGGCTGTAGGTTTATGCCTCTAGCTAACATAGAATTCAGACTGCAGCAGAGACCTACTTCCAGACAAGTCAGATGATGATACCTGGAGACAGAGAGGCTAATGCTGCTGACATCAGAAGATCCAGAAGAGTCCCACATGATTACTTGAGTAGTTTTCCTGTATTAATTTGAGACTTGGTGGCTCAGAAAGGGTGAGATCTGTGCTCTGAGAGTGACCAGTTTAATTGTAATCTTTGGTCAAAATTTATAAAAAGGTAGTTGACTTGTTAAGCAGTGATGCAGTACCAAGTTTTGAAAGGGCTAATAGGGTGGCTATTCACCTGTACCATTAACAGAGGCTAATGTTCAGCTTGATCCAAGATAAATTGCAACAGTAAAGGTTACTTGTACACCAGGAAGACAAGCAGTCAGTAGTGCCCTGGTTTTTTTCAAGATACCGCTTCTGTATCCTGTTACACACTGTATTTTAGAAAGTCTGGCTGGTATGTCCTGTTTTTTCACTAAATAGCAATTGATGGGTCTCTGTAAAGCCACTTCATAGCAATTAACTTATGGAAGAAGATGGAAGGTAATGCTTGTTGTTCCTTCTGGTCTTGCAGTATGCTTACCTCCGTGCAGTTTGGTCATTTCCTGACCACATTACTTCTTCGTTGTTCTGTGTTACCTATTCCCTTTTGTCTTCTTGTGATTCCTCTCCTTATTGAATCACCTTTTCTGTGCGCTCTCCTACTTAGAGAAAGAACAAAATTATTTGGATGTTGAAAGACAGATATCTCAGCTAATGCCACCCAAATTTAAGGAGTTGTAGAAAATTGCTGTCTGCGGTTCAGTGTCTGTTGTAAAAGTTGAGTCTGGTTTCAGATTACTAAGAATTGAGACAGGGAAAAATTGAGTATGCAGAGCTAACCAGAAAAATCAAAATAAAAATGAAAAATCAGAATTTAAAAAATCTCAGAACTTTAAAGAAGTGAAAAAAGTCAACATCATGGTGAGAGGAAACTCGAGGACTATGTTGCAGCACTATTCAGCAACAAAAAAGTGTTATGAAGAGGTAGCTGAAGATATTCTTTGTGCCTCCTTCTCTCTTCCCTCCACAAGCAGATGATAGACAAGTTATAATGGCCTGTTGCAAGAAAAAATGAGTGAGAGAGCACACTGTGTAAAGGTTTAGTTGATTGAGAGTGTTTGTGTTAGAGGATGATTAAAAGACTGCATAGAGCAGGCTGAGAAGGCCAGACTCTGCTGTTCATGGCTTACCTGAGGTTCCTGAGCCTGTGCTATATGTCACCACGTAGTAGAAAGCACATGTGAAATCACCTACCAGAAAGTGTAACTAACAATGTGTTGTACTAAGCCAGTTCCATGTGTGTACCCAGTGGATGCAGGAAAAACTGCTACCCTTTTTTTTAGTATGTTGACATGTCCCCAATTGTTTTTGTTTTTTTTTTTTTAAGCAAGCTGCAGAGGGGAATGGGTATAAATTAATATGCAGTAAAGTTGTTTGGGGATATTGTATTTCAAATAGTTGTGATTTGCTGTCGTAATGAGTAGATGAACTGAATATTAGAAGTGGGTTGGAAAATTAGTATTTTAATACAAATCTGTGGTGAAACAAATTACATTTGTTAAACATACAGATAATCACTGTGTTGGGAGGTAATCCTTTTTTTCTGTAAAGAAAGACTGGAATTCTAAATCACCTTAGGTTAGTTAACATATTGGAAACAGGATTCATTTGAGTACATACAAACATAAAATTTTGTATTTAAGTGGAAAAAATCAACATCAGCATCTGGTGTAAGGCATAAATGCTAAATGACTGGGGAGAGTGATGTGACAAGTTGAGCATCAGTTCCAGGTAAATTGCTCCATGTCATCCTGAGCACTGCTTGTAATCCTACAGTTTGCATGACATCTGTATGCTGGACTTGTGTTTGGCAAGGTTTGGATTGTCCAGCTTTGGCTGTTACACTTCAGAAAAGTAGTACAGTGGCTGGAATTATTCCAGAAGGTAGCAGTGCAACTTGGAAGTAATTTTGATTGTTCTGAGTTTCTACTACTCATGGAAATTGCTAACCTTGCAAGAGGACAAGGCTAAAAAGAGACATAGATTTATTTGGGTACAATTAATGTCTCCTGTCCTGCCATGGGGAAAAAAGGGAAAAACATTATTCTGTGCCCACAGAGGAGTGGAGTTATGCTCTGGATACAGCAAAAAAAGCAATGAAATCAATGGCAGCAAAAAGATACAGATTAGATATGAAGATTTTCTTCTGATAAGAATAGCGATGCATAGAAATTGGCTGAAGAACAAGTCCCTTTGAGGGGGTTTCTAGGAACAAATACACTTAATTTCTCTGGCTGTAATCCTAGTGTAGTAATGGTTTTGAGATCTAAGGTTTTTCGTAGATTTTACTCAGCTTTTTTAGATAATGGGGAACATCTAGATATTCTGACTTCGGTTTCTGTGTTTTTTACCAGCTCCTGCAGAATCTCAATTATAATGACAAGATGACTGTGCTGTTTGTCTACAATGGACCTTTTTTGGTGGAGACAGACAAATGGAACATGAAGCGTTTCAAGAAACGGCAACAGCGGCTTTCAGAGTTTAATAAATAGTTGATATAGGTATAGATACATAGTTCTGCAGGAATATTTTATATATCTTTCTTGAAACATCTGGCTTTCAAGAATTCAGAAATTGTCCAAGGGGAAAACCCTCAAAGAATTGGTAATTAAGAACTTTGCTTCTTTAAAACATACACAGATGTTTGACAGATTTGAAATGCATGATTTTCTTTTTTCAAGGCTTTCATAGTGCTTACTTTCTCCAAGTAACCTACTTTTCTCAGTAGTAGGTTTAAATACAAATTTTTTTGTTTTTCTATTCTGTCAGTTAATACGGCAGCAGAAGTGCAGGTAATTCTCATAGATTATCCTGGACTTATTCTCTGACTGTTTTTTTGGAGGTTGGGTTTTTTTTCCAAAAAATTGGAATTCTCTTTTGGTAAATAATTTTACTTTACCACAGATGTGGCTGTTAGCCCATTTTCCTATTGAAATGAAATTTTAACAAATTAATTTGGATGATCTGTAGAAAAAGAATAGTTTGTAATGGTTTGTTTTGTAAAAATAAACCTGAAATTATTATAAATTATATGATTCTATGAATATTTTATTGTTGAATAAATACTTTCTCTCAAAATTATTAAATAAATATAGTGACATTTTATTTTGTATTGTTTGAAGAATGAGGTGTTTCTAGCAAGTCTCTTAGCAAGGAGACTAACAGAATTCCAGGTCTTCCTGGCAGAAGTAAAACTAAACAGTATATTATTTCTCGTGTGTTTATTTTTCCGAGTAAAACTTGATACATTTTTGGTCATATGGAAAATAGTGCTGCATATTTGACATGTAATTTAAACCCAGTAGGATTTTACAAGGGATCAGCTGTATTGGAGTGATTGTACAGTCAATTGCTTTTCAACAGAAAGCCATAAAAATTTTGAATAGAGTGTTGGCCATAATTGGTTAACCATTTGTAAATACAGGTTACAACAGAATGTTCAACACCTAAAATAACGTCCTGATTATTAAGTTAACTATTAAATAAGTAAAATTCAACATTTTGATATCTGCTTTGAGTGGGTGTTTCTCTTAACAGCATGCTGTCAATGAACTTTGCTAGTGAAAATGGTATGTCAGGCTTTGATATTCACATATTCGAAATAAATAACCCACTACAGAATATGAGCTGGAATCTGGAAGGCTTTAGGTATTAAAGGGTAAGTATTGTAATGGTTATTTTGAATAGATAGATGAGCTGTCAGTACAGTAGAAAACCACACGTTCTTGTTACTGCAGGCCAGTGTTTGTCAATGGAATTGTCTGACTGTGAAATGGGCTCCTGGAGTAATTTCTGTGATGATTAGTGTCCCAACACAAGTACTGAGCAGAAGATATCAAAGTGTGGAAAATCAGGCTGTGATCCAGAGTTAATTCGGTCAGTAGAGTATCTTTGACATAATTGAGACTAACAGCCCTATCTCTGTCCACTGTATTGAAAGATCTTGGTTTTAAAAGTTTTCTTCAAAATTGTCTATTTTGGGGAGTTTCTCCATGTGAATGGTTTCTTTACCCTCTGGTGTTGCTGTTACTCTGTTTTTGTATCTCATTGCTGTTTGCAATAAGTAGTTAGCTCTCTCAGCCCATGATATTTGCTTTTTTGTGCCTCCAGTTTTTGTCTCCAGCACACTGCAGGGGTAGGGGAAGATGAAGCAGGAGAGTGGTGTCTGGATTGGAGAGTCTTGTGGGGGCAAGGATTGGGGAGTACCATTCCTAAACCAGGACAGATTGGCGCAGTGTCTGATGGGAGGTGTCTGACAGAAGAGCTACATCATGGGAAGCAGGGGAGGGGGATCCTTGGCACTCTGGCTTCTCTGTAAATAACTGAGCCAGAATTACTTTCTTCACTTCTGACTCACTAAAACACAGTGTCCAAGATTACTTTTCCTAGAACTTTTTGTTCTGGAAGCACTTTTTCTGCCGTATCTTGCTAATTAAGAATAAAACCACGATTAAGTACACTGTAATTTGTGAGAGAAAGGATTTGTGGAAGGGAGTTAAATCCTCCTCTGCTCCAAGAAAAATTCTTCACCTGTTTCTGCCTAAATATCTGAAAATCACATGACTGTTTTGCACCCAGACTAGGCTTGCCAAAAGCCATGCTTCTGTGAGGCTCATTGATCCAGTGTCCTTCACATATTCCAATACTGGGGGTGAAGGGCAATATTTTGTAGCAGAGGCTGATCTAGTAGTTATAACCTCATTTTACTTTGGTGCTAACTTCAGCCACTGACAAGGCTGAATTAGTAGGGAGAGGGGAGGTAAATGCAGAAAGCAGTTATTTTTAGCCACTGAAAGCTTTACAGGCTTGACTGTAGCAGTGTGGAAAGCTAGCAGGGAAAGTATGGAAAAAAACAGCCACTGGCAACAGTAGAGGCAGAAGTAACAGGTGGTAAGCACCACTACAGCAGCCTACCTACCAACCTCTCCTGTGGCTCAGCTCTTTCCAAGTGGTGTAATCCTGACACCAATTCAGATCTTCGTTCTTTTCACCAGATTCCTCCAGCTTTTCTCCACTAATCGGCTCCCCAGTTACTCTTGGAAGTAATTCCCCAGCTGTCCAGTCTTTTATCTGTTCATCTGTTACCCCCGCTAGGCCAATGGGATTTTTTTGACAGTTGTGCTGGTTTTGGCTGGGATAATTTTCTTTGCAGAAGTTTGTATGGGGGGTTATGTTTTGGGTTTGTGACCACAACACTGTTGGTTACATAGGGGTGTTTTAGCTACTGCTGGGCAGTGCTTTGCACTGCATTGATGCCTTTTCTGTTTCCCACACTGCTCACTAGCACAAGAAGTTTACAGGAACCTGGGAGGGGATGTAGCTGGGACAACTGACCAGAGGGCTATGTCATTCTGTATGACGTTGTCCTCAGCAATGAAAGCTAGGAGAAGAGGAGAGTGTTTGGAGTTACATCTTCTGCAGTAACGTGTGGTGGAGCCCTGCTTTTCTGGAGGAATAGCTGAACATCTGCCTATTGATGGCATATAATGGATGACTGCCTTGTTTTGCCTTGCTTGTGCACACACCTTTTGCTGTCCAAATTAAACTGTTTTTATCTCAACCCCTAAGTTTTCTCACTTTTACCATTCTGATTCTCTGACCCATCCCACAGGGGAGGGTGGCTGTGTGACCCTGTGCTCCCCAGGATTAACCCACAACAGGACAGTATGTTGATCTCAGCATTACACCTGTCATTACACCTGCCATTACAGGTGACATTACACCTGTCATTTTTGCACCCGGAGCTAAATGAGATCTTGGCAAATATCTTGACTTGCTATGTATTCATAGAAGAGCAAGTCATCTGCTCACAGACTGACCTCTTTGGAAAGCACAATGATGAAAATGGAGCAAGGTAGCTGGAAAGGAATGACGGACTTCACTTCTTTGGGGATAAGGAACCATGCAAAGTAGTGAACAAAGCTGATTTTGCAGGAAGCAAGACAAAGGGAAGGGATGATAACTCAGAAGGTGGTGGCAGAAGATACCAAGGAATCATGGAAAAGAATGAAGAGCAGAAGAATGCACAGGTAACATGTAATATGGATGGTTCAAAGTGAATCTGGATCACATAATTTAAAGTGGAAAGATGTCCAATTCCCCCTTCCCAATCTGTAACCAAGGCTGTAGACTGTGAACATTACACAGCTTGACCTTAACTTCAGTCCATTAACAGTGGTTTACCTCAATTTAGTTCATAAAATAGGTTTTTCATAGACAGTAAAGGTTTTTTTGGATGGTTGGGTTTTGTGGGAGTTTTGTTGTTTGGTTGGTTGGTTGGTTTGGTGGTTTGGGGTTTTTTGCAGGTTTTTTACTTGTTTTGTTGGTTTTGTTGTTTGTTTTCCTGAGGAATTGCAAACACAGTGTAAATCCAAAGCAGATGATCAGTACAGGGAGTGCAAAGGGACTTTTCAGATACCACTAAGAGTACCAGCCTCCCTTCATCCTCCTGCAGTGATGCTTAAAGGACTATTTAGTCGAAAAGCCACTGATTTTACAATTTTCTCTGGGCCCCAGTGGCTGAGGAATCTGATTCTGCTTTGTGTTTGCTTCTGAACTGAACTGTACCCTCCATGAAGGACTTTCCTGGTCAGAATTTTTGTAGTATTTGAAATACATATTGCTGTATAAAATATACTGGTTTTGTGCTAATATATATTTTAAGTGGTACAGTTGCCAGTGTGCATTCAAAACCCTAAGCATCAATAGGTCAGAAATCAGTATGTTCATGAAAAATCATTTTAGTAGCTTCTATTGTAGAGAGTCCTTTATTTCAGTTTGAAAAAATTTACAGTAAGTCTGTCCCCCTTGAAGTGTTTGTTTAAAAGTGATACCCCTAAGAAATATGGCTTATTAGATGTAAGTGTTGAATGTAGTTTAGCTTCTGGATGAGGCCTGGCTTATTTCATGCAGTACAGGAAACCAGAGGCAGTGATTTGCCACCAGCATTGCACAGGCTAGTAATGCAAGTGTGGTTTTCCTTTTATTTTTTGACAGAGCAGTTATGCATGGGTTGCCTCAAAATGTGCTTTCTGCTTGGAAATACTGTTCAAGGCCACCGAAGCAGTTGTTAGCAGCAGAAGAGCCCACACTGCTGTATGTGGTGCTTCTGGGAAGCACTAATATACCTTACATCTGTGTCTTCTGAAACTTTTGCTGCTGTCCTTCTCCCCCCTGCCCATTAGCCAGAAGAGAAGGAAAAAGCTGTTGAGGAAGTCCAAGATTTTCTGTGCACCTTTTTAGCACAGTGTTGGAAGGAATCTGATACAATCTGTGCTCTTTGGTTTCTTTTTCCATGCCTTCTTAATTCCATGAGGGCATTTTCTTGATCTTGTAAAGGTGAACTGCCCTTATGTGTTCAGTGGTTCTCCTTGTTCTGTGGTTCACACATTCCATTTCCTTTGTACCTCGTGTTTCACTGCACACACACACAAGCATTATGTGGCCTGAGAGGAAATAGACAGTATGAAACAGAGACTAATGGGGTTTGATATGAAGTGATACGATGTTTATCAATTGGAGGTCACAAGCCAGTAAAAATACAGCAACAGTTGTAGCAATTTCAAAAATACAAGCTGAAAGCAATAGGGAGTCTAGTTTATCTCAAAAACCATGGATGAACCAGAAAAGTACTGTGTAATCATACAGAAATAAATCTCTCTTAAGGATTAGAACTGATGGCAGTCAAGACCTTCTCTTTCTGAAATGGGAAGATTACCACAATACCTGTGGAAGTGTTTGAGGAGGTGTTTTAGGGATCAGAGTTTCTCAGCTGAGGAGAGCATGGCAATGAAAGCATGGCAGCTGAAAAATTCTTGCCATTGGGAAAGCTTCCTCTGCTTTAAGGGAGTCCCATAAAAAATACTTGAGTAAGTACAGTGTTCTGACAATTGGGCAATTGCATTAAGTTACTGCTGAAGAAATTTTTCTGATGTAGGTGAGCAGTGTTAGGAGCTCAACCTGAAAGAGGTTTTGTTTCCAAAGCAAAAGTCGTTGAAGAAGTTGTAGTTGTTACAGAGCTCTGATGCATAAATGAAACCTCAAAGACTCTTTAGCCCTGGAAGAGTGAGTGCTGAACAAGGTTGTTACAGGCTCCTATGGAGATCAAAATTACCCAGGTCACCCAGCAGGCAGATTCAGAAAGCCAACCTTCCTTGTATGCAGCTTTCTGAACCACTCACCAGGCATTTAACTAGACTTTTAAGACATTTGGTGATGTGTTCTTTCTTTTGTCCTTGGCAGAGGAAAAATGAAAATACAGGAAAACTTGCACAAGTTCTGTTCTTAGAATCAGCAGGTCTGTGTTCAGGGTCACACTTCCCCATGCCACTACTGCCAGCACCTCTGTGGTGCATGCAAGTCTTCACATGATGTACCCATTCCTAGTCAATACTTATACCACTCCTGGCAAGACCCCTCTGTTCAATGTACTACATCTCAGTGGTTGGAAACATCCCTCTAAGGCCTCCTCTACACTAGGCTATGGATTTTGGTAGCTGTTCAAATTACAGCACTAAAACCAAATATTAAAAGGTTTAAAATGAAGAATAGTAAATTTGTGGAAAGTCTTCTATGAGGGGATTGCAAGGGAATGAGGCCAGTGCTACAGCCCTGTGCCCCTTATTCATAAAATCAATGACGAGCTGAAAAAAGAAAACATGCTGTTTTTCTTACCTGTCCTTTAGCCATCCAACACAAGAAGAAAAAAACTCCAACTCAGCATTGAGTCAAATCTGGAAGCTACTTAACAAGTTTTGTTCCAGCTCCAGATTATAATCTTCCTGTTTGTCCCTGCCTGCACTGCTGGAAGGTTACATGTTCCCTCAGGTCCAGGGCTCACCTTGCAGTCATATCCTAGCACCATGCCCATGTATCAGGTTAAACTGGTTCCTGTAAGGGGTTGCT
Source organism: Cinclus cinclus (assembly GCF_963662255.1). Taxonomy (NCBI): domain Eukaryota; kingdom Metazoa; phylum Chordata; class Aves; order Passeriformes; family Cinclidae; genus Cinclus; species Cinclus cinclus. The sequence goes on along the minus strand of NC_085084.1, from coordinate 15,276,664 downwards.
TTCAGTAACTGTGATGCCAGTGACCATGCATGCAGGGAGATTTTTGGCACAGGGTACTTTGCCTTTCGCTCTTTCAGAGGCCAAGCACAGGTTTTTTACCAGCAAATCCTCCAAAGCCATGGAAAGCTCAAGGCAGCATTGTGGCTGCACAGGCTGAACCATCATTTGCTCACTGAGCAGCTGCATGGTGTGAAGGAGAGCACCACTCTGAACTCAAAGGCCATGGAGCACTAGGAGACAGACCTCTTTTGGGAGCTGAAGCATGCATGTGATGGGACACTTTTTCATGAGTACAGGTTGTGTCTGTTTCCCTACTGTATCAGTAGAAGGAATTCCTGGGAAAACACACTGGAAAAGTACAGAAAGACAACCCAAGCTATATGATGACTAGCAACAAGCTAGCAATAAGACCTTTGAAGCTGGTTCACACACTGCTCAAATGATGGATTTCATAATGTGCAGTGGTTTGTGGTTTTTTGGTTTTTTTTTTTTTTTTTTTTTTTTTTTTTAGTTATTCAGGCTAGTTTACATGACCACTGCTTGACTCCAGTCATCCAAGACAACATCTGGGTTTTTTATTCCTTTTTTTCTTTATTTGGACAATATATATATACATATATACAAAAACACCTATGCCTACTTTTTTTTTTCTTTTCCTTTTTTTACAATTTCATGTGATTTACAAAACAGGACAGCAAAATAACTTATAAAGAATACGAATACTGTACAAAAGTAAAACTGATTAAACTGTTGGGAGTTGGTATTTTACAGTGTTACAGATCACTGATTTGTAGAACAGCATTTTGAAGTATGTGTTCAGTCTGGTGTATGCTGGCCTAAGTCCATCTGCAAACTGAAAACACGTCTGTAATGTCGGTCATGAAAAAAGTTCAAGAATAAGTAAGTTATATAGCTATACCTTTAAATCCATTACTTCTCTACACTAATGGACTTTCTTAAGGAGAGGAGCTGTCCTAACTTTAGCGCTATTAAGTACTTCCAAAATAGTACAACAAGTACATATATTAGAGAACCTGATTTTCCTTTTCTTTTCCAACACTTGCAACACTATTCAAAACTTAACTTCAAGATGCAAGGATCTAACCTGCATTTTGTTTTAGGTGTTAAAGCCATCATTTGGCTTGTACTGAAAGAAAAAAAAAAAAAACAAACCAAATGAACAAAACAGTACAATGATATCCCCAAGCCTGGTAATTCCCAATGCATTCTGTTAGTGATTAATGAATCACATTAATCCTGTCTGTCCAATGCTGAAATACAGCATACATTACCATTTAGGAAGGGTTTTTTTCAGAAACAGGATCTTGTCACTGGCAGTTGTGACACATGCCTTGCATGTCCCATTGTCCCATGGACTAAAGTACCTCCTGCCTATTTCAGACTTTGCAGGAACGTTCCTTTAAGTGTGCATTCTACCCCAAATACACAACATGGAAACCATAAAGCTGGTCATTTACTTCCATATATCAGTTAATCCTGGTAGTTCAGTGACCAAAACGTTTACATACTGATTTAAGAGCTGCTTATCAGCTGTGGCTTCTAGTTGTGGTTGACTGGATGTGAGGATCTCTTGTATTTCACAGGATCGGGCTTTAATTTTCCAAGTGCCACCTTTGTCCCACAAAATGGCAACAATCCAGACTGCAGGATGGAGACTTGAAATCTAGCTTGATCTTCAGAGAGAAGAACAAATGTGAGCATAGATGCACCTTTGAATCTCATCAGGCTGCTCGTGGCCCTGACCTCACTCCACAAGGCAGCATTAACAGTACTGGTAAGCAGAACACTTTCTGTATTCCTAGACCAATAAAAACACCAATACTACCAGTTTTTATTACAAAGAACCTATGTCCCTATTACTCAATCTGAATACAAGAAATTAAAGTTTGGTTTCTAAAATAAATGTTTCAAAAGGCTGAAACGGAGGTAGAAAGTGTGCTTGGTTTCCTGATGTCTTCACTGAAGAAAACACATCCCTTTTTATTCCACAGACTGTTCAATATCCCCAATGCTTTAAAAGAAGTTCTCTGCACATAGACGAAATCTATCATGAGCTACACAGGTAAAAACACGGTATGCAAACTGATTTCTAATGCTGAAAGCCATATACAATTGTAGAGGAAAACACTCTACTCTCCGAGTTAATTCCTTATATTTGTTTCTAGAAAGCAAGCTTTTTATCAGATAAAACAGTAAGATACCATAATTGCACATGTGCTAACAAGATCTTTTATGTACAGAATTTTACAAGATGACCTAAATTCATCTGCAGTGGAGACACTTCGGGTTTCAGTGTAAATACTCACAAAATTAATTTGGCCCTAAGTCTTTGTAGTAGGGCTGCACCTCCCCTTCCTCTTCTGGAGAAAGGGGTAAAAACCAAACCAAAGAATGTTTCTGGAAAAAAACAATGTGTAAACAGGATTCTCCCCCTTTATACAGCTGGGGAGGGGGAAAAAATATATCACTTATAATTTCTTAAATTTCATGCTTTTAACATAAAAAAAATTGTAATATTCACTAATGACCACATTGGAAAGTTTTAATTCAGTGATATTTCTGCTCCTTTTAAAGCTCAAAAAATAGCTTTAACATAAAAGATAACTTTGCTTTTATCAGCATTTGATGTGCATGACACAGATACAAAGTACTAAGAAAAGCTTATGTCATAAAGGAGTATTGCAAGACACCTTCTGTATTTCAAATTAGCTTGTGGTATTCCCCCATACTCCAGAGAAATAGCAATCAAGAGATACAGGAGCCCTTCCAAAGTGCTCCTTACAGTAATTTTAGGTGTTTCCATCACAGAGTGCTCTTAAGAAAAGGTCTACCCTCTCCATAAACACACACAACTCCCATAGTACTCCAAGGGAGTTAGGCCATGGTATGAAGAGAATAAATCTTTAAGGCAAGTGTAGGAAGAGAAAAAGCCTTTAAAAAAGCAGCAGTTTGTAAAGTTGGTAGCTGCTTTGTGCACCCATTCAAGCAAACCACATCAGAATAAAGCACTGTTAGTGGCATTTCTGTAGTACAGTACTGTATTACTGACAAGTACAGTATAGGATCATATGAGAGACATATGCTTCAGTTCCCACATGCCTGCCACATTATCTAGGCTGAGTTGTATTTTTCCAGGTAAGTGAATAACAGAGCTAAATACACAGTCAGAAAATTACTGAGCTCTTCATAGGGATTTTTTTTTTTGCTTTAAGTATCTTGAATCATACATGTTTTTACTGGAAAAGTCCACCTGATATTCAAAAGTATAGTTCATACAAAGAAAAATTAAAAATACCTATTTACTTTAATGGGCCTTATTGAGTATAAATTCACCTATCTCAGTATATCAGTCATATACTATTGGTAACATATGTAATGTTTCTCTTAATAGTCTCTTTAAGTGCAGGATTGCAGAAGATACACAGAAGTAAACCCACTTCTACAATGTGCTATGGAGTTTTTATCTGAGTTATTAATGTGACTCGGAAAGTGTTTTTACTGGACAGACTCTAAATACAAGCAGCATTACACTGTTCAACAAAACATGTTCATGACACAGCAATCACAAAGACTTTGGGGTCATGCTACTGTGGTGGCACAGGCCAGACCTCCCAGTCATATGTATGTACACCAGTATCAACGCATTGCAGTTGAAGAGGTTGTCACCTCCTCGCTGGCTGCCCCTTCCTTTCTCTCACCCCACGGTCCGCTTGTTCCAGACTTGTTCTCAGGGCAGAGCCAGGAGGTGGAAGATGGGGAGGGGGATACTGAGTACTCTTTTTGTTTTAATGCCAGCTACATGTGCTTTTGGACAGCGAGGCTGACCAGCAACTCTGTGGATGCTCGTGCTCTGTCACCACTGCCTGCGTCCTCACCACAGCCTGCCTCTTCCCCACTCCTCCCCCAGGGCCAGCCCTGCCTTCACAAGGAGCTGCTGGAGCTGGACTTTTTGGACCGCTTGATCATGCTGGGGTGGAACTCAGTGTGGCGGCGGGCGTGCTTGGTCAAGTGGTCGCTGCGCATGAAGCGCTTCTCGCACAGAGGGCAGCGGAACTGCTTCTCACCAGTGTGGGTGCGGTAGTGCCGCGTGAGCTCGTCAGAGCGGGAGAACTTCTTAAGGCAGTCGGGCCACGTGCAGGGGAATGGTCGCTCACCTGTGGGGAAGAAAGGATGACAAGAGATTTAGAGATTTAGGGGGGCACAGGTAATGTGGATCGGCACATGCCGGCTTTGCTGAGGAGACGGTGAACATGCTGCTGAGGGAAAAAAGCTGCTTTTGTTTCCTGCCATGGTGCCAGTGTCTGTGGAGTTGTTGATAACTCACTTCATCAGGTTTCAGTCTCACCTCCAGTAGAAGCCAAAAACCCCTCCAAACACACGAAACTTGCATTCTAGTGCAGAACCTTATATGACCTGAAGACTGTCAAAACAACAGATGAGCTCTGCCTGTGGCAGTATGCTTTCCCTGTTGGTCTCACTATAGTAGCTTAGGAAAGGTGTGCCAGAATTATTCCTCTGACACTTCCATTCTACTGAATTATTTGTAACAAAATAATTTTTTTAACAAAAAAAACTTCACCTAGGACAAGTCATTCCAGCCCATGAAGAGGGGGAAGGTACTGGACAGAACAGTGAAGCCTCAGGGCTGCAAATATGTAGGGCAAAACTGCTGTACCTGCAGAGGGAAGTGCTACGCTCCCCTTTCAGCCCTTCTTCTGGAAATCCAAGGTGTTCCAGTAAGTATCCATCTCTTAGATAGCTGATATGAAGACTGGAAAAACACCTCATTATTCACACTCTATTGGAATAAATGTTTGCTGTAATGATGAAAAACAAACCCAAACACCTTAACCTAAACAACACTGTAACTTTGCTCTTACAAAACAAGAGGGCAAGTAGTGAAGAGCATTCTACGTCATCTTCCTGGCACTCCACATCCCTACAGTTCACCCCTGTGGGTTGTACAGGCTTTGCACACAAAGCCTGTTTTTCACAAACACAGTGCCCCGGAGCAGTGAGACTGACCCCAGTACACACCACAGATGGAAACACAAGAAGGTGTTTAAGTTCACACAAAAGCTTTCCGCCATGCACTGCTGCAGGTTTGATGCCTTAATTTGCTTTCTTCAGAGCCTCCTGAAGGGAATATAAATGGCAGCTCTATGACAGCTATTTACAGTCAATCATGAAATACAAAAACTATACCAGAAGTTTTCCAGCTTGGAAGAGTTGGAAAGAAACTTAGCAACTCCAGTATTTTTTTGGTACTGTGAGGCTTAACACAACAGCTGAGCTCATTTTATATTCAAAGATCAACAAAGAAGGGAGTGATTTACAAAGTGGGTCCTGGAGTTCTCCCCAGACACAACAGTAGGGACAAAAAGCTACAGACTTGGATAAACAGCCCTGAAGCCAGGAGAACAACAATCAGTAGAAAGCATGGTAGAGTTGCAGGGAGGGACTCACTGATGGCATCCAAAAGGTCAAAGAATAAGGACAGGCCAGGTAAGCTGAGGTATAGTTACACCAGGGGCCCTGAAAGCCCTCATAAGCCTCTCTGAGTAACACTTCACTGTTTGGGCTCTTAATTCTTTGTATTTCTTAACAGGCAGCTGCACTATTCCAGACCAGCCACTGTGCCATGGAGCTGAGCTGTATGAGTGGGACTGCCTAGGTCACATCACTGCCTTGTGCTGCTGCCCCTGTGCTTGCCTCCTTCACCCCATGGCCATGCTGGTTCTCAGTCAGGGGAGAGCAATGGAGAAGAGGAAGTCAAGCCAGCTGCTTGCCTGAGCCTGTTGGAGGCAGAGCTGCCAGCCATCATGAGCCAGGGCTATTTTCTTTGTTATAAATGCAGTTCTTGGCTCCCTGATGTATGCTTTTACACATGGCTGGAAGACCTCCTGAACAACCACAGCCCATATAAAACAAATTATTTAAAGAAGTGCATAGGGTCATGTGTGCATGACCATGTGTGCATGCCTGCAGCTACACAGTGGATCAGCACCAGGAGTTGTACAGGGGCCTCACAACACCACCCTTGCCCAGTGCCAGCCCTTAGCATCTGAGGCAAGTGTTTCACTTGTGCTGCTCTTTTGCAATCTATCTCATGGTTTCTGTCAGAGCTCCTGGAAGCAGGTGGCAGTGGGAGGTGCAGAACAGCTTTCTTGCTCCCCCTGGGAGTGTGGGAGGAGTGCTATACATCTTGCACGTGTGGAGCCATCTAGTATATGCTTCTGTGTCAGGCACTTGCACCCCAGAGCAGTGGGAGCAACTGAGACATCCTGCCTCATCCCCCAAAACTACATTTCCAACCATCTACCTCAGACAGCTCTTCAGTCTGCAGAAGTGCCCAACTGCAAACAGAGAGATGGGTGCCAAGGCTGGATAACAAACATCAGTCTTTGGGGAGCAGCACCTACATTTTAGCAAGGTAGTATCCAACCTGACTGTCTAAAATCTGGCCTCAAGCAGCCCTTAATAAACTGAACTCCTCCTCCATGCCATCCTGGAATTTCACGTGGGAAGATAAAATGAAGCCCTGCTTCTGGAATTCCCTCTGACACATGACAGGAGCAGCATAACCTCCACCATCACTACCCCACACACCCAATGCACATGCCAGGGGAAAGCACTCTATGCTTATGCAATGCAATCACAAAGCTTTAGAGAAAGGCAGGGCTCCTTCAGGATGGCTTGAGGATCACCTCACCTGCTGTGCCTTTGGTACTGTGCTCTGCAGGGAATCAACCCTGGACTCAGCTGGGGGAAGACACAAAGGCTGCAGGAGCCTGGCATGGTGCAGAGATGCCTTGCTATGGACAGGAAAGCTGCTGTGCACAAGGATGGGGATACAGCAGGGGTTGTGGGCAGATATGGGTGGCCACGCTCCCTTGGACCCACCTGGATGCCACCTGCACTGAGCCCCATCCACTGCTGAGCTCTCAAGTACAGCAGTGAATAATAGCTTCACCACCTCAGCAATACAAACCTGTGCAGAACCTGTCACAGCCACTTTAGTAGTGCCTATATGAAAGCAGGCACAATCCCTGACACATGGATGCATTAAACTCCATGCTTCTCAGAGCAGAGACAAGGCAGAGGGAGGTTTTTCCAGGCCCTCAGGGGTCATCTCCAAGCCTGAGAATTCACTGCTCCCCTTGGTCACAAAGCTATAAGGGATGACACCAGTCCAAAGAGACGGTACTGCAGTGGCAGCCTCAATAGGTGCAAGGCAGGCATGGAGCGTATCTCCCGGAAGCACTTCAAGCAAGGCAGAGATGGCTGATGGCATGTGGTAACTGTCCAATCAACAAAGCTGGTAGCTGTATCTGCTGTATTTGACATGCTGTCTTTTTGCAGCAGCAGAGATGTTGATGGACGAGCCCTCTGAGAAAACAAGTCTTGCAGCTCATATGCTTGCTGGGCAGGCAGTGGCCTAGAGAGCTGCTGTGCAAGCTAGTGCTACCTCCATCTGGAGATAAGGATTTGTGTGTCACCTCAGGCAAGGTGTATCTTTTCCTTACGATTTTTCTCCCTTAGTTTTGGGGGTAGTAATGCTAAAGCTTGAAACAGCAGAATGAAACATCATCACACAGTGCTGTTATACTCTGTTTCCTTTAGTGGCTATATGATGCTGAGTTTTTAAGTTATGCCTCCGATGGGATTTTCCATAAAGACATGAAGGAAAGGTCAATGGTACATCATGATAATTTGAACTGAGGTGTGATTGGATCCTAACACAGACACAAGAGGTAAACAATTTTCTTTAAAAAAATATGATTATGTATATACACATATATCCAGGGCAGCTTACAGAAGTAAAACATGAAAAACTGATTTATAGGTAATAGGAGCAGGTGCATCTGCAGACTCCTATTCTTTGTGCTGTAAAAAACCAGCACCAGAAATATAGTGAGAGACAGTTTATTTTCAGTATAAGTTCACAGAGGTTCTTCACAGGTGTTCTCTACAGTCTAAAGAACTCCTGCAACCCTAGCTTACTTTAAATCCCATATGGATCTTTGCAGATCCTTTTAATCTTAGCTCTCTTGCTACACCTACCATTTTCGACTTGGCCCTTTCCCCACCCTCTACAACAAATGTTTAGTTTATTCTTTCTGCGCAAGTTTAAACTCTATATCCAAGCTTATTTGTATGACCTGAGGCAGGTCCACTTTATTTTACTCTGACTAGTCAAAAAAATTATCTTTTTTTTTCCCTACCCTGGGACATTTCAGATTTTCCCACACTGCAGTCTTACATAGAAAGGGTTTCTGAAAAAAGAATACAGAGTGGGCATTAGCAGATTGATTAACATAAGTACAGGTAGTAGTGGTATCCTGATTAGTCATCTGCCTTCTCACCACAAAATGCTGCTTTATGCGTGGATGATTGAGGTTAGGAGTTGTAATTCGTGGTGGCTTTAATACACAGAATATCTGCTATCTCAAGTATCTCTGACTTTTCTCCTCAGTTATTTGCCCCACTCGCCCTGAACAAGCAATTTCCTGTGGGACATGCAAGATATTCTGGTGAAGACAGATCTTCAGGTAAGACAGATTGGAGGCCTTTCAAGCAGGCTTTTTCCTCTTCTGAGATATTCCAAAACCAGATCATTAAAATACTCAGATAGTGGTGCAGAGAGAGATCAGCAGTGAGGATGTTAGGGACGATATGCCTAAAGCAACACTTTCCCGAACACCTAAACCATGGTCATCCAACCAGACAACAGATCAAACAGATGAGATGGGCAACAGATGAGTTCCAGCAAGGGGTTTATTCTGATAGGACTTGGAATTAAACACAACAGGTTGGTTCACGTATTAAAATGCTGCCTTCAGCAAGTATTTAGGATGTTTTGATGTTCTTAAAACTACTACTCAGCAGCTGCTTGGACATACAGGTGTTTTGAGTCTCTTTCAAAAGTCCAGATGCAAAACCACCTGCTACAACCTGCTGCTGCTGAGTCTAAATTCCAGGAAAACTGTCTCGCTGTTATCCCACTGTGACACAGTATCAGATTCAAGGGATGCCCTTTCAGCTTCTCTGTCAGAGCACAAACCTCCACGACTGTGTTACAAAAAGGCTTTCTCTGAGGTTCCTCTGAGGTACTGTGTCTCCATACACATAAACATATATATCTATAGAGAGAGGTCAAATAAGCTACTTGGGAAAGATCTTTCCAAACCTCAGCAGAGAGTTAAACCTATGCTTTTGTAGCTGAGACGAGAGCCCTCAGCAATACATTCTTTGCTATGTGGGACAGGTTCCTAGCTCTTCTTTCCTGGCTTATCTTTGTGTGAACTTCCTCCAATTTACAGTAATACTTGAATATTAAATGAACAATGGAGAGACACCAACTCCTAGCCTGGTGCTTATGGCACTTACCTGGGATCAAAGGACATTGAGTTTAAGCTCCTGTCCTGTATGAATAATCAAATTTCCTTGCTAAGAAGAAACAGCTCTGACAGAGAAAGGAGGAATCCAATTTTACATGCATTCAGAAAGATAACGTAACTTTTGATATTTCACTCTGAATTTATTAGAAAGTGTTTCAACAGACTTTTGCCTCAAGTTAAAGGTATTTATAGAGTGCTCTCAGGCTATGCACATTCATCATAACCTGAACACAGATGGTGAACTTCACTACCACAAGTGAAGTGAAGTCTCTGAAGCTTATTTCTCTGAAGTACTCTTTGCCATCGCTCCTTCAGACCCTGTTTCTTTAATCTTAAATTGGCCCTTACTTGCTCTTCCAGCTGCAGGCTTGGAAGCTGTTCAAGGCCAGAAACACAGGAGCAACAGCCTGATGCACAACAACACAACAGCCACCAAAGAGGAACAAAGGAGTTGCAGCAATCCTAACAGCTGGCACTGCAAGAAACACAGGCTAACAAGAGCACTGACATCCACCACATGTTCTTCAGTGCCACAGCACAGTCTGCAGAACTCTGTAAAGCTGCAATTTCAATACATCCATCTGGAAGCAGGAGCTGTGCTTTTACGGATAATACCTGCTCACTGCCTCTGTCCTACATGTGAACATTGTCATCCTGACTCAATTGATAAACTCTTCTGGAGCACTTTCCCACAAGTGACACATACACCTGCTTAAAACCTTAATTTTTTTTACAGAAAACAAGACTACTGGGAACTTTGAACCTAATCTTGAGGACTTCTGCCTACCTTACTCAGCTAGAAGGGCTCCCAGTCAGGATCATCATGTTTCTCCAAGATCTGGAAACATGCCCATTAGAACTGCAGCAATTTGCACATTTTCATTAACCATGGTATTCCACATGGCAATATGAATTCAACAAAAAATGTATTGCTGGCTCCACGTTTTGCTATTGGGTCCTATTCTAAAGGATCTAGCTAAGTGATATGGCATGAGCTGGATAGGAGGCTCTTAAAATGCTGAATTTCAGATTATGCTCAAACAAGATCACTGAGAAAGATCTCAGCAAGCAAAGGACTGTCAACATTTGTACAGTCTGTTGGGTGACATAATCTGGAACACAAATAACAAAGCAGTACAGTAGAACCAAACTGATACAGGTGCTGGTTGAACAGCACGGTATCTGAATAGCAGCAACAGGCAGCTGCAGTGCCTATTCTTACTCTCTACTGGAAATGCTCCTCCAGTTCCCTGTGCACACCACCAACCTGTAGGTTCACACCTCTGCCTAAGCCCTGCTTCCAAGCACTGGTGAGAACCAAATGCTGGGAGCACTTAAGAGTGCATCAGGTGCCTGGTGTAAAAAAAAAAAAAACTCTTGGCATTGTTTGGATTCAGTTTACATGATGATGCAGTTGGCTGAAAAGCCTTGCTGAAGAGGGAGAACTTTTCCCACATCTGGGTTAATTAAGGGCATCTGATGTGTATGTGAAATTCCCATCAACCCTCAGCCTCCCCAGGCAAGTAAACACCTACATATCCAGTAGGAGGATGCATCTCACAAGCTACTTTTATGGTACCTTTCTGGTCAAGAAGGAGGGAAAGGAAAGATCTGGTCTCACTGGTCTTGTGCCCTTTAACTGGATTGTATTCACACCACCATAGCAAACATGAATTTCATACAGCTTGTTCCTCCTGCCAGTTTCTCTCTCTGCCCTTTGCCCTGCACTCCCTGGCCAGGCCTACTGACTGAGATTTCTTGTTTGTTCTTCTATGCCTTCATTTTCCCTGGAAACCCTCTAGCCTGCACATCCCTCTCTATAAAGCTATTCCCCCTGCTCCATCTTTGAGGCTAATAATAACCCTACACAACACCTGTCATAATCAAACTTCTAAAGCCACCTATTTAGAGAATTCTGTGCATTTTGAAGGCAACTATCTGCTTATCTGCTGCTGTTTGTCTTTTTCTTGGTCCAATGGGTCCTTCACCTTTTCCTGACCTCCGTTCCACTTCCAGGGCCTGGGTCTCACCCAGACCTAGCAGCACAAGCAGGAGGGCTGTTTGCACAAGTAGGATGTGCAGTGCCACCTGCTGATCTCTTCTGTAAAGATCAACTTAAAAGACAATTCCTGATGGATGGCTAATTTGGGCCTTCTGAAAATTGAACTACCATTATCACCAAAGGCCCAAACTTCAAGCAGTTATAGAGACGTTTTTAGTATCTTAAATAGGGAACCTTTGAACCAACAAGACTTGTTAATAAGATACAGACCTTTAACCTCTGAGCATCAAGTTTTTGCTTTCCACCCTTCTATCTTATTTGATATTTTGTTTCTTGCTTTGCAACTGGTGAGTTTTTAGTTTCCCAACTACTATACAAAAAGAGAAGGATCCAGAGCTTCCCAACTTGCTTGGTTAGGATTCATGAATAAAGAGAACTGTGAGTATGCACAAGTTCATGGCCATTTTCCAAGACAGAAACACTGGGATTAAATATTAAAAATTTAAGACCTGGGAGCTTCTACTGGTAGCTGTGCACCTACTTCCACTAAAAGCTACGCTGAAACAAGAAACCTAGTTGCTGGCCTCATGAAAAATGGCAGATAGATGAGAGAGACATTATTTGAAAAAAAAAAAAAAAAAAAAAGGAAATAAAACGGTAGTAAGGAGGGCCATTAATGCTCTGCTATATAAAGTTATTAATAACTCCAGAGGTCCCATTGAATCCCACTGTTGCTATGGAATTGTTGTAATCTGTAAAAATAATTAACACTATCAGTATTGTCTAGCATTTCAGTTAGCTCAAATTAACTTCACATTAGGAAGCTCTGAAAGTTCATTACTCCTGGATGTCTGCAGTGATTTTAAAAGAACTACCATGACAGTACACCAGTGTTTCAGTGAGTCAAATGCCTCATACTTGGAGCTAAGGCCACCCACTTGTGAGCAGCACATGCTAAACCTCATACCACTTCAGCAGTACTTATTATAACACTACTGCTTACAGCAAGCTGTGTGGGTTGTACAGTACATTAATTTACATGCCATCAAACAGAATGCTATCTCAGCCAACATCTATTCTGGTTCCCTTATCGGGGTGGATATCTGAGCATGGGGTAGTAAATGGAAATTTTACTAACATTTTCTTTGTCACTTATGAGACAACATTCTGGAGAGCACCAGTTACACTCAGCCTCCAAAAGAGCATCTGAGCTGGTAACACAACAACCCTTGGCACTGGTCATGAGGTCAGCATAGGGTCATTACTGACCATCTCTTTCCCAGCTCAGAGAGAAAGTCTAACAGCAGAGCTCATTGCTGAGCCATATCCAGTAATCCTACCCTCTTCTCTCCAGCCTCCTGAGCCAAGCTCCCAGCAGATCTGCCAGCAGGGCACTGGGAGGCAACCAGCACAGAGTTTCTTCCTCTGCAGCGCAAGCACACCTAGGCACACCAGCGAACTGGAGCAATGGAAGCTGAGCTGGAGCTCAGATGTGGTCATATCCTACCCAACCCGTATTAAATTCTACAGCAATGCCTGACAGTACACTCCTTGGGTGATCAGCTCATTTTGTATTACACCGCTATCTATCACCACCAACAGGTAAAACCCAAAAGGCACCATCAGAACCAAAAGAACCGATGTGAAGCACATGAAATGTCTTGGCAGTGTTTATCTCTTTTGATTCACTCCTTTCTGTTCCTGCACACAACCCTTTAATTCAGAACATTTTTAAAGCAGCCTTTTGTACTCCACTATGATCCCAAGAGTAATTCAGACCCATAAAGGTTTTTATTCAATACCTTGCACTGAAGGTCTAAAAACAAAGAAACAAACAAAGGGGGAAAAAAACCAACAAAAAAAACCCACCAAAACGAAAACCAACAAACGGAGAAGTCTGCAGCTGCTGTCCCCTTGGGGCCAGGCTGCCGCAGATATATCTCCAGGTTTCCATGTTGCCACACCCTCCGAGGCGCCTGGGCTAGGGACGGGAATGGGAGCACACAGCTCGATGAATGAAGCCCTTGTGGAACGCGTCAGAGCTGGATCGCGATAACCGACAGTGCGAGGCGCTGCCGCCGGGAAGAGCGGGGTCGGCTTTCTCGACACGGCGCCTCACTGCCCTCGACCGGCGGCGGGGCAGCGCCGGGGCGGTTCGGGGAGCGCCGGGGGTGGCTGCTCCGCCGGTGCTCCACCGCGACACCGGCTGTAGGTGACGCGCTCCCTCAGCGGGCCCATGCAGCCCGCCGGAGGGGGGTGTGTCCGCAAGCCCCAGCGGTGTGGCTCACCGACGTTCGGGGAGACACCGCCACCGTCCCCTCCCGAGCCGAGCCAGCCCCTGCTCGGGCGCCATGGCCCCGCGGCGCCCAGTTCCCGCAGCCGAGCAGAGCTCAGCTCAGCGCCAGCTCTGCCGCCCAGGCTGCGGGTTCCGACGGCGGGAGCAGCAACAGGGGCACGGGCGGGGACTGCGCTGCCCTCGCCTCCCTTGCAGAATCGGTGCCGAGTTCTGTCCCGGGGTAGGCGCTCGTCCGCCTACAGGAAACCCGAATCCCGACGCCCCTGTGCTCCCGTCGCCGACGCTCCGGGTGAACTCGGCGGTCCCCGCCGCCATCCTCCCAGCCGCACCGGACACGCGAAGTTCCCCGCTCCCGGGCATCTACCGCCCGGCTGGCGCTGCCCCCCGGGCCCGGGCCGGCTCCCGGCCGGCGCAGGTGGGCGGCGGGAGGCGCTGCCGCAGCCCCGCCCGGGGCGTCCGCCAGCTCCCGCCGGCCAAGGGACGCCGATGAGAGCCGGGGGAAGGAAAGGGGGGCGTGAAGCTGGGAGGGACACGGGCCAGCCCCGGAGCCTGAGCGGCGCGGCAGGGCGGCGGGGGCGCGCGGGGATGCCGGGCGCGCCGCTGGCCGGGTTCATCCGAGGACAAGCGTTCGCTCCCGCCCCCTTCCCTCCGCCACCGCTGACCTGTGTGCACCCGATAGTGCGCCTTGAGGTGGGAAGACTTGCCGTAGACCTTGCCGCAGCCGCTGTAGGGGCACTTGTGCCGCTTCTCGGCCGCCAGCTTCCCCTTAGGGGCGGCCCCGGCGGCACGCAGGCGGGGGGGCGGCCCCGGCGGGGGGCTGCGGGGCGGGCTGGAGCCCTGCTCGGTGGCCGCGTCGCTGTCGGAGCCCGCGTCCTCGTCGGGGCTCTCCACGCTGTCACTGCAGACGGAGGGGGCGGGCAGCGGCCGGTACTTGTTCAGCTCCAGGAGGCTCTTGGCGATGGCCAGCAGGGCGCAGTAGTCCTTCCAGGCGTCGCGGGGGTCGCGCAGCTCCCGGGCCGCCTCCCCCTCGTCCGGCACCTTCAGCCGCGCCGCCTCGGGCACGGCGGAGCGGTTGGAGATGGAGACCAGGCACTGCGCCGCCACGAAGTCCACGTACGCGACGGCCGACATGGTGCGGCCGCGCCCCGACGACAACGGGGGCTCCGTCCGCCCTCAGTGCTTGTCCGCCGGGCCGACCGTGCTGCCGCCAGCCATGGCCCGCCCGCGGCGCGGGAAAGAGCGGGGCGGAGGAGGAAGGGGGCGTGGGGGGCGAATAAATAGCGGGGCGCCGGGCAGGTCCTTCACCGCCGCCCCCCGGGGGCGGCGCGCAGACGGTGAGGGGGGAGCGCCGCCCGCGCGGCCGGCCCGGGTCCGGCGCAGGGGCCGGGGGAGAGGATATCGTCCGCCCCGCGCCCCGCGTGCTCCTGCCCGGGGGCGGCCGCGCCGGGGCCCATCACGTCAGGCGCGGAGCCCCTCCCGCCCCGGCCGGTCCGCGGGCAGGCCCGGCCGGCTGTGTTTACTTTCTCCCCCCGCCACTCACGGCGCCCCTTTTCTAGGGGGGGCGTGTCCGCTGGGCGGCCTCCCCGCCAATCGCCGCGCTCCCTCCCCAGGCCGCGTGCTACTCCGGGCGCCCCGCCGCGACCGCTTAAAGCAGCGATGCCGGAGCGCCGGCGGGGGCGGGACGGCGGGTGCGCCGCTGCTCCGCTCCCCGCCGCGGGGATCGTGCCGCCGGCCCGGCCGCGTCCCGGAGGAGCCAGTGGCGGCTTCGGTCGGGAGCTCCGCGGTGGGGGCGGCGCGGGGCGGCGGCGCCGAGCGGGTTAAGTGGCTCCCTGGAAGTCCTACGGTCCCAGCAACGGGCCGGCCAATGGGAAGTGAGCCGGCTGATGTCACTGGCAGCGCCCCGCCAATCAGCGCCCGGTCCCGAAAGGTGCGCAACGCTTGGAGGCGCGGGGAGCGGCGGGCGCGCGCTCCCGCCGCTGCCGGGGAAGGGCGGGAGGGGCGCCGGGGATGCCCCGCCCGGGCTGGGTGTCCGTGACCCCGGCACGAACCCGGGCCTGCTCCCCCTTCACTTCCCGCTGCACCGGGAGATCGGGCTCCCCGTACTGCCCCGGGACGGGGGCCCCGGGCGACGCCGGCAGGAGACGGGAAGACGGGCGCTGTGCGGGAAGCGGGACCCCGCGAAGCGCCCCCGGAGAAATCCGGAGGTGAAGTTATGCTCTCCATCGCCGCGGCGTCGTGGTTGAGACAGGGGGCTTCGTAAGGCGGGGCAGAGGGGAGCCCTCCGTGCCCCGACGGTGAGCGGGGCAGGTACCTCGCGGTCACCGAGCTCGCACCACCGGGAAGAGTTTTAGAGGTACCTGATGGTGTCTGCGGTTTTGCCGCTGTTGGCAACAATGAAGGTCCGGTTGACGCTTTGCCCTGTCGCCGAATAAGTGTCATCCAGCCTAAACGAATCCCCAGACCCTGTCACCCCTACCCAAATAACACGCCCCCATCTCTGCCCCATCGAACGCGCAAAGCTCATAGAGTGTTGTGAAAGCTAACTGACCTGTGCTCAGCCAGAGAAGAGCGAAAAAATGGCTTCTGGATGAAGCACTATTTAAAAGAAGGAGAAGTTACCATCATCCCTAAGCCAGCACTACTGAGGTGTGAAGTACGGCAGTCAGTGTGTTTTGCTGTTTTGCAAGCACCAGGAGAGTAACAGAAAGACTCTGCCTTTGAAATAATGCACCTGAGCCTCTCTACAGCATCAGCCAAAGTAGCACAGGTGCCTCTGAAATCACCACCTAGATGGAGAAGCACTCCAGTCGGACAGACGAGCTTTTCTCTGCTTTTTTGAACTGCATCCCAAGGAGACTGAGTCCCGGCAGGACGGGGTCCCTAACTGAATCTTGCTGTCCTTGACTGCAGCCACCCTTCCTTGCAAAAACAGACAGGGCCTGAATGGCAAAGAGCTTTATGGGTTGCTATTAATCTCATTAATTTAATGTGAGAATGATGAGGAAGTGTTGGCTACCGAAATGAGGCAGTGTTGTTCTTTTCCTGGAGGAGATGAAAATTAGTGATGTCAGCCATTTTGTGTGCTAGCACACCAGATCACTGCATGTAACCTCAAGCAATAATAATCCTTTGCCATGGATAATTGTCATTAGCCTGAAATAATTTTATGTGGCATAACTCAGGAAAAAAGCCAAGCAAACCTGAAACCAAAATGCACTAACAAAACAAAATAACTAGAGGCTAGGTCTGCAAGTGGATCATCTGTAGGTTGGTGAAGACCAAAGAGAGAACATGAATAGAGCAATGTACCTAACAAGGTGGTCTTCAAGTCTCAGTCATCAGTCAGCAAGTCACTCTTACACTGTTCTCACAGCATTTTTCCTAGCTAATCCAGCAGCCTCCAGTGTTTAAGAGACACCAGGCAGAGTAAGAGGTGTGATTCCCTAGGTCTGATAGGAAGGAGGAACAGAAGGCATTGTTGTTTCTTTACCACTAAGGCTGTTGATAAATGTCTGGTTTCTGTATAGTACTGGTGCCTACAACCTTCTGTTCTCTTCAGAGGGGCAACAGCATTTTACACGGAAAGCTGCATCCCTGGTTCATTAATCTGGATATCCAGGATGTAACTTCACATATCACATGTTTGTCATCTTTTTTCACAGCACTTTCAGAGCTTCTTTGGCTGACAGTGACCAAAAGTTCCTGCTTGGAAATGTCCTTATCCACATTTCACTGACATGCAAGTTGCTTCCCAGAAGGTGACTTGCTTATTTCACGTCAGATTCTCTCATGAATTCTTCTCTTGCGTTAATTTGTACAGTTCAGAGATGAAAGGGTTAACAACAACACACACGTGCCTGGAAATGGGATTGTGCTCACAAACCTCTTTATCTGTGGATGATAAGGGCCATCACTCAGATTTGACTGTGCTGATGTCATGTTGATGTGCTGATGGTAATACTGGGATATGATTTCAGAGCATGCATTTAATCCATAGCTTGGCTTATAATTCACAGCTAATTTTTTGAAATAACTAGGCTAAACAGGATGTTCTCTTAGACTGTACAGATGAGATGCTAAACTTGGCAGAGGGGTAGGAACTAGGTGATCTTTAAAGTCCCTCTCAACCCAAACTACTCTATGATTCTAAACTTACAACAACACTTAGATATAACCTTAATACCCATTGTCACCTGAGGGTACTCCCTTGTGAAAGCCTGAAGTCCAAATTCAACTCAGGGTTTGAAGCTCCAAACCAGCTTCTGATGGGCGAATATTTGCCCTCTTCACAGTCCCTGGGTACAGGAATGTAGCACATCTGGGTGGAGTCAGGGGGGAAGCTGTCAGTGGCCACTTTTAAGGCTGACTGTTGGTTGTTCTCTGGTCCAGAGGGACAGTGCACAGACAGGAACTGTTACGGGGAGTTGTGAGCAATGCAGACTGTGACCTCCAGGTGAGTGAGAAAGCCTCAGGTCGGGGCTCAGGTGACTCCCTCCCGCTTGAGGGGAGTGCAGGGAGATGTTGCAGGGGAAGTAACAAAGAGAAGAATAAGAAGTGAGATTCAAGGGTCTGAAAAGAAGGTGAGGGAGAACAAGTCTGTGTGTTTGTGAAGGAGAAGGTCTCTTCTCACCAGAGGTGTGGGCACAGGTTCTGTGAGTGGTATAAGGCTGTGGAGGAAGAAGAGCTATTTATTATTTTGGGGGCTTTCAAAAATGTCTTCTGTTTTCAAAACCAGAACTTTTCAGAATGAAAACCATGCCAGCCATCCTTTACTCTATGCACCCCAAGTCTTGTGCACCCTGCCCCCCATACCTAAAACATGGCACCCTCTTTTGGGAGAATGAGGATGACATACACCTGGCAGGCATTCTTGGAGAGACCCAGACTGTGGCAACCCTCAAGTTTTTGCTCCAAAAGCCAATTTAAACAATGGCCTAAACTGCCACTGAGTTTTTAATAAAAAAAACCCAAAACTTTATTTTGAGGAGCAAATGGTCTCATCAAGACAGTCTGAATCAGGTGTTCTGCTTCAAACCTTGTTCTATTGCTTTCTGTGGGCTGTTCTATGAAGAAGAGAGGTTTCTCTGATGATATATTTCTACCAAGACAAAGTGAAGAAATCCATTTTTCTTTTGTATTAATATTTCCTAATATTTTGAAGGTCACAGGCTCCAAACATTATTCCAGATTCTGCTTTGACTTTTTCATTCTCCAAGGCTCATGGCATGTGCTCCAAATGATTTGACAAGAGGCTGTGGATTGATCAGTCATTAGTAGTGGCTGAAATTATATATCAGGATAAATGGCCTGTTTGCTGACATGTGTTCTTAAAGCCTGTAACAATGCTGAAAATTCATGACTGATATTCTGGCAACATGACAGAATAGTAATTCAGCAGTCATATAAATATGAGTGCATTGTATTTTACATGTGTGTGGTATCTTTCATGGCAATGTATTGCCCAGATTGTCTCCATGTATTATCATGGAAATACAGCAACTTCTTCCACCAGACAACTGCCACAACTCTTGTTGTGAAGTCTGGTGTGGTAGCAAGGAAGTGCTTTTTTGAAGAAATTACTCTTGGTCACTGAACACACAAAGCAAACAAAAAGTTTCTTCATGTGATGCAAAAGAAACGTTCAAATTAAATTTTTGTAGATCAGAAAGATTCAGTGGAGTTGCTTGCTATATAAAGGCTTGCAAGACATGGTAAGTATCCGCTGTCAAACTGTCCTTCCATTTTAAAACCAGCTATACAGTAGAAGGCTGCTGACAGAAGACACTTCTGAAAATCCAGGAGTATGAGGATTATCAGTCTCAAATTCAACTTCCGTTAGAAACAAACATTGTGGATAAAGAGCTGTGCTCCTTTCCTATTTAGTACTAAACATACTGTTTACTACTTGGCGACTATGTTTCTATGTTCTTACCTTTAACTTCTGGTCTAATTCTGCCGTTATTCTGCATGACAGGATTGATTGTGGTCTTGGTCTTGAGGTCCTTCTAGTACCTCTTGAATTGCAACTTAACTGTGAGCAATTTGGCTGACCTTGAACCTCTGTGTTAAGGATAGCTCCTCTCTCCTGGATTTTATCTCTGCAGGTGGTAAGTATGCAGGGGATGCTGTGCTTCAATGACATTACAGCCCACTTGGGCACCAGGGATCCCTATTTCAACTTGGTTTGGGTGCCAATAGTGGTGTAGCCATGGCAGCATTGAACTCAGCGTGGGCTTGCTGCTTGAGTATGCACCCAGGATCCCAGATGGGCTTTACAGCCTGCATCAGACACCATCCTTCAGTGTGCATATGGGTGTGTGAGTCTCAAGTTCGAAAGTAGAAAGCTAGACTAGAGTTAATTTGGGAACATCTACCTTTGACTGTAGCGAAGACATCCAGTGAAAAATGAGCCAGGAGCAGAACGGCCATAACGTGTGTGGGGAGTGTGGACTAGAGGTCAGCCTCAGCTGACAGCACTTGGTCGAAGCTCACCAGGTCACATTCTTGAGCCCTGTTGAACGCGAGCCCCTCAAAGCTTCCTAATTAACACTGGCACAAGAGTTGGTGGCAGCTGTGCCGTTTCACCCCGGAAGGCTGTCCCAGGGAAGGGATGCTATGGCACAGGTGGTAGGTAAGCACCGTCGGGCAGCTCACTCCCTGGACGAGATGTTGCAGAAGAAAGACAAAAGGCAGAGAGAAAGAGAGGGGTGGAAAAGCAGCGATCTGAAGCGCAGTCCGTGTGCTTCCCGGATATAGTGCGAGGTCCTCGAGCGTGGCGAGGCGGTCAGGGCGGGCAGGGGCCGGTGCCCGGCGCCGTCGCAGCCCCTGGAGCCCCGGGCAGCGCTGCCCGCAGCCCCGCTCCGCACTGCGGGCTGCAGGCGTACGTGCGGCGCCGGCGCGGTGGGGCCCGCCGCGGCCATCGCCGCTTTAAGGCGGCGCGTCGGTGCGAGGGCCGCGGCGGCGGGTTCATCTGAGGACACGGCCCCAGTTCTCAGAAATCCCCGCGCTGCGGGAACATCGCGCTCCGGTACGGAACGGAACGGAACGCGCTGCCCTAGATCGGGGGTGCCGGGCCCGCCCCCGCCCGCCCACGTGAGAGCCCCCCCCGCACACCCCACCCGCGGCCCCCGCCACACCGGGGCTCTGCGGCTGTTCTCCTCGCAGAGATCTATCGCCGCTATTTCATCTTGTTTTGTTTGCTCGCTGGTTTTTTTTTTTTTTTTTTTTTTTTTAATTCACCTCCGGGAGGCCCCTGCAAGAAAACGGCGTCATGTTTTTCAACCCTCTGCCTCCAAAGGTCCCCAACTCAAAAACCCCCACACCTTATTTTATACATAGGTATACTTTAGATTACGTATAAAAAATGAAAATATATATCATACAGAATATATGTTGTTCATGACCTACAACATAAAAATACATACCTATATTTTTGTTTTATATTTCATACGTAATAACTGCATACCTATTGTATACATTGCTACATATACGCATGTATGCCTACATCATATCAATATACAATAAACACCATATGTGCGAGTTTAAATAATAAATATGCAAAATGTATGTAACGCTTAAAATTTTTATTGTTTTCGTTTAGTTTGTGCGTTTGTTTGTCTTGGTGGGGAGGTGTCCGAACGAGTCATGGGGTCGGCAGGCGGCGGACCGGGAGTCCGCGGGAGCACACTTTTCCTGGGAGCTGGGGGGAGCGGAATTACAGCCACCCGCGGTTTATTAATAGCGCCGCGCCCGCTCCAGTACGTGTGCGGCAGAGATACCCCTGTCCCAGCACCTACCCCCCCTCCAGCCACAGCCCATCCTCCTTCTTCTCCTTCTCCCTGGGAAGGGGACGGGCGTCCCCGACACTGGCTCCGCCTCGCCTCACCTCAGATGCCCTCGGCCGCCTCCATCTTCCTCCTCCTCCTCCTCCTCCCTCCCTGCGCGCCTCCCGCGCCCAGCCCCGACGGGCGGGAGCGCCGCCGGCCCGGGTCCCTCTGCCCGCCCTCCGGGGACCCCCGCCCTCTCTCGGGGTCCCGTCTTATCCGCTTCCGAAGTCTCCCGGACTTCTGTGGGCTTGCGGCTTCCTTTGCTGCGTGTTATGGGTTTATTTTTGAGAAAGGTGGCATTTCTCTGCAGAGGCTCCTGAATGGGTTAAATCGAGCCGAGTTAACCCATCACTGAAGGGCCTTCGAACTGAGACGGTGTCACATTAACTCCTCAACCGCCCATTGCCAAAACGGAGATGTCACATTAACCCAGAAAAAAATAGAGGCGGTGCCACATTAACCCACAGACAAAACTTGAGATGCTGCCAAGAGATGAGGCGTCACCTTCCTGCTGCAGTGAAGCTGCAGCGCCCTTCTAGCACAGCACCAACACCCCTCGTGTCCCTGGCCTCTGTGTATGCATAGTTCCTGAAATTGTTAATTTTCTGCAAAGCCAAGATAACAGGTTATTCTCCTTGAACTTAATTATCCAAGTTTTTCTGCAGAGCAGCTCGGCTCTTGAAAAAAAAAAAGGTTTTATGGGAGAGTGAGAGGCTGGGAAACAACTCAGAGAATGCTTTTCTTGTACATCCTGAAAATCATACTTATTTTAAAAAATGTTTTTCAATACAGCATTTCATTTATTTTTCTTATTTCCTTCCCCTTTATTGCTGTTTTTCATCAGAAACAAAACAAACAGAAAAAAACCCCAACAAATTAAAAGGTGCAGGGAGTGGGTGGAGAGAGGAATAAGGAGGGATAAGGAGAGTGGTGGATGTTGTCTGACTTTACATTAGACTTTCCTGAAGTACGAGTTGAAATTGAAGATGCTTGTATTTTTGTCCCTGGATGATTCTCCTGAGGAAGTGAGGATCTTTTGCAATCAATCTCTCACCACTGTGTTGCTACTACTGCAAGTTCTCCAGCAGTGGGAATCCTGAAGCATTAGCACAGCCTAGCTTTCTCAACTATAGCACATGGGAGACATGCTGGATTGCTGTTATTGTAAGAGTACTGGCAACTAAATTTGCAACTGCCACTGCTGGTTGTGTTACACAGTTCGCTTGTGAGGGTTTTCCTTAGGAGGTTTGCTTCTTCATCAGAAGAAATTCTTTCCGGACAAAGTGTCTGGGGAGCAGCTTTGCAGGAAGAGGCTGGGTAGACACCAAGTGGAACAGACACCGGCAGTTTGGTTTTGTAAAAAAGAAGTCAAATGGTGTCCTCAGCTGCATTAGGAGCAGTGCTGCCGGCAGGTGGATAAAGGGATTGTGCCCCTCCCCTCAGCACTGATGGTGTCACTGGAGTGACAGGTCCTGTTGCGGACTCCCAAGTACAAAGGAGACATGGCCGTATTGCAGCAAGTCCAGGAAAAGGCTGCACAGATGTTTAGGGGGCTTTTCCTGTGGGAAAAGATAGAGAATTGTGACTTCGACCTGGAGAAAAGAAGGCTCGGTGGAGCGGGGGAGGAATCTTAAAAGTGTGTACTAATATCTGAAGGGAGGTCACACAGAGCAATTGGTGGTGGGCACAAACTAAAGTACAGGTGAACACCAGAGGACACTTTTTCACAAGTAAGGATGACTGAGCAATGGCACTTCCCTGACACTTGCACAGGGAAGCTCTGAAGGCTCCATGCATCAAGACCTTGTGGAACATGGCACTGGGCAACAGGGTGAGGGGCTACCAGACCAGGGGGTTGGACTACATGACCTCCCCTCCAGAGGTCCTTTCCAACTGCAACCAGCAGTCCTGTGATCTGAGAGCTGGACAGGTCCAGCCCATGCAGGTTCAGAGTCAGTATTTTGGAATATGTGACAGAAAAAGCAGTGTTCAATGCTATGCCCTGGGTAACCCAAAATGTTACTGTATTCCGTACCTCTCTGTGCCCAAAATTGCTATTGTCCCTTTCAGACCCTGCAGCCACAAAACAGAGGGGCGGGACAGGGGCTGGGGGTGCTGCGGTCCCTTTAGAAGTCGAGGCACTGACGCAGAGGCTCTCTCCCACTGCTCCTTTTGCCTCTTCGCTTTTTTCTGCCTCTGCTCTCGGCGGTACCAACTCTAGAAGCTGCATTTCACAATCGAAAACGGTTTCAGGTTGGAATTTTGCAACACCTGCCTGAAGCCTCAGCGCTGTGCTGGGACAAGCGGAGCAGCCCCGCTCCACGGGGTCACTTCTGCTTGTTAATAAACTGTTATTTTTTCAGTTGTATTTACTCATATTTGTTTCTCCTTAATGGTGGAAAGGGATTGGTTAAAATTAAGGGGAGGTAACTAATTCTAAAGTGTCCCTCTCAAATTAAATCGAGGCAACATATTAACTTCCTTTCATAATTTTGAGTACTGATAATGTTAATTCTTCTGGGCTTACTGGTGCTGGTGAAGGGGTCTTGTGAATTCTACAGCTCATGTCCCTAATGCAATTTTAGCTTTTAGGATTTGCTTACTATACAACTTTTCACATGTAGTACAACATGAATGTTGCTTGAGTATGCCTGTGCTTGCATATTTGCACCATATTATTATAAATCATCTATACAAACAATAGTGAGACTAGAAAGATGTCTCTGGCCTTAACCCATTCTCCTAGTCCCATTATATTTTCTAAAATAAGATTTCATTTTTAAAGAAAGTTTTGTCTTTGAAAGCTGTACTTAAACTTAAACTTTGGGGCTTGTCTGTACCAGCATAAACTTTGTTTAAGAATCAGTCAAGAATGTTAACTTGCTCTTTAACATTATTTTAACTATTACATTCACCTCAGAATATGAAAAATGCTTTTTTAAACCTAGACTGAAGAAAATACTGAATTGTTTTCTTATACTTACAAAATGCTTTCCTGTATAAACATAAATCATTGATTTTCACTGCTGCCTCTTTTCTGTGCTCCTGTTTTAACATTTTTATCCTGTACTAGGTTTAGGTAAAATCTCTTCTAGTCAGCCTTGCACTGAAATCAGCTTAAGCTAAAGTCTGTGGCAAAGGAGCTTTAGTTAACTTGGTTTTGGATGTTTTGTGAGAGAGAAAGATGAGGTTTTAGATACATTGAATACCATATGAGCACAATAAGCACTGCACAAATTAAAAATTGAAAATATCTG
Organism: Cinclus cinclus; assembly: GCF_963662255.1. Lineage (NCBI taxonomy): Eukaryota > Metazoa > Chordata > Aves > Passeriformes > Cinclidae > Cinclus > Cinclus cinclus. The sequence continues at coordinate 15,251,861 of NC_085084.1, read as the reverse complement.
CTCCATACCTGATTCTTAATGCTAAAAGAGCATAAACTCTTAACCTGTCTTACATTTCTCTGAGCTCCTGAATGCTCCCTTGAACAGTTAGGACTTCATATCAATATGCATTTGGTTTGCAAATTTGCCTAGATTTCAGCCCCTGCTAAAAGCAAAGCAGCTGTAGCAAACCTGTCAGGTCCATTGTGCTGTTTGTGGCAGTAGCCTAGGGAAGAGTTTAAGGAACTCTTTTAAACAAGCTTTAAAGCAGCTGCAGGATTGTGATATCTTTCTGTTTGTTTGCAGAACCCTAAGGAGCCCTTAGAGGGAAGCCTGAGGTTCAGAACTTACCCTGCTCCACCTAAGCATTCTAAGAAAGAGGTCACTCTCTCATTCAAAGTTAATGCCTTTAAAAAGAAGGGTGGATGCCATCTTCTTCAGAGCACCAGCCTCAATCCTTGGTTTCAAGAGGAGAGTTGGGGGTGTCAGTCTTCTCAGGAAGTAGGAAATTCTTAATTTCATTACTCTAGGAAGAGCCACATCTTCAGAACACACCAGAGCTGTGGTCCAGGCAGCACACTGGGAGCTGGGAGAAGCCTTTCACTGCCTTGACTGAGTAAGACTCCTTATTTCCAGACAGTAGTGTGGCTAAAGGTAATTATGTAATCCCTAGTATTTTCTTGGCTGCTTAAAATGTCTTGCTTGCTCTGAAAGCCTTTCCAAAGCTGCTGTTGTAGGGCAGACAGAAACAGGCTCTTCTTTGGCTTCTGATATAGTCAATTAAAAAGTGAGGTCCAGTGTGGGTAGTTCACACAGTGCTAAACTAAAGCCAATCAGCACTGCTGGTATGAAGAGGGTATGAGGTTGTGCTCACTGTGCTGATTTGCTTGCATAACCTCTAGTTTGGAGCACAGGCAGTGCTGGAGCATGGCTGTGCAGCATAGCCTGAGTTACCAAGCCCTTCTCTCCACTGAGTATGGGACCACATAAATATTGTTGCACACATAGCATGAGATGGCTTGCTGTTGCCTCAGTTACTGCCAGAACAGGTTCCTGTCAATGCAAAAGAATCGAGACACCTGTCACTGCAATTGCATTGTGGTTTGCACCAGAGTTCCCTTTCTTTCTCCCTTTTTATTTTCCCCTTTCTCTTTCCCCTTTCCCTTTTCCCTTTTTCCTTCTCTTTCCCTTTTCCCTTCCCTTTCCCCTTCTCTTTCCCTTTTCCCTTCCCTTTCCCTTTTTCCTCTCCCTTTTCCTTCTTAAAGCCATGAAATAATTTCCACCTATTCTTCCTAATACAAATGCCTGTAACAGTGGAGAATCTCTGTCATCATAAATGCAATGCAGGCTTCAGGTTCAAACAATTGTTTTGTGTCAGTATGACTTCCCCATGGTGGCATTGCAGACTTGCCTGGTTCTGTAAGCAGAGGAAAAGAAATGTGCAGAGAATGACAAAAATGTTAACCAAGATGTCAGTTAGCTGAATTTAATTATGTGTTCAAGGACTTGGGCAACCAGATGGCATAAAAGACACTGATTTCCATGGAATGAACTCTGAAAGGACACGATTCCCTTATGAATGTGTGTTCCTTCTTTCTAATGCATCTATTTACATACTGTGGAAAATATTTTTATATATTTCACTCGTATGAAACCTAGTAAGAACAGTAATTGGTACTCATAGCATTTAGCTGAGTGCTAACTGTTTTTGTGTTACAAGTTCAACACTGAATCAGACAAATGGCACATATTGCTCCAGATTCAGAGCTCTGTGACAAAGTCAGAATTTCGGACTTGAAGATTAGCAATGTGCTGCTCAGCATTTCAGGCAAATCTTATTGTTCATATGAGTAGCAAGGCCTTGGCTGGGTAGGTCTAGTTGACTCTAAGCCAATTTGTTTACTTCAAGATACACAGAGAACAAATCTTTTAAAGACAGAATCAGTGAAAACACTGAGTGGTGGCATTATACTGTACAAATAATGGTACTGACATCCAAACCAAGTAATTTAACTCTGTGTAACCACTGTAGAGGTTTAGTTTGTGAGTGAAGCAACAAGACAGCTGCAAGGGAGCTTTGCAGGATAAATCAAACAGTCCTTCTAGTACCATGTCTAACTTCCATCTTCTATGCCAACTTTCTCTGTGAAAAAGTTAGTTTTGTGTCACTAATAATGTTCAAGGAGCAACTATTGCTGTTAGAAATAAAAAACTAGTATGAAATATTCATTCTTATTCTTTGAAGTAGTTGGGAAGAGAGACAAATTAAGTCTATTATTTAGTCTTTCCTATTTTTGTCTACTGCCACAAAGCTCCTCACACTTAATGTGGTAGAACCTGGAAAATTCCCCTTGTATGTTCCAGGTTTACTCCAGCTGAGGACCTCCCCTCACAAACTCATGTGTATCAGAAGTTCAGTTATGTGTAGCATGTTTCTGGTCAAGTTGCACCTGCCAGAAGCAGAATTGAAAATATAAAATGTTTTCTAACAGCCTGTAATGTAAGCATATATTTTGCCTGTTTAGTTTGGATTTAGTGTCATAAAGTCCAAAGACATTTACATTTAAGTATGCTTCTACTGGTTGCAGTAAAATTAGCACTTTCTTGCTGCCAGTATTGCACTTGAAGTCCATCATAAATATTCATTTAAATTACCTAGCTTGATAGTTAAGTAATTATCTGTATATGGCAAATAGTATTTTGCTATGTGCAGTGCTTGTTTAGTCCCACCTAGTATTTACACCTGCAAGGAGCTTATTGCCCATGATGCCGAATCTGCCAAGTGCTGTTCAGATACATAATTTGTCCTGCTTAGAATTCAGTATAAGAACAAATAATAAAGGTTCATTTCAGCAAACATCTGCCCATAGAGAAAACATTAAATAATTGTGCTGCCCCCATTAGTATCCACAATGCTGTATTTTGTGTAACATTGTGAATGAAAATTCAATTTACCTGTTGATGCTTACACCAGCAGATGTGTTGAGGATTTCAGTGTTCATTTCACCAAGTGAGTATATAGTTGTTATTCTATTTTTCCTAAAGCAGCACTGGCTGATACTGAATGATAGCAAAAGAAGTTTAATGTTTCTGTAGAAATTAATACATATTCCCTTCCAGGAGGGCTCTCTTGACTATGAAAGGCATGAAAAATGTTTAAATGTGCACTTAGGTATATTTACATGTACATATGACCTTGAGAAGCTTATTTCAACTTCAACACAAATAGTATTCTTCCTATTTTACATATAAGCATTTGCTGACTTTCCGTCTGCTGTACCAGAGGAGGTCCACAGAGAACAATACTACTCAGCAGACGCCAATAAGGACACAGTCTGTGAGCTGATTTTATCACTTCTCGGGTTGCTGAAGGTATGAGTATGAATTTCCCTAATTATCCTCTTTCCCTCTTAGCTTATAAAATAAATGTGCTTCATGGAATAAGTATTGATACTTGAGTGAATACAGAAAGAGTTTGTTCTTTGCAACAGAAGCAAGTTTAATTTGATTTTGATCAGGTGTTACAGACGTCACAAATGCTCACAGGTGCCATTGGGAAGTTTGTGTATAGAAGATCATGTGTTATCTTCACCTTCTTATTCTCTTGAGATACAAACCCTGGGCTTTTTGGGATTGCAATTCACTGTTCTCATAAAGTTGGTCTACAATCCCTACTTTTAGTTGTCATTGTAACCTTTGTTCTCAGTTAAACAGCTTCAAAGTGATTGCCACCTTTCCTAGATAACATTATTTCATTGTGGAGTAGTCTGTCTCCAAGAATGTAAAAGATGTGGAAGCACTCTGATAAAGCATCATACCAGTTCAAGACAATTCTATCCCAATTAGGTGAGTGTACTGGAACATTCACAAAACTACCTGCCTTATGTGGGTTATGGTACTGGAGCTCTAAATTACTCATACAGTGCTCTCCAGCTTCTTCTGGCATGCAAGAATGCACAGCCTGAGCAGTGGTTAATGTCCCCCCTTTGGGAACAGCTCACTCAAGAATTCTTATAAAAGCTGGCATATCACATCCCTGAGCAGCTTTTCCGTAGTCACAATGTATGTTGATTACTTCATATCTTTCCATGGATTTTAGTTGTTATTTCTATTAAGTACTGTGTGTTGCTGAAGTTGTCACTGATCAGAATGATTTGTACTTTTGCACAAACACAGTACTATACTTAGAATAAGCAACACTTTAATTTTTATCAGTGTTGCACAACAAGTATGAAATACAATTTATTTTTAGGTGCTGCAAACAATAAATATTGCTCTTGAGTTTGGTGTTGTTATCACAAAGAGCATATAGTGAAAAATTCTTCCAGGAGAAATATAAAACAGATTCTGATTCACTATATTAATCCCTTGAGGTATTCAGTTACTGACTGGGACATGATGATTGCTATCAGTAAGAAAGATGAAACTTTACACTTTTGGAAAGAGGCTGGATAGATACATAATGACCATAAATCAATGTATTTTTAAATAATATATTGTCTCAGTGAATATTGCTGACTGACCTATCAAAGTAAGCAATTAATGGAACCTTAAAAATTAATATGACAATTTATTATGAGCTAAGTTATTTTGTTTGTTTGTTTTTTTCCTTTTGAAAAGATGCAGTACCTCAGAATGCCAGGAGTCAGTGAAGTTCTTCAGTTTCTAAAGCATGACTTGCTCTAGAAGTAAACTTGCTCTTTGAAAGTGAAGTAAGCCTCTAGATGGACTCCATTACTTCCACAAAATTGTTTCTCTTAAGTGGGTTGCTTATGGAACTATTGGCAGAGTTTGTCTTCTGCATGCTGTTTCATGCAGTCTTTTTTATTTTTATTATTATTAATTTTTTTTTAACAAAATGCAATAAAGGAAAGAACTATGAGGAATCATGGCAATTCAGGCATGAGTACGCACTGCCAATCTATATTTTACAGATAGTATAAAAAGTCCTGCAAATGTGTGTTGTATCCCTGACCCAAACATATTTGCAATTGGCATTTGGAAAATAAAGATCCTTACAGACAGCACCCCTTGGGTCTCTGAGAGGCAGCCCGGGTAAGTTGAGAGTTAGCAGAGATCATGATGCTCATTCTGTATTGCGCCTTCCTGAGGAATCTCCAAAGGCTTGAAGAGAAGGCATGGGAATTGTTTCATCCTGTGCTGGAAGGAACTACTTGCTCACAGGAATTAAGCCAATTCTCAAATAGCATAAAAGTGTAGAGGAAGAACTGAGGAATGCTTTTAATTCAGCTGCAGAAATATATCCAGAGTGTAAGTATTTATGTTGGAATTCAATCAGGAGGTTTCAACATCCAATCTTTCATGCTGAGAAGTACAGTGGCAGCTTCCTAGTTACCTTATGGACATGGTTTCTCTGCACTGACTGCTGAAGAGCATTTCCTAACTGTGATTTCTAATTCCCTGTAATTTCTGATCCTAATTTTGATTTCATTCTGATCAATGTGGAACAATTCTACTATTTGAATTATTGAAATTATTTTTTAAACTATTTTCTTATCCTCTAGGATTTTTGGCCAGCCATCATTGCTCATCTGATGAGATCTCATCAAACAAGCATTGCTGGGCAGTGCTTTTTATTAAAAACACCACTGTGCTTTTGATGTTCAAGTATTTAGAACAGTTCTTTCGTGATTTGTGCATATCGATGGTTCTACAGCACTGCAGGGCTGCCTTTGGGTAGTTTTAACTCCTAAATTTCTTGTGCTACCCTCCACCACATTTTCTGTGCCTGTTGTGTAAACACTCATCTCTCTTCATTCCACTATCCACTCCATTCTAAGACAGGAAGATACTAATAAAGCTCTTGATGAGACACTGGACCCAGCACCAGCAATGCATCTTTCTTCCTGCTGGGGAAGACTGGTGAGTTTGATAAGCATGAAGCTTTATGCAGGCAGCTACAGCTATAACCTTCCATTGGTTACCGTGGAACAAAAAAGTGTTGCAACTGTTTAAATGTGTTGCTCCTCTATAGCAAAGGATTTATATTTCAAAAAGAAAGTGAAACTTAGTAAATACTTTGTTTCACCCACACTTAAGCGTGGAAGCTGGTTGATGAAAAGATAGGCTTGATTATAATACAAAAAAGTGAGGTTAAATGGTTGTGACATGATGTGACCCTAAATGTTTGGGCTGTTCTGTATGAATACTGTGTCTGTAAAATACATAAACATCTCACATAAATATATGTTTGTAGAGTTTGCTTTCAATATGTAACAGAGTCCTTTAAAATCTCACATACTCTTAACCATTTTTGCTTACAGCTGTGCAGGGAGTGCTGTGTCTGACGTATATGTTGTGGGAATGTAAGAGAGAAAAAAAAACAAACAGAAAAACCCCAAACTAGCCAAATCGAACCAAACGAAACCAAACAAACCAATCAAACAGCAACAACAAAAACCCCAAAACTTAATTGCAAAGTACTGCATAGCAAAGGTAGTTTGTAGCTGCTGTGGCAGCATTCATATACTCATTCTTATTTTTGCCACAAAGAATGAATATTCATGCTAAGAATGAATCTCCCTAAAACAGAATAAAAGAGACGGAAGCTTTTAACATTTGCCTGAACAAACTCCTACAGCTTTTAATAATTAAGGCAATTGCTGAGCAAGAGTATTTGCTAGGCCAGGGTACCTCACTGTGCACAAAAATAAATAAACGTAGAGGAGAAGGGAAACTGAATTGTGTCTCTGAATATGCATTTTAATCAATGTCATGTTCCTTTGGGATAACTGGTCTGTTTGTAATTTCTTGCTGAGTTATAAGAAGTGCAAGTTGTAGTGAATATAATTTTATGTGGGTGGCTAAACCGTGGTCTAAATATGAATTGCACTAAGACAGACCTTTTATTTCCCCATGCTTTCCTACTAGATGTTTCAATTCATCATTCTGGGAGAACAAAGCCTGCTAACCCCATTCTGATTTAGAGCAAACCAATCACAGGAAAACCCAGATGAACTTTCTTTTGCAATTCAGTACCATCAAGAGCTGCAGCTTTGCTGAGAGATAGTAGTCTTACCCATGTAATATGTTGTTGCCCTAGTGTAAGAATGGATTAGTGTTTGGATACGCTTACAGACACTGGTATGGGAGGCTTGTAAGATATTTATTTCCTGTCTGCAGCATGAACATTAAAGTAAAAAAAAAAATTACATTACTAATAACTTGCATAGACATCCTCAACATTTGTGTATCAAGAGGAAGGAGAGTGTTCTCAGAATGTGAGAACTAGAGGCAGAGAAGTAGTTGTCCTGAGAGGGCATTAGTTAACAAGAGGGAAAAACTGAATAGTGGATGAGAGGGCAGATTTACTGATAGGGCTACAGAATCACAGCCAACTTCTTGTTCGGATGTTATAGCTCAGCACAGATGTCATGAGATAAATAATCAGCCAAGCTATGGTTTTAAGGGGACTGTAAACCTAACTCTCCCCACCCCCCCCCACCAAGTGCATGTTGTGCTACCAGGCAGCACTTGTGCATCCCTGTGGTCCTTAGATTGACTGATATCCACTGAAAAAGGCTGTACCATTTCACAGCCTCCCAGTTCACCACTGTGGCTGCATCTAGTCCCATTGGAAAATGCAGATTGATAAAAGATGTTCTTGTTTCAGAGAACCCGCCATAACCATGTGTATATATCTCTGCTGGGAAGAGCAACAGCTCCATCTTTCCTTTGTTCTGCTGTTGCCACCAGGAGTTCTCTAGCATCATGATGTGTCTATATAAGATGCATATATTTCTTACTTTGTCTCTATAGTAACAGACTGCCAAAAGAAATCTGGGAGCTCAGCCATGAGCATAGGAAAAATGGAGGAGTATACCCTACCATCAGGAAAGCAAACTCTTCAGATAAAGTGTTAAGAAGATGGAAACAGCACATGTAAGTTTAGATGATTTCAAAAGGTATACTTCTCATTCTTTTTTGTTGCATGAAAGGCAATTGAAATGTTTGGCCTCACGTCTTGGAGGAAAGGAATGGGTATTCCAGCCTCAATGCTTGCTTTCATTGTCAATGCTTTATCACAACTTGTAGTGTTGCTTGGTGGGTGACCTCCATATGTTTTTTGTTTTCTTCACACTTCATCTCCACTCCCAATCTACTCAATGCATGATAGTGCAACCAGACTTCTAAAGAATTCAGTTAATTCCTCAAATTTCTCAAGCAGTTTGCTAATTTAAGCCACACAAATTCAAACACACTTGCTTTACTTCCAGCATTCTCTGTGATCCAGACTCTTATACTCACTTTGATTTACTATGTGGTGCTATCATAACCTTCCCACAGATAATCACATCCAGCTTAATCCAGTACCACCATGTTCACCACTAAACCCTATCCCTAACTGCTGCATCCACACATCTTATAAATACCTCCAAGAATGGTCGCTCCCAGCCACTTCCTGGGAAGCCTGTTATAGTGCCTGACAACCCTCTCACTAAAAAAACACATTTCCTAATATCCAATCTAAACATAACCTGGCACAACTTGAGTCCATTTCCTCCTGTCCTGTCACTTTTTAACCACCCACCTTGCTACAGGCTCTTCTCAGGCGGTTGTAGAAAGCTGAGCTTCCCTTTCCCCAGGCTGAACACCTCCAGCACCCTCAAGTGCTCCTCACAGGATTTGTACTCCAGACCCTTCACCACCTCCCTTGCTCTTCTCTGGACTTGCTCCAGCCCCTCAATGACTTTCTTGTCATGAAGGCCCCAGAACCAAAGACAGGACTTGAGGTATGGCCTCACCAGTGCCCAGTACAGGGGAACTGTGCTTTGTATGAGCGTTGTTTAGCTACACACGTGTTACCACCTTGTGGTTTCTGGGCTTGCAAAGTGTTTCAGCCATGTTTCAGAGTGAGAGCCAAATATGATGCAGCTTTGTCTTGCCTTCAAAGTTCACATTAGGATTTAAGAAAACAACAGCAGAGTATATGGGATATAAAATATTTTGGTAGCCATTGAAACTAAAGCAATAATTGGAAAATTAAAGTCATGAAATGCAAAGAATCCAAAGACTCACCAAATCCTTGCTGAGGGGTAAAAGCTGCTTCCATTGGAGTTTTAGATAGTTATATGTTTGGCTGAAAAATGGGTGTGAATAATGAGACCTTGTTTATCTTCTGTAGGCCATAAATGTCTTAACAGTTAGTAGCACTGCAGAAGTTATTCCAGCTACTGTGCTTTAGGGTTGTGGAAAGTGTGTGTGTGGGTTGTGTGTGCACAGATACAGAATGATGTAGATTTGCTAGAGTATGGTAAGTATTGATCTTTGAATTTATATTATGTGAAGGCAACCACTGTCTTTTGTGTTAACTGCAATTTTTTGCCAATACATAAAAAAGTAGAAAAATCTTGCATCTCACCACTGTCTGTAGAATTGGGGCAGCATATTAGCTATCAAAAATAAAAGACTCAGAAAAAATCTTGTGAAATCATTCCTTTGAAGCTGGAAGAAAAACATTGTTATGCCCAGAGATTACTTATGAATAATTGGATTCTGAATTTAATCTGTTCAGTTAAGGGGGGAAGCATAGATGATTTGAGGAGGAATATATTTCCATCTTAAAATGATCAAAGTATTTTTGTATATTTGCAAAAATTGTGGAGACATGACAGTTAGAGATGGGGGGAAAGGGTACCAGTTCAGAATAAATAATAGCATCAGAAAAAAAACCATGGAACAAATAGGGAAAGAAATGGAAGGATCTTGTACTGGAAGTTGTGCAAACTCCTGAATGGTTTTGTAGAAAGTACTAAACTTTCAGTTTCCCTGTAATGACCCAGTTAACTCTATAGGAAGCCAGTTGTTTGCAGTTTTCATCTCTGCAGATATAAAAATATCACAATGTAAAAATAATACATGTACAAAAAATTGTGACAATTGCCAAGGGCTGTTTGCTCAATGTGACAGCCAGTGCTATGCAGTTACACTTAGTATATTTTCTTTTGGTTGCAGATTTCATTAGTAATTTCAAAGTTTCTCTCCATCCTTTTTGAAATTCATGCACCAATGAACCAGAAGTTCAGTCCTGGAGTAGTGGAATGAAGAAACAGTGTACTCAGGCCAGAGATATATTTTTGTTAGAGAAGGCAATACTGGAAATGGGTAATGTTTGTGTTTTTTTTAATGTGCTGATGGATCCAGTAAGTTTAAGGCAAAGCTGAAGATAACTTTATCTCCAGCATGTTCCATTTACTAGCCAGTAAGGAAACTGCTTACATGCAGGCATTGCAAGATTGAAAAGACAGCAAGTACCACAAGCTTTTCAACACACACTTTAGAAGTGTCCCTGTGTATAGAGCTGTCGTTCTGCAGCCCAGAACCAGAGCCTAAGCCTGCTCCTTACAGTAATCCACATGGCACATTGGCCTGAGCTGCATCTCTCCATAGCCTCGTGATTCCTGCCTACCTTCCCTATCAGGCACCTTTAGCCTGCATTACCTGCATTGTTAAGGACGAGTAGCATTCCTTCCCCATGTTTTTTTTCTCCCTCTGGTGACCTGTTTTTTTTTTTTGTTGTTGTTTTGGTTTTTTTTGTTTGGTTTTTTTTTTTGTTTTTGTTTTGTTTTGTTTTGTTTTGTTTTGTTTTTGGAACAGTCTTACACTAGGAACGAGCTGTCAGAGAAGTAGAGATCAGTTTTAGAACAAGATTTTTTTCTGTGTGTGTGCTTGCAACAACCCATACTTTTTTCATACCCAGGTTTCAATTAGAGGTTATCACCTCAAAAAGCTCCAGTGTTCTTACGTATATGGAATGCTTGTTGCTTTTTCAGCTCCCTGTATCTCCTCAGATACAGGAAAAAAAGGGCCAGATTAAATACTGAGAGTGCAGTACAAGTCTCACTTTCCTGCACTTAAAATGAAACAAGACCCAGCGACTGCCGAAGCAATGAATCACCACAATTTGCATATACAGGTCAGCAGGGAACATTCTCTCACAGCTCAGAGCGTCCCTGCAGTCAACATATTGTTACTCCCATTGCAGCCACCTCTTGGCAAATCCAGCCCAATACTTATGCATTCCTATTAGCGGTCCTTTAACCAGCACACAGGCGGTGTGATGAGGAGGTGACACTTTTGGCTGCCGGGGAATCCGACCCGTGCAGGGACCCTTTCCCTCCCGAAAGATGTACCGGGGCTTGGCTGGCTGCAGCCCTGCGCGGTAAAGAGGTGTTCCCTTTTTGTTTTGTCAGTTCTCTTGGAGGCCAGTCAGAAGTCAGCGGTGGACCCAGGGTGCAGTCCTGGAGTTCAGGTGCTGGTGACAAACAAGAACACCTTATCTAGTCCTTGTATGAGCAGTGTTTGCAGAAAGGGGGAGATGTTCCCACCATCCATCCCAAAGTCACGAACATTTCCGTGGACGTGCTTTCACTCCAACTAAAATGTGGAGGGTGATTTGGGAAGGAAAGGGCTTTCTGCACCCATCTTAAAGCGAGGGAGAAGCATGTGAGCGGCCTGAGCGCTGCAGAGGGCGGCAGAACCGGCGGAGCGGGGCGGGCTGCGGGAGAGGAGCGCGGGGTGCTCCTGCCCCGGGGGTGATTCTGTCCGGGGGTGATTCTGTCCGGGGGTGATTCTGTCCGAGGGTGATTCTGTCCGGGGGTGATTCTGTCCGGGGGTGATGCTGTCCGGGGGTGATTCTGTCCGGGGGTGATTCTGTCCGGGGGTGATGCTGTCCGAGGGTGATTCTGTCCGGGGGTGATGCTGTCCGGGTGATGCTGCTCGGGATGCGGCACAGCCGCTCGAGGGAACACCGCGTTCTCTTTCCTCCCTGAACTGCGAATGAACTTCCCCATCCCGCTGTGCGCCGGGGACCGCGCCGATCCGATACCCTCCGCGGGGCGGGAGGAGAGGCAGGGAAGAAGAAAAGCAAGAGGGGTGGAGGGAAGGAAGGTCCAAAAGGGTTTCTTTCATCCTAGGTACTTAAGGTGGAGTGCTGTTTGGGTTTGCTTTTTTGTTGTTGTTGTTGGTTTTGTGTGGGTTTTTGTTGTCGTTGTTTTTTTACCTTCTCTGTGTATTTTCAAGTTTAAAAGAAAAAAGTGAACAAAAAAAATGCAAGGCAATCAGCTGCCCCAAAGCAAGCATACTTTCAAAAAATATGTAGAAAAAGAGAAAGACATTGCTTTTACAGAAATAGATTTATGACACTTTTGTTTTTTTTGCCTTCCTGCCATTGTTAAACAAGTATTTTTCCCTTTACTCTTCTCCCTGCCCCGAACATTAGATTATGTTTCCTTCCCGAAGGAAACCGAAAGTTCTGTGACCCCATGTAAGAAAGAAAAGACCGAAGTTTTGACAAACCTCATCCACACAAGTAGTTACATTTTTGTAAACATCTTTAAACCAGGTATCTCTCAGAGGTTTTGTGCCATTGTGGTGCTGGTCTCAGGCAAAGCTGAGTGCCCCTGAGAGGTGCAGAGGAGCAAATCAAGTGGTTTCAGCCTGCAGCAGGTCAATGTGTCAGCAGGCTCAGAAGCATGGATGTGTTCCTTGGGACTGTATTACTAGGGTTTTCTCTGTGAAATCCTTGTTAAAAAGGATTAGCAACACACTTGGGTGTTTTCCTTGTTTAGTGAAATCAGGTCTGTGCCAGTCTTGGATCAAAAGGACTAACAAATCTTGAGAGATTTTGGTAGCTATTTGGTATATTTGCTTATATTTCATGCAAGAATCATAACATTTGGAAGACTTTTTGCCTTTCTCTGATTTGGTTTCATTGTGGAGAACATAGAGGTAACCCACTTGTTTACAACGGCTGTTTGGTATTCTTCACAGTAGCTAAAGTCACCACCTAGTCCAGTTTAATTAACTTTCAGTTTATTTTACTCAGGTCTGTCCGAACACCATCTGCATATTTTTGGTTTGTTGTTTTGGGTTTTTATTTTCTGTAGTAAATTTGTATTCATATTATTGATATGTTATATCCTTAGTGTGTTTCAGCCCATTAACCACCTCATAAAATCCTTAACAAATGTTGGTTTTAGCCTGTTAAATAGCTATAAATGATGCAGCCTTTTGCAGACTGCAGTTCAACCTGACAGAGCAGGAACTGTTTTTCTCTTGTTTTACTACTGTACCGCCCTGCATATAAGATAAGCCTCTGGCCTCTCAAATGTGAAAACATGCCAAAAAACCCCCCTGCTTTGGAATTCTTCAGAATCTTTCCTCTCACTTTATAATTCTTTCCCTGTGAGACAGGTTATGACATATCCCCTTTCAAGTCTGCACAGGTTGCATCCTGGCAGATGCCTTCAGCAAGTGCAAGGGCAATTTCTCAGGTAGCACTTGCTCCAAGACTCGATTCAACAGGTGGTAGACATAGGGCAGCACCTTTTGGGACTGATTTGCACCCTTTGACAGATGTTCCCCAGCACTGTACTGGAGCTTAAACAACCAATGCAGCCTTGTTACAGCTGTAGGGCCATGCACAGGTGGGGGCTGCATGTTGGACCTGCCTAATGCATTCCTGATCTGCCAGAGAAGGAGGCTCCCACTCTCATCCCTTGTTGGAACACATCTATCTTCCTCATTCTCCTTCCAACACGGGAAGCCCTTGCCCTTCTCCTTGTCCCACAGATATTCTTCTCCCTCTGTTTTTCATCCTTTGTATTCCAGCTGCAGTGCTCTTTGGCTTTTCTCAGATGTTACTCCCTAGCAAACACTGGCAGCCACTTCTTGTCAATTCACTTGTCTGTTTCACCAGTCTTGTCATTTCATACTATCCACAGCTCTTGAAATCCACTTTAGATCTCTTTCCTCATGTTTGCAAAGCTGCTGGGCTGTAGCTAGGCCAAAAGTATTAAAAGGAAGCTTCCTTTCATGGGCTGTAGCTCAGATCTTATTACCAGAATGGCCTTGTCCAGGGTGGGGAGAAAAATGGTCCCAACACAGCTGGAGTATTGCAGTGAGTGCAAATGGTCCCAACACAGCTGGAGTATTGCAGTGACTAGTGGCGAACCCCTCAGAGGAAATAGGCAGAGGAGGAGAGGTGGTGGGGCTGCGCTCCTGGCTGAGCGCTCTGCCGCACCCCCGAGCCGCCGCCTCTCCCTCCCACACCCGCACACCGCTCTGCTCACACGGGTTTGCCATTTTTAGCAAAAGGGGTGGCCGCTGGATGTCATTGTGTGATCTCTGAGGGACAGACACATGGACATTTTTCTCTGTCTCGAAGCTGAGGAATTGGCATCCTTAAGGACAAAACCAAAACCACAAGCCAAATAAATCCAACTGGACAGACAGAGCTCACTGGGCACCCTGGGACAGTTGTTTGTGGCATTCCATCCTGGGAGAGCAGCAGATCCAGGAGCACTAGGGGACAGGCAGGGCCCTGCTTTAAGGAAGGTGATGCTGCAAGCCTGGGTTTGCTGGCTGAACCACAGGAGACCTGGGCTGAGGTACTCGAGCAGTTTTGGGTCTGTGAACTTTGTACACTTAGTGCACTTAGAGAAGCCAGGAGGACTTTACATATGCAGCACTGCGGAATGGCAGGTTGTTTTGGCAGTGGCCATGCAAGGTCGAAGCACAACATTGCTCCCTCCAGTCCTTTCTCAAGTTATCTCCCCTGACAGAAATCCATGCGGCAGATACTCAGATTTCCACTTTGCTGGTCATTCTCCCTCCTTGGAAGCTGCAGTTTCAGAGCACTCCAAGTCTGGAGGTGCTGGACTGAAGCAGGTGCTGCAATTTGAATTTGTGGCTCTGTGAGGTGTACAAATTTCACACAATCCTACACTACTCAAGCCACAACACCTTCCCCTCAAAGGCCTGCCCTGGCTTTAAATCAGTTCTGGGCACAGAAAGGCTGAATAGTGAAAGCTTGTTTGCATGAAAATATTTTTCACCTCAAGGAACTTCCTGACATCTGTTGAGGCAGGGAGCCATAAAAAAGGCTGTGATGACCATCTGCAGAGCACCTGGCATCTCTCTTGCACTGGGGAGTGCTAAGGAGCCCTGTCCTTGGGGGCTGCTATTCAGAAGAGAACATCCTTGAAGAACAAGGAGGCACAATAACTGTGTCCTTCTCATTTTCTGGATTTCTGGCACCATTTTCCTGTGTGCTGTAAGGCTGAGCACCCAAAATGCATGGAAGTCAGTGGGAGCTGCCTTCTAAGCCACTCAGCAGGACTACAAAGATGTCATGAGCTTAAGCAAGGAGAACATTAGAAGGGACAATTCCCAATTGCTGTGGTACTTAATTCCTCTTTGCCTCAGTCTTGAACACCACAAAGTTGTTCTCTGGTTACCCAGACTGTGGAGCTGGAAGACAGGGACAAGGAGCAGAACAAAGCCTCCAAACTCCAAGAGGAAACGATTACAGCCACTCAGAGGCACACAAGTCTATGGGGCCAGAGGGAATTCACAGAAAGGTGCTGTGGAAAATGGCAGAAGTGTTCACCAAGCCACTTGCCATCCTTTCCCAGCAGTCCTGGCTAACTGGAGAGATCCAGGTGAGTGGATGTTAGCAGATGTGATATCCATGCATAAGCTTGGCTTGGGCACTGGGGAGGTCAGGGAGCAGATCCTTTTCAGAGCTGTCACACGGCATGTGCAGAACAAGCAGGGGATCAGGGCCAGCCCGCATGGTTTCCTGAAATGCAGGTGCTGCTTGAGGAACATACTGTGGGCACTGTCTACCTGGATTTTAGTAAAATCTTTGACACTGTTTCGTACAGAACTCTCTGGGAGAAAGTGGCTGGTGTGGCTTTGAGGGGTGCACTGCTCACTGAGTTAAAAACTGGCTAGTTGGCAGGACTGGCATCCATCTCACAGCCAGTCTCCAGTGGTGCTCCCCAGGGCTCTGTCGTGGGGCCAGTCCTGCCTAACACCTGTGTCAGTGGTCTGGATGAGGGGATGGAGTGACCCCTCAGTGGGTTTGCAGTGACACCAAGCTGGGTGCGAGTGCTGATCTGCTGGAGGACAGGAAGGATCTACAGAGGGATCTGGACAGTCTGGACTGTGGTATGAGGTCCAACAAGGCCAAGTGCTGGATCCTGTCCTTGGGGTACAATAGTCCTCTGCAGAATTGCATGGGCAGGGCAGAGCGGCTGGAAAGCTGCCCAGCAGAAAAGGGCTTGGAGTGTTGGCCCACAAGCAGCTGGACATGGGCCAGTGTGTGCCCAGGTGAGCAAAAAGGCCACTGGCTTCCTGCCTTGGATCAGCAATGGTATGGCCAGCAGGTCCAGGCAGTGATTTGCCCCCCTGTACCTGACATTGGTGAGGCAGCGCCAGGAATACAGCCTTCAGGTTTGGGGCCCTTAGCACAAGACACTAGGGGCTGGAGCATGTCCAGAGAGGGAGCACAAAGCTGAGGACAGGTCTGGAGCACAAGACTTGAGAGGAATGGCTGAGGGAGCTGTGGGAGTTTAGCCTGGAGCAAGGGAGGCTCAGAGGCACTTATCACTCTCTAGAACTGCCTCAGGCAGGTGGTAGTGAGGTGGGGGTTGGCTCTTCCTCCAGGGAAGAGGTGACAGGACAGAAGCAAACAGCCTCAGGATGTGCTGCAGGAGGTTCATTTTGGCTATGCAGAAAAGGTTTTCACTGAATGGTTTGTCAAGCCTTGGAACTGGCTGTGCATGGAAACACTGGAATCACCATGCCTGGAGGTACAGTATATGAAAGCTGTTTGGATGTGCCATTTAGGAGCATGGTTTACTGGTGCACTTGGCAGAGTTAGGTTCATGGTTGGACTCGATGATCTTTGTGCTTATTTCCAACCAAAACGATTCCATGATTCTACGATTCAGAAGCACAGTGCTCCAGGAAGTTACTTGAGCTTTTGTGCCTGTTGTCCCTTGAACCTGGGCAGCACCCTGAACATTCTAAGAAAACAAGGGCTTTGTTCTCCATCCTCTGAATCTCCAGCCAGTTCTGAAAAGGCATCCATGCAGCTGATTTGGATGAGGAAGTTGATCTTCCAGAAGAATATCTTTTCTGGGATGCTGTTCTACTGGGCGAGGCAGTGAAGTGACTGAGGTCAGAGACCACAGCATATGGGGTGCAGAGGAACAGGATGTTAGGTGAACAGATGTCTGGAATTAATTGGTCAGCTGGATAAGTACCTCTGATTAGCTAAATTGGTTTCTAGGACATGGATTTGTGTTTCTAGTGCCAGGCAACGTTGAACTTAAGCTCTGGATGAAAAGTTACGGTTTAAGGCACAACTGTCTTTCTGGTATGCAGTGTATAAATAACTGTATTTGGTATGTGTTTATGGATTTATATATTTTATGTTATTCTTGACAGTTTGTAAAAACAGGGTTATGCCCTCACAGAACTGTTGTTTTGCTATGTTTTGTTATGTGGTGTTCCTGCTAATTGCAATAAGGGCATTTTCTGATGGTTGTTTATTCATCAAATAGATTGTTTTTGCATCTGCAGTAGGAGGTGGCACATTTCATTGCAACTCTGCCTTGCCTTCATGTCCTTCTCTGCACATATTATTGCCTGGACTCAGTTTTCCAAAACTTAATAATGTCTTGCCCTTACATTCCCAATTTCCACAAATCCTGCAAAGATCTTATATTCTTCAGTTGGATTAGACTATTTGACATAATAATTTTGCTTAGTGCTATGACACAAACTAATTTAATCCCTTATTACTTCACCTGATAGCTCTTTAAATTCAGAGGGCTTTGTCTTAATCATTAGGGTGTTGTGGCACCTGAATCTTATAAGTAAAATATTTCTCCTTCACATGAGCTCTTTCAAAAGAGCAGCTAGTCCCAAACTTTTAACCCATGGAAGTAGACTGTAAGTCTCCAACAGCTCAGGGCTTCCTTTATGCAGCAGTGTGGAAGATCTCATTACTAATTATTTTCTTTCAGTTTCACTATATTTGGAATAATGGAAAGCGTTGCAATTATATCTGACAGTCTTGTCAAGTATCCTCCCAGTCAGAAGTCAAAGGTAAATATGTTTTCCACATTTTTAGTTGTGTTTACACTATTAATTTGGCATAAAACCAGAATGGTCTTACTGTTTAACATGGAGTAAGACTGTTCAAGGTAGAGGGAGTTACCAGCTCAGCTGACTGCTGACATCAAGCTGTTTTTTTTCCCAGTGTCAGGGCCTCGAGCTGGGTGGGTCAACCACCTCCTCTGTGCTGTGTTGCTCTCTGCCTTGTTGGAGGTAGAGCAAGCAGGGTAGACAGCCACTTGGAGCTAGTAATCTCTATTGTGATGACAACTGATGCTCTCCATGTTGATAAGAGAGAGATACAGAGAGGGCAACAGTGTCTTCCATGTATTACAGCATCAGTAAGAAAAAAGAAAGCAGGCAGAAGTGAGAATTGCAGAAAGGGATAGATGATCAATGCCTGCTCTTGCCCCTTGTTTCTATCTGCAGGTCCACAGATGTAATTGAAAAGGTCATAATTCTTTTCTTTTTCAGAAGTGAGGCTATTTTCTGTGCCTGTGAAGGAAGCAGCTGTATGCTATCAGCATGAGGCATTGTGGTCAAGGTGAACTCAGACGCATGGAATCCTGGGGGAGTACACAGTGCAATCTCTTTTGATGCCACTTGGAAATGAGAGTACTGCATCCTTCCCCTCCCAGAACAACTCTGCTCTGTCATCTGGCTCCTTTCTGGTAAGGGTCCAGTGCTTCCATCACTAGTAGTGTTCTCCACCCTTTTCTCTGGCTTTTTTAACTGTTGAATCCTTGCCTGCTGTAGGGGCAAGTGAGGTACTGACGGCTATCTTTTCCCTCCACTTGTGTTTTGTTTGAAGGAACCAGCTGAACAATTTCGCTGCAACCTGACAGTAAGATATTTCATTTCTGTAATAGGGATTGTTTTGTATTGGAACACCAAAAATGAAGTTTAGATGTTAAACTTGTATGCACACACATGTTAAATGTATATGAGCACATACAAATATGTGTGCATACATATTTCATATGTGGCTGTAGTAGAGCTTTATCTTTCTCTCTATGTGCTTTCTGAAAGACAATAGATGATAACTTTATGAAAGTTTCTGATACAATTGGCCCATCACAATGAGAATGGCTCACTAATCCTCATTTCTATTGCTCATTCAGAACGGTTTCAGTTCTTGCATCCATTCCCTACAGTCACCTCTAGGCCTTAGCTTTAGCATGAGATCTTTAGCTTTAATGACAGCATACAGGTCTGGCTGAACTCTTCCTTCTCTTTCAGAAGACAGACAAACTTCTTTTGTGATCAGTTATTGGAAACTCATGCAAACTTGCATCTAAAGGTTGAGCAGTGTTAAAGCATGTCACTTCTTTTTTCTTAACTCCTAAATAGGGGTATAGGGATGCTTTTATTCTCTGCCAGTTCTTTTTTAATTGATATTGTATAGTCTGTGGAATCTATGTGGAATCAGATTTAACAGGTATGGCAAGGCAGAATTTTCTTGTGAAGGGTTCTTCATCCTGAGAAGAAGCTGTAAAAGAACAGGTAGGAATCACTCACAATGGTGCAGCAAGCGTTGAAAAGCAGGGAACTTAGTCAAATGTCTGATTGTGAATATAGATGCCTAGTTTTGAAATCTTTGACCATGATAAAGTAAACTTGGTAATTTTTACAAGCAGTGCTCTGTATTTGTATCATGTCGTGAACTTTGAACTTAAGATGTTTGACTATGGTGATTAAAATATTTTACTTGCTTAGCAAAGTTATTTGTGTAAAACATAATGTAAGAAGTCTGTCTATGAGATTTGTATCACACCTTTGCAGTGACAGTAGGTGGAAGGTGTCTTCCACTTAGAGTCATTGTAAGGGACATTTTTTTGAGAACGTTTTTATGGCAGCCACATGGAACTTACAGATAAAATGCAGAAGTGTAACTCTGGACATCTGCCTTCTTTCTCCTGCTATGTAGTACAGTCCAATAACTTTTAAATAATTTGCAGCTGCAGATAAAAGCTGATTTTTCCTGAAAATTAAGCTAATTCTGTATCTTTATTTTCAAGAACAAAAAGGAGTTATTAGGACCTCTGTAACTGTCATGCTGTACAATAGGCAAAGCTTTTTTATGGATCAGATACAGCCTGTATATATGGAGCAGGTGTGCTCACAAAATGTGCTTGAAAGAGAACAGGATGCTTAATGGATTTACACCTAGCTTTGTTACATTTGGATATTCTTTCTTTGTGCTGCCGCCAAAGATGCTATTTTAGGCTCCCAGGTTTCTCTGGTACCACTTGAACTGAACACTTTGTGCTTAAACCCCTGAGAGGTGACAAACAGGAGATTAGAACTCTCTGTCTGTTTCAAATACAACATGTAGACAAAAACAAGATACCAGGTCATTTACACAAGCCGTGGGTTGTACCCACTGCCTGTGCTTGTGCTTCTTGCAGGCTCCTCTTGGAGAGAGACACAGCTGCATCCCAGGCTGCTGCTGCTCGCCGTCACCTCTCTGGTTGAAGCAGAGCTGCTGTTCTTGCTCTGTGTTATCACAGAGGTGAGAAGCCCAGGGTGGGGAGGAAGACCTCTGTGTGCAGCACCTGTGCAGGTATCAGCTGAAAAAACAGACATGGACATAACAAGCCAATGTGATAAGGGAGTGGAGGAAACAGACAAATAGAAAAAAATTTGACAGCACCACACCATGAACAACCTGACCAGATGAGTTTCCTCTAGGCTTTGAGCCTTGCATATAACCTTAAAGGACTTCTGGTAGGGCAAATAGATCCCTCAGGAGTCCTTCCCAGGCATGGAAAACAGCCTATGAAGAAGGCTGGCATCATGACTGACCAGAGAAATAGAGAACAGGCAGGGGCATGAAACTGGAAACAAAGACAAGATCTAGAGGTGAGAATGGCAGTCATGTTTGTCCTGTCATATCCACAATATATGCTCCTCTTCTCTGATTGTTGGTCACTACCAGGAGTCTGTGATGGCAGTGAGGCAAGTATGCCTCAGACCAGCAGGTACTTTTCTACTGTGGAAGTTTGGATTTTAGAATTTATGAGGTTATGGTTTCATTAAGAAGTTTGGAATTAAACTCTCTCCCTAGCCACTCTGGGGTTTTCTGTTGTAGTCTATAATTTTGTACAGCAGTAAATAGAGGAGAAGACACCCCCCAGTTTTGCTGATGGACAAGACCAGATGCTTGCAGTATGGACTATATTAAAACCAGGTCATAAATTAAAGAGGTCACAATCAACTTCACAATTCCATTTTCTTTCTGATATAATTTTCCATATTGCTGCTGATAAAAGAAATGCAAGATTATTTTAGTTGCAGCACCAGCTGTACTGTTTACTTAACATTTCTGTGTTAGGTGTAACTTCTAGATTAATTTATATTTTATTATTTCCTCAGGAAATTGTGTTGGCTTTTATACAGGTCTTTCACAATAGTGCAGGAGTTAAGGACACTCAGAATCTTATGAAAATCTTTAAAACTAATTTCAGTTGTTTAAAAAGTAAAGTTTGAGTTGTCTATCTCCTTTTAGAGATTGTGTATCACATAAATTCAAAAACTGACCTAATTTTTTTTCTCTTTTTATCTGAAGGTAAGCCAGGATTAGCAGTGCTGAAGAGGAATGAAATATAATTTATGTGAACTTAAAGGTAAGAAGGAGTCCTTTTAGGCATATTCCCTCTCAGATTTTTGGCAACACAGAGAACCTTCACTTCCTAGCAATTCAGTTTCTTGCAATTGAAGTAATCTGCTGGAGACTCAGAAACAGAACTATTGCCCATAGAACCATTTCTCATCTTCTCAGCCTTCTTTGATATCTGAAAGGCAGGACTTAGGGACGAGGATGAACAGATGGAGGAGACAGGTGGGGCTGGGAGCTGGGCAGGGGCAGCCGTGGGGGAACTGGTGGTGGGAGCTGCTAGGCTGCGAGTGTTAACTGTGAAAGGAGAAGGCCTGGCACCCCATCCTGACTGCTGACCCTGAAGGTGATGCCAGCTGCTACCAGTCATTCCACTAGCTCAAGCATAAAGCTCCAATACTGTAAACTCCACCTATGCTGAAATTCTATATCCTACATATGAATGGACTACACTTTGAAGTGCCCACACAGCCTCAGTTACACCCCTGAGGTTTGTGACTTCTGCAGATTTAATTATATGATTATATACCATTTTGTCCACAAGATTTTGCCTCAGTCTGTGCATGAGATGGAATTGCTCTAGGGATGAATAAGAGGTGTGCAGCAAAGGAAGCATTTTTTCTGCTGGAGCCAGATTTCATTTCTTTCTGGAGTCTGAATAAAGCTGATTGGTATCTAATAACACTTCATGTGGGGAAAAATGCATTTGGGTTATGATGTAGCTTTTAAAATTTTTCTTCTTGAATGGGTATTAGAATTACGGGGTATTTTTGCTTCCTTGATGCCTGATGCAAAAACTGATATAACAAGACCCTTCCAGTTCTGTGCCATTAGGTGAAGCCTTCCTTCCCCTTCTAGGCTCACAAGGAGGGGAAGAAGGCTAGAGGGGAGGCAGATGGAATCATGCACAGACAAGGAGTAAAATGGTCTGATTTTGGGTGAGATGTTGAAGAACGACTGTTTATGTTTCTGCAGTTTTTCTACATCTTAAACAGTATTTAATTTTCTTAATAGGACATATTCTGTCACAAAATACCTCCCCTGGAAAGCTTCCAGTCAGAGGTCCTGATTGGTACAGGATATTTCAGGAAGAAAAATGGAGATCTGATGGAGAAGGCTGAGGTCTGTCTATGTTTCTGCCACAAAGCTGTGATGATTTTGGTTAAGTTATTGTATATTAATTTTTCACAGTCACCAAATCTCCCTGGTTTTCCAGACAGCTTCATTGAGGCCATTTGTAAATACCTCAATATGTTTACAGATGTAGGAAACATCATCAATGCCTAAATTCAGTATAAAACACTCTAGACTTCTAGAAGATCTAGAAGTCTGGATTACAAGTTTTTCAAATCAGGTTTTCACAATTACAAAGCCTTTGGTAAGCTGTGATTATCAATATTTATTCATGTAAAAGTTGTTGTGGAAATAAATAAATTAATAAACTCAATAATTTAGAATTACTATCACAGAAAAGGTCATAATGACAAGTTGAGCCTTGAGAGCAGACTGAGAAAGCTGGGCAGGCATTGATGAGAAAGCAGCATAGCTGCTCATACTTTAAACCAGTGCTATGGGTGGATTGGGGTGAGAAGAGAAAAGTATTTGAACAAGTCTATCGTGCAGAAAGGGAATGCATGGAGGACTTTTTCAGGCTTGCAACTTTAATAATGCTTTTTAATGTGGTAATAGTTTTTAAATAGTTAGTATCTAGAGGTCCCCTAAAGCAATAAAAGAAAATCTAGAGTTTACAGTTTTGAAGGACCTACAAGCTTGTAGGACCATTGACCTGCGTGTATTAAAACATGTATTGTATCTATTGTATCTAGACTGTCTCTTATAGTCTAAATAACCTACTGTGGCTGAGTCAGTGACCCTTCTGAATAACCTAAATAACTCAATTGTAAAAAGACTATTTTACTGAAGGAGAAAAACTCAACTTCCTGGGTATTTACATTTTAAACTACCCAGGAAGAATTAGGTACTAAACACTTTCAAATATCCTATCCCAACTCGGAATTCAATTACATTATAATAAAAATATTAACTTCTGATTTCCTTGACCTGGCTGAGGAGGAGACTCACTTTATCCTGTCACCCAAAACTATATTTTGTGTATTTTGTAAGACATGGATTTTCCTTGAAGTCTTAACTGAAGCAGAAGTTTCAATTGCTAGTTGCATAATCTTTTAAAAAAAATGCCTCAGATTCACAGACACAAAAATTAATTGCCCGGAGAAGGATTTGGATATACTCCAGTCTGTCAAAGAATTTTAAATGTCCTGTTCTTTTATTATCTGGTCAGAGAGAATGAGCTGCTTGCAACTAGTCAGAAACTAAGAAAACATTTTGGAGATATTTGACAGATCATTCAAGCAGAGAATGATTCTCAAAAGACTAATGTCTGCCTGAAAAGTCCATGTACTGTATTCTAAGAGAGCTGAACTTAATAAAAATAAACTGCTGTATTGATTAAAAGAAAGTTAAATATTTTCAAGCTGTAGGATAAATTTTATATTTTTTTTCTGCTATTAAATTTTTTTTTGTTTTTTTTTGGTGGCCAGGTGCATGTTGAAGAAATGTAGGTAAGAAGCAGAGAAATGCATGAGCACGTCTATGGTTTTAGAAGGGGAAAAGTCTGAGGTGAGTACTCTGGAGAATGCTTTTCTAACATGAAAATGGGAAGATCTGATAGTGGTACCACCCTTTTGACTGGGGTTTGTAATCCAAAATCTCTACAGAAACAGTTACAAAGCTCAAGAAACACATATGACCACATCCATACCAGATACCAGTGCAGATAACAACCATTATAACATTGTTAGTGGTCTATAAAGCACTCAACAAAATGGTGCTCCCTTTGTGCATCAAAATCCAAGGAGATTTGTGCCAATAAATGTTATCAACAATCCTTACTGAGGCCCTGTGGTGGTTCATGGTAGCCACAGCAGAGCAAATGAATGCACCCCAGGCAGCAGCATGGTAAGAAGTCATCTGTAAAAATCACTTGAGACTCCAAGACTGGCAATGGGAGCAGTGGGACTCTAATCACAGTTTAACCCTCTAACCTCAGTCTGTATGAGCTGCAAGCTCATTAAAACACCCTCCTTAACTAGTGCTCAACACTTCTGTTATAGCTGTCCACCTCTACCTCTGTGCCTTTGGTTTGGCAGCTGCTCTTTTTTCTTGGAGACTCTTCCTCACTGAGAAGAATTGGTGACTTATCTTATACCCCCATTCAGAATAGCAGTGACCATGCAACTCACAGCAAACTGTGAACTTCCCAGAGTCTCACCTGTTTAAACCCCTCAGTTTGCTTAACTGCAGATGTTATAAACGAAAGGCAGTGCAGATTCCCCAGCAGTGAGGGCAGAGCGCTCGGCAAGTGAAAACTCCATGAGAGCCTGGCATTGCCATGGTGGAGCACAGGGACACTGGCACAAATCAAATGGGGACCAGGCACCACGGAGCCCTGCTTGGAATGAGGCTCAAGGGAAGGCAGTGCAGTGATGGGGAGTGGGGATCACGCTGATGGATGGACCACATCCATGGAGCAGTGTCCTGCTCCACTCCTTGGTGACCCTGCTGATGGAATCAGGTGCTGTGCTCTGAACTCTGAGCCCTGCAGCTGGCCACTGCCAGGGCAGCCGTGCAGGAGAACATGCAGATGGAGTGGGAAAAGGGAAGTGAGGTATGCCAGGTTACTGTAACAAGGAGACAGGCGTGCTTGGGACTCCGCATACTCAGGAGGACAACAGTCCCAGGGGATTGTTGTAAAAGGGTTAACTGCACCACTTAAGTAGTGGCTTGTCTTCATTTTTTTCTGTCTTCACTCAGAGTCAGGATTAAAAACATGAAGGATACTAATTTTCTTGTGTTCAGACTTGGCTGTTTATTAAATCTTATCTAAAGTACAGAGAGTTCTACAACACTTTTATCTACCAGCTAAAAGTGAGCAAAATGGAGATGAACTGAGCTAGTTACAAGGTCTTTTAAAGCTAAACAGTCCAATACAGAACTAACACCTATATTATTTATACTTTTGACCCAATAACCAAACTCTCATGACCCCCACTGCAGCACCAACTTCCAACCAGAAACTGCTACCTAAAATCATGAAGAAAGAAGAAGACAGAAAAAGACAACACCCAAACCCCTCCATCTTGTCCCACACCTATTACTAAGGTTCTAAAGGTTCTAAAACCTTTGAATTCAAACCCCTTCATCATATGAAATCACACTTCTATTCCAATTACGCACTTGTGATTCTAACTCCATCACTCAAATTTGGAAGCCTTCTCCAAGGCCTCAAGTCAAAAGCAGTGTTCTCCTGGGGGTCAGTGTCAGAAAGCACAGAAAGTTCAGAACTCCCAGGTTTCTGAGTTCCAACAGATTGTGGCTTAATCTTCTGGTCTCTTTAGCACCTTAAAGTCAGTTTGTGTCACGCACTGCTCTCATTACTCTGGGATGCCCTAATTTTCTCTTGCAGGAAGGTGGATGGCTGGGGTATGTTGTACAGTGCTTTGCTACAGGCACAATTTCACCTAAATGCTGTCTAATCAGACACTCTTTGCCCCCCCTCTCCCACGACAACTACTTTTGCCAGGAGGAAAGGTGGCAGCTGGCTAGCAGAGCTCCCCCTGCACATCTGGGCTGGCCTCATGAGTTTGGCTCAGCGTACCACCTGCGCATGTGTGTCAATAGGTAAACACTCTCCTATTATTTCTAAGATCATGCTCAGGAAGTTGCTCAAAAGTGCAGGCTTAAAGGAGAAGCAAGAAATTTTAGCCCTTACCTTTTCATTGATTACAGCCCTGGCTAATAATCTGCCATGAATGAAAATAATTTGTGGGCACAAGTAGGTTCTAGGAGTCTGATGGTAAATTTAGAAATGTGGTGGCAGCTGGAGCAATGTTTTGCATTGATATTCTTAACAATAGCTTTCACAGAGCAGATCAAGGATATGAAGTTTGGTTGCCTGTTGAAAGGAGATGAAACCTTGCATGCAGCTACTATGTAAATTCTGATGAATCACTACAGCCTACATGGTTTATGCTTCACTAGTTTCACTAGTTTATATCAGATGTGGGCTGTAATTTTGTGGGGGGCTTATTTTTTTTTTTTTGTCCTGTAGAAAGCCATAAGAAAAGTTGATTCATTCTTTTAAGAAAAATATGAGGTAGCTCTTAGCCATGTGAGTTTAGATGGTTGTCTCTTAGGAATAAATAGCCAACATCACTGATCCCACTGCATTGCTGGGGATGGTTGATTTCATTTTTTGTGCCAAGTTTTGCTGTTAGTTATTTAAGTGCCCAATTTAAGTAAATTCGTTTCTTCAGTGGAGCAGCAGTTGAGCATTTTGGGCTTAAACAAGGTGAGACTTTGGTCTTCAAATTACATTTCTCTTCTATTTGCATTTTTGTTACACTGTTCAGAAACTTCAAGCATTTTTATTTCTTCTCCTAGGGGAAGACAGTTTTTCGTGTAGTGTTTATTTTTTAAAGTTTTGTTTAATTTAGATAATAAAATATTGATTTTGATCTCTATGTTCCTGTCAGATGTTTTCTTTCATCAAGATTTACTTGTTTTTGTACATCCATACTGCTAAGTGACTCCTAGCCTGGACACTCACCTTCAGGTCCTATTTCAATTCATCTGTGTGTGTTCTAGTGGTCACAGTGGGAGCACAAACTGGTACACAGGAGCATAACAGGTGCTGCTTACTTAATGCTTCTGAATGTTCATTTAGTACTATTTTTGATATTTTGATTACAAAAGGAGGAAGACATGAGGTGTGAAGAGTATTGAGTGAAAGAGTCCTGTAATTTGGTTTCCTGCTTTAACTAATTTATATTTGAGGAAAGCTGGAAGTGCAAAGCAGAGGAACTTAAAACTTTGAGACTATCAACTTCCTGTGGCAAAATCAGGTGAACTTTGCTTAGGCTTGAATATTGGGGTTTCAGAAGGACAGACTAGCAACAAGAGATTCTCAGTATTCCTTTGCTATCCTGGATAGTCTCAGTTTTTATTAATATTTTAATTTACTATTTGTATACAGAAGTGGTTCAGAGAGAGAAATAAACCTGTGAATCTTCTTGCTCAGCTGCTTGGGAGGATGTAGTAGGCAAGTTTCCTTGTAGTTAAGCTTTTTCTCTCCATTAAATAACTACTAGTAATATCCCACACAAACTCCAGAATGTTAGACTGGTTGGAGATGTGCTGTTGTAGGGTATTAAAATCTTTCATACCAGCTTTGACCGTCATCAGTCCTTTTTCTTTTACAGTGGTTCTGGTGGTAAACATGAAACTGAAGGAGAGTGTGATTTAGCAATGGTCTTCCAAAACAACTTATCAAAAGGGCTGTTTAAAACAACTATGTTACAAAAGTTAGATTGATAAATCTGCCTAGCAGTTGCCTAATGCAGTAAGTTCATAACTGCCTGTCTTGTGTATTCTCAGAAACTTTGGGGAAGACATATCCATTACCTTTTACACATGATTTTCTCAGGTAACCAGGAGCTTGGCTAATATATGCAGTCCGTTAAGGAATCATTAAACAGTTTTTCCCCCTCTATTTTTTATTTTGATTTCCAAGATGAAGAGGCTAAAAATAGGCCAACTCAAAAAATGTGTGATAAAACAGGGAGCAGGAAAAGCAGTTGGTTGTATCATTGTTGTCACCTTTTTATACGTCATATAAAAAACACTCTGAACTTTGAAAGATTTCTAATATTTTGCATTATTGTCTCTGCCTGAGACTCTTCAAATTGCACTACAGAAATGCCTTAAAGTAACTTTGAACCCTTTGGGTCAAGGAATAGCTTCAATCCATTTCCTGAGTGAGAATGCTTTGTCCAAGAACACTCACAGATGGAAAACTGAAGAGATGCTTTCTGGGGGGATGTGAGACAGACATGTTCTTAGATAAAGGTGATGTAGAGGGGGGACTGTACTCCATCATTCTGTGTCCCGGATGAAGGTTGTGAAAGAAAGGTTCTTAGCTTCTGTATACTGGAGCAGAAGCACAGGCAGAGAAATACTTTGTTGGGAGATTTAGGTCTTGATCAGGGAGACACTTCCTCAGGAGTTTTAGCATTATATGTCAGAGCACACAGTCATAGCGTTGCTTAAGTTGTAAAAGATATTTAAAATACTTAAGCTGAACTATAAACTTTCCGTTTCCATCACTAAGTCCAGTTCCTAAGAGCTGCAGCATCACATCTGCTAAGAACCTCCAGGGCTACTTGTTTTAAGCCTCCCTTCAGTTTTGTCCTTAAGGATGCCAATTCCTCAGCTTCGAGACAGAGAAAAATGTCCGTGTGTCTGTCCCTCAGAGATCACACAATGACATCCAGCGGCCACCCCTTTTGCTAAAAATGGCAAACCCGTGTGAGCAGAGCGGTGTGCGGGTGTGGGAGGGAGAGGCGGCGGCTCGGGGGTGCGGCAGAGCGCTCAGCCAGGAGCGCAGCCCCTGCACCGCTGCCTCAGGGGCTGAGCCCCAGCCTTGCCTCCGAGGGAGGGCTGCTAGCCAAGGAAAAGCGTTTGAAATCATGTGTTTCCTAACCCTGTGTAACACACGTTCTCCAGTATCCCTCCAACCAGCTCTCGTCAGGCTCTATCTTACTGCTTAACTACCTTTAGGTTTGGGTACAGCTCTCTGACAGAGCCCGCCACCTCGGGTAGTTACCAAAATTCAGAGATGGCAGTACTTAATGTGCTATGCTTCCAAAATGGAACTGGGACCCTATGATCTAGTCAGTGGGATAGAGACATTTTGTTTGCTGTGCACTATCCTGTAGGTCATCCTGCTCTTAAAGTAGCATTTGGAGGCACAGTGATGAGCATCTTCAAGGGAGGAGAGTCCCACAGACATAGAGGTGTGGGAACCAGAGCATATGGGGCATCACATTGGGCCAACATTCCCTGGATCAAGTGTGTTGATACTTCCTGTACTGAGCATCCAGGGCAAAGATTTAGTGGTTTCTTTCAATTACCTTAGATCATAGTTTCTATTTAAACATGAAAGCATTTAAAAATGATGTCCTCTATCAGAACATTTTAAAATATTTTGATTACACCAGAACACAACAGAGCAGTTATTAAATGTTTCTTTCTTACTAGAGGCAAGATGAAATTCTTGGCCCTTTCCTGTACATTTTCAGAGCTCTTTTAACAAACTATGCATACTGTGCATTATTTTGTATTGCACTGTAGTATACAATTTGGAAAATGCTAAATTGAATTCCAGTGTTAAGCTTTCACAGAACAGCAACTTGTGTCAGTATTCAGCCTTTCTTGATTAACATATTTTAATATATATTAATTTTGTGCAACTTCTTCTGAAGCCAAAAAATTCTTGATCTGCTGTGACATTTTCTTCTGCCAGCACCATGCTGAAACTGTTAGACCCAGTGGATCCATCCACTCCCCCAGAGGGATGGCTTGCACCCATCCCTGATGCTGGTGTAAGGACATGCATTATACAGTTGAATAAAACAGCTTAATTTATCTTATGGCTAGGATGGCACTCTGAGACTTTGGAGCTGCTGTGAGGTGAGTAGGATCATCTACTGTTAAGGGAACTTGTTTCGCTGTAAATGTCCATGGTGTTGTATTGTCTGAAAATACTCAAGATATTTTAGAAAAGATGATCCACCTAACATAACCTTAAAGTATACCAAGTTTATTTTCTAGACTTATTAAGAATCTAAATAAGTACACAAAATTTCAGATTAATATTTAAATTACTGCAGTAGTAATGTAGTCCCTAGGTGTGACTGCACAGTGAGGAAAGGGAATGTCCCTGCATTGCTGTGTGCTTCCTACTGTTGTTTCTCTCTGACTTAGCTGAACTGGGGCAGGAATGCAGGCAATCTGCTTTGGTTAGAAAGCCAAAATGTTTCAGGCAGAAAATGATCCATGGGAACATGGGATTCATGAGGAACAGGCTATGTTTTCTGAAACTTTGGCCCTTCCTTGCAACAGGGCAACTATTTACCAGGTAAGACTGGAGCAAAGACACAGATTGTCATTTTAGACACTCACCAAAATCCACTCATCAGATCCTCTGAGATCTGGACTATTTATTCTACACGAAACACAGGTTAGCCTTTGTTGCTGCAGTTTGTCTAAGTTATGATTCTCTGAGTGAATGCTAGTCTTAGCAAAATGAATAGCATAGTCAAAACGGATTAATCATAAACTTACACTATTGACAATTGCCAAGTTTGATCCCCAAATGTCCATTCAGGGACAAAAAGGTGGAACCTGGACACATAGTGTAAGAGCAATGTGAATCTTAGAGTTAATTGTTCATATCTTCCTTTGTGACTAACTTTTCCTGTTTGTCATGTGCACACACCCCTCATCTGCTCTCCTCCTCCACAAATTACAGTGTAGTTACTGTGGTTCAGCACTTGTGGGTTATAATTCAGATTTGTGACTAATATCTCTAGGGAGTTTTTGCAGAATGTAATTCTTCAATGAGATTTAGTGTTTTTACTGTTACTTAGAGAAGATTTATTAACTGCTAAAGATGTGTTTTTAGTTTCAAGATTTTAATTAGTATGTAGCAAAATGCTACATTGGTAGTTGAAATGTCATCTTTCAAACAAATTAAAGAAAAAGATTGTGTGTTAACATTTTCTCTACTGTTCTTAGAGCCTGATATGTTTTTTTCCCCAAGCTTCTCAAGAAAATTCTCATCTTGCATGGTATGACCAACAAGCCTTTGGAATATTTTGTGAGGGTAACTATCACCTCCAGAGACTGATTCTGTGGTGTACATGTGGCGTTGAACCTTTTGTTATGTGTTTGGGGAAAGGTGTAGCTAAAAAGTTTTAAGTTTTAGAAGGTGGCACAAGCAGAGCAGTCGTGCCACAGCTGTCACACTTCTTGGTTTGGAATCCAGACTAGCAAAGGCAAAGGCAGTTTCACTCCATAGTTCTCCACAACAGTAGCCTGTATCATCTGCAGCATGATGTCTGTAACTGTTCATGGACTGCTATTGTTAGTTCACATAAACAACCCTCTCTCAGATAATGCTTGTCATTATTGACTCCCGGAAGTGTAAATCAAATATACTGTGTCAATGACTGAAATTAGCTATTTCAAAATGGAATCATGTGAGTTTACGGGGCCTTTTTTGTTGTTCCAGAGATGTAAAACGGTGAAATTCAAACTCTGTATGCAAAACCAGTGAGGGCTGGTGTAAATCTAAGCTTGTGCTGCACTCAGTCATGAGGATGATGAATCAGGCTGACTGCCATGGTGCAAATTAAATTTAGCTATTTTCCATTGTGTACTAATGAGATTAAAAGACTAGATCACTGCCCTAAAGTCTTCAAGATCACAGCTCATAGAAATGAAAATCAAGGCTACTGATATTGGTTTTTTTTTTTGTTGCTTACTAATTGGCTGAATTTAGGTGAAGTTTGTTACTGTGAATAATCCCAGGGAGACTAGAGATACAGTGTTACCTGGAGAGAAGCATAATGACAAGTCTCTGGCATAGATTTATTGTTTAATTTTGTTTTGGAAAACTTCAGCGCTCCCAGTCTTCCAGCTCCCAGCCATAGCTCCAGTCTCAGTCCCTGAGAAAGGATGAAATAAAATCTGATTAAGAAGTTTAGCATCTCCTTCTTAGATACCTGAAATAAAAAACAGTTCTTCAAACCATTCCTCTCCTGAAGTATGAAAGATGTATGCAGAACCGTTTTAATTATCTGATACCTTTCTGATTCAATTGGATGTTTGTTTTCCTGTGCTTCTTTTTCATTTGGCTAAAACATGTTATTATCTCAGTTGAAGGCTTATTTGTGGAAGCAGAAGATTCTGACTTTGGCAAATTTTGTGTCAGTAGTGTTTTTTCAGTGTTTTTGTGCAGATGTATCGGAGCTGGCTGTAGCTTCAGGCAATGCCACCCAGTTACCATACAAAGAAGCACACTTCTTCCAGGCTATGTGGATGCAATTTGGAGAGGCTCTTCAATCAATGCTTTTGCTTCCCCTCTGATGGAATGGTAGTGACAAAGCAAAGAAATTATTCCCTCCCTTTAAATAAACCCACTTATGAAGTACTTATGCTGTGGTTCCAATAGTGGCCAAAATAAGGGACATTGAATGAAACCTGATCTCAGAGCCAAAAATAAATTGCAACATTCAAAAGGCCTGTTCGAAATGTAGTAAATGTTTTGGTTTCCTTTTAAATCTGTAAAGTTAGAACAGTGAGAGATCTTACAGAAAAGCAGCTGCCATTGCATCACTGCTTATCTGCCTTGAAAGCAAATGACCATAAATAAATGCTCCACAAAGAACAAATGTTTTGATCTACATATCCTTTTTATTGCAAAACAATTCTTACAGAAATTTCAGAAAGTCCTACTGTAGTAATTGCAAAGTTCTGCATTTTATTACGCATCTAAACACAGTCTAAAAGTGCATTGTGAATCCAGTAGACCTTTGGAAAGGACCATTTTCCCTAGTTATGTACATTTAGACAAATCATATTGAAAAGCTTTGTATTAGTAGGAATTTGTTTAAAATAACATTTTAGTAATTTTTATCCCTTTATAAATGATTGTTATACACTTAGAAATGATAGCCCAAATAATAAATGATTAAATAGTTATTAGTATAGAATATTGCAAGCACTGTTCCAGACAGCAGTAGCAGCAAATAGACTCTTGTCATGTACAACAACTGCAGTGGTGGAAAAAAGATATAACTTTAATACAATTTACTCTCGTGCAGGCATAAAACTGTATTTCACAACCAATTCCCTCTTCTGCCCCTTCCCCCTCGCTCCCGGATACTAAAATAAACAAGAGTTATCACTTCCCTGCAGCAGAAACAGCAGCAATTTAATAATCAAATGTTTTTACCTAACAGCCTTTTGAAATAAGCATTGTGTGGCTCTATGAATGATCTGAAAGCATAGAGTAAAAATTAGAAGCTCAGAGACGGTTTCTCAACCACACTGGCTCCATCATCAGACTTCCAACCTGAAGATGATACAGTGTAATCTGTGCCATGACTCAAAATAATATTGAGTTAGAAATGCAGAATAAATCCATCTACTGTCAGAAGTCAGAGCATGCCACCAAAATCAGTGGATTTTCTGCAGATTTGCACCAGTATCAGTAAGACCATAATTGTAGTCAGCCAGGGAGAGGAGAAGCCTGTGTGACCTGTAGTGTTTTATGTGTGACTGGCTATAAAGCAGGGTGCAGAAACAAAGTCCCTCTACATCCAGTACTCCTGCTCCTATGCCTATGTGTGGCAAGGACAGTGAATTCCATCTAGAGTAGTGAAGGGTTTCACTAGGCAAGCAGATACCCCCAATGTTTCACTTCTCATGCTGGTTTGGATTGTGATTTTATCTAAGGTGTTTGAAGGGAAAATTCATGATAGGAATATTATCCTTTCTTTTGAAGAAAAAGATGATCTGTATCTAGTATCTCTCAACAGAACTGAAAATGTGGCCTTTGTTAAACCAATCATGTGTATTTGTGCAAAAATGCAAATATATATATTATAATTTTTAAGCAGGGGAACACATCACAACTACTTAAGCATTCTGAGGGAAATCCAGGAAAAAAACAGCTCACACTTTCCCTTCTGATGATTATCAGACCCTCTTCAAAGTTTAACCTGAGCAACATAACAAGACATTTATGCTTGTTTTGAAAACCTGCACCACAAGTTTATAGAGAATTTTCTTTAACTGGCTCACTCTTATACCTTTGATAACTTCTGCTCTCAGGACAGATACTGGCTCCACTGCAGTCATTGGACTAAGGCTGTATGCTGCTACCAGTGCTTTTTTTTTTTTTGAGCAATTTTTCATGTAGTTGCATCTCCCAAGTGCTGACAGTTTCTAAGAAACAAATCATTTTCTTCTCATACAAAAAATATACCTAACTAAGATATTTATCCCCTGACAAAAGGCTATCCTTTCCGCAAAAGGTACAAATCAGTTTTGTTGATTCTTTTTGCCAAAAAAAAATCTATAAATGGAAAAAAAAAACAAAACAAAAACCAAACAATCTATGTCTGGAACCCAGAGGGATTTCCGTATGGAGATGAATGGGTGTTTTGGTTTTTCATTATATTTTCAAATTATCCCCTCACTGCCATTTGTTTACTGGCACTTGTGCTAAGAAAATAGTGTAGCACCTGATCTCTTCCAAAAAAAAGAGAGAGCCAAATGTCTGAGCACTGCTGTAGGTTCGCATTTTGTGTTGAGTATTCAAATTTCATAAAATACAATTGTCTTTTAAAAATAATAAAAAAATCACATACTTTGCTAAAGATCAAAAAATAATGGAAATAATGTAAACATCCAAAAGTTTGAATTCATTCCTAACTGGATTCATCTTTACAGGCAGGCAATAGCAAAATGTTAGGTTTCCTAGCAGTCCAAAGAAACTCATGGAACAATGCATGCATTTTCTTTGACACAAAAAAAGACTGGACTGTAAGGAAGAGAAACTACTTCAGTCATATCACACTGTTATTGTGAAAGAATAATGTGCTATAATACAATACCTAGGACAAGTGTGTACCCCAACTGTAGAATAGAATCACTTAAACGGGAAACAACAGAATGGATTACTATAGGAAAATATTTATAAAATACTGCACACTGCTTCCTCAGTCAACCAGCATATGTAAACAAACAGCTAAGCTCAGTTGAGTTTTAAAATATTATTAAAGTTCATTTATCTTATAATCTTTTGCATAACATGCCAGTTCATCTTTCACACCACCACAACTCATCTGTCACAGCCCACAGTGGCTCATTAGAGGTTTTATACATCAGCTCATACAGACGTTTAAGTGGAGCTATACAAAGAAATGTGCGAAACATACCAAACTTACACACTGTGACCAGAAAGGCATATTCCATATGTAAGCTAATAATTGGATAGTGGAACTTAATGTTTGATGCAACATGTGCTATCTTATTGAATGTTACAGATTTACAAACAAGACCATGTAATGAGATATTAAAACCGTCCTGTAACGTTCACTAATATTACCACATGTCACAACTATATATGTGTCTATTTCATAAGCTATCCTTTGATACAGAATACATCATATGGCACATGCTATAGCTACATGATGATGGATGATGAGACTTCTATCTCACTAAATGGTCATAATATCCAGAATGGGAAGTCTGGTCCCATTGCAAGAAGTGTGTGTTTTATCATCAAATTCAAAAAGGAGCAGTTTGATGCAAAGTGTAAAAAACAGGTGAAAATAAAATAGTCTAACATCCATCATAATATATTCTATAGAACCACATTGCAGAATAAATGGGAAACATTCAGGAAAAGTAGTGTTCTGACATCTTGCAATCACACTTTTAACATCTGAATTTACATTTTATATATAATGGCAAATTTTAAGAGGTAAATAAAGTGTTCTGTTTAATTTTGCCTGGAATGTGTGCTCCAGATCAATAAGGTGCTGTATCCTAAACATTTATACAGCTTCTGGGCTTGGCAAATTTCTTTACCCTGACAAACTAACCAATGGAATCTACCCCAGAGAAGAGCCCTATGCCTTGAACTAATTCACTAAGCACTGCCAAGGAATTTCTAATGAATCTGAAATTCCTCTTGAGTAGACCAATAATACGGTGAAGATGAAAGAGTCCACAACAGTTTTAGCAGACATTCATAAAAGTAACAAAGAAAACGAAGTAAGAATATCCCCCTCTCCTCTCCATAGATAGATAGATTTGGAGAAGCCTTAGGAAAAGGCTACTAACAGAAGGTTGGCACATTTGAAGCATATTGTTAAACACAAGTTCCTTTGCCCTTGGGCATTTTGCTATTGTTCAACAATCAGCCTGCTGACAAGCATGCTTCATAATGCACAGAAAGGTTTCTGACCTTTCTTGGTACTGCCATGTGACTGTAATGCTGCACATGGGCTGCAAGGCAATTGCATAAACATGGTGTCTTGGTGGAGTTTAGTTCACTGAAAGCCTGATCAAACAGAAGAAAGCAAGGAACACGTTGGTGCAGGAAGTGTGAAACACATTGTTCTTAACATCCCCTTGCTGCATTTCCTTGTTTCTGTACTTTCCAACGCAGTGATTTGTTAACTAAATGTTTTCACCTTCTTTGCCTCTTTTCTTGAGACTGATGATTATTCTTCTGTCTGGATTAGTTGCCTTTTGGACTTAACTCTCAGATGGTGCTCAGAGTCTCCCAGGATTCAGTGAGAAAACATCAGCTTGTATTCTCAAAGCTGCCTTTGAAAGATAATTCACATTTAAATAATGTGAAATATGTACTCCACTCACAAATGTTCATTTTTTAATAACAAAAAGGAGCTGGTTCTACAGAGATATTAGTAACTGTTGAGATATTTTGACTTTTAATAGTATTAGCGTCAACTTTTTAAAAGCTTAAAAGTTATGCCGTCATAAAGGAATGTGAATTGTTTTTCCAGTTGCAGTTTATGCTTCTCCACCCTTCTCCAGTCTTCTGTATACCCTTCCACCTATGATCACTGGACACTGTTTCATGAGGAGTTTGAAACTCTGGTTGACAATGTGGACCCTTGGAACGTGGGTGGAGTCAGTGAAGTTACAACTGTCTTCAACCAAAACCCGTAACTGCGCTACCATTCAGACACACCTTCTCCTACCAGAAGTGCTCATTGTGTGACCCTGATGAACAGTGATGCTTACTCACAACTGATGGCTTTTGCTGTTTACAGACACGTGCAGTTTTGCTTTGGTTCTTTTACTTACCTTAGAAGCATATAGAAATTCTAGTGTTTTCCAGCCCTCTGCCGAAAATACTGTCCTTTAAGCAGCTTCAATCTAATTACATGAATCTGGATTCAGACTTCGTGATAAATCCTGCATAATTTTAAAAGTCCAAATACAGCTATGTTCACATGGAAAGAAAAAGGTGTATATTTTTAAGTGGGGGAATGATGTGAAGAATTGGCAGCTCAAATGAAAGAGCAAGAAGAACCTGGTAGCAGCATGGTGTATAAATCTCCCCAATTTATATATATAATTAAACTGAGCAGTGAGAACTGGACACTATTACTATGCTCTGCTCTGATCATCCTATTGTTGTTTCATCACATCCTTTGATTCAGTGAGACAACATATTGTTGACAAATGTGGTAAAAAAATAAATATATACTATTCCACTTAATTACATTCATCCTGAGCTTGCTCACCTGTGCTAGAATCTAGAATGCCTGTTTTATACAGGAAATCACCTGACATTTTAACATAAATTCTTCTTCCATTTAAGTTGCAGTAAAAAAGGCATTTAGTTTCCCTTTCCACTCTTGAAAATATAAATTTTCTGTGGCACTAGAAGCTGATACAAAAGGAGACAAGTGAACATTTATAGTTGTTATTGTGTTCATCTTTCTTCATTTCCACAAGTATGGGATGCAAGGGACTTGGGAAACTTTAGGTTTGCTTGCTGCCAGTTCCTACAGAAATAACAAATGCTTTACATCAGTCATCACAACGGTGATATAGATGAAAAAGAAGTTATGATTGAAGTTTGGAACATCTAATTTGTGCAACTCTTTTTTGCCAGTTAATTCCTGCATCTTAAAAACTTGAATGATAAAAGGTCTTAGGATGCCCTCTAATAAAAGGCAGATATCTGGACCTATTAATTTATTTCTTCTGACTTCATAAAGGGGTCTTGTTATTCCTCTAGTTTACTGAAGGTTTTGTAAAGCTTTCATCCCTCCCTTTTTTTCTTAAGTGCAAATGTCAGCTGGGTCAAGATGCAGTACATCAGTGGTGATGCTGAGATTGAAAATGTGCTCCCTTGACCGGTGGCTAATGCCGATTGGACTCAACACAGGGTAGTGTGAGGGTTTTTAAAAAAATTCTGCTAAGAAAAACAGACTGAAGAGCAGATGACCCTTAGACTGCTGGTGAGCTTTGTATAAGCCTAGCTGTGCTTGCTTTCAAAGCTGCAGAAGGCTCCTGTTCTTGACAGTCTCCTCATGGACAGGTTGTCCCCTCTGCTCTCTGGCCTTGAGGACTTACTCCTCTCCAAGGGGTTCCGCAGGCCTGCCGTGTTTCGCTGTCTGTCAAGTTTGTCACTAATGGAGTAGCTCTTTCGTGTGTGCTGTGCATACAATACATTACACTCCTCTGCAGAGTAGCTGTTGGCTCGCTCTATTTTCGGGAGTGGAATGCTGTTGGGCAGAGTTGTTGTAGCACTGCTGTCTTGAGGAGATAAGGGGGTTCCCTTCTTGTCTCTGACCTCAATATCCTCATGATCAGAGCTTGGGTGGGTTAGTTCAGCTTCTCTCTCTGGGTGGCAGCACCCCAAGTCCTCCACTTTGCCCCTGAGACTTCCAGGGAAACTGGCCCTCTCTGCAATGGCCTGGGGAGCACTCACACACCTTGTGTCTATGCAATCTGTAATGCTTGTGTACTCTGCTGTTTTAACTGGGACTCCAAGGCTGCTGAAGTAGCTTCGTGAAGGAGAGAACATGAAGCTATGAGATTTTACAATTGGTGTTTCCTCCAGAATAAATGGAGTTGTAGCCAGGTAACGACTGCTTTTAGATCGCTCTAAAGTATGATACAAGGGAGGGTCTGAATCCCACGGGATTTGGCAGTCTGTGATCTGTGAATAGTCTGAAGAAAATGCTCTTGTTTCTATGCCAGAGGTTTCCTCATAATCAAGACTCCTGCCAGAGATCTTCTCACCAGCTGTAGTGCTGATGTATGCACTATTAGTTAAAAGTGAAGAGGCTATGTGAGCTGGCAGAGCAGCATCTTCAGGACCAAGAATATTTATGGAGCTCTCGAGAGGTTCTGTGTCAGAATGCATCTCATCCATGGCAGAAACATAGATGTCTATACAAGATGAAGGCCTTCTGGAGTCTGGGGCAATTGACAAAGTGCTGGTAGGGGGTAAAGGAGCCTTTCCTTCTTTTGCTATTGAGTGGGAACTGATTGCCCGATGCAGGCTTGGAGATCTTTCCTTAAAAATGCTTTCCAATTTTTCTAACCCACACTTGTCCTTCATATTTGTTGCATAGAAGGAGTGGCTTCGCATGCGGGGTGTGATTGTAGGTGACGTTGGGGACATGCACTCCTCCCCTGTGGGATCAATGCTCTCTTGAAGTTTGTAGGCATTTCCTTCCTGACTGTTGAAGCTACTCTGCCTCACAATGTAGGCTGCATCAGTACAATCAGATGAGGTCCTGGATCGTATCTTAGTTGTCTCGCCTCTCTCAATGCCAGCCATTTTCTCAAAGGCAGTCACCATTCGTCCCATCATGTCTTCCAGCTGAGCAAGCCTGATGTCAACAGTCTGCAGAGAGGCCTTCATGCAGTGCTCTCTCTCATTTACTTCTTCCAGTCTCATGGCCATGTTCTCCACCCTTTAGAAAGGGAAGAATTAAATGGGTAAATTTCTACAAAGCAGTGATGTTCAGTTAATAGGTCACCAAACCAGTTGGAAACAAATACATCTCAAACCCCAAAGGCAATGTATGCAACCTCATCTGCTTCAAAATCCTGCTAAAAGAGGTTTTGCAAAAAAAAAATAAAAAATACTACACACTCAGGGAGCTGCTCCAGTGGGTTAAACCAGGTGCATCAGCTATGTAATGCAGAGGAGGGTTTGGGTGTGCCTCATTTCAGGGACAGTTAGCTAAATGAAGTAAAGAGGGCAGGCAATGTGCCACAGAAGATAGACACAATTTTAATTTTTTTCCTGGTGTTTGCCCCAGATTCACACTACCTAGTCCTGTGTGGATTTAGTTATTTTTTTCAACAGGACAAGTGATTTGAAACTGACAACACCATAACCACTCTTATTTGCACAGAACGGAAGATTTTAGCGAATAATAGAATATTGGACAGCATTAATGACTTGTTACATAATGTCCAGAATTTTTGCTGGTAAAACTGAAGTCTGACTACCTTGAGGTGATGAGCAGCAGAACATGCCCACAAAGGAGAGGAGAGGACAGAGAGGAGTGTGACTCATCTCCCTACAGCAAGTCTCACATTCCTGGGAAACACAGGCTTTTCCTGTGAAGTCTGTGAGTTTTGAAGGCACAAGCACAACAAAAATGTGCAGCAGCAACTGTATTGCTACCATCAGTCTCCAATAGACAAATGATCAAGTAATCACTGCTAAGAAATGAACTGGTAGCTTCAAGAAATCTCATTCTACTCATCATCATTTAGGCACCAGTCTGTTTCTAGTTCTACCAGCTCCTCCAACAAAACAGATTAATGTTATTGCCAGTACAGGATGTAATTCCAGAGTGAGAGCAGTTAATATGGGAAGCAGTTGAATTTTCACTCATGTTATTACTTATACAAACTGCTATTTTATAAAAGCAATTACACTTTTGAAATATTTACTAGGCAATAATTGAGTCCTTCACCTCACATTTAGATTCTGTAACAACTGCTCCAAGATGATGAACAGGTAAAACATTGCAATTTTAGGGCTGCCAGATATAAGGAAAATTTTTACTGGATTTTACTGGACAATTACAGCCCAGATTACATCCCACAAAAAACCTTTCATCCCAGCAACAGTTACAGTTGGAATGAATTTATAACATTCTTTAAAGCTAACTGGATAATCTGGCTATGGTCCTACTGTTTTGTTGTTATTGTTGTTTTTGCCATTGTTTTAATTTGATTTGTTTTATCTTTCCTGTTTTGACAGCTTTACACAAATGAAATAATTTTTAATACAAACATAGCCAATTGGTCTATGAGTGGAACTGTCCACAGTGAGATAAATTTTGTGTCTCACATCCATGTGAGAGCTATGCAATGCTGCTGAATACAACTAATGCATCCCAAGGAGAACCTAGAATAATACCTTACTGGTAGGTGTTCATGTATTTGTTCTGCCTTCCCTGAATGTGATCTAGCAGCTACTGTCAGTGGCACAGAGCGTCAGACGAGGAGAAGAGAGACTTTTGAGTTATGTGATCTGTTGGTTGCTATGGAACTGATGACAAATGTGATTGCATTGATAGTAGCAGAGAATTTATAGAAAAATATAACAAGATAAGCACAGAGCAGTTTGGGTTTGGAAACCAGGGGTAACCAGAGATGCGCATAGGTAACTGAAAAATATATACATGTGTTTACATTTCATGAGCCCCAGCTATAGAATTTTATTCACAAAAAGAAAGCTTGAAAGACTATGGTCTCCTCCAACCCCAAAAATATTAGCTTAGTCATCCTTAGTTGTATGTATTGCATATAGCTTCTCCAGAATATTTAACAAATATTAATTCTGTTAGTGATATTCTCTTGTGTTAAATTGATGTTCAGTTCTGTAATCATTTATCAAACAGAACAGCACCATGATCTGGGAGTGAACCTATTAGGAACATGATAAAATCACATCAGCTAAACATTGTAGACATAGGAAGATACCATCTGGAGAAATACAGCCTTAATATGGTCCTAAAATATTTTAATAAGTGATTTTTATTCTATCTTCCCATATTCTTGGGAAAATATTCTTGCACTCAGTGAATAGACAGGAATAGTTTTGAATTAAAACAGAATTTCAGAATAAGAATGCCCAAGTCTTGCTTTGGCTTTTTTTTCT
This sequence comes from Cinclus cinclus, assembly GCF_963662255.1. Lineage (NCBI taxonomy): Eukaryota > Metazoa > Chordata > Aves > Passeriformes > Cinclidae > Cinclus > Cinclus cinclus. Next base: position 15,209,721 of record NC_085084.1, on the reverse strand, counting down.
CCGTGTGTATTCAGGAGCAAGTATAAATCTTTTAGCAAATCTTACAATATCCAAAGAGAAAAAGAGAAGGCTACATGTAAAACATGCATCAAGGTGTGCTGCTGAAGCTCAAAAATTTCTAACAGTGAAACAAACATGGACTTTACCAGGATAACATTCAGTAATGAGGTCAGGACTCAGAACCTGGCAAAGATTTGATATTAGTTGCAATAAGACTTTTTAATTATGGTTTGGGAAATGATGACTTTTGCTGGCATCCATTTGGTTTATTTGTATTCAACCTTTGCACATTAGTTCACATCAATAATTTATTTAAAATAATTATTTAATGGGAGTAAGGCAATCTTAGTAGATCTGTTAACTGAATGCTAGAATTAGGTTCACAAGCATCTTTGTTGACCTAGGTCCATTTCTAAGGCATCATTCATACTTCAAAATCCTTTTCAACAGCCACAAAGTCTGTAAACATGAAAGTCACTTACAGAGATGCCACTGAGCTTGTGATAGGTGATTGTGGGATGGTTTTACTTAAATAAAACAGAGACAGCAGTTCCCAAGCCTGTAACAGGGTACTTTGCCTGACATCTTTTGGTAAAGCAGTGCTGATGCAAGCAGCCAGCCAGTTTTCCCGGGTGCAGTGGTTTTTCCTGGTTAAGGAAGTTGGGTTGTCATGGCTGCATTCCCACTGGAGCATAAGACCACTTAACTCTTTATCACCACAGAGAGATGCCACCAGAGTCACAGACCTTTCCTGCTGTCATTTTTCATGTGTGCGTGGGCCTGGTAGGGTCAGTCCTTTTTACCAACACAGCTATTTCTGTGCACTTCTGCTTGCCAGCTCTGAAATCAAGCTAATAGCTAGGTCATCATCCACATGGATGTTGTTCATGTAATTACACTGCAGATTATAAAGTGCTGTACTAATGGATACCACAGAGTACCAAAGATGACATAATAGTATCTGCTCTAGCCAGCTTATCTGCTTTTCAAATACTGCTATGATGTGACCCTGCTCCTTTTGAAATTAACCTGAGGTTTTGCACAGGTATGAAAGAGTTGAGTCTGGTTCACATGGATGCTTACTAAAGTGATTGTTTCAGTGGCTTCATGCCACATCAAGAAAAGTAGTGCAGTCTTTTTTGATCATATTACACGTCTTTGTACTGGTCAAGATGTAATACAGTGATTAGAAAGGAAGATTCTCCACAAAAGGCCATGATTCTTCTACTGCAATGAAGTGAATTTGTCCAACTTAGCTTTCCTCACAGGTGTCCAGGAGATTCACCATGCATGGTTTGATAAATGCATTCAAGGGAAACACCTTACAGCCTTTTACTGCTTTATATTTTTCACTTAGTCCATAACATCATCTGCTATGTATTAGCAATCCAAATCTACTTCCACATGCTTGTGTGAGATCCCAGCTAGTGAGCTACCATAGCAGAGAATCTCACACCCTACAAGAGCTTATCTGCTGTTTGTTAGTCAGATAACTCAAACAGGACAAGCCATCTTGTATTTCATGGGGTAAAATCTTGTATAATTGCTGAGTGATTTTGGTGCCATGGTCACTGGTCAGGCATCTCCCAGCTGCCCATAAAAATCTTACTGTTAAAGTGAGATCTGGCAAGATATGCTGAATTTCTGACTGACAGACATTTTGCAACTATAAAAAGTACATAAAAACTTCACAAAGCAGAAATATTGTATACATTTTCCTATAAATATGTGGAGTTTCTCCTGTTTGTAGAAACCTACTTCGTGTTTACTTGCTAGGGGTTAAGTGAAGGTACTTGTGCCCATTATCATCATTTTGGTGGTAAGTTACATTTGACTCCTAATCAATACTGTTTCTTTTGCTAGCTTTAATACAGGTACCTTGATATAGTGCACTATTTCATGCTGTAATCTACTAATAGCTATTTTAGTTATATACTGTGGAGCAACTGATAAAGATTTTTCACATGTTATCTTTTGTCTGTTTAATACAGAATTAATTTTTTATATAAATATATGTGATTTGCCATCATTAAAACTTGCCAGACAAAGTGATTCCTTAAATCTAAACTGTTGCCAAAATCTGAGGCTAAGGAAGGACTCACCTTCATTTAGACCTCTTTCTATGAAGGATTTTAAATACAAGTTCTTCCCATCAGAGTCAGAAGTCAGAAGAAGCAGGGCTTCTTTAATAAATGTTGTACTTGCCACCCTTGTAGCAACAGCTACTCCTCTGAGTTGCTTAGTACTTGAGGTTAAGGAAAGAGAAACATCAAGTGTTGTTCTATGCTTTTAATTTCTGAATGTGAGTCAGACAAGACATCGTGGTCCTGCCCCAGCACTGCCACTGACTGCATAGCAGAAATCAATCATTGACACCCAGGCCAATCCATCAATAAACAGTATCTCCTCTTGTTATAATTTCCTGAGCCCCTAATCTGTCTCTGTGACCCGCTGAGGCTCAAAGCAAGACTCTGTTCCCATCTTACATTTCCCTTCCCATGCCAGCCCCCTTGTCCTACTTCCAGGTACACTGGACTTTGTATGCAGGGTGCGCAGCTGTTCCTCCTCCTAGCAGGACCTGGAGCACTTTGATGAACCCAGCTGCAAGTAGGAGCTGCTCAAGCAGGGGGAAGCACTATCACATGCACAGAGGCAAGGGAAGGCAGTGACTGCTGCAGGTACAGGTGCAGATATGTCACACAGGGCTTGTCCCAATCCTTCCCTTCTTGAGCCTAACAGCATGTTGAGCTTCTTGCAAATGAAAGGCCTTTAGGAAGAACCTCACTTATATTTGCAGGGTTTTCTGGTTCAATTTTACACCACATAAAGCTGACTTAATTGGACAGATGACTAAACTGGTATCTCATGACTTTAACATAGGTATTTATACTTGGTCTACTACTACAGGCTAATGACTGGGCATTGGAAAAGAAACTGTAGTCTTATATCTTCTCTGCTTTCTTTGCTCTGTATCTTTTTACTTGTGAAACTCCAAAGTGAAAACCTGAATTTTATATGTTTGAATGTTCCACAGGTTAAAAAAAAATAATTTTAGTATTGTCATGGTTTAGGAATGGTATTCTCCAATTCAGAAATCATGCTGCCACTTCCCCTCCCCTGCTCCAATTAGAGGCATAAAAGGTGAAGTTTGAGATAAGAACAACTTACTGGAAATAGCAATGAAATAAGAAAATGAAGAGTAACAGCAACAAAATTACAACAAAAGGTGGAAGGAGAAGAAGAAGAAGAAGAGGAAGAAGAAGATAAGAAGAAGGAGGAGAAATTATTTACAGTGAAAAGGTCCTGACAATAAACTGTTAGACTGCTCCATTCATTAAGCTTTCTCAACCAGAAGGAATCCCTCCTCAGAAGAAGAAAAAATCCCTTTCCTCCGCCCCGGGCAATGACTATAAGGCGGTACTGAACAACCTCGGGGTCCTCCCACCCCCTCCTGGCAACTGCAAAAATTAATCCTGTCCTGGCTGGAACCAAGACAAGTGTTTTAGATTTAAGAGGACTCGGCTATGACTTCAGGCAAAATGAAAGACCCTGGTATCCTGTTTCTAAAATGGGTTATGTATGACACTTAGATAGCTCCAAGTCTTCAAGCATCTTTTAAATATTCCCCAGACCTATTATGAAAAAGGAACTGCATTCAGCTGGGAAGTTGTTGAAAGTCCTATTAGTGTGCTTGGGCCTGGTAGTGACCTCTGTACCCCACAGGGTCACTGCCTAGATTCTCTTAAGAGCTGTGGCACACTAGTCTCCACATTAAATTACTGGCTAAGTTAAATGGATTTTTAAAGACCTATTTCTCTGCAAGGCTCAGGTATTAGTCTTTGTTTAGGATTCATATTCATAAACTTGATTCTGGAACAAGGTGCTTTAAGATTTTCATTTAAATTAGAGATAAGGGCTCTTTTTCTATAAAATAGAGTCAGCAAAGAGTGAAAAGGCAGACTGTTATGTTTTAATTTTCAAGGAATTACAGCACTTGCATGATGTAGAGGATGACCTAGCTAGATTACTTCTTATTTATAGGTCTTCAAAAATACCTCTTCCTTCCTTGGCCACCAAAAGAAAAGCTGTACTCAGATTTGAACCTGCATCTGTGATTTTTCAGTTCAGTTCTGTGGCCACTGGACTATCAGAACACATGAAAAAAAGGCACTCAGTTGGACCACAGACCAATCTTACTACCTAAATTTGAAGTACATGTAATTCTTCTTCTTGTATATTCTCCTGTCTTTAATATTTTTTTGCTCAGGAACTTTATGTGCTCAACATGATCTCTATCTGTTTAGCAGTCCTTACTGGATTTCTCTTTCAAAAGCTTCTCTAGTACCGTTTGAACGCATGTAGCCTTTTAGCTGACATCATCAGCTTCTTTTGGACCTCACCATCTTTCAAAACTTTGTTCTGCTGCTCTACTTACAACATGAAATAAAAATACCACCTATTTTCTGTTTATTTGGAACCTGGGATCCTGCTGAATTATTCTGATACTTTTCTATATCTTGTTCTGAGTGTGACAGCAAACAATTGATTTCTGCTCACCATTTCCTTACACTCACTGTTAAACAGACCTCTATAATCATCCCTCATGTGTTTCTTCCAGACCCTGTAATGCAGGATTATTTGGCCAGCCTTTACAAGGTGGCCATTCATGCCTTACCAACTTCCCCTCTAATATCCTTTTCTAAAATGTATGTTTAGGAGTGCTTTTGTTTTCAGTAATGCAGATGATTAAATATTTTATCTTCTATTCCTGCTCTGGGATAGATTTACTCCAAAACCAAATTAACACCATGTTTCCTTGCCCACTGAAAACACAGTTTAGGTATAGCTGAATTTGGGGCAGTCCTGGAAGATTACGTAGAAGGAGAAGACTGTTTATCTGTGTAACTGATGAAAATAACAACTCACTTGTCCTCTGTTATTCAAATTAAAATAGAGTTTTCCAGGAGTGGAATATTCACTGGTTCATAAGTTTTATGAATATCTAGGAGGATATTACCCTAAAATATTTATTGGCAAAAGTGCTATGAATCAAAATCAAACTCTTGTCCTCTAAAGCTGAACTCAACAAAGTTCCATGAAAGCATATGAACACCACAGCAGATCAACAAACCTAGAAATTTTTAGGACTGGTGAATTTCAATACTAGCAACTTCCACTAAATTACTGTACTGCTTTTTTCCTTTTTGCATGGCTGTAGGTGAAATGTCTTGTTTAAATGTAATTTATAATCCATGTTGTTATTGGTCTCAATTCAACTAGTTTACCTAGCCAGGCTATCCTGAAACAAGACTTGTTTCTTATCTGAATGGCTCACAGATAAACTCTGAAGGTCATGGTTTTCATTGAGGAAATCTAATTAAACTCTCCCATTTTGTTCTGAGTACTTGTGCCCTGAAATTCTGCTTTAAGAAGCAAAATGCAAGCATAACTGGTACATCTTACTGCATCAGTTATAGTTTAATACAACTGGATAAAAGATCCCTTTTACAAAACTTATAGAATGATGTGGGTTGGAAGGAACCTTAAAGATCACTCAGTTAACACCCTCCTGTCATGGACAGGGACACCTTCCACTAGACCAGGTACCTCAGAGCCTCATCTAGTCTGGCCTTGAACACATTTGCTTTACCAAAAATAATCAGAAAAAGAGAAAATAAACTCACCAGATTTCATCACTTCACTTTTTGATTAAGACTTACCAAAACCACTTCATTTCCTTTTTCAAGTAAAAAAGAAAGAGTGAGACTGGTAACAGAAACTCATTTCCAGATCAACTTATGAGAACAAAAAAGCACACCTTTCTGAAGTGACACGGATTCTTTCATCATTGGAGGAGTTGAATCTATCATCCTTTTCTCTGAAATACTCTTCTATGCACTGTTCTTCAAAGTCATGGACCTTTTTCAATTCATCCTCAGTTATGAAAAGTTCTGTGGAAAAAAATTGAGAAATTAATTTGGCAAATATTAACATGTGAAACTAACTACATTCTTACATTTGTGAAACTCATGGACTAAACTTTCATAAGTAAGTATGTGGCATTTTGATATGAAAGCAGATAGATGCTGTTAATTACTGAATTATTTGCTTTAATTATATTTGATTCTGGAGACAGAAGCACTTAAGCAGGCAAATGCTAAGCAAACATGAATATATTTTGATTATATGAGAGCTAAACACAGATGCTGGTCAGATCCTGGACAGATGGTGAAAGCCAAAGCCCACCTGTAACCTAACAGATGTATAATGAGATAGCTAGGAAAGCACGTGTGATTACAGGGGTCTATCTGCCATGGCAAGAACTGACATCTGCAGGCAGCAGTGTGATGGGAGTGGGAGAAGAGGTGGCTGGCTGCATCTCCAGTGCCACACATGATTCCTGCTCCCTCCTCACAGAGAAGTGGGATGTGGCATGGGCTAATGCTGGGAAGAGATACACAACCCTTAGGTCCCCGCCTCTGGCATGTACATTGGGCAAGGTGGATATATTCTGTTTGAATAAGATAGAGAAGAGGAAAGTGTTATCAAAATAATCTGGCGGGTTTTCCATCATTGTTATGGGACTTTATTTAAAGCGTGTTGAGGAACTGTTCCTCCAGTCAGAGTCAAGGCGGGACTGTGCATACAAAATTGCATTTTGCCATCTCTAAACTTATCTAGGCAAAAAGTGCACTCAGGGGAAGTATGTGCTGTTTGGTCTGTATTTTCAAAAATAAAGCTGGAAGTGTAATGGAGTAAGAATTCCAGCAATAACAGACCTCCAGTAACAGCAAAACAAACCTCTTTGTTTTGAAGGAACATACAGGGCAACAACCCTAAAGAAAGTTCCAGAAAAACACAGCCTCCTTAACATTCCAAAGAGAATGAAGGCTTGGACAAATCAGGTAAAACTAACTTATTCAGGTGAGGTTTTTGCAGGTAAAAGCTGCTACTTTGCTGGGAAGGCTATCAAGATGATGGACTTTGACTTCAGGCATGTCAAACACTAGACATTATGAAAGGCATTGGAAGGAAAGTCTCCCTTGTGCATTCTTACTCAATCCATAGTCTCTCTCGTCCGGGTCGCTTTCATGCTTCCTCCATCTGCAGCAGAGGTGCTGAAATATCATTGTCATGTGGCTGAAAATGATCAGAGGTGGTGGGAGAACAGGTCTTTCATGGAATGTCATGATGAGCTGGTACCTTTGAAACTTCCAGACTTGGTTCGATATAGATTTGACTTCGAAAAACGTGTTGCTAGAAGGCAAGAAGAGGAAAATAACATCAGGCTGAAAATGGTTTTGGGTGCTTTGCCAAATATGATATGACAGCATCGTAACTAGACACATTTCAATAACACTGTTTGTGACAGGTTTCCTTGTCACAAAAACAGGAAGCAGAATAAAAGAGTAAGTTTGTGCCTAGGCAAAGCACAGTGACAATCAGCGTTTCTGAAATACCTTACGAATGTAAATGTCTGTGCTGTACAACCCCTGGGTTTTACAGCAACCCATTGAGATGGGCAAGTACTTTCACTTTTCTGTTCCCTATTGGGAATGAATGATGCCTTAACTGAACCTTATTTGGCTTCTTTGCCCTGGTTCCCATTAGGTGTCTGTCCTTGGAAATGACACAACATGAAAAAGTTGGCATTTCCCTTGTTTCCTGGAGACAAGCCTCTTCCCTCTCCCCCTTACATCCTCAGAAAATGTCTCTCAGCCAAAGTCAAAGCTCAGACGTCTTCACAGGCTGTGAATAATGTGCATCCTCCCCAAGTCTACACTTTGCAATGTGTCACTCACTTGAAAACTGCAATAAGTAGGTTCACCAAAAGGATGTTTGCTACCAAGAGGTAGCAGGCCATGATGGCAGGAACGATCCATGCTCCTGTCTTGCACGGAGGTAGCTGGATTATTTTGCCGTCTTCTCTGGTTTCATTTTGACCACAAGGTGCTGGGAACATAATTTAAAAACAACAAAAAAAATGCAAAATGGGAATTAATCATATTTTTTCTGTAGCTTTTGCAGAAATATTTCAGTATTTATAATGGCCTGCCTGCCAAGGCAACATGTTCCAAATAACAATGGCATTGATATTCTCTCCTCAGAAGTTTATGCTTGGTATCACAGATTTTACAGTCTGCAATTTTTGTTATTGTGTGTTATGTGCCTTGGGTATCAAGATATTTCTCTCAGGAGACATGCCTGGTGTGAGTAAGCTGCCCGTTTGCATACATAACACAAAATAATATGATAGTCTGGTGGTAATTAGTGGCTGTGAAAATGAAATTATTGAATTGTTTAATCCTTAAAAAAAGCTTGCATATTATTTCTTTAACAGTGAAAGCCTTGTCTTTTTCATTGATTGAGAGGGATGTGATAAATAAGGAAAAGGAAGTAAATTACAGAGTAGACATTTATTGCTGTGCACTGCACTGTCTCAAGCCCCTCTAGGACATACTTATTACAACTTTCTGCTATTAAGGACTCTTGACTGCATGCCTAGAAACAGTGGGGGAGATTATCAAGTCTTTACTGTACCAGGTACAGGGACATGTATGCAGCAGAGATGCCACCTGTTTCTTCCACAAATACATTGGAAGGAAAATGTTCTTGGTATTAATGTTGTAGAACTGAAGCAAGGGGAGGGAGAGAAAACATGGTGGAATAGTTTTCCCTGCTTGTGTTTTGATATGCCTTTATGTGCAGTGATGGGTAATCTGCATTTGCATGCATGGGTTCAGTTTATGTCTCTCTAGTCCTGCTGGTTCTATGTATCACCATAATCAGCTCTTCAAGAAAATAATTGAAACATCAGCTTATATATACAAACCATCCTAGTAAATTTTGCACAGCACTACAGATAGCTCCCTCTCATCTCCATCAAAAAGAAGTGAGGAATTTCCAAAATGCTCAGCACTGGCTAAACTCCTAGTGATATCAGTGGGCGTTTTGTACTGACTTCATGGAAAATAAAGTTTGTTGATGCCATGTGTAAAATTTCATTCTATGGCAACAAATCCATATTTCCAGTACCAACCATTGCATCTTCTCAAAAAACTTATTCTGAACTTGATCCACTGAGCTTGACATTCAATTGCAGAAGTCTGTACTGGCAATCATATTACATTATGTGTGATTTTGGTACCTTGTTTTGGGCACTACACAAAGATCCTAGCCTTTTACACACAGAAATATTGTAGCTATATGGGATACAAGATACAAGACATGACCTCTCCAAAAATATTCAACTCACTGAAAAAGAAATTACACAGTCAAATAAAAGCAACACTGCTTTTTATCAGCAGTTCCATTGTGTTGGGACACATTGTGTAACCAATCCTTCCTATTTACAAAAATAACATTTTTCAGCCTACTCCAACACATTGGAGTAGGCTGAGACTAAGCAATTCTTCCTTTCTTATTAAGCATCAGTTTGCATATCATTTTAGGGCAGTTCTATTTCTACACTGCTCCAAGCAGCGGTTTCATTTAGACATTCAAAATACTCTCAGTGAGGTGCTGTGAATGCAGGGCTCTCTGCTCTTAGCCTTCACCCAGCAGAAACTACACCATCCAATATCTCTTGCTATCAGCATTCAGTGTGAAACTTACATCTCTGTTTGTGTGGAAACATTAGCTTGCACATTTATTGAGTCAGATGTACAAAGTCCAATACAACAAAGTACCAAAACCCATCATGATTTCATCTGTGATGGAGCAATCACAGTATCAGTTGAAGAAAAATGTCCTTTTTTGTACTGAAAACAGAACAAGTAATATCTTTTCAAGTACTGAGGAAAATATTAAAAAGCATTTTTCAAACCTTAGATAAATGAGATCAAAAACTCAGCTCCAACTCTGTTTCCAACTCTATTATCCTCCTTTCTTTTCTTCCTTAAAAATACAGAATTAAATCTGGGAAAAAAATCAGTTAAGAAGACAAAAATATTTCTTCAGCTCTACTTGCTTACAGCTGGCATACACCTCTGTTGGTTTATGCCACTCAGTGATGGCCAAATTAGATTTCCTGTGCAGATATGTTCCCACATGTCTATTCTATACACCCCCTGTGGTTCAGGTTGTCCTGAAGCTTTGCAGAAGTTTTTCTCTTTTGCATGTTCTGACGTGGGTACAGTTTTTAAATAACGTAGGAATACTCATTTTGTGTGTTATGGAGAGATACGCCACCACTTAAATTGTCACATCTTCAACTGCATAAGAAAATGTATGACATACATCCAAAAATGTGGGTCTGTGTTCAATGGCACATCACGGAACATCTTCTTTCACCTTTAAACTATGACTTTTTTTTTTTAAAGATTTTTCCCCCCACTATTAATTAAAGGTGTGTGCCCTGCCTCACCCTTAAGGAATCTGCACTGCCCTTAATGTGTAACATCATTCAAACATTTTAATTATTTTTGGAGAAATGAAGTAATTTTTGTAATATGTGCAGTAATATATTGTAAAATATTTCAAAATACAATATCAACATGTATGCAAACTTGACTCATCTGTTTTACATTATAGCCTTGCTTTAACACAAACCACAGAATACTTAATCCTAGCAAAATGCTTTACTGAAGCAAATTCCCTTAGCATAAGGATATGCCAGTCTCAGGTAACTGAAAAAGGCAACAACTCTGATACCTACAGGCCATTGGATAAAATTCAGACATTATGTCCTGACTTAGGCTTTAGAAAACAGTAAATGGTTGGGGTTTTAATTTCAATTATACAAATTAACTTCACTCAGCTTTCAGACATTGTATCCTGACACCTGTAGATGTACATACTTTTTTACATCCCTTGTTTCCTTTTTCACAATCTCATCCCATGCTTATTTTTCCTTCCCGACTCCCACTTACAGTTTCCTGCTGGGCTTTTCCTGCTACAAACCTAACCCTTCCTCTTTCCTGTCCAGGAAATAGTTGTAAAAAACCAACATTAATTCAAGCCTCTGTGGGTTTCAGGCCTAACATGGAGGCAGACCTCAGGAAGAATTAGTTTCCCTGCTGTAATTACTGTCATGGAATAAACACTGCTCACTTTTATTGTGTATTAGGTGGAGGGCTTGGCAAAGGATGCTTGTGAGTTTCTACAACCTGACTCTTCCCCAGCTGTACCTTTCCAAAGCTGGCATGGGAAATAAATGAAGAGACAAAAGTGCGTAACTGAACAACTCTGCCACTGAATAGCTTTTTGCCTTTGATGAAAACTTCTCCTATAACTATATAAGCTGATTTGTTTGAAATCACAAGAAACTGAGAAATGCTTTCAGGAAGTTCTAAATAAAGTGGAAACAAGTAAGTGCAACCAAAGAACAATAAACAACATTTTTTTAAAAAATTTGTCTGGATATTTTTAATGCACTTTCATCATTCTATTTGTGAGTACATAGACACCTTTCAATTTTGATCCACAATGAACTCAAAGGATGTGAAAGTGTTTTATAATTTCTGAATTAAAAGTCTAAGCAATTTTACCAACTTACCAGGCTGGTAAAATATTGAAACCTCTTCCCCCTCCTCCACGAAAAAAAACAATTAAGTGGCCTTCCTGAAGTTGTTCTCTTCTAAAATCTGTGAACCCCCAATTTCACAAAATTACTCTGTTCATCAGTATAAACATTCAGGGTGTGGAACAGTGCCTCCTTACTTGAAGAAGGTTTTTTAACTACAGCATCCTGACCTTCTGTGTTGCTTTTTGTCTCAGCCCACATTCAATGTGACTTTGAAGGGTCTCTTCAATCTGCTAGTATTTTAATAATGATTTATAGTAAATCCCTGTATTTTTCTTGCTCACCATAGTGCTTTCTTCCTCCTCCTACTCCCTTCCTTTCCCCATCAAAAAGAGCCAACCAAATGGAATCCAAATCACAGCATCAGGAGCACTAGATATGGGAATACTGCTGCAATTCAACCCAGAGAGAATTTCAAAACTGTTTTTAGTCTGCACAAAAATCTTATTCACTACCTTTGTCTAACAATGTTAAAAGCATTGCCACAGGAATGATTTATTCTGTTTTGTACAGAGCTACTCTGTTTGTTCTAATTCCAGAATGGTCCATGCAAATGACAGGCCTCGTAGGAAGCTCCTATTGAGTCACAAAAAGCATCTAATCTGTAAGGTCATAAAGAGTTTAGTAATTTTCATAATTTTCATAATTTTCATCTGTACTAAGACATTTTCAAGAATTATGACACATAAATCTAAAAGATTAGGAAATTTAAAGAATTTTAAAGTAAGTTTTTGTTGTAATTATAGTTTACTCTAAAGTTCATTGAATAGTTAAAACCTGTGTATAATGGTCTCTCTCTCTCATCTTCTGAAACAATTGCATTCTGGTTACTTGATATTCCTCCCATACAATTGAAAGAGAGGGCAGTGCCATCTTTTTCTCTTAAATTAGGTAGGTTTTTCCATAACAGAAATAGACACAAGAAACAAACACAACTCGGACTGATCTTCAGATTCCAGATGGCATGTGAAGTACTGTCAGCTGGTAAGAAAATCCAGATGGAAATCCGACCTGTGAGACACCAGGGAAATCTGAAAAACTTCCCAAAAGCCACATTGACTAACAACAGGCTCAGTTGCTTAGTCTTCTGAATACAGAAAAATGTGAGCTCTGTTGTTAATTTTCTACAGATGTCTACCATTTCCCAAGCTGGTATTTATTTCCTCTATCTACATGTTTTTTACCAACAAACTCACCTTTCCTCTTCAGTATTTTCCTTCTGTATCCATACTATTCTGGAGGGGTGGACAGTTTTGTAATGTGAAAACAAAGTTCTTCTCAAGTGAGAACTGTGTTATGCATTTTCCTGGCTAACACTGCCAGCACAAGTGCCAGTGTGTGGTGAACTGAGGGAGAGATTTTACAGTATTTGTGGGAAATGCACTTCTGGACAGGCATTTGCTAAAGCAGTTACATGGCTGGCTGTTGCCCTATGGATCCCATTGGGCAGCACAAGGCTCAGATGGATTAGGAACGACAGCCTCAAAGTGAGACAGTTGCACATGCCATCATTAACTCCCTGATTCAGATTCTCCTTCCTCCCCCAGCTATCAGTGGATAATAATATATCTTTATTTAAATACATAATTTATATCAGTCTAATTTTTTTCAATTTATCAGGCTCTTATTATTATTCCTTTCCCGAAATATATTAATTTTTCATTTCCTGACCTTTAAATAATTCATAAATTTGATTAGCTTACTGCTTGCTTTCAGTTCTCTGATCTATCTAAGCCCTTCTCTCTAATCCCAATAGTTGCTAACTGGGGTTTTCTAGGCCCAAGTCAAAACTCTGTAGCTCAAGGTGGTTTCAGTCATTATTGATATTTCACTTGGACTGGCATTTTGACTGGTTGGACTTTTCCATGAAGTAGCTTGACTATTCCTTGATCTTTACATACTCCCAAAGACTGTTTCATGCAACTGCTAAAACTTCCTGAGTAGACAACATGGTATGTGTCACCTTCTGTCCATCAGCTATATAGAATCAGGTGAACAGCTGGATAGAGTTCTGGGAGCAATATGGTCCAATTAATTGTAATTGCACCTCCTTTGTTTATAGATCATATTCTACTAACTTCCTGCTCAAAGACCTAGAGGAAGACCATTATGACTGGACTGTGCTAGTATAGTCTGTGTTTTCTAGTTCCTCATTCCCCAAGCCCATATGGAGCCCATATGGACTCAGTGGGTTGCTGGGACTGAAGGAACAGCTGGAACCCAGGATGTCTCCATTGCTAGCAGCAGTCACTCTTCCATGTGTTACTGTCTGGGGTTTCTTCCCCAGCACGTCTTAGGCATGTTCAGTGGTCCTCACTTCTCTTCTTCATCCAAAAATTACTGAAACTGGCCATTCTAGTTCTACATCTTTTTTATATGAAGCACCTGCTTAATATGACAAGGCTTTTAGATTTTTTAGTGGTCACATTATGATGAACTGTCAGTTTGAGAGGAACTACTTAAGAGAGTGATTTTGCTGGTTTTGTTGGCTTCACCTGAAAATTTGAACACAAAGCTAAAAGATTTACTCTCAATCCCCTTCACTTTACAACTGATTCTTAGTCAGAAATTTGTACATATGTAGTAGTTATGGACATCACTATATAATAAACACCATCACTGAATAATGTATTCTTAATCCCAGAAGTGAGGATACAATTTGTCCTCACTTTTGAGTTAAAGATGAGATCACATACCAACAGGACACTAACACATACTCCAGCTAACATTTTTCCTTAAAAAATTATATGAATACAGAAATTATGGATAACAAATGTAAATATTCACTGTTTTAGAGCAAGGCATTTGGCAGTGTGTTGAAATAAAAATCAGAGTAATGGATTAAACAGGCTGCCAGCTGATGAGATGGATCCAGACATTGTATCTGGTCAGCCTTAATGGCATGCTTCACAAATAACTTAAAAAAATATAATTAAATAGATAGAAATAATTGTTCTTTAAAAAAAGAAAATTAGAAATGTTAGAGTAGCCTACTTTTTTGTACATTTCTCAGATACCAGGATGATTTCCAGGGGAATGGCTCAAATCAACATGCTTTTCCATGATCAGCATTTTTGCTGAAACCCAAGCTTGCTAATAATGTAGCAATATTAAGCACCAAAATAAAAACAAAATCACAAAGGAACCCTTTCTTTTTTGTTACAATAATACTGATTAAAAATAATGTGCTCTAAGCCATAAAGTGAAATTGAAGTTTAGACGTAGCACAACAATTTTAGAGAGTGCTTATCTTACTTGAGAAAGTACAAACACTGTAGCACTTTAACATGAGTACAGTGGCTGATTTAGCTTAGAACAAGGCGAGCAATATAAAAAACAGCAAATGTTTAAATAGTGAAAAAATGTAAGTATACTAGTAAAACCTTCTGGGTGTCCATAGGGTCATTTTGATTGTGTAAGATCATCACCAACCATTTCTCGTGCTCCCAGTCTATTCCACAGATAACATTTTTGAGAGTATCAGACAGACATGATATATTCTGTGGTGGAGGACTGGCAGATTCTAATTCCCTGCATCATCTGCCTCTCAGGAAGGACGAAGTAGTGCAGCTTTTCATTTTGATTCAGTGACATCATCACTTTTGCTGCAACTCCAAGTTTCCTCGACACAGGCAGAGAAACAACATGTCTATATTTAAATCTGGAGTTTAAGCCACCAGGATTTTGCTTTCCCTAAGCTCCAGAAATAATTACTCTGCATCTTTTTGCATGATTTAAATGTTGTGCATCTAAATAACACCAATCCTCATGCAAGGGTGTGCAGCCTGCCACCCTGTTTTCATACTTAAACACCCTTCAGTTTCTTACATTTATGGGTTCTAAACTGTAATCAGCCCTTCATTAAAAAAAACAAACAAAAATCAAGAACACTTTATTCAGCCAATTGCCACATTTGTTGCACTATGGTAGTTAGTACAATATCAATAAATGGCCACTTGTAGAGGGACAGAAAAAATTCTGCATGTAGAAGGAAGTTTTAGTTTAATGGTACAAACCCTTATCCCTCAAAAATATGCTTTCAGAGTAAGATGCAGTTTTATATCCCCAACTATTATGCCTTTGGAATCAATAAGTTTTTAAAAATAAAAGAGAAAGGAAAAGGATAAAAATGAGGGAATTGGGTTAAAAGCAGAACATAGTGAGAAATTTGTGATTATAGGTATTTTCTTACTTCCTTGCATGCCATGTTGCCTCTGAAAATCAAGTAGGGAAGCAAAGATAAAAAGGAGGTTTCATCTGTACCTGCATTCAGCTGTATCTGTAATAATGTTTCTGTGCTAGCCAGGAGGAAGAAATTAACATAAAACTGCTGAAATATCTGCTATGGGATATGTATACATCTATTCCTCTGAAACTACATTCAGTTGGGGGCATTATCGGTAATATAGATATACTCACTATTTTTAATCAGCTCAAAGAAATTTTTTTTTTCATTCAAACTTTGTCAATACTGAACAAACAGCAAATACATTTTGAAAAGACTGCCCTTTCCTAAGATGGTACATAGAATAAAATGAAATATCCTAAACAGAGCTTTAATGGAAGCCATCTGCCACTGGAAAAGATACTGACTTCCAAATACTGCTAAGACTTACCCTTAGTTATGTAGGAATGATGAATATCAGTTACATGACAGTAGTTGCAAAAGATGACATTGTTTGTGATCCTTAGTTTGGTCATCTACTGCATCATTTCTCATTACGAACTCTCATTTGGTGGTAATGCAATGAGTGGCACCACAAGATTTAATCTAAACAGAAAATCGGCATTTTTCCTGATCACCTACCCAATGAGTCCCAAGCAGATAATATATTGAATAGTGGCTCTTTTCCTGTTTACATTGGTATGAGCATAGTCTTGCCTTCTAAAAAATAAATTCAGCAATATTCTAAAAATGGATCTAATTATTAGACCCAAAGAATTGCATCACGGGGTTTAGCTTAAATGTGGCATGAAGAAGGTAACAGAGAAAAGAAAAATCATTGGATTAGATCCCCATAAAGTACAGGAGCTGAAAGGTCTTACCCTCAATAATTAGACATGATGCTCAATATGAAGTTGGATAAAAAGTATTTAGGTCCAAAAATAAACTAAAGGATGAGAAAAAAAGAAGTGACTTTTTGTGATCCAGGTATAGCCTCAAATTCATGTTGGATACCTGGAAGGGGATTCTTGCCACCAAGCTGGTAAAGGGACACATTTATAAACCTTCTCTACATGCATGATAATTTAACACTACAGATTTCCAGTTATATGATTGCAAAGAAATGCCAGAAGCATGTTCTGAAACTGATACACCAATATTAGCTGAAAAAGTACTTTTGCAACCATATTCTGTGCTGAAGTTCCTCTATGCAGAGCCATTTATTGAGAAAACACACATGATCTAATATGACATTGTCTGATAAAGCTGGGTACCTGACTTTGGAGTATGAGAATCATAAACTTGCTTACGGTCTATCTGGTCTGCAAACACTTCCCCATAGATCATCCAGTAAGGCATGTAAAAAATGTTTTTCGCCAGCTTCCACGAAGGCTCCTCATTGGGGAAGAGAATTGCCTGTCTTGCCACACCAAAGCTCATCAGAACCACCAACATGATGATGACAAAGTACATCATGTCTATCATCTGAATGTAATGACAGGAAAAAGGAGAGAAAGAGAGAAAGGACAAGAATTAGAGGAACTTATTTTTCCATATGCCTATTAATATGTGCTGCAAAAAAATAAAAGGTCTGTGCATCTTGGAAACAAAATTTTCAAAAACAAACTTGGCAAAACCATTCCCATTTACACATAAAAACTATTTTTCTGATCAGTGAAGTGGTGTTATTGAATCGTTGGTTTTACCCAATATTACTTTTAAGAACAAATGTTATGAATAGGCTTGAACATACAAAGTACCATCTGGTCACACCGGTTGCCCCAACAAGAATATACAGGTTCACTGGAATCAGCAGCCTGGTCTGGGCAAGGGTCGTGAGATGATGTATTGTTTATACTGTTTGCCCACCAAGTGGCAACTGTAAATAAGCAAAATGACTGTCATGGATAATTTTATTCACCGGTAGTCATTATCCTGGAGCAAAGGGAGCTGCAACTAACATACGGAGGAACGGGTGGTAGAACAGCCTGTTACTGCAACATAAGGGACACCACAGTGGCAACCAGTGAGAAAGGAAAGCTGTGATACTGGCTGGGTTAAAAATCTGCTTGATGGGGGAATCTGACAAATGCCTTATTGAAAAAACCCAATCAGGTGACAGACAGTGAACTCCATTCTTCTCCACTGTTGAGGGCCTCATTAGCATATGCCCAAGATTAACTAGTGTTTGCAAACAGTACTCACCCATTCAAAACGTTTCTGAAAAACGTGGGACAGCAATCCTACAAGATGCTGAATAAATCTGAAGATTAGAAGAAGCTGTGCTCTAGAGAAGGCCCTCAAGGGAGCAGAACAATGGGCATCAGGCAGGTACAGCAGAGATAACACAAAGTGAATGTGAAAAACACTGGGAGTTGTGTAAAGTCTCTGGAAAGATCCCTTTAAAACTTACAGACTTGCCAGGTCTTTAGAATTGTTACAACTGAGCTGTTTTTCACAGTTCTGGACATAACTTTTGCCTCTAGCCAAAACTCAAGAATCCTCTAAACCTTATGAGTTTTATTCCCTCCAGACTGCATTTTCTGGCTCAGCTGAATTCAGCCCTCCTCCTTGCAAAGGAGGTGTGAAACCAGCCTGAACTTCACTCTGGTGCTGGCCTTGGCTCCACGGGGCACCTGCTGGAGCCCAAGGGCAGGGCTGCCCGTGGCAAGATCTCCTGGAAGAGACACCCACTTGAAGCAGATGGATCTGGTACTGCTGCAGGGGCTCTTCAATTTTAAAGCAACCCGAGGGCAAAGTAACACTGGGAAAGTAGGTACCAGAGAAAAGAGGGGTAGCAAAGAGGAAAAAAATATGCTCATGTTTAGAGAGAAAGGCTGTAGGAGAGAGGCACCAGCCGAGCAAGGGTCAGATGAGAGGGAATCAGGAAGATGGAAAAAAGGAACTGAGGACAAGTGAAAGAAAAGCAGGGAAAAACAAAAGTCTTGAGGTACATAAAAAAAGCAGGGAAGAAAAAAAAGAAAAAAAACCTTGGGGATATGAGAGAGGAAAATAAATGTTTTAAATAATTAAAACTCAGTGAAGTCAATCATCAACACTCCTATTTAATTCAGGGCATTAATCTCTCAAAAAATACTCCTTCAAGAATAGGAATCATTGTACTTCAGAAAGCATCCTGAAATAGGAAAGCTGAATATTAATATTTAGTTCTCACTGCTTTTAGGGAACAAATCTGAAGGTGAAAACTGATTCCTCATTTCTTGTCTGATCAAACTTTGTTTCAAACGGCAATATATAACTTGATATGATGTAATGAAATAACTATTTTAAAATGTCATGCAAAAATATAAACAAAATGAGGACTTTGAGGAAATTTAAGACAATGTCTTAGATGTTTCAAGTGTGATCAGGAATCACACAGGTGTGATCTTGCAAGAAAAAAAAAATTTAATGCTGTTCTCTATTCAAGATGCACATTAGTTTTCTTCTCCTTCAGCTTGGTATCTTCTAACTCTTCTATCTCTCAGTAACTAGTTTAAAATACAATTAAATACATGGACAAGTTTTCACTGATTTTAATGAGCATTGTATCAGGTCCTTTGGCCTGTGGTGTCAAATTAAAATTGCTGTTTTATCAAGGCAATGGCTATTTCAATCATTTTGAAGAACTCATCAGTCAGCTGTTTAAACTAGTGATAAACCACAATTTTTTTGGGGTACAATCTCATGAAGAAGTTGGCTGTGTTTTGACTTCTGTATTTGCAGAAAAGCTAAGAAAATGCAAATATTTCCACACATTAAAGGAACTGATTTACCTCTGACTCTCTTGACATTCCATAGTAATTTAATTTCAGTCCTGAAATTTTCTAAAGAAAATTAAATCTATCTCTATGAAGAAATGAGAAAAACATAAGCTTATTCTGTTACTGAAATTAGCACATGATAACAAGCTTGGCCATTCAGCTTCCTCCCTGTACCTTCATCTTTGTTTTAACCTATTGCTTTTAAAGCACTCAAGCCCATTCCTGCTCCTTGCTTTATTTCACTTGCGTATTTGTTCAGAGTGGCCAGAGGTAAAACTTATTACAGCTATTTTGTTGACTGCAGTGTAGAGGCAGGTGAAGAGAAAGCTCCTCAATACTGGAAAGATAGAAATAGCCATCCTTTTCCTCCTGAGTCTAAAACTTACAAAAGAAACCCAAGAAAAAGGTCTCGGGCATTAAATATGGTCTGTTGAGGACCTCAGTAGCTGTGATGTGCTTACTCTGTAGAAATATGTACAACCAGCATGATGTCCTTCATAGTGCTGAATCAAACTTTCAACACCATTTGGAAAACACAACAGAAGGAGGTAGAGAGACACATGATTTAAACAAAAATACACAAGAGAGCCCATAGAACAGCCTGGAGTCAGCAGGTGCAAATCCCAGGGAGGGCATGAGTTGGACATGAGTTGCACAAGAGAGTAAGCTGGTCAGAAAACAGATGTGACAGGCTGATCAGTGTAACTCAAACTGGTCATGCATTGCATGTGTGGACAAAGGGGATGTGTCAGAGGGGCTGCCAGCGCAAGGAATGTTGGAAATTATGAAAACCAAGAAACAGGAAGGCACAAAATAGAATTTGCCTCCTTTAATAGCTGCCCAGAGCTTCAGAACAATCTGGCAGCTAAATTCAACCTACTTTAATGCAGACACTGAGCCCACAGAGACTAGTGATTTTCCTGCATTTGTTTCCCACAGAAAGTGGAGTGAGGTTTGATTTGTTGTATACATGTGAAAGTGACAAAAGAATGAAAATGCTGTTAATTTCAATCACTTCTTTTCTGCATGACCTAAAAGAAAAACAAACCATTCTTTATACTGCTGGTGGAGTTGGGCTGCTATCAGCCACCTGTAACACTGACTACTAGGAGTTTGTTATATATGGTCTCTCTATTATTGAACTGTTTCTCACACTGCCTGTGCTTACACCACAGTTCTGAAACTTATAGTACATGTGGCCATGGAAAATAAAGCAGAGTAGAAGGGTAGCTGTTTTTTCAGAAGTTTTGTACACTGTGTATTGTGTAAGCCCCAGTGACCACCAGATCCACTGGCAGAAAAAGAGTGCAAATCTGTCACAAAAGAAACCTCCTAAGGCAGTGTTTTCCCATTGATCTATATT
The DNA here is from genome assembly GCF_963662255.1 of Cinclus cinclus. Classification (NCBI taxonomy): domain Eukaryota; kingdom Metazoa; phylum Chordata; class Aves; order Passeriformes; family Cinclidae; genus Cinclus; species Cinclus cinclus. The sequence continues at coordinate 15,188,905 of NC_085084.1, read as the reverse complement.
TCTTTCTTGGTTCTGCTATTTTTTACAACAACCTCCAACAAGAACTTCTGAGTATTTTCACTCTGGAGCTCTGCAAAACTTCATGTCAACCTCCTATAGGCTTTCTTGAAGGAAGGGCACTTCAAAATCCCTTTTCCAGGACATAAATTTTAACTATCACTTTTCTGTCAATCTCAGTCCCTCAGTTTTTTTCCACTAAGCTGTTCTTTTTTCCGTCAAACCCACCACTGTGGGCTTGCAGTAGAAAGCTGGTAAATTGAGGGGATAAAACAATGGTTCCTTGTTGGATAGGGTGTGTAACTGGATGTATATTTTGCATTTCAGTTTTATATCTGCTCACTGAGCCTGTTGTGACTAGTGCATTATCAAGCAGATATTGCAGTCCATGCACTGATGCATGTCCTCTTTTCTTAGGATGGTGAGGATGGATGAAGCTTTTCTTTAAGGACTGTTGTAAGATAAATACAATACAATGGACTTGTTGATTATTGTCACACAGCAAACAGACAGCAGTCGTATTTCATCTAGAGAAGTTAATATTCAGTTTACTTTTATTTAACTTAAAGCCAGCTTCAAGGAGCTTTAATCTACTTATAAGACCCCAAATCTTAAACCCAAAAACACATGAAACTGACATGATTTACACAAGAAAAGCTGGATACTACACGTGAAACACGGACACATGTATTAGCTACGTGTGCAGGCATCCAAGTATCAGGGATGCATGCATATGCATCTCTAAATCCAGACACTTTCTTTAATTGAAAAAAGAAAAATGCTGCCTAATTGCAACATTTCAATTGAAACATGAAAATTAAAAATTGAAAAAATCAATAGCCAAGCCTGTGGAAGCAAAAGTCTTTTGATTCCTTGTGCATGCATTTACTATTACACAAGCTATTAATATTCCTGCCATGGTGTGTACAACTGATGTGGCCAGGGCACTTAAGCAAATGGATTTCTCATCTCATGAGGACACACCTGAACTGAAATGATGAAAAAGCATGTGGATATGGAACAAACTATAGAAGGGTCAGCCATAATCCTAACATTATAGTTTTGACCACACCATGACTATTACAAACACATTGAGAGCCTCAGAGTACTACACACTAGATCAATTCTTTTTTTCCTTAACAAACTACCTTTCTTTATAATCAGCAAATCTCCTTTCTGCTTTCTGCAAATGAGGCGCAGAGGGGTTGCTCTGCCGTTGAAGAGTGATCTCAGAGAATGACAAACAATACATCATCTAACAGAACAGGAAAAATCTAATCCTCATTCTGAAGGTTTTGATTCAATAAAACACTGGTTTCTACCCTACGTGAAAACACTAATGTGTAAAAAAAAAAAAGACAGGTAAATCTTCAGCAATGTCACTGGCTAAGAACACTGATCCAAGAACAGGCTGTCAAACAGAAGAGGTTCACCACCTCCTCTTACCATTTTCCCGATCATCATGACGTAGGGCCCCAGGTACTTGTTCACGCCAAAGATGTCCAGCAGCCGGATGTACCAGTAGATGATGTTGACGCAGTAAATCACGCGCCCGTCACTCCGGAGAGGCAGGTCCTGCAGGCGGAGAACCATCCCAACGGAGAACAGGAGGATAGCTATGAGGTCGGTAACATTCCAGTACTCCTGAAGCCAAACTTTGACTTTTTGCAGCAGTTTCCCAGGCTCTGACATAAGGATCTGGGGGACAGAGAAAATGGAGAGGAACTGAGCTTTCAAAGTTGAAGAAATCTATAGTCAACAGACAGAGATATGCCACATAGGCCAAAAGCAAAGCTGATAGCTGACTATCATCCAACTATCTCAGGTACTCTCTGGTTTTTTCCCCTCAAAAAATCTTCAATTTCAACCATTCTCAAAATTAGTCTATGTACAAAATACTTGAAAGGAGAGAGTGATTACTCAGTCTAAAATCCTCATGAAATCAGAAGAAATATGTGTATGTATTTCTGTTTTTCAGAAATTTATTAACCCCACTTAAGAGTCTTGGAACAGAGGGTAAAATACTGAAAAAATTTTTAGTTAGAAAATTCACATTTAAAAAGCTGATAAATTTTAAGAAACTTACATTAAAATATATATCAAATGACCAAGAAATAATTAAGAACCATAAAGCTCTGCATCAGAAAGTTAATACAGAAAGATACTAGATACTACTTGGGCCTGTTTTTGGAAATTAAGTTCCACAGCCAAGAATAAAGGTCACAATAAACCTCCTTAACTTATAAATTTACTGTCTCCTTGCAAGATCATTTGTGAATTTTGTGAAAATTTTGTGAAAATCAAATTTGTGAAATTTGATTGTTTTCCCAAACTACTCTTAAAACTATTATTCAAGTGATCTCCATGAATAAGTCCTACCTTTTACTGAGTTAATAAGCTGTTGCTTTTAATTTTCTATATTTAGCCCAAGAACATTTGAGCAAACTTATAGAGTTCCTCAAAGAAGATGAATGTCATTTGTATATCATTTGTATAACTTGTTTTTTAGATAGGCTCATCTGTGAACAATTCCAACATCTGCTTAGAAATCAATTGTGGCAAATGTTCTTGGTAAACTTACATGGAAAGGACATTTTGGGTGAATGATCAGACAAAAACCAGCTCACACAACTTCTGTCTGCAACCTCCCACCTCCTGACCCAGCAATGAGCTGCTTCCATCACTGTTGCAGAGTCCTCCTGTGGCTACTGCCACTGCTTTTGTTTCTCTTTTACTTAATGATGTGTACTCAAGTAGTGTCTTTTCCTCTGCTCCTTTTATCTATAATGTAGCTCTTGCCAAACAGTGTCAGAAACCTGTACTTGAAATGTAAGTGTTGTGAGTCCATTTTTAGTCTAGTCCTCCAAAGCACTGGCTTCAGAATGCACAAGCATAACTGATAACAGATTCAGCCCAGGGGTACAAATTTGCTATTTCAGCTGAGGTCAATGGGACTCACATTCACCCACATTAGGGCTGAACTGGGGCTCTGGTGTCACTGTGGAATAAATGAACCTTTGCCTAAGTGAACGAGGACAGCATTAGGTGGGAGAGACCACAAGGTGCAGGGTTAACAGAGCCACTTCACTTACTTTATAGACTGAGTGCTACCTTAAAATGCTCTGTCTCTGCTCTGTGTCTGCTTTTGCATCCTCAGGGAGATGCACACTATTGCTTGACAAATTAACAAAAAATTTCAAGAGTCACGCTGTAAGGAGTTTAGCTGACCTTTAAGACTTGTCAGAAGATCACCCCGTACTTGGGAATGCTATTAAATGAGCATCACACTGAAATTTGAATATGGAAATTTTGTGGGAGAAGAAGAAGGAAATAAGGAAAGAAAGACAGAAGGAAAGAGAGAAATAGAGAGAGAAATAGAAAGAAAGAGAGAGAGAGAGAGAGAGAGAGAGAAAGAAAAAATAAAAATCAACTGCTAATTTTAAAATTAAAGAAGATAGATTTTTTTTTATATTTTTCCTGTTATTTAACAGTCTCATCTGCCTTTCCAAAAAAAAGAGGCAATTTTATTATAAGTTCATTAATAAAAGTGTAGCCTGAGAAAAAGAATAAAAACAGATATTAAAATGAAAAAACAGCCCTCAAAATCCATGCTTATTCCTTTTTCATTTCTTCTTGGCTGGGTAGACTTTACCTCTCTCATCTTCTCTATTCCCAGAGTGAAAATGTATGAGATGACAATCCACTCCTGAATAGATGGCCAGCGATCCATCTTCACCAACACAATGTAGTTGAACAGCATTAAGTAGCCTATGTAGGCCAGCTGTAAAGAAAAAAAAAAATTAATACCAGTTGTCACTATACAACTGAGCCAGTTTCTTGGATATGACTGGTATTCCTGATTCTACTGTAACCAGGGTTTCACAAAAAATAAGAACAATAAGACTGTCCTGGGTTGTCTGAGAAAGTTCACATTAAGTCACATACTAAATGGAATCTGCAAAAAAATGCACATATGTCCAGCTATATCTCTATCCTCAAAAAAATTCTATTAATGCAGTTCCCTTGGATCATCCCACAGGGATGGCAATTCTAATACCACTGTGTCAACTACCTAATTAAGTAAGCTATGCTAATATTTCTCCCTCATCTGCTTCCAAAATTGTTTAGCCCTCTAACACCCCTCCTTGGTTTTCCTCCCCTGCTGTTCACCTAATCTGGGCTGAGTCTGACATTCTGAGTACAGATTTTAGGCATTATTAGAGGTTCTCTTCCCCAGTGTAGTACTGATGTAATCTATAGCATGTTTCCTTCCCAAAACATGGCTACTCCTACTCACACTGCTGCAGTAAGGACCCAGCATAGCCATGCATTCATTTGCCTTACACTTCTTGAAAATTTCTAAGTGTGAATGTTTTTATTTTCTGTCCCAATATATTCACCTTCCACATTAATTTTTGATCCAGAGGAAAGTGTGGATTCAGTTTTTGGTTTCTTTTTCTCTGTTTTTCTGCATGCTGAATGTAATTAAACGGTCTGTCAAAGAAAGACAGGCCCGGCAAATTGCATCAAGTCCATAAAGTTCAGAGAAACCCAAGCGCCATTCTGGAGCATGGGCTGTAGCAAGGATTCCACTCTAGCTTGTGGAGGCCAGAATCCAATCGCCTGTCTACTTCGCCTTTTAAACAGCAGCCCTATATGAAAATGAAACTTAAGGCTAAATATAAATCAGAGAAAATATGACTCAGTTCTGTGCATGAACATTTAGTCATTGTGACAGAAAACTGTAATACATACATCTATATTTGCATTCAGTTTCTATCTCTCAACTGTCTGTTACTCACTGTTGCATACATGGGACCACACGTAAGCTGAAACAACCACAGAGAGCCTTGAGAATTTTGGGTAGGATTATTTCAGTGTTCTGCACATCACAGAATAGAGTTTATAGCCCATTGTATTTGTTAGAGAACGTCACTTCCACTCTTTGTAAAAGCCACATGACTTTTGTTCCAGTTTCTGTCGCAGGACACTCAAGAGAATTTTTCTATTGGCCATAACTATCAGTACAGAGGAACCAGACTGTTGAAGCACTACTTCTTGTCTGCATAAACCAGAGGAGGAAATTATCTCATTTGTCTTTCAGTTTGTGAGGAATGATGGATTGCAATGTGCAGGTCTGGAGGCTGCTCTTCCCTTACCACTCCTAAAGGAAATGGTGAACAATGTTGACGTAGACCAGCACTTAGGGTGACATTGGAGTCAGGAGACCTCTGTCTGGGCAGGCAGAACTGAACACACACCTCCCTAGAGGAAACTGCACCTTCTCATACAGAGCAAAAAGCCAGGGGACACTGTTACTTAACCCTCCTCTTAGACCTTATTGATTACTAATTATCAGGAAATCTACTTTGATCTGCTTCAGCAGCCTTTGGTGAGTACTTGCAGTTAGTATGGCAAAAGAATAAGGACACTGAGGTTACAAAAGTGATAGAAACTGCAGGAATCTAACTGTAACTACGGGGTTTTGCTTCTTCCTGGGTTTTCTTCTGTAGCACTAGCTTTCTCTGGTTTTGGTAGGTTTCTTTATGTCAATTTAAACTTACTCAAAATTGCAAAATGTTTTCGTTTGACAAAAAAAAAAATAAATCTTGATTTGTGAGTGAAATTATACTGAAATGTCCCCACTTTAATCCAAGAAACAAGCCCTTCAGATAGTGAATGACATCCTCCTTCTCCCTTCCCACACTTCTAACCTGCTCTCACCTACCAGGAGGCTACACTGATCCAACACTGATCCAACTTCAGTGTAGCTGTTAAGGCTGGTACCCAAGATTCTTTAAAAGGGCTACTAGAGAAGTAGCTCAACCCTACCTTTTCTTGACAAAGAGTTAGGAGCTGCCATTGTCACAGCTGAGGGCAGTACCTGAGGAAACTAAGGGAAGGAGTGCCTGCTAAGAACTTTTAAGGGTGGATTGCACCCAGCCCTTCTACGGATGCAGTCCCATTCTATAAAAAATAATGGAATACGCATTGTGGTAGAGGACAACCCTGGAAATTCTACCAACAGGTTAATGCTTCAAGAAGGCACTCACCTTCCTCTTTTCTGATTGACTGCAATAATTAAATGATCATAAAATGAAGTGGTCCCAAAATACAAAACTTAGGGCAAAGCTCTTCTGATGTTTAGAAGATTACTTTTCCTTGGGGCTCAATTCCTCTGCAACTTTCCTCTTCAGAAGGGGTAGAAATGTGGTCTCTTACTTCCTACTAATATCTCAGTTAATGCTAGTAGTAGTGATGCCTAAAGATCTCGGTTTTTATGTGTTTTTCATCTATTTGCAGCTTTTTAGACTAGTATTAAATAGTTATATCATTCCTAGAATTTTTGCTACCATTTTTCTTAGATTTTAGAGTAGTAAGTTAACCTTCTAACACATTCCTGAAATAGTGTTTAGTTCTTATTCTTAAGAAGAAGCCTGACAAGAAGGAAGCAGTCTTCTGTTTTCCAATCAGAGTCTGAGGAGACAGAATATGAAATGGGGCAAAGAAGCCCTAAACCAACTCCAGTGGGGCAGTACCTGGGGTAAAAATGCCAACCAACTACTCTTCTAGTTGGACAATATTTGTGAGTTATACTAATTTGTTAAACTGATAAAAATTGTAGAAATCCAATACCACATGAGCACATTACCACCAGGATACCTGGAAGCTTCCAATAAATGTCTATTTTTAATTTTGCTATTTTAACACTGTTGCAAGAGTTTTTCTCTTTTGATATTAGGACAGTGGGAGTAGTCAACAGTAGGAGAAGATGATCCTCTTCTGCTCAAGCAATCTGTGGGATGAAACATTTTCATCATGATTTCCAATGCAACAGCCACGAAACAGAAGAGGATAGTTGACTTTTGAAATTGCTGTGTGTCTAGAGAGAAAGGCTAAATTTGGTGGGGAGTTGTTTTTTTGCTTGTTTGTGTTGGTGGGGGTTTTTTGTTTGTTCTGTGATTTTTTTTTTGAGAAAAAGTTGTATACTGTCTGCTGAGCCAAATGTTACTTACTTGAATATCTCATTTAAGTCACTCTTTTGTAATTGAAGAATGAAGGTGAATACAGCTATATAGTAACAGAGATAGGTAAAAGCAGAATATTCAAACTGTTTTAAGTGGTATACAATAACCATAGTTTTACATGCATTTCGGACTGTGGAATGTAAAATTTTGATGATTTCTTTTAAAATCCATTAATAATATTTGTGCCTGTGTATTTGCAAAATTGTGATAGGCTGTGCAATTTTAAACCTTCTCTGAAACTTGTTTTGCTTTTAGTCTCCAGGAGTTTTCAATATACACAACAGGTATGGCAGCCAGAATCCACATTAACTTGCTCTCCAGGTTCAGTGTATCCAAGATCCAGTTTTAACAAATGACCTTGATTGAGACCTGCCTCAGGATATAAAACTGTAGGAACAAGTCTAAATGGAAATGCAATATTGATTTCTCTCTCCCATTTTAAAATTGAACTAACAGGGAAAGCCAGGATGCTTCTTTCCACTTGCAATGTAAAGACTTTTCTGTTTGTGCATAATACACACTGCAATTGATAATGAGACTAGGCTGCTGCTCAGTAGTTTCTGGACTTGTGGGCTTGATTAATGTTCAGTGGCCACCGAGCTGAGCAATAAGCTACTCTAGGATCTTAAACTATCTGTTAGTCTACAGAGTCCACCACAGTTAAGACTCCATTGATGTGAATTGTTCCCAACATCTGCAAGGCAATTTTTCTTGTAAGTCACTTGCAGAAGGATCCATTCTTTGTGATTTGCTGTGCTTTCAGCAGAATAATGGAAAATATGACTGGGAAAAACCACCTGAAACCATCTAGCCAATTCCATTGGGCTGAGGCAGGATTAATTCCAGTGTACCATAATGGATGTATGTCTTGATAAGATAGTTCAGAAATCAGTAATAACGGGTGTAATAAAAGATCCACTAATAATCTAGCATGTCGTCACACTGCTCATGACAATAATTCTTGGAGCAGTAAGACACCGTTTCCTAACATCTTACCTAGAGCTGTCTGGGTGTTATTTTTTGTCCTATTCAGCAAGGATTTGGAGGTACTTACACATATTTGAAAACTGTTACATTCCTTCTGCAGACTTTTTTTTTTTTCCCTAGCAGAGGAAAACATTCTCACTTCCTTAATAACTCTCCTTAAGTCAACATTTACAAATCTCTTGAAACATCCTTCTTTTGTGGGGTCTTTTGAACCAGTACACATGATGCAGAAGCTGGGATGGAATATTCCAGCCAAGAATGAAATTATTACTTTATGCAATCTTTTTAGTCTTATCCTTCAAATTCTAGTGCAATTTGCAAAATAACTAATAATAACTAAATAATAACTAAAATAATTAATCTCTACTCCATCATCCAAGTTTTGAATAAAAATATCAGATAGCACCTGATATAGAAGATAACTTAATGGAATTCTTTCTAATCCCTGCTTCCAGATTGATAATGAATAATTAATATATACTCTTAAGGACTAATTGTCCAAAAGCTTTTTATCTACATAGTAACTTTAATACAGCAGTTATTAATTTAGCTGTGAGAAAACCCTCTGAAGTTTTTGGTACTTTTTTACTGCAGTTGAAATAGAAGACATTTTTTTTCTGCTGCTTCTGGAAGGTCCATTTCTGTCTAACACAGGAGGAATATGCTGATTTAACCTAATTTTTCCCTGAAAAATTCGCTGAAATTGGCTGTTAATCATGCCTTTGATAGCTTGTGGGTACTTACATACACATTTTCTCTGAAAAATACTCCACAGACTGGCCAAAACAAAACAAAAAAACCCACCCCAATCAAACAAACAAACAAACAACAACCAAAAAAAAACCCACAAAAAAACCCACCCCAAAACCAAACAACAACAACAACAAAACAACAAAAACCTAGAAAAGTTCAAAGCAAAGAAGTGCTCTATCTCTTTTTTTTGGTTTTTTTTTTTTTTTTGCATCAGTTATTAGATAATTCATAATCTGACTCAGACCAGCCTCCCAATGGGCTTACTACTGGAAGCAATCCTATTTTGAATTCTCCTATAGGGAATTCCTTGGGAACACTGCCCCTTACCATTTTATTTAAAGAAAAACATACACAATTATTCAAACTTTAGTCATTAACTTCCTGAATGGTAAAATGGTAATCTTTAAAAGTCATGGAAAGGATTGTAATGCTAGCAGACTTCCACCAAATATTTTTAATAAACTATTTATGTGAAAGCCATCCAATACATATAAATGTAGACATCAATGAAACACAAAAGATGACCTTAGTCCAATGCCAGTATTTGTAAAAACGTTATTAATACAGCAGGAAAGATTTCTTACGGTGTAAAACCAAAACTTCACGATGGGAGCATTGTAGAACTCATAAATCTTTCTTCCAATGGGGATCATTCTGTGCCTGCTCTGCACTTCCTCATCCTCCTTCTTTCTTGATGACTCTCCATTCCCCCGTCCCAGCATTGCCTACAAGAAATGATATATTTGTGTTTCTTTCTTTGTGAAAGAAAATTTACACTATTTTTTGAAATGTGAGTAGGAAACTGTTCTTGATCTCTAGATAAAACCAAGTGACCACAGCTAGGCATAAAATGCTTTGCTTTCAAATGATCTTTTTTTGCAGGAAGGCTTCTGTTTAATACTTTGGAAATGGAAAGCTATAACTTTAGCCTCAACTCTCAGCTCGAGAGTGGTATTTCAGACTAGAGAACAAAAAACAGGATGTGGAGAACATTTCTCCTTTTTGCTGTATGGACAGAGACACTTTCACAACAGCTTTTTGTGGTGTGCTTCTATACAATAAACAGATGCAGACAGAAAACAGGTAACTTTTGTTTTTAAACAAAGAGAAGTTCATAAGGCTGAGATTGAGAGGGAACAACAGGGGAATAGAGGAGCTGGTAGTCACTGAACTAGAAGCAAAGAAGACAGTGGCACTTCTAAAGTTAATCACTGGACCTGTCCTAGGCCATGATCCTACATGAAGCTCACATGGATGTAAGAGGACTTACTAGTAAAGCTCACTGCAGCAGAAAGGCGTTGAATTGAAACACCCATCTACATGATTGTACCTTCTTCCATAGTGAAGTTCCAGACTGCTCATGCATTGCCTTTGCTAGGCTTTATCTCATGGTTAACCTTGCAATTCAGACCCACTGAGAAGCTACACCGTGCTCAAGGAACACATATGTAAGAACTCCTCAGCTATGAGTGCAAACCTAACAGTCTAAAGAAGGTAATATTTTGTCTGTTTACCCTTAATTTTCATTATCTACTACAGAGAAGTGGAAGGACTAAACTTCAATCACTGAAGTTAGGGCTTGAAAGAAGTTCCTTTGTATTTGAAGCATAATGTGACCTATTAAGAGTTCATTCTGAAGCAATTTAGTGAACAGTAGACTAAGACTGGATTTTATGTCACTATGCCCTTTCCAAGTTCTTACTATTTAGTTTATGGATACACCTCTGGAATGCAGCACCCTGCACATGAAACACTTGGTAGAATTGAGAGAAATCTAAGAATACGGGGACTGCATGATGATGTATTTATTTCAATGCTTTCATAATGCTTCTCTACAAGTAGATGAAGGCAGTCTTGTACTTCTATGTTAACTGAAGCAAACTTCCACTATCCATGAAGATAGCATTCACCCGTAACTTAAATGGTGGAAAACTAAGGGAACAGTTTGATACCAGACATATGGTCTTTCTATAAAAAGGTCCTTCTTGTCTCTGTATCTGTGTCCTCCAATTCAACAGGATATACAGCACATATTTAACTAATTGGCTTCAGGTGAGCTATTTGATCATGTTTAGAGCCCTGTAGGAGCTGGAGATGCACTTCTCACATATTTAAAAGTAATAATCACAGTCTAACCTTTTCTTCCTTTTTCCAGCCTCATGTGGAGCTATTCACATGTTTATTTTTCCTGTGAAATAGTAATTTTTAATAATAAACTTATTTTTAGTCAGTGTAGATATTTGTAACATTATTAGAACTGCGCTTGGTCCCACATGGCTTCTTCTCTTTAGTTTCATTTATGCAGTTAGTTTTTTCCTCTAGTATTATTACTTTCCTTGTGGGCCCTTATATTCTTGAATCTGACAACACACAGATGTAGCTGTACACATTTTCAATAGAATATAACAAAAATTCAGGACAGAAGTACATTGCACTGAAACTAACCTGCTGGGACCATCTCAAAAACTAAAGCCTGCTTTGACCATGTTAACCCATTTCCTTAGCTTTAATGGCTGAAATTAATTTCCATAAATATGGATAAAAGGTTAGCTATTCAAAATTTAAATGGACCTCCTGTTGGCTCTCACAGAGCACATAAAACACCTTGAGAGTCCATCAAGACTTCTTTAAGAAAGGAAAATGACAAATTGGCTGTTAAGCAGAGGAGAAGCAGCGGAGGTTTTTATGGTTAGGAGACTTACTGAATATAACTACTGTAGCAGAAGCTACACAATCTCTACAGAAGATATCATAACCTGAACTCCACAAAATCAAAGTGATCCTTTGAACCATATAATTGATTTGGGTTTTTTTTTTTTTGGGTGGGGGGAGTGGTGGTGGGGGTGCGGAATGCTTTGGGAACACTATAGCTCAAGAAGGTAGTGATTTGTTTTTTTCTCTCTACTTACTGACACTGTTCAAGGAAAACTGCCATCTGGAGCTACAGCTTTCTTTAGCTTTTCCCAAAGCTTTGTCTCTGCTGTCCTCTGCTGCTCAGGAATTTTGCAGCAGAGTGAAAATGAATGCTGCTTGCTTTAACAAATGAGCAATGCCGTGCTTTAGTGAAAGGGATTATTTTACAGAGTTCAAATCCTTCACAATTTTACAAATTTACAAATTCTGAGACAGACTTAATTCTCAATGAAATCAGTGAGTTGTGGATGTTTTATGATAATGGTCTTTCAATATCTGGATTTAAGCTTTAGCTTATGAATTCTGATTTCCTCTTTGCAACTGCTTTCTTCTTGATAATGATGCTGTAATTTTATCTTGTTATAATTATTTTTGAATTAATTCTATCATATAATACTACCTTCTCCCCTCCCCCATGCTACAGATGGGGAATTTCTCTGAGATGGCTAGGGATTAGGTTTGACCTGATGTTCCTGACTGTTAATTATACCTCAGTATTAACACATTGAAAAGCTTCCCCATTAGAAACACTCAGAAATAACCTAAGTAACTGCGTTAACAGAATAATTGCAGTGCCAAATGTGAACAAATGTTTTCCTTGGAGTGGGATGCAGTAGGGTGAGAATAACTCAACACACTGCTCTGCGTGGGCGGCACCTCTTTCTCTAATACATGATTTTGTCCATGATTCACCATGAGTCATGCAAGGTAAGCTCGACAGCAGCTCAACCTCATTGTGAAGTACAGTACAACTGCATCATTTTAGCCTGAGGGGATTGATGTTTGCATAGTTTTTACACAGAGATTTTATTAATCTGGTTTTTGTTGTTATTGTTGGGCCAGATTTTGTTTTATGTAATTGAGGACTGTTTGCTGATGACGAACTATCAGGGGAGAGTTTTGGGTTGTACATTTTTGCATGAATATATGTTAACGATCCTACACTACATTTATGTGTTTTATAATTAAATATCAGGATTCTCAATCTTTCTGGAATGAATATAGGCTCTTCCAATTTAATCCTGAGTGAAATCTACATGCTATATAGAGACTTACCCCAGTTCACAGAGAACTGGTTTGGAAATGATATATAGCAGTGTGGAGACACCTCCCTCAGCACACCCTCCTGGATCGTACACTGTGTGTGAAAGTTCTGCCCCCATGGTAGCTGTTCTAGGATTAATGTTGTCTGCCCTGAAACACTGGTAGAAAAACGTTTTAATGTCTTTGATTTACAGAGGTGTAAAATTAGATTTTTCACCTGCTTGGTGGTTACAGTGAGCACAGAGGAGCAGGACTAAAGTTCCAGGAGCTCAGTCATCCTGTCTGCTGAGCAGGGCAAAGAACACAGACCGTGCCAGGGCACATGTGTGGTGGTGGTGTTATGGAGGGTTTCCAATCTCCTTGGAAGAAGAGAGAACCTCTCCTTATGGAGAGAGTCAGCACTTCTGCCTAGAGACCACCAGCAGTGTCTCCCAATTCTGTTTTCCAGACGATCTGAAGGGGTGTCTTGTTGCTGGCATGTGAAATGCTGTGAGAGCAGTCTTCCACAGTGAAGGGCCGGGAGCACTAGGACATGGACATTCAGATTTTTCTGTGCTAAGAACTGTATTTTTAGTTATATGATTAGCATTTGGTTATTTCTTGCCATTTAGAAAAGGCTAAGCATGCATATTACAGATGAATTGATGCGAACCCAGAGGCCAACAAAACCATCTTTGCTGCTGCTGAAAAGTTCTCAGACTAACTCAGTGATGCTCATGGAAGTCCAGACTTCCTATTCATGGTCGAAAATCAGAGCAAAATGAACAAAAAAACCCACAACAGAAACACATTTTAAAGGACTTAGATGAGTTATTCTGCATTCTGAAATGAAACCATTTACCAGGGAGCTCTAATACCCAAACAATAAGGCACTGTGCTGGGAGTTGATCCTTTCCCTTTTCCCTCTGTAAAATTTTCCCCATTGTCATGCTAAAATACCTGTTAATTAAGCCCTCCAGGCAGGGGGAAGGGGGGACGGGGAGAAGAGGGAAATCCCTCGATATCCAAACATCCAGAAGAGCAGACAGAAGGCTCTGGCTCTCCCCATTTCCCCCGCGGAGTTCAGACGAGAAGGACGATCGGTGCCTCAGCCCCATCCCTGCCATCCCAGCGTCAGGAGCCATCCTCACTGCTGTCAGACCCTGCCCTGCTGCCTTCTCACTGTAACCTGCCACCATCCAGCACTCTGCTGAGCAGCGGGACTCACACCGTGAGTCCATCTCTCTCTCCATCTCTCTCTCCCCCTGGGACAGCTCTGCCATCACCCCCAGCCCTCCTGCAGCTCTGCGGGACCTGCCCGCCCCCAGCACCGAGAACTGCAGCTCAGGGAAAAGGTGCCTGCAGCCAAAAAACACTGGGACTGAGTTACTGTTCTGTTTGTGGGTAATTTCATAGCTGTTGTTGTTCTTGTTTGTCATGTTAGATATATTGGTAAAGATCTGTTATTCCTATCCCCGTATCTTTGCCTGAGAGCTCCCTTGATTTCAAAATTAAAATAATTTGTAAGAAAAAAAATTCCATTTTTCAGTTCAAAAAAAGGCTTCTGCCTTTCTTAACAAATACCTATCTTTCAAACTAAAACACACTGAATAGGGTTAAGCATGCTCCTAGCTATGGCTTCCAGAATCAGGGTTATTGTGGAAGGAAGGGAGATTTCTGGGGCTTCTGACTGACCTGAATTTCAGCAATTAAGTCCTTGATTAGGACACTGTACAAACAGAAAATATCCCTAGCCTTTAGACTTTAATGCCCTTCTACTCCTCTGTGTTTAATATTCAGGATTAATGACTGTCAGCTCCATACATAAACTGTGGTAAATTTCTTGGTGCTGAGGAGCACTGGTGAGAGCAGTATTCAAATGTGTTTTTGTGAGTAGCTGCTATAAGCCTGTTTCTTAGCATCTAGGTGTTAAAGAAATGTGGGCCTATCACTCATGTATCTGTTATAAAGTTAAAAGCAGGTGTGAATAACAAGTAGTTTACAGTGAATAAACACTTCTTCATAGTATGTTCAGTTACCCACCAGACCCTTTAAGAGGAGCATAAAGCAGATACATACTTGCACGCAGATGCACCCATGTAGAGACTAATTTCACTGTTGCTGTAGTCTGCTGATCACATTATTCTGTGCAAATGAGGTGTAAAATAGGGAAAAGATCACTGTGGCCCTGTACCTCATGCACTCTGCATAAGTGTACTACAGAAGAAGAAACTGACTCCTTGGTCTGTCTTTTGTCACCTGGGCTTTGCAGTGCAAGACACACAGGAATTAATAAACAGACTTTGCCTAGACAAGGCCTCTTTATTTTCATTTTAGCAGAGAGAGTACGAGTATATCATGATGCATACAGAGACTTGAGAAGTATTCATTGGGAAGGATTAGAAGTAGAACCAGGAAGATTATTTCAATTGCATATTACTTGCCAGAAAAGAAACTTTGAGATAAAAATGTTTTTTTTTTAATATCACTTTTGTTTGTTAACCTTTGTGCTGAACAAAACTCTGGTTAGGTGAGTGACTGGTCTATTGATTCAAAGTTCAGCAATGGATTAAACATTTATGATATCCCAGCACAATAAATTATTAATTTTATTGAAGTATTTATAAAGTATCCTTAATATACTGAAGGATACCATGGCTAAGGGGAAACTTCACAAAGGCACTTCCCAAAACATCTTTCAGGCGTCCTCTGATCAGTGGAAAAGAAACTTGACCTTTATGCTAGGCCATTTGACTATGGCTGGAACAACATGAAATTTCAGTCTAAAGTATTTCCTTATATTCAAAATATGTCAGGTGACCAAATATAACTGCCTGTGGTATCTAACCATAGCCATGCAAAGTTCTCTTGGCTACCAATTTGTCTCTCCTCACTGCTCAGGGGCACCTGAGTGAAACAGCTGTTTTAAAAGTTCTACAGTATGGTATAGATTATAGGCAGAAATACTAAGTGAGCAGTGCTGTACCAAATATATTGTTTCTAAATTTGCTGGACTCCACGGGAAGAAATATTATTTTGTAGAAAAAGTTTCAAGTGTCTGAAATTTCACTAGAGTGATACACTCAGTTTGAAGGAATTAAGGGAAGAGTCAATGACAGAACAGAGCAATAGGACTATCAGCACATGGAAAGGAGAAGAGGGGAACATCTAAGGTTCATTTGGAATAGCAGATCCACTGGACACATCACTTACTTGTAGCAGGAGTCAAAAGGGAAAAAGGAAACAGTATTGTAGACAAGAAACCAGGAGCTGGGATAACTACTGTGAGATGGAAAACACATCTTCCCCAAATTTCTCCCCATTGCCAGGTAAAAGGCAGCTTGCAAAGTGCTTATGTGATTTGAATAGGCACTTCATAAGGGGATCAGAAGCCAAGGGTTAGTAAACTGCAATCAATAGCTAATGAGCAGAGAATGCCCCATTGCTGCTATTCTGGCTCCTGGTCCTTCCCAACAGCCAGGTTCTTGCCTGCAAACGGGTCCTGTAGGTGGGTCTTGTGGGCTGCTCCTTCGGCTTGCCTGCATATTGGGTCCTGTAGGCAGGTCCTTCTGCCTGCCTGCAGTCGGGGTCCTGCGGGCAGCTCCTGCTGTTTGCCTGTGGGAAACAGTCTGGGTTTTTTTGTTTTTGTTTTTTAACTTAATCAGGCAAATCCCTTTTATGTCTATGCCTCTATTCTGATCAGCTGGGGCTGAGTTTTAAGCCTTTCAAAGACACCACAATCAAACCCAAACACATACAAACCAAACTAGACTAGGGCAGATGTAATCGCCTGTAACTGCCTGTAACTGCCCAAACTAAAAACTGTGAGAACGAGACAGGAGGTAGATGACTTGTGTAGTTTTCAGAGTTTTAGCTGTCTGATTCTTGGTGGTGTAAATTATTCCTCAAAGGCTGTGTTACTGACAAGTCCTTCCTTACACATTTCTGTTGAGTTGTAGAAGTGGAGCTGTCTAGCTGCTTGCTAATGTCTTCAGTAGATTAAAAACTAGATGTGTGTTTGTGTGAAAGGCAATTGCCACAAATACAAAAAGAATTTTAGAGTAAGTTGTTATAATTTTTCTGGCCTGTTTGTACACCTCCTTACTTTCCAGTGAAGTCAACTAAAAGAAAAAAAAAAATTGTGGCTTCCATGGATCTTTGGGCATTCCAACCAAAGATGAGCCTTTTCTCACCAGAGAGGTCATCTATCTATCCTGAGTGCTTCTAAAATCTATTTCACTTAGTTCAGACAATGTGGTATAAAATTGAGTCAATATGAGGATATTACAGCAGAGCATCACCATGCACTGCTGCAGCATGGAGGCAAAATGATGACAACTTGTGCGGCTTGAGTCCCATGGAGGAGAGGGGACTATGAAGAGTGGTGTCCTATCATGTACTATGTTTAGCCATCAGCAGGTTTGCAATGCCTGCAGAAGTGAGAACACAAACTGACAGCACTGAGGCTGATGATATATTGTAAGCACTTACAGTGAGCTCCATGTCTTCTTCATCTTTTTCTTTCACTGGCTTCTCTGGTTCCTCTGGATCCTTTTCTTGCAGATGGATCTCATTGGCCTGGGTCATGTAGGGCATATCATCTTTGTTCTTGAACTCCAAGCTGAGGATTGAAGGAGGAAGTAGAATTCCTAGAATTACCTAAAGCAATAATAATGATAACAATAATCATCACAGAAAACACATTATGGTCATAATGGTTACTTAGCATCAAATGGAACAACTCCCTCAGGAGATTTAGGAAAAGAAAGATACATGTGCATGTGAGTTTCTATGACAATAAAGTATTTACCATTGGGGCTTCTGTTACCAGAGTACTGAATCAAAGCATGTAACTTCTACTTGTGTTGCTGTGAATGTTCTTGAATGTTTTATCTGCTTACACATCACCAGATGCATAGTGCTGCATACTAGAATACATTTACAAAATATTATATAAGGTCAGGAGTAGGTGGGACCACGTGGGTGTACAGACCTGTAAATATCTGCATTTTACATAATACAAAATATTAGTATAAAGGACACACAGAGAGTATTTTTTTTCTACAGAGAGGGTTAATAGCTCTTTGCGTCCGTCCATGCTTAATGAACACTTGTAGTTAAAGAAGTGTTAACTATTCCTTGGTCTGAGGAGATAAGGCAAAGCCAGCAAAAGCAAACACTGATGTGCATAGATACACAGTCCCCTTAGATTTTCTTTCAGTAACCAGGCAGCTGTGTAATGGCAGTGCTTTCTTTTCTGCCTTCCCTCTCCTAGATGCAGGAGTGTAGAAACCTCTAAAATTACCTTGCTGGGATATATAAGTAATGAACAATGCTTGGGTTGAAACATTAGTACAACTGAATAGATATCACAGTAATACAAAGCAAAGTCTGTATTCATATGCACAATAACTTTTCCTGGTTATGCTGCAATTTGATGGAAAACTATTTTCTTACAAATCTCTCCCTCATAAATGAGAATGAAATCTTATGAATGAGAGTGAAACCAGATAGTTAACTCCTTGGCAGGTTAGGGAGGGTGCTTGTGTTCATCATATCAGCAGACAGCCTGTGTGCTGTTGAAACCATTCAAAGTACACATGAGGAGCAGTTATGTATGCTGTACCCAGCCTTGGAATAGCTTCCTGCACTGTTACTGCACTCATGAAATGGTGGGTCTGGGGAGAGGGGCTTTCAGGCATACCTGGCTTCACAGGAAGGCTCTTTTTAAGAGCAGGAAGGATTAACAGCAGCCTCTAGCCCTTCCATTGGTGTCATACCACCTCAGCAAGAATCTAACAAATTATATTCAATCTTCCTACCATTTGTCAAAGGCAAAAAAACTTGGGAAATAAACCATGACTCATTCTTGCAAATTTATTTCTTTGTCATGCTGCGTCATGTAGCTTGTAGCCTGCTTTAGCTTTAAACAAGTTCTGATAATGAGCTTCAATAAAATAAAATACAGATTAGAAACTGAGTAAACTGATTCTGGTGAAGCCCTGGTGTTAGAAGAAGCAGAAGGGAAACAGAGCCTGTTACCTTCAGTTATGCATTATGAAATAAAGGTCTGTGATGGGGCTTAAGAAATGCGTGCTGAAAAGTGTAGTGCATGTAGTAGGAAACCAGATATTGCACTGCCTTCCATGTACGTAGGTTGAATATCTGCAAGGCCAAACCGTGAACAAAGCAGCAGTCCCTCTGAAGGATAATAGGTCTGTGAGTTCAGGAAAGAGGTAGTAGGAATGTCTCCAAATGTGCGAATGTTTTCTATTTGTAGCAGAGCAACTTGTATGCCCAGGTCCTGCTGGAAGCAATGCAGGTTCTCCTAAGCATTCTTGCCAATACTGAGCATCTTTTCACGTGGCAACACAGATGAGTAATTACCAATTTTCACACAGGCAATTAGTGCAGAAGAGAGAATCCCTTCACTGAAAATACTTCTCGCTGATCTGGGAGGATGAAGCAATTCCTGGGTATGTTCTGACTGGTGACTGCTTTGGTGAAACATGCCATGGACTCAAATTCATCTCAGAATTCACTTTGTACTGTTAACAGTTTAGTCAACTGTGGATGTAAAGCTTTAGCAGTTTTGAAAACTGAATTATCCTTTAGACTCTCTAACAGAGTCCCTTCAGATGCCATCAGGAAGATTTGCAAGGGTTTGCAAGGAAATTTGTGCTGCTTACTTTGCCTATTCTGGGGAAGGCTGTCAGACCAGCACCTTTTCCTTTATTTATCTTTAAAACTCTTGATTAACTCCTTAAGTATACAGGCAGGATGGTGACACACTAACCTCCTAGCTCAATTCTTATTCTGATAAATGATGCCAGAGGGGACTTTTAGAAAGGGAATGAAAAAAATTAACCTGTGTGCTTTGAATTTAAGCTTATGATAAGCCCCAGCTAAGAAACTGAACACAGGAAGAATATACCCTGCTTAATGTCACTGCAAATAAACATCTGAAATACTGTTACTTTAGACAGTTATTATGTATTTTTTGTGAATCCTGTCACCATCTATTAGAATTCTCTGAGTGTTAATTTTATTTTAAAACAAGAATGACCTTTAGGCCAGAGTTTTTTCTCATCCGTAGACGACCCATCCACATGTCAGTGAGCAGCATCTGGCTGCAAGTGTGAGCGATGAAGTCCCTGTGCTTGGCTGCCACTGCGAGCTGCAGGCACGTGGCGTTGCTCCAGTTCTTCAGCTCATAGGTCAGCAGTTTCATTGCCAGTTGCTCATCCTGCTTGTAGGACTGGTCCAACAGCTCGACCGCCAGCTGACCAAAGTCCCTGCAACAGAGGGACATCCACTCGTTCCCGTTAGCACATGCAGTCTTGTGCTCAAAACACCTCTCTGCAACTGCCAGCCTCTGCAAGGGGCACATCACGTTCCATCATGCAAATCGTGATGGTGACTCTACATATGGAAATCCACATTTTCAAATGTGAGTGGTTAATGTTAGGCATAGCGCCCCAACTTAGCAGTGATAAGCACCCACACCTACCAGCTGTCTGCTCCCACCTCCCTTCCCACCTCCCTGACATTTTCTAACTGAAATCCTCTGGTTATCTGCAGCTTAAGGGATTGCTGCTCTGCTGTTTGCCCATGGCCTCACGGTCAAGCCTCCTGAAAGAAAAGTGTCCAATATTCTTTCTAAAATCCTAAATTTCTAAACCTTTAACATCAGGAAAGATTCTTATGGTATCTAGTATCTTGCCTTGCTCATCTAAGCATGACCTCTTGGTTAATTAACACTTCTGCCTGAACACTATACTCATAAGGATTTCAGTAAGTGTTCTGCTCAGTGTGTACAGAGTGTCCTGAAAAAGAGAAAGAGAACACAGAGAAATGTTGCAGTCTGACTCTAGAGGCCTCAGGGAGAACATGTAAACAATATAGGTATTTCACTGTCCTTGACATCTTCTCATTTCAAAAGTTATATTGCTAACAACTTTGCTACTCTGGCAAACAGATTGTTTAAAAGCCACTTAGATTTTCTCTAAAGGGACTGCACATGCTGTACAAGTCAGAAATGAAAGCAAGGTACAGATAAGAACATTTAACATTTTAGGCAGGTTGAGAAATCTCTCTTTCCTCATGTTTTTTTCTCTTTTAAATGCCCTTCAGGTGAGTGTACTTGAAAGAAAATTCACCTGGAATTGTGGTTCAGCTCTTGGGATATGTCATCTACCATGTCATTTTCTGATGCTTCATGGGCCATGGCTTTGCAGAGTTTGCAGGCCACCAGTGCTTTAGCCATAGCCTCTTCCCCATGTTGCCAAAAGAAGAGGGCCATCTTCTGACGTTTCATCAGCACGGCCCACACCATCAGCTCATGGAATGGGAAGGGAAAGTGATTGATCTCAGGGTCATCCATATCAATATCAACTTCTTCTTCTTTTTTCTTTGTTGGTTTTCTCCCTCGACGCAAAGGGACATCATCCTGTGGGAATATGAATTTTTTTCTTCAGTGAAGATATTGAATAAATTCACAAAATTCATTGAAATCAGTACTTAAGATATCAAACATGTTTTCTGCAGGCCAGCCCCATTAATCATATTTTGGACAAAATATTTAACATAGATAAACAACAAAAAAGGTATTGGTGCATGCACTGTAATTAAGAAGACTGTAAACAGGGAAACAGAACCTTGGACTGTCACTCTGAATTGCTCTGTCTCCCTAACAACAGAGAGTACAACCACACTATATCCAGAACGACTTTGGAAAAGCCACCATTAAAATAAAGCTGAGATCTCACTGCAAATGTAACATCTGCTGTAATGCATCTGCCTCTTTCTACCTTGAGAAAGAATATATCCAGGGAATTTTCTGATCTGCTGAGGACTCCATATATGCTTATTCTTGACTTTTCTCCCTTTATCTCCTTACAATGATAGCAATCCCCCTTTTTATTCCTGCATGTTTAGTCCTTCCTTCTCTATCCCTTTGTTGTTACTGTTGCCTTTAGTTTCTTTCTCATTTTAGCCTTTTGCTTTTATCAGATGAGCTGACCTCTTCTGTCCTGTGTCTATGGATGGAAAAATGAAAGTGGTTGCATAAAATAAACAAACATGAAAATACTATCGCCTTGAAGAATCGGGGTAGCCAAAAGTAGCAATAAAACTGAGATAACTTTGGCTTGCATAAAGATTTCTGCATCATTCTCTGTTAGTGTTTAATTTCTCTGAACATGTTTCAGATGCTATCTGACTGAAATTCTGCTTGCCCTGCCAGACTGAAACATTTTGTTTAATTCTTATTGAAAAAAACCCAAACAGATAGTTTGGGCAGAGCCCTCTTTTTCCTTAGCTATCTCCTGGGCTTTTATTTAGAAATGTTTCTTAATCTGCCCCTTATGTAAACAAGTTATCTGGATGAAAAATACTATTCATGCTTTCATTACAGTGAATTTAAACATTATCTGGATATAGTTTATATTTGTCAGAGAAGGAAAAGCATTAAGATTTGTCACAGGTTGCCTACCTCCATTCCCAGGAGCTTCAGGGCTTTTGGCTGTTAAAAAAAAAGTTAGAAAAACGTTATTTCTTACAGAATAGTGATGAAAAACTACAGCTATTTTTGTATACATATACACATATGTACACATGCATGTAGAGTGATGTAGGATATACAATAAAATATAGATTTTATATTATATATATATACGTATATATACAATGTAATATAATGAATATAATAGTAATGTAATAGTATATATACACACATGTGCCAATCAAATAATTACATATATGTAGTTATTTCAAACTTGAGTTTGACATTATTTCACCAAACCCACAACAGAAGACAAACATTTGGATTCAGGTGCAAATTACAGCTGGTTAGGGCTGTTCTAGCAAGAAAATGATAGGCATGAATAAGGTATGAATGGATCTTTCTGGAGTATATTAGTGTTTTGGCCACTGCCCTGGAAGACTCTTATTGACTGTTGTGGATTTTCACACTTCTTTTTGTTGTGGAGCTGCCCTTTGTGTTTGTTCAGTGTCAGTGAAATCACTGCTCAAATGCTTTTCTCAATGGAGTGACTGTAGGTAGGAAGTCTCTCCCACCAGCTACAATCACTGTCTTTCCTTTCAAATGTGAAGAATCATAAGAAAAAGCATAGGGAAACAAATAAACCCATTTTAGGTAGTTGTCTGCAGGTGTTTCACAGAGCTGTTGCTATTGATAGCCACTTATTAATACTTTCAATGCTGCGTAATGCTAAAATCTGAAATGTGAGGCAAAAATAGATAAGGAACTACAGATCTTACTGGGAGGAGCTGAACAGACTCCTGTTTATGCTGGAGTGGGTCAATGGTAATATGGATGACAATGAACAGCATTTGTGTTTCAGAAAGACCTTGCTTTGTATTCACAGTGGCATAACTCACCATATGTGGAACCCACAAAAATACTTAGCAGTAGCGTTGCCATGAACTCAATGGTTGCTGGAGCCACATCCCAAAAATAAAACAAGTTCTGAGTTACGGGTTTCTTTGCTCTGAAGCCTTCAGATGACAACCAGGAGATGAACCATGAGATAGGAAATGCATCTAACATTGCAGAAGTTTTCAACTTTAACTCAGTAGTTAGAATTGTAGTATTATTGGTGCAGATCAAAAGATTTGTGTTTTAAAAGCTGTGAGTACTCATAATTACAGGTTTTAGAGTCAGAAGAGACTTTTTTATGTGCTGGTCTCAGCAGGACAGCTGGACACAATAATTTTTCCATTAAATTAATAAAAACCATAGCTTGTATCAGTGTCTGCTTGTGATGCATTATGGTGAGATAACCGCAATGTGCATAATGGAAATGAATCTGTAGAATGTATAGTGTGTGCACGGGATTCCACCAGTCTGGAACCATGTTAGAAGCTATGGTAACCCCTGCCAACTGATAGAGCCATGAGGATGGCAAAAACCTTGTTTCTTACCCTCTTAGGCCCAAACAAATTGTGGTAAAGTGTTCTGAACCTCTTTCGCGTGTAATTGCAGCGATAGGCTCCTCCCATCAGGTACTCTATCACCAGTCCAATATCAATCAGGCTTATCCGATAATCAGGAGGTAAGTTTCCCTGCAATGAAAGTAAGGATGGTGGGAGAAGAAATGCTTATTACTGACATTGTTATACATCAGTAAAATTATGTTAGAATAAAACTAATTAAATAGGT
Source organism: Cinclus cinclus (assembly GCF_963662255.1). Lineage (NCBI taxonomy): Eukaryota > Metazoa > Chordata > Aves > Passeriformes > Cinclidae > Cinclus > Cinclus cinclus. The sequence goes on along the minus strand of NC_085084.1, from coordinate 15,165,022 downwards.
AAAAGCAGAATGTATTATTATGCTGGTTAATTAATTCACCTTAAAATAGATCCAACCGAAACCTGGATATTCTCGCTTGGAAAGAAGACATAAGTTAAATAAGAAGGCGAAGAACTGGTTGGAAGCAACAGAAGATAACGTCAGTACACAGTACTCATATTCTTCAGCTGGGGAAACAAGGAACATGACTGCAGAAACAAAAGCATGAGGATCGATACACTTGAAAAGTCAGGCACAGTTGCTGGACTCTAGTTCTGCTAGATAGCACTTTTCCTGCACCAGCTCTCACCCACAACTTGTCTTGGTATCTCATATGTCTGCTGGCATCACTCTGGACTGCCTTATCTGAACTGCCAAAGCACGGTGAAGTGACACAAAATCTTTTTGCTCAGATGTGACCAGCTTCTTCCCATCCTGCAGTGTTTCCTTCCCATGTTCCAGGAAAGGAAGGGAAGGACGTAAGAATGGTTTTACAACTCTAAAGGACTTACACAGTTAATGAACTATCATTATAACTCATTGTTAAGGGCAAGAAGATTCTATCAGCATTCAGTCTTGGAGTTATGTTCAAAGAATATATACCCTTGTCACACCAAGAAAATGAGGAAAACATCTGTATGTATGAAAGTTGTAGTAAACAAATATCTGTGGCAAATTATTTTGGGATTTGTTTATGAAGAAAACTACAGGCTTAGCAATTTTTCTACAGATTCGCTACCTGAGTCCCTTACATATTTTACTAAAAGCCCCTTTGAACACATTATCTCGTTATGTAACTTCTAGCAGAGCCATGGAGATTGCCTCACAATGAGTGAACTGAGTTTGTTGCAAGTGTCATTAGCAGCATCCTGGAAAAGATGCCTACATACTTCTCTTTCCATTTATTTTCCTTTCTTACCCTCTGTTAGATATTTTTATATATCTACATCTAAATAGATTTGTATGTGTGTATATGAAGTCTTCAGCATGTACCTTTTAACTTCAAAGGAAAAATGGCAAATATGACCACACCTTACTGGCCTTTTTATGGGAACTCCCTTGAACACATCTTCCATCTCTTCACTTTCAAATCTGAAAATGGCATCACAAAGGTTATGAGTTCTCCAGTACTTCTGTGTTGCAAAACTATGAAGAAAGATTTCAGTAACATATTTTCTCTCACTGCATATTAATTTTCTCTGAGTTAATGGGGCATTTCTATTCTCCAGTTGCAGTAAACCCAACGGGACATCTTGTGTGCTGAACAATCTCAAGCAGGGCTGCACTCACAGATGTGCCAGTCAAGTCTCAAGGGGTTCTCTGGCAATGGAGGAACAAAACCCCAGGGTGGGCACACCTGTTCTTCTAATCCCTCCAGAGGAACTACACAAGGTAAACTCTGATCCCTTTACCAGAGAAAGGGACTAATGGGAAGGAATGAACCCAAATGAAAGTTTGCTTCCTTCTCTAACTCACTGCTTCTCAGTTGATTGGATGATAGTTTGTGTTTCAGTAAGCATTCCCTACCAGAAAAGAAGGCATGATTCAGCAAATTGTGAACAGTTCACCTGGCTCTAGCGACCTCTCTAAGAAACCCATCAAATTTACAGAACCCTCTCTGTTTTGTATGTCACTGTGTAAAAGATATGATTACAAAATAAAGGTGGAAAGAGAAACAAATTATCCTTCTGTGTACTGTGAAAAGTAGTTTTGAAAAAAAAGGAAAATTACTCTAATAAAAAAATTTTCTCATATAGTCAATATTGCAGAAGGGCCAGAAAATGTAACTCTTAGCTTCAAAACTTTTCGGTGAACTGTAACAATCTAATGTTCTATAATGATACACATACAGTGCAGGTGACAGTGAGCCTGTAGCTCTTGTTATATGTTCATTACAAGAAGGTTAGTAATTCACACAAAGCAATTTTATGACTATCATGTCTTGCTGGAAATATCTGCATGTCTGGAGATCTGTCTGGCTTCTCTGGAGATGTCCTTATTAGATTACAGCAGAGAAACATTAATGGAGAGTAGATGGCAACTGGTTCTGCAGAAGAGAAAAAACGGATGTGAAGATCCTCCCTTTTCTACATCAGCCATGAAGAACAAGGCTTATTTCCTGCCCTGCTACCATGGTACAAGCAGCATGCTGAAAAGGCTGAGGAGGAAGAGAGGGAGGTTGTGCTTTCATAGTGTACCATGCCCAGCAATCGGCTGGCATTTAAAGGGACAGAAAATCAAGCAAATTTAGTGGAAAAAATTGAGCTGCCAACCATTACTAAGTAATGTCCTCTAGCATATCCTCTTGCAATCCTCCTAATCTTGTCTAATTTGATTGGTGGGAGAATTACTATGGTTTGCAGGAATGTGTATTAACTTAGATAATTTGGACATGGTAGCATTTATGTAGAGAAATGTAAAGAAAAATAGCAGTTTAAATAAAAAAAAATCTAAAAATTAAATGAAAAATAAGCCTAAAAATGAAATTTAAAAAATTAAATTCTGTTTGTTTGGTTGGTTTTTCCTCCAAAATGTTCTTCTCTTTCCAGAATGTGTAAAATGATAATTCTACTAGAACAAGGAAGAAAGCATTAGCAGCATTGGGAGTTGCAGCTCCAAGGCAGGATTGTAGTTCAATTGACTCCTTCTATCATAAGGTCTCCACTCAAACTGAATGCTTTAATTTTATTAAGTAGCAAAAATCATTTGAGCAGTTAAGAAAGAACAACAGCATCAGGGTTTAACACGTGTTACAAAGTGTGAGTTCCTTGATATAATTCTGATTTCTAAATTTTTGTAAAAGATTTAGATTAAAAATTTCCGGTAAAGTAAATTTGATAAAGAATCTAAACCTCCCAGAGAATACTAAAGCACTTCACTAAAGAAAACTCCCAAATCCACAGCATAAATACATATTTCATAAACACTAGTTTTCCAAAGTGAGAAGCCCTAGCAAAGAAAATTGGACCATCCTTGTGCAAGGAGTTGCATGCATGCCAAAGCATTTGCTCTGTCAGCAGACAGCTTGAACCACCCTGGTAGTGCTAAGAATGTTTGTAAATGAAGCACAGTGGTGCAAGTGGGACAGAACCACCCCAAGAACAACAGGAATTTGGATGAAATAATTCTAGCGCAGTCTAGGTGGCCAAGAATAACTGAGAAGAAAGTTTGATTTTGAGGTAAGACAGTTGTCCTGGTTAGAAATCAACAAATCTTTTAATGCTGGGACAAACTCTTCAGTGTTTCATTCTTCTGAAGAAATTTCAGGTTTAAACTGTAGCTAGTAATCTGTAAGTTGTAGTACTTTTTTCACTTGAAGTGCATTTTTGTGTCACCACATATCAAGCCTCTGAGTTTGCATGCTGAAGAAAAAATAATACTGTCAAAATTCTATATATGGCTAGTTTGTTCTTTGGAAATGAAGAGGTAGAGTAGCAGTCCAAAAAAACCCTAACTTTGGAAATGCAAATAATACTGAAGTGGAATTGAGATCTGTTAATTACATGCAATGTTTTGGATAAATGAAAAAATCCATCTGTTAATTTCTACTGATCTCCACCAGCTAGTTGAGGCAGGGAAGGATTTTTTTTTTTTTTAAGTTTGTAAATGGTAAGCTCCACTTGCATACAGGGTATCCAGCTCAGCCACTATCTCACTCTTTCTGCTTAGCCTGGGAACATTGCCGTGTATGGTCTATGGAAGAAAGCCAAACTTAAATGTGAAATTCTGGATCTTTGACAGGAGATGGCAAAATGGCTGTGAGGCCAAAAATGGAGGCAGGTTGGCTCCATCATGTAGCTGTGGAATTGAGAGGACTGAAAGGTGATCTGAGGCAGAGTCATTATAACATAATTTGTCTTGTTAATACATGCAAAAATTATGCACATTTTGGTTACTGTAAATTCTTTAAGATTGTGTCTCCAAGTCCTTACAATATGCTGCTTAGGCCATCAGTCGTCATAGCAAGATTTGGAAATCCAAAGGGAAAATATATTCTATTATATGTTTGTGTGCAGGTGTGTGAGTGCATGTGTGTCTATAGACTACCACAAACAGAATCTGATAATGTGACTTCTGTTATTCCAATTATTTGCTTTATCAAGCAGGCAAGATTGTCTTTCAAACAAAACAAAACAAAACAAAACAAAACAAAACAAAACAAAACAGAACTAAACAAAACAAAACAAAACAAAACAAAACAACACCCTCTTACTGATTTTTACAGCTATACAGTACAATAGAAGTAAATTACTGCTTCTGTGATTTTTAGACATTAATTTTCTATCTGAGAATCCACAATGACCAAGATGAAAATTATTTTTATTAGCATACACCCTTTTAAATAGTGCAGGTTTTAAAACTGAGATGTACATGTAAAACCACAGTGTATTTCATATTGATTCAGTATTGACTGAAGGTATTAAATGACATACTTTTGTATTTATGTGTGATGCTGTAATTAAATCTGAGAAATAAGGTGTCTGTCATCAACCTATACATGAACTCAAAAGATTAGCATGAGCATCGTGGTCTTTCTTTTGTGCATGATGGGCCATCTAACTGTCAAATGATGGTGTTACCATAAGGAAGTTTTTTCCAAGGAGGTGTTTTCATTTAAACTGTTGTCAGATCTACTGACTGATTAATGGCTTGGCTGACTGGTAAGGGATCCGCTCAGTTGGCAGGAATAAGGTGAGCAGTCACTTCTCCTTGTGAACCCTGGCTGGTCCTCATCACTGACAAAACAAAAAATGCAGCCCCAGAGGTCCACATTTTTGTTTCAGGAAGGTGCTAAAGAGCCTCACAAAGACCTCACCTATGCTCACATGACTGATTCAATGTAGTTGGAATCACTGAAGATTTCAGATATTGACAGAGGAAAGAAAGATAAATTTGTGGAAAGATAACCATCACCCAAAAGTTAGAAGCAACTGTGGAATAAATAATGTCATCAAATATAGCCTAAGTTTATTTAATGTCTATCCATATATATGCATGAGTACAGATCATCTTTGACTGCTTTGATGCCTTCTCTTTCAAGAGTTTCTTTAAAAATACATATTTAGTTAGGGGCTCAGAAAAAAGAGATTAATATTATTTAGTTACTCAGCATACAATTTGCTATCCCTTTGAAGAAAGACTTGGAAAGGTGATTCTGGGGGAAAGAAGCCATTTGGAAAGGTATATACTTTAAAAGTAGAAGACAGATTATGCTTCTTTCAAATTCTTATAGGCACAAAAATAACTGCATATTGAGTAAAAAAATGTCCTGGAAATTTGAGCTTCAAGAGCAGTATCCATTCTAAACAGACTCTAGCTTCACTCTGCTCAGTCCAAGGAGATTTGTGCATACTTTCTTTTTGTAGGCATTTCACACGTTTCAGTGGTCACTTAATACACTATACGTAATTGGACAATGATGATGCCATTTAACACACTAACCAAAGAATACCATCAGAACCTTGCTAAACATACTACTGACTATTCTGTAGAATTAAAATAAAATTAATTAATAAAAAGGTGCTATATAACACATTGCTACTCTCCTCCCTTAGGTGACCTCAATTCTGCTCAGTTGTCACTGACAGAAGAAACCACTAAAACCTGTGCTCTTAGGAAAAAAACTCCTTTCCTTTTTCAATATTCTGTCCAGTCCCATGTACTGAAATATCCTTTCTCCAGTATGTTACCCTTGAGGTCTCACTTACATAATGTGCAAGGTTGTAATCTGCACATGCTTTGGGAGAATATTCAAGCTGATGAGGTCATTTGCAGACTCAATCTCCTTACTTGATCCATATATTTAAAGGATAAGGGATTTTTATTCATTGCAGCTGCTGTAACTCTTTTAATCCTGAGCACACTGGTAAAGGTATCTCCTTCCTGCCACTATACCTTTCAGTATTTCTGTCTAGCTCTTCTAATGGATTTTTATAATTCCAGATTCTTGAAATTTACATAAGGGTCAGGGGAAAATTGCACTACTCTGTTTTTACATTTCTACTGAGGAAGATGACTACAATGTACCACACAATACAGAATGAAGAACCATTTCAACAAGCCAGGATCCAGCACAAGGGTAACAGCTATTTTACAGGCTTAGAAGTAAACTAGCAACACAGAAAGTAGCTTAGACAACAGTTGCAGGTATGGAAAAATACAAGTAACAGCATAAATCTACACAATATGTAAAAGCCTACAATTACAGCAGCAGACTCACTCAAGCATCTAAAACTACAGAGAAAGCAAGCCAAATAACTTGCTAATTGTGCTTTCTGTGCAAAAAGTTCATATCTGGAGCACACAAACGGGACATTTTTTACTGGCAGGAAGGAGAAGGCTCTGACTGAAAGCTCATGCAAAACACATATTCTACCTAGCTACCAAAGAAAAAAAATAGCATTATTTTCAACCTACCGTCTATTGAGTCTTACCTTTTTCACGTCCCTGACTAGATGATGCAGAGTGTTGGATGGTCCGTGTCTCTGCAAAGGACAAATGAAGAAGAACAAAATAATTTGCACAAAATATAAATGTTGAGATAACTTTCTCACCTTGGTAGTTTAGGAATCAGGCAGCTGAGAGCATTTCAATTGTAAAGTGTTATCAATCAAAACAGAAAAAAAAAAAAAAGCAAAACTATTACAAGAGCATTATTTCACCTGTTTTCCTCTTTTGTAGAAAACTCTTCTATAAGGAAACCCTATGAACTGCCATAATGGATGAAAATGGAAGTCTTGTGTATCAATTTAGGCTCCTGGCATAGAAAAACTGTGAGCACAGTGAGCACATGCACAGCCTCTGGGAAAGAGTGGAAAGCAAAACCAGCTGCTTTAGTCTCAGCCTTTCTGCACTCAGGAGTTCCATTTCCACTGCTGTGGCCCAGAGACACTCTGAGCCTGGCATTGAAGAGAGGCTGTCTCATCTGAAAGCCACTGTCTGTGAATTACCCACATATGATTGCAGAACGCAGGCTGTGAACTTGTCTGATCTTCTTTTGACTCCAGCTGTCATTGCAAAAATATTCTGCAGTGGAGTCCCGCAATTTTGATACTACTACTACTACTACTACTACTACCACCATCACTACTACTACTACTACTGCTACTACTACTGCTACTAATGCTACCGTTTTATCTTACTTTATTTTCTGGTTTTTTTGGACTGTTGCTGATATTTTAAGAGACTTTCATGAGATGTCTTCTTGGTTGTAGCTGATGATGGATGAGACCACTACACATGTGGAGAGTCAATGTTTCTGCATATGCATTGCTTTGCACTTCCCAATGTTTAATTTTACATAACCCCATCTCTGAGCATGATGAGATTTACCTGTGATTATTCATATGCTGCTTCTGATTTAAATCACCTGCAAATATTATTTTCTCTTTTGTAGGTACCATTTTTCCGATCCTACATGAACGAACTGACCAGCTGTAGTCCCAGGACAGGTTCTTCCATGACCATGATCATAATGTCCTTTTGTGGTAAAAATGGATCATGTATTCCTTCTTCCTGTTTTCTAACATTCAAGTAGTTTTTGAACCAAAATTTTCCCTGATCTTCTAAGCCATGGCAGCTACATTTTTTTAACAACTTTCGAGGTTTTAAAATAATACTGTCAAAGTTTTGCAAAAAAAAAGAAAAAAAAAGAAAATAAAAAAGAGGAACCAAGTGCAACATCCTTATTCTCCTGCATGCTGATGCAGAAATGGTAACAGATTTCTAAGGCTTAATATTTTCCTACAGAAGCTGGGTAAGCTCTTCGTTGACATAAAATTGATTCCCTTGTCTGTAGTTCTATATTTTATTCTATTTTTACAAATTTGCCATGGCAGAGGTAAGATTCACTGGTTTGTAGCTTCACAGGTCACTCCTAGGTCTCATGCTGAAATAGGGTAATTTTTAACTGGCCTTGTGATTTTTCTGGTGCTAAGTTTACTATGGATACATTTAAAGTATAATTGGTAGTTTAGGCATTTCAGGGCCTGGGTCTTTTGGAATTTTTGAGTGAAAAAATGTATGCTGATTTCTATAGCAATACAATTGTTCAAAAAGACTTTCTTTTAGCTGTAGAAGTGGAGACTTCTGTAAAACTTATTCTCTGTAAAAACTGGCTTTGGTACAAGAACTACAATGTTTATCCCTGTTACAAGAAAGCTCATAGGCATTCTGTTCTTAATACATAGGAGCTAATCAACATTCAAAGTATAAGCTGACCAAAGATCAGATGGGAGTTTGTGAGTTTGTCTCTAGGGTGGCACATATATACCATATATATATATATTTATATATGTATGTATTTATTTATATTTATATTCACACACATACATACACCCGTTCTCTTTATTTTGCCAAAATTTAATGAATCCTTTTAATATTTGATATTTTGCAAGACTGACTCTTCTGGTCACCATCAGTGGGAAACACCTCCAGATAACAGCCCAGTGTGGCAGCTTATGACAGCAAAGGCTTTGAAAACTACTGGCAGTAAAAAAATTTTTTGGAAAGAGATATGCCCATATCACAGCCCCTCTGCAACACACAAAATGGGGTGTTCTAAGAACTAGACAGGGCTTTAAGATTTTTTTTCATAACAAGTAAGAAATTTGAACTTTCTGAACTACTGCCTAAGTAGGTAATAATACTGTGAATGCTGGAATGTGTTTTGCTTTAGGGAATTCAGAAGCAGACTTAATTCGTGCAGTTTTATATTCATTTTAATGGCAAGAATTAAAAACTTTCAAAGTCAAAGGTTTAATTTTTGGAGCTCAGAGGGGGCATGGGGAATCCTTCACTGTAACAGAGCTGATTAAGAGTTGGAAGATTTTTCTGAAACCATATTGTCAAGAGTCATATGATAGCGCTCTGGGTCCTAACTTGCCAGTTACTGTCTTCCAGCCAGAGCCACCTGCCTAAATCTTAGGTTTGTCATACTGGAATTACAATGACAAGAAATTACCTGGTGCTGCGTGAGGCTTATTCCGTGTCTTACAAAATCCATACAGTAGATTATATGGGCAAGGCACATCATGTTACATTGTACGAGAGACAAGCAAGAAAGACAATATTGACTAATGAAAAATTTCTGCAGCAGGTGTTGACTGCCTGGTGCATCATCATCATCATCATCATCATCATCATCATCATCATCATCATCATGTCATTACAATACAAGTGTGAGCTAGAATAGTGAATATAGAGACAGAAAACTTGCCTTAGGCTGGCCCTACCGTATTGTACAATTCCTCTAGCCGGGAGATGGTGAGAAAACGATGCATGCTTACTCCATTTTCTATGAGTAATTTCACAAAATCCACTCTGTCCAACACCAGTGCATCCAGCATTGCTTGCTCAAGGGAGCCCACCTGCAAAACAAGTGAATAATTGAAGCTGTTCCTGGGGCGAGGCATGCTACATACAGCTCATTCAGTCACTCTAGCACAAGCAGGGAATCCTGACAAAATTCTGAGGGTTGCTCTTCTATTCTTGAAATGGGATATTCATGGTTTTAATCTGTAACAGTTTTTCTAATTCAAGGCTGCATTATAAAATGAATATCAGAGTGCTAGTTAAAATACTCTAGGAAAAACAGATTAGGACAAAGGAACTGGAACACAGTAAACTGGTGACCACATCTCAACCTCATTCACCATGCCATTATCACTGTTTCTTTTCCGGTCAAACATTTTATTTGTATTGGATATATTTGTTATGTGCACACAAATCACTTTAATTCTGTCTTTTCTGTTTGTGGAGTGAAACCTCAGGGAAATTTGAACATCCAGGAAACAGAAATAGCTTCATAATTTGCATTTCTTTGAAGGCCCAAATGCAAGAGGCTTTCTTACATAAAACCTCTACTTCTTATCTCTTGTAGGTCCGGCAGAGTTAGAAGGATGAGAAATTATCTCATTCTTCCAGCTTTGAGCTTCCAAAACTATTGCAGTTTGCAGAATTTATGTAAATTTTTGCTGTGATGTGATGAAGAGATAACAATGAGGACAGTTCAGTGCCATTAAAATCCCTCCTATGTTTTGACATGTACTTATGCCCAGTATCAAAGATAAAATAAATAGTCCTGTTCACTCTAAACTGAAATGGCAAGCATTTTTGTACTAGCTTTTAAGGGTAGCAAGCTGCAGAATGCTACATTTAAAGCAAGGCTGCTCAAACAGAAGCTTTTCCCATTGTTATAATTTTTCCACGGGGAATTGTAAATGCTCATGTAGTGATAGCATGTGAAATTTTAATGACAGTGATAAAACAAGCATCACACTAATGGCTATTGTGGTCCAATTGAAACTTCTGAGTGAATAAGTTAGGTTTTAAGAAGATACAGGTACATATCAAGACCATCTGGTTTTTGTTGATTTTTTTTTTCTGTGTGACTTCTGCACCTGTAAAAGCTGCAGCACAATCTGGGAGTTGATTCTTCCTCCTCTGCCTGACATAGCATTCAATAACCCCTCTAATTACAGCTCTACTACTCCTGAAGAGAATCCATGCCTCTGGTGCTCCCAGGGAATCGTATGAGCCAGGGAACAACTGGAGCACAAGACAGTGCAGATGTAGACCAGGCAGATCGATGCAGAGCAGCAGTGGGCACAGAATTAACACCATCCTGAAGTCTGGAGCCACAGCACATCTGTAGTGACACTGCTGATCAGCTCCAGCATTTTACCTGACCCCCCCAACATTTTATGGTGTATTTTCAAGGTAAAATATTCACACCTAAAATTCAGTAATTGCATACAAAAGCATGCTTCTTGAAGAGAAAAAGAAATTTTGCCTTTTCTTGAATTTATAGCCTAGCACTAAAACACTTGTTTTCCACAGCTTGCAGAAAAGCATGCTTGGTAGCATAAACCTGGTACTTCCTATTTTTTTCAGAGGTACGGTTTCCTGCTCTTAAGGTATCGCTAGATGTCACCATTTCCTTGGACAACAGAACATACTAACTTCTCTGCAACTGTGTCTGCCTTCAGCAGCTGTGATTGGGAACCGTGTGTTTGGGAGGACCCAGTGTATTTTAAACCACACTAAAAAATGCCACTGCAAACAGAATGGATTTAATACTCTGTAGGGTTCAAAGTGTTTCCAATAGAACGTGTTGTGTGTATATATACATATATACATATATGTATATACTGTACCGGCCACTGTTGCCCATAAATAAAGATCTGACTGCGGGCAATGTCTACTCTGTTCCAGGCTAGTGCGAGGCTCAGCTGGTCGGGAGCAGATGCATTAGCTCCTGTGTATACAGACAGGGGAGCAGGGAGAAGAGAAGGAGAAAAAAGAAACAAGACATTAGGCTCATTTATGCCCTGGTAACTCCTCTTTGTGACAAATCTTACAGATGTCCACGTCATTTCTGCAACTGATCTCATATTAAAACAAAACCAAACCTTCCATTGTACCTGTAAAAAAACCCAAAACCAAAACAAACATCCATTCTCAATCTGGATCTGTGGTTCTCAGATTGGCTTATAAACATTTTTTTTTCTCATATTGCCCTTCAAAATAGAGCAGATACAGGTGATATCAGAAAAGGAAATTTGTGGTGGACTAAACTGGTTTCCCTCCTATCTAATGGGAAGCAAGAGAATAAGCCAGGATACAGATGGAGCTGCAGGGATACACACACCCCCACACATATCACATGAGCACACATACACACACACACGTGTGCCTTTAGCAATTACAAGTAGATTCACCTCATGCAGACACCACTGATTTCAGTAATTGTGTATTTTTTGGCATCTTATGCATTCCAGCTTTATAAGAAACATAGGAATTTCTCTCCTATTTGTACTGAGGCATCTTGGTGGGACAAATTTCTCTTCACATATGAAATACACATGTAAGAAAGCATTCTACAAAGCTTGTGTCAAGGTATAATATATCCAAATTAAATGAGAAACTATGCACATGATAAGATGGATTTGGAGCTGTTTTTGGAAAGAACAGTATGTTTTTCCCTGCAGTTTTAATGGACACTGTGGGACACTCATGTCCTGCTGTGTTTTTTTAATATTTCATGGTTCTCAGCTGATTTGTAATAATAAAGCAGCATTTGTGCTTCAATGTCAAACGGAGAACTGGCCTGAATGAACTGATCAACCAAATAAATAAAGACCCCTTTGACTTTTTAAATACATATCTGCTTGCAGTGGTTAGTTGACTGTATAAAGGCTTATTTTTTAAAGAATTCTACTTTTTAAAAATACCTCTACTGTTACTTTGTCTTTACTAATTCTTATACTGATATCATAGAGTGAGGATAAATAACAGTTTTTCATGACTTCAAAGCATTTCTGTCCCCATTTCAGTACTCTTCGAACCTGTTCCAGTAACCTTCAACGCTGTTCCAGTTGAAAGTGGACTCTGAAATTGGAGGTAAGGAAAACATAAGGCTGGCTGCTGAAATTCTCTGTGAAGATCTTAATAAAAAACTTTGTAGAGCTTAGACTATAGTTTAGTTTCACAACTTTCAACTTTGAAGTCAGTTTACTGCTGACATTGTTAAATACTTGTCAATACCTAGAGTAATTGTTTGGGAGATGGTGGATTGTGAATCATCCAAATCACATTCATACAGAAATGAGCTCTGATAAAAAGGTGAACAACGCAGAAACAAAACAGAATTGAAACAAATGAAAAAGGAAAAAACAAGGTGAAAATACTTCAGTGACTTCTGTGGCTAAGAAGTATCAGGTATGCCCCCTTGCATAAGACACAACTTCTCACTGCTATATACTATAAAACAACAAATCTCTCAAAGAGACCTCTGGGGGATGCCAACAACATCTGAAACTTTTGGAGTTTCTTACACAAGTAACATGCAGCATTCAAGAACAGAAAATATTTACCTTTGGGAAAGGCAAAATTGTCTCTACATTTGAACATCCCAAGATTTATTTATAAAAAAAGAAAAAAAAATACCTGTAGTGAGTATGATAGTGTAAGTTAAACATAGAGATCAAATAGTTTTCCCCCCTTCTGAAGCAAACAAGACATGCTCTCATCAGATCTCCTCCTTCCCAGTCATGTGCCTGTAGGAGAAGTGAGAACTTTAGCAGACACTCAGGAAAGGTTTTCAGTAAGCCATGGAGGAGGCACATGGGTGAACTCTAAATCCTGGGGGACAGTGCTGGTGATTCCACAGCCTGACAACATATCGCACCTGTGATGAGGGAGCTCCAATTCCTGATTGATTCCCTACTGCAGCCTACAGTATGGGTAGCCAGGTGTGCCATCTAGGAAGAAATCATTTTGGATCAAGAGTGGATCAGATGGACATGGGGAGCGAAGCAGGCTATTTGCACTGCCCCCACTTCTGGCAAAAGTCAAGCTAAATCACCAAGGGTCCAGGTGAGTAACTTCTGAACCCTAGCAGGGAGTGTTCTCCAGTTTGTGTTGACTAACCCTAGCAGTCCTTGGCCTTTTCATGCTTTAGAAAATCTTCAGGTGGCAGATGAATAGAGGGGTTTCTGGTGCATCTGATCACAGGGAAGAATAGCTGGCATGGGACAAGAGATGGTGCCTGTTCATCCATTCACCAAAATTGTTTTCTTTGAGAATGCTCATTGCTCCAAATACTGAGAAGACTGGAAAGCAAGCTATGGTCCAGCCTGTGTCCTTCCCATCTTCCCATCTCCCATTGCACTTAAATGTGCCAGCAGGGGCCAAGTTTGTCTGCTGGTACATGTACAGTCCCAGAGCTGATGCTTTCTCAGTGCTTTTTGCCACAATGTTTGATTTGATTGTCTCACAGAGCACTGCAGGTATCTGGCACTCAAAGGAAATGTGCAGTTTCTCAAGGGGATGTTGTACTCCAGGTCTGAAGCAGTCTATTAGCTAGGGTATACACTGGGCAGTATGGGTGTGCATGCTGGGGCTGTGGTGCATTTGGTTGGATGGGTGCTTCCACAGTACAATTTCTTGATGGAAAGCCCTTGCTTCCTTCTCCTCTTTCCTGTCTTCCCTGAGGGGTTTTCAGATGAATGTGGATAACACTGATGTTACTTAAGAGGAGAAGGAAAATCAAAGCTATAAATGTTTGTACAGAGCAGCATATGGGCTGTGGATGCCTTTTAATTGATTTTATTCTAGGATAGAACTGATGGCCTTTGTCTCACAAAAAAAAAAAAAAAAAAAAAGGAAGTATTCAGGCTATTTTAGGTGGAATTCTACCCACTATTAAGATGTATGAATGATTCCACTCATATAAGAAAATCTCCCCAGAAAAAACATGAGATGGCCTTCTTAAGGTACTGTCCCTTCTCAATTACTTCCTTCATTGCATTCAGTGCCATAGGACATGGACTTGAGTTCGTAGGAAGAATCTAAAAAGTGATCTTTCTGGGGATGCCTGTCACTCATGAGTGTCACTGTAACATGCCCAAATTAAAGCCAAAGGATATTCAGGAAATAAATAAGGTAGAGTTAATAACCTATTGCATTGTATTATTTTAATTACCATATCATACCTATTGCATTAAATAATGTTTTAGGCAATATGAATAATGTCTGTATAATATTTAGTCAGTATTCTGGTGTCTGGTTGATTGTAAGATATGTTCCTCAAAAGAAGGTTTGTTACTATGACAGCATCTGCAGTGTGACCCTTCCTTTCATCTGCTCCTAGAAGAAAAGTTGCAGCTGGGATGCAATACATTGTTTTGGCAGTATTTTATCTTGCTATAGATACCACTGGACATAGATAGACTGCTGGGACAGCTGTTAGTTCCTGCAGATGTTAATTTTATGTTCTTAAGCTGCCATCCAGGAGTGCTTGCATAGACTCTTCTGTGAAAAGTCACACTGTCTACTCAATATTTTGGACCGAAAATACAATATCCCTTGATGATAAAGCCTGGGACTATAAACTCAGTGCTGTCTCCTTGCAGTGCACTTGCAGGATTACTGAAGAGCTTTTATATACTTATTGCTACAGGCTTTTACATACTGGCTAAAGCTTACCATGACCAACGTAAAGCCCTAAAGGATCCTCCTGGAACAGCCTATGATCTTGGTGCTCAGGTATCTGGAAAAATGAAATGACATGAAACATCTGCCTAGGCAGAAATGGTTGTGGGACACCCATTTCCACAGTGCACCTAAGCAGGTCAGTGTCCTCTTTGTATTAACATATAAAGAAGATAACTAGATTAGAGAAAATAGCAAACCAAATTAACTTTTTGCTCTATGTCTCTGCAGGTCCCACAACGGCTCCTGTTTCAGCAGCTCTTTGGTGCAAAAGCTGTGCTTCCACAGCACTTGCTACAGACAAGGAAATTAGGAAACCAACTGACAACATAAAAGCAGATAGCAAAACCAGCTACAAGTGCAGTAACCAGATAGCTGACCTAATTCTGAAACCTTTATGTATCTGTGATTTCATGGTAGCAGACTATCCTTGACCATCTGACACTACATGATGGATATTCAGTGAGCATGAATCATGACTTACTCACAGGCTGAAAAGTATGCAGAGACTTCAGCACTGCTTTAGCCTAACGTGACTTATCTCAGAGGGTACATGGCAGTAATATCACTGTCATGTGATATCACACACCACACAGCACCTCTTTCCCAGTGCTGACAATTGCACTGGGGAGGCTTCTGGAGCACCATCTGAAACATGGCTGGTGCTAGTCTGCTCCAGACATTGCAACAGCTTTGTGAACTAGGATCTTTGAAGCCACTTCAAAGCAAGTATTTTTTTTATAACATCTCCATATGCTGTCTTTAACTTCCTTGTCAAATGCCTTCTGCTTTGCTAGCAGCTGCAAAAGGACAAAATCCATTATGGTGTGGGTTCCAACTGCTCAAGAGAGCAAAAACAGTTAAACTGTATTGATAAACTTGCCTGCTAAAAACTCAAGCCTTTGGAAACTTACTTCCCACATTTGTGTCTCTCAAGATTAAAAAGAAAAAAAAAAAGAATTTGCAAACCATATGCTGTTGTGACATCCATGCAATGTAAATTGATAACCAGTTTGGATACCATTCTGTAGTTTATTGAAGATCACTTCCAAGAAAGACAGATCTTGCTGACAAGATTAAGCAGGTGTCTCGTGAAAACAAAAAAACAAAAACAAAAAAATAATATATGATGCTGAGTTTGGGGCCTGTGGAATATGTTGTCCAGGAGAGCTCCTGAATTGGCAATGTGTCTGGTGTGGGTTTAAAAAGAGATGAGTTCATCACAAATTTTACACAGCAAACAGGGAGAGATACTTTGTGTTTCCAAACCCTTGTCCCCCTCCTCCCTGACCAAATCACTCACACAAGGCATGGGTGGCATGGGTCATTAACTGATACACTCCTCTTGCACTCTCAAAAACTGAAATTCCTTATCAGGAAGATTGAGAAAAAAGCATTGGTAATCACTCACCAGTTTCATGCATTGCTCTGTCCCTTTTTTTCACACAGTACTGAAGAGTAGGAAGAGATGAATTCTTAAATTTAAATTTATAATTTCAAGATAACTCAGACCCAGTCTTCAAATCTCCTTACTTATTTTATTTATTACAATTATTATCTTTCTTTAATTTTATAGACAAGCAGCTATGGGGAGTAAGTTTCCAATGCCATGAAAATTCCAATGCTTTGAAAATTCCTACAGTGTGAAAAAATAATTTTGATTTATTTTACCTATTACAAACAAATTATTAAAAATCAATAGACAAGTGGTTCAGCACTGCTACCTTAGACGTTGATGAAAAACCCAAGTACCCATCAGGCTAGTGAGGTATATTTACATAAAGTCAGTATTTCTTTCAAGGTGGGCCAGAACACTTGTACAAAGGCATGGTATAAGTAAGGACAACTGACTTGGCTGAGACAACAGATCTCATTTTTGCACATATTGATTAAACACTTTGTGATCAGGAGGCTTATATGAACCAGAGTTGCTGGATGAATCTGATCTTCATTGAATACCTCCATAATCAAAAAGTCCTGAGGAGCAAGGAAGATTAGTTACAAGTCTTAGTTCCTCTGGCCCCTTCTTGAGCAAGCCATCAGCAGATTCTCAAATCAAGATTCTCAGACAAGCATGAAAGGAGATGTCAAAAGTACTTACACAGATCCAGCTACCTCTTGAGCTAACAAAACTTTCTTATGATGACTTGCACCCTTAACACGAAGAGGAAAGGAAATTTTATTTTACTAAGAGGACAACAGCACCAATTAGGTACTGGCAAAATGGATATTCCAGACCAGGGAGGACTGCTTACATACTGAGTGTACAACCACTATAACAGTCACTCATGTAAATACTGCAAAAGAACATTTCATATAGAAAACAATCCCTCACAGACCTGTGATTTATTTTCTTCAGGTAAAAGACTCAGTTTCCAGAAGACTCCAGGCATCTATCTGTATGTTGGGATACAGACCTTGAAAACAGCAGTATCACAGCTCTAAGACATTCTTTGCCTTATTAACAGAAAACAAGAGCAGTACTTTCAGGGATTGCCTTTAGAACAAAAGTGAAGAGAATCCCTTCAGACTGAGGATAAAGACAGATTCAGCTACATTTAGATAAAAATGAAACCTGCAGTTATATTATTTCCAAGGGACAAAAAGGAGAAATTTGGTAATGGATGAAATTCTTGATCCTTGTTTTGAACAAATGTAATAATTAATATAGACCGGGCTCTATCATGGACTGTAGCGACAGCAAGTTTATTTCAAGCCAACCTTTTAAGAGCAGAAGTGCAATGTGTATTAGCACAGAAATATGTAACAACCAGCCAAGTTTAAGACTAAAAGCCCAACCATCCAAATAGCTACATTCTTACCTCCACAAGAGGAGGCTGAAAGGAGCTTCACACTACTTCCAGTCTTTCCTAGGAATGACTACATATAATGTCTTACTTTGACAATAGAGACAACTTTATCTAAATGATGTTCTAGCTACCAAGGTAGTCTAAGTCTGAGGAGTTCTTTGGCTGTCTTCTTGTGAATACTAAAGTTCTCAAGTAACTGGTGTGGGGTCATCACTGCTATTTTTGTGATACATCAGTGACTTTGGAGAAGAAAAATTCAGAAAGGAAAAACAGTTGCTGTTTAAAGAAAGAGCTGGATTTGTATAAAGCAGTTAGAGCATGAATCATACTTCAGTTCCACAGTACAGATTTATCATCTTGATAGATACGTCAATAAATGCAGGTTTCAGCACATCAGAGACACAAACTAGATTGATATAGACTCATTGTGAAGTTTAGCTCTGTTACCTTTTAGCAGTGCTGTCAGGATAGCTAAATCAATATCCTGGTGTCCTTCTGATCCCATTCGAAAAACTGTGATCTGCAATGTTAATGGACAATACCATTATTGAAACTGGGGCAATTAAAAAAAAACCACAACCT
Organism: Cinclus cinclus; assembly: GCF_963662255.1. NCBI lineage: Eukaryota > Metazoa > Chordata > Aves > Passeriformes > Cinclidae > Cinclus > Cinclus cinclus. Next base: position 15,146,657 of record NC_085084.1, on the reverse strand, counting down.
TAAATCAGGGTAGTGTGACCTGAATCTTAAAATGTTCTGATGTCTATGAGATAATCTTACTTTATTTGCTTTATGAGAAGCTTATTAAGTAGGATTAACATATAATATATTTTGTGATACAAAATTTGGCAAGATAGAAATGGTATTAATTCTATTAATTAATTAATAAATTAATTGTATAATGGAAAAATGGTGTTCAGTGACACTTACAGGGTGAAATTTGAGATGAAGAATGTTCCTGTACTAGTGTGACATTAGACTTAGTGTTCCCAACAGATTATGAGGAAGATTTAGATGTATTATGAGTGTGGGCCTAACTGATGGTATAGAATAAATATTTTCAAGTTATATTAGAAATATATTCAACTTTGTGATTCTATATAGGAGAGAGTTTGATAAATAATCTAAGAATTATGCTTCTAACAGGTCCAGGAATGTCTTCAGCCATGTATGGTCAATGACCTATCTAAATTACAGGCTCTGAGGCAGCAACATGAGATACACAATACATAAATAATAAGTATGAATATATGTGCAGCTGTTCTTTCTAGCCATATTCACTCTTGGTTAAGACTGCACTGAAACATAGAGAAGTGTAAATCCCCTTACTCCTTTTGTTGCCATAGCAATAGCTTTTATTGAACCTCTGCTTCTTAGCTTTTTACTTGTGCCTTTCCTTTACTCATGAAAACTATGTCACCATTTTAATCAGAACACTTTTTACCTTTTTAAAATTTTGTTAGTATGGACTGCCTCTGTTCCTTTTTTTTTTTTTTTAGAATAAGTGATACCTTTAATTAGAATTACATAAGCATTTTTTACACTCAGATTGAACATATATCTGTTGTTTCCATGTTCCCAGATTCCTACTCATACAGTACTGAACTGCAGCGGCATCTGATGTAGAGCAAACATCAGGGCACCAAGAGCCTGTCTACCATCACAGAAGAAGAAGACATATAAGGTCTGAAGGACAAGGCAGAGCTTCAGTGATAAGCTTCAGTCTGACAGCTGAAAAGTGTTGCAGAGTGTATCCCAGAAAATCCAGTGCTGCTCTGCTTTAGCACCTATTCTACCTTCATTTGATCCAGGAGTTTCAGAGGCTTTGGCATCAGTGACAGTAGTACAGCATCTTAGAGGCTAAAAAGCAAACTGGATAAAGTAATAGGAAACTGGCTTAGCTCAACTAGTCAATTGATTTATGTGATGTCTAAAACAACTAATATAAGACATTACTTACGTTAAGCAATCTTCCCAGCTAAAGTACACTATTTCCAAGTTAGACTTACTTTGATCCTTCTTCTTACATGGCATAAATGACACTTTAATGAAGTATTCTCTCTCTCTCGAATATACAGAGGTTTCTGGCAAACTATTTGATGTCTAGCTCCACACCATACTTTGGAATGGACTAGAGTAGGACAAAATTAGAACAGGAATAGAATAGTAACAGAATAGATTATTTCAGTTGGAGGAGACCCTCAACAATCATCATCAGGCAGTCCAACTGCCTGACCAGGGCTGGCCAGAAGTTAAAGCACAGTATTAAGGGCATTGTCCAAATGCCTCTTAAACACTGGCAAGCATGAAGCATCAACCACCTCTCTAGAAGCCTGTTCCAGGCTTTGATCACTTTCTTGTAAAGGAATGTTTCATGATAATTTTCCAATTCTTTTCTATTTCCTTGATGACTTGCAATGAAGCTTTCACTGCAATGCAGGCAGTCTGTACACAGGTAATGTGAATAGAAACACACATTTCTGCGTACATCTCAACTCAAAACACAATCAGTAGGTGAGCTGATGAGATCAGACCCTCTGCTGTACATGGCCATGATGTGCTTCCCATACCACAGATGACAAACTTGGAGGTAGCACGAAATTGCAAAATGTCCTTCTCTGTCTTTAAGGCCTCAGGAGAAGCAGTCTGACACTGGGGACTGAACATACTGGATAGCAGAGTTCGGAGGAGGAAAAGACATCTCAAACTAAACACAATCTCAGTGAACTCCCAGCTTAATAAAAAGTAGTAATATAAATTGCAAGCACTGAACAGCTTATCACAACACAAAAATTAAAGAAAGTACTTTTCAGACACTAGACCACATACAGCTTTAAACTTCCAATTTCTTTTTCAACCCTCTTCTCAGCATGCATCAGAAAAATAAACCCATCAGAAGAACAAAGTGTTGCTGTATTAAAAATAAAATGGAACTGTGTAAATTAGTTACATTAGAATAAAAAGGCTTCCATGCCAACTATTGCTTTATTATTATTATTAAGAGGGCAACCATAATTGAAGTAGGAAAATAAAGAGGCAAATAATTGGGAAAAAAAGATGGAAATTGAAAGATTGCTCAGACTCACACTAGAATTATAATTTTGGGGTCATGTCTGAGATTGAACTAAAATTTCAGATAGAACCAAGGAAAAATATGATGTTTCATACAATCACACAATCATAGGATTTTTAGTTTGAAGAAGAGTTCTAAGATTGTCCAGTTCAACTATTAACACCACACTGGCTAGTCCACCACTATACTATGTGCCATATCAACTCATCTTTTAAATACCTCCAGTAATGGTGACTCAACCACTTCCCTGGACAGCTTGGTCCAGTGCTTGACAGTGAAGATTTGTTTCCTAATATCCAATCCAACCCTGCATCTCGCGTAACCTCAGGCTGTTTCGTCCTGTCCTTCACCTCTTACCTGGGAGAAGAAATGCATCCCTGCCTCACCACAACCTCCTTTCTGGCAGTCCTAGAGAGTGGTAAGGTCTCCCCTGAGGTTTTTTTGCTCCAGGCTAAACACCTTCAGCTCCCCCAGCTGATCCTCATCAGATATGTGCTCCAGACCCCTCCCCAGCTCTGCTGCCCCTTGTCTGGACACACGTCAGCACCTCACATTATCAGAGAATCACAGAATATCCTGAGCTGGAGGGGACCGACAAGGTCCCTTTGAGTCCAACTCCTGGCCCTGCACAGGACATCCCAAGAGTCACACTATGTGCCTGAGAAGATTGTCCAAATGCTTCTGGAAATCTGTCAGGCTGGGACTACTTCCTTGGGGAGCCTGTTCCAGTGCCCAAACATCCTCTCAGTGAAGAACCTTCTTCTAATACCCAACCTGAACCTCCACTGACACAGCTGCTGGCCCAAAATTGAACACAGGACTCAAGGTGAGGCCTCAGGGAGTGACCCCCACCTCAGACTGAGCACAGGGGGACCGTCACTGCCCTGCTCCTGCTGGCCACACTGTTGCTGATATAAGCAGGCATGCCACTGGCCTTATTAGCCACCTGGGCAAACTGCTGGCTCATGTTCAGCTGGCTCTCAACCAAATGCTAACTTTCAAAATGCTCTGAATTTAGGAACTCAAAGACTCAGCTGGCACTATGGACTTCTGTCTTTTCTGAACGCACAGATGCAGTAAACAAATATGTCCAGACCCTTCTTATGGCTTAGATTTACTGTCACTGTCCATAGCTGCTTGCTCTCCATAGCAGAGACTCTCCTGTTGTTTGAGGTAACTGAACTTTTGTCCACACAGATACTCAGGAAGTAGGAATAACAGAGGTTAATCCTATTGTGTGAGGCTATCAGTGAAAACACAGAACCAACCCCAAATAAACAGTCTGGCTGGAGCCTGGGCAAAACACAGCAGAAAATCTGAGTACATATCAACCATTTTACACTACAGATATCTGCAGACACAGGACCATTTAAGTTATCCATCCAAAGCAGCTGGCTGGGTGGCATCCACCTCTCCTTCAGCATATATGCATCTCACTGTTATTCCTTGACATTGAGAGATTTTTTTACCTGGCACCAGATATTGATGAGTTGATAAAAGACATTTTTCTGCAAGCATACAAGGTTAAAATACATATAGCAACCTTTAATTTCTGTAGTCAGAGGCAAGAGGAAATGCAGACATAACCTAAAATATTCATGCAGAATTTACACTTACAAATGTCCAATATTTTTAGGTCTTAAAAAACCTATCTGTTTTGCTGGAGACCTCTTTTTCTGGTGTTATCTTTTCCCCAAGTTGACAGGCAAGAATTTTATGTCTGCCATGTGGTCACCTAACTCCAAGAGTCATTAATGTATCTCACAACCTGCCAGTGCTACTACTTACAAGTACATTGGTGGGTGAATCTGCAGAGAACTGATAAGCAACACTGGTGCTGTTATAAGAGGACATTGGCTGGAGCCCTGTTAGAACGGGATATAGATGCTACTGCACTAAAAAACATGCTGTGTTAAAGGAAAATATCTGGGTCAGTAAGCTCTATTCCCAGCTACCTCTTCCTGGATGAGTGTCTTCCATCCTGGTAGATGCAAAAATAACAGAAAATTAAAGACTTAGAAACCCATTTAATAACCCATTGCCAAGAAAAAGAAAAACCCTTTCTTCTCTCAGTGAAAAGAGAGTGCCTAAGAGCTTTTAACCTACCTACTCTAGACCCTTGAAGCCTGTTGTTGAGTTGTACCCTCTGAACAACTTAAGAAGGAAAAAAGTACAGAAGAAAGAACAACCTAGTAAGGTGGGCATATGGAATCCAGGACATTTCATTAGAAAGTAATAAATACCAAGAAGCCTGTATTAAAAAGTAATATATGCTAAGGACTTGCCTACATACCAAAAGGAAATAAGGGGGTAAGAGTTGCAGTTTTAGTCAAACTAACACTAGACATTCTTCTGCATTGCTGCGAAAGAGGGAAGATTAGTTTAGAAAGAAATTTTCTCTGTGCTGCTCTGTTTCACATTGTAGCTATGAAAAGGTTTCCTATTTTTCATAGGAGTATAATGAAACTGTGCTAGAGAGTAAAACTACCATTTACACTATCCAGCTATTTCTTTTGAGCCAAAAACCAATTTACATCCGAAGAAGAAAAGAAACCCCAAAATCAAGTACTCTTTTTTATTTTCTATACGAATTTGGGTCTATATTATTGCATCTGTGTAGGTGGTATTTTCAATTGTTGGTATTAACTCACTTATTTTAAAATAAAAAATATTTGTTTTCTGCTCCTCTGCCACCCTATTGGGTATTTTGGGAACAGTCTTCTTCCGATTTCCTCCTTTCTTTCCTCAGAGTTCACACTATTTATAGGTTTAAAACTACTTTTTCAGGTAATTTTCTGAGTCATCTCAGTGAGCAATTGTGATTTCCAATAGAAAGCATTTTTTAAGAGTATTTTTCTTTTCTTCATTTCAAATATAATAGAAGCTGGGGTTGCTATTCCATACAAACACAAAATAGTATTGCACTGCACTGAAGAGATAGCAGAAAGTCATACCTGAAAAAGGCAAATGAATCATCAGTAGAAGTTGCCCAACAACCTGCTAAGCAGTTGATAGGCAGCTGAAATCTTGCTAAATGTCTTAATTTCTTTTGGTGTGTCCAAAGTGACATCCTTGCAGATAGTATCCTAGTATCCTAGCAGATACTTTCACAGCTGGGGGTGGTTGGATGCTTTTCAGGTGGAGGTTCTTGGAACCTGACAGTCAAACTTTTGCGATAGCAAACTACTTCTCATTTCCCTCCACAAAACCTGCCTGGGTAAAATGCATGAGATCTGCCCTTATAAGAAGGAAGAGACACATGGTCCCCTGCCCCCACTAAGCCTCCCCCCAGAAACAACAAACCAACAGATCACAAATCAGCAAACCACAAACAAACAAACTCAGCAACAAAAAGCTGGGAAGGTCTGCGCTCTACTTCACTGCAGATTTTACTGAAGTATCTTAATGTGAACAGGATTAATTTCCAGGAAAATAAATCAGCTGCATCCTAATTCTGCCTAGGAAAACGTGGTAAGAAATCACTGAGCCAAAGCTGAGCCTTCTTTGCAAGCAGGATTACAGCACACTGTGATAGTTGTCAGCAATGATTACATTCCAGCAGGGCAGAAACCTAATTTTCAGGCAAGGCAGGTAGAAAGCAAGTAAAAACCAAGAAGAAGTAGTAAAGAAGAGCAGCAGGATAGAAAGCAAGGTGGGAAGAGGCTGAAGAGGTGCTGGTGGGATGCAGAAGGAAAGTATTATGTGACCTTGGACCTTACCAAAAGCACATATTTTAAAACTGCTTTGCTGTCTGTTTATAGTCTGTCCCATCCTTGTTTGACAGATTTTACCTTTTCTTCCCTTTTCCTGTACATATTTTCTCACTTAGCAGGGTCAGTTTAGTCTTATGTGTTTCAATCACTCTTTTGAGTTTTCTACCTTCATGCTGATATTATCACTGAGCTCCTAAAGACTAAGTCAGGTGACAGTATTTTACATGACAGCATTTAATACCAAACAGACTTTCAGAAATTATTCACACTAAAAAAAGAGAGAAGAGACAGAGACACAGAGAGACAGAGATAGCACACTGCCATGTGAGATTTCCCAAGTTCCCAAGTTCATAATATAGATATTAATGTACATGCAGGGTTACCGTAGATACATAAATTATAGCTGTCCCTATATAGTCGATAGTGGCAGCTACTAATCAAAGAACTAGCTAAGAGAGATATCTCAAAAAAATGCTGAGGAGTGAAGATGCTGTGAAACAGGAGGAAAATGTGGTCAAAGGTGAGACAATCCCTGAAATGGCAGGAGCACTGGGACACTTTAGAGGACAAAGAACTGGCTGTAGTAGGTTGTAATATGTCCTAAACCAAAACTTCGTGAATTCTTCAAACTTGTTCCAATAAACGTTCACACTCCTGTCCCTTACTCATCTGGGTGAAGCAAACCTATTGTGTGAAAAGGACAGGACTTGTGCAGAAGACAGACAGAAGAAGTGCTAGTGCCCAGATTAACAAGTTGTGAGACACAAAAGTTTGGGGTTTTTTTTGGTTACAGAATGCTTCCCAAGTAATCATAACTCTGTCACAGCTTGCCATATTTAGGTCTAGCTGGATATATAAATTACTAACTTTCATCAACAGGAGCTGCTATGAATTGGACAGTATGTGAAAGTTTGTAGTCCACATGGGCAAAGTTGATTTTACCCCAAGAATGAAAAGCAAGAGCAAGAGATAACAATAGGATAATAACAGGCCATAGGATGGTAATGAATCTAAAAACTATTCTGAAACAGTCTAAAGAAGTGTTTGGTAAAATAAATGACAGATAATAAATAATCTTTCCAACTATGAGCATATTCAGTTACTCTTCATGCCTTTATTAGCCAAAAAATTGAGTCTTTCCCTCTGAACACAGCACTTTTCCTCCCCTAGGATTTATTCCGAAACTCCACAGAGATGGAAGATGTTATTCTGTCTGAAGTAATTGTAAGGTGCTGGGATTAAATTTGAATAGCTATGCAGCACAAGGCTGTACTTGGTATTTATTCTATAACATGTGAATTTTATTTTTTTTTGCAGTATGGTTAACCTCAACCACTTCAGAGTATGACAAGAAAGTTGAAGTATGTTCAGATTTTTAGCATGTATTTGTTTGGAGAGGGAAACACCACCAAAACCAGAGGGAGATTGACATGCACAACTGCACAGAAAGACGTTTTACCCTGTGTCATGAAAGAGACAAGAGATGAAGGAGAAAAATAATTCTTTAAACCTTACATTGACTGTACCTACTGACTAGTAAAAGGATAGCTGAAGACAAAGGACAGCTGAAGAGGAAGGGAAAAACAGGACAGCAGTGATGAGAACAAAGAAAGAACCAAATGCGCTTGCTTTACAACCTTAGCAATCTAGGAATGCCACAAATTATTCATGCTTTTAGAGATGTCATTGTTACTCATCATCACTTCATTATGACATCAGAAGAAATTATATGGTGATTTAAAATATATTTAAGTGATTTTTTTTAGCTACCTCCATAAAATCTTTTAGTGTCTTTAAATTTCACCTCTGAAATATGAATTTCAACTCTGACATATAAACTTTTCTTATGCATCTCAGTTACATAAGTTAGAATAAAACCTCTGCCTTTTCTAAAAAAAATCAGACACAATTGTGAGTGCAACTTGAAAATCTCCTGTTTTAGAACACAGTTTGATTCAGCAAAGTAGGCAATTGCTTCCAGAGTACATGTTGACATGTATAATTTAGCTAGGCCTACTTGAATATTTCAGAGAAAAATTATCCTGAAAATAAAAATGAGAGTTTGATAAAACCAAACATTAAAGGAGGTCAGTTATGCAAAGTGTCAAAATCATTCAGACAAGAGGGGAAAGCATTTCCATTTTTCTCAGAAGGAATAATACTATTTAACACAGGGGAAAAACTGTTTGAAGTGAAGGCATAACAAAGATCAAATTGAGCAGGTGAGTCAGTGGGTAATGCTATAGAAGGGGGATGACCAAGTAATCCAAGAGGAAATTCAGCAACAAAAATATTAGAGGGAACTGTGTTTACAGAAAAGCTAAATTAACTAGTTTTCTGTTTTGAGGAGCACAGAAGAAAATTCCATATAAGGAAATATGAGGGTGCAGATAAGAGGGGGAAGTTTGAATGTTGGTTGCAAAATTTCAAAAATTTTACAGCTCCTTCTTCATTGTGCCAGCACTGCAACATTTCACTGCAGTTTTAATTTGATTTTTCATAAACTCAGTGTCTACTAAAAAGCAGGGAACAAGCAAAACAATCAGGGAAGGCAGCAATTCTGCAATAGAGCCATCAATTGATGTAAGTTACTGTAAATGGCTTTCCCTGTACTTGGTACCTTTCTTCCAGACTGGACATCTGAGACAGCCTTAATGTCAGAGAACAGGTTATAGAAATCTCACAGCTCTGTCCCATTTAAAAAAAAATAAATTATATTTTATGATGTGCACATACAGATTAAGTCTTACAGTATCGAGATTTCAGAATATATTATGCATATTTTCCAGTGGAATAAATGACCAAAAATGTTCTAGTAGTAAACCCATTTGTCTTCCCCTGTACAACAGGTTTCATACTGGTATGTTAGGACATTTCACTGCCTGAATTAATAGTGTCTGTGGTCAAATTTGTAGATATATAAGTAAATATAAATTGTAGGCCACAACACATATAAGCAGGTTAACACAAGTCAGACATTATCCTTTAGAACGTGCACATCGCGGACTGTGAAGCAGAGATGTGATTTCATGTAGATTTAGCAGAAACTTATTAAGATCAGCCAAAAAAGAGTAATGATTTTAACTGCTGAGATACTAATTTCCATTCACACATTGGTATAATCCAAGGTCTTCTATTGCCCGATTCAGACAAGAAATGTGGAGGAAGTGTAATGTAGTCCACTTCCTGCAACTCTTCCATTATAGAGAGAGCTCTTGGAGGTACTGGCAAGGCACTGACATAATAGATATTCTTCTGAAACAAAAGTCACAAGTTATGGAGAAAGTTCATCACTGAGATGGATATCATGTTACTCTAAAGAAAAGAATTCAGTTTGCTGAATTCCCATTGCTGTACATCCTGAAAAATTATGTCATACAAGTCACGGCCCTAAAAAAATATTGTCTGCAAGACTTACATGCACATGTAAGTCCTCTAATCTGAACTGAAAATGCTGACCTTAGAAGGAAGTACTGAGCTGATTGTGTGGCAACAGTATTGATGCTCCATGTTAAACTTCAATTTCTAGTCTTCCTTTGCAACCATTTTCAAATAATCTGATGGGACATGGATGCCCAGGTTGCTTTGCTACAGATGATGCAGACACATGGCTATTCTGTATTGAGGTTGACAGTGTCATAACAACACACAGAGACCAAGCAACAAGAACAGCAACAAATGAACAAAGACTAGTTTCTTAGCTGGTCTGCTGGTGAGACTAAATAGGCAATACTTGGAAAAGGCAGTTTACTTAGTGTGAGATATTCCTATAGGACTGTAAATTTGCAGCTCCTGCTTTATCCATAGAAACCCTGCATCTCATGCAGCGAGCTCCTCATCTCTGATTGAGATATTGCAGCAGTGATGAATGGGTCTCTGTGCCTCATGTGAAGCCATAGAGAGGATAATTTTATTCTCTAAGAAAGATAAAAGAAATTATGGCTTCTCAGACACAGCAGAGCCTGGCAGTACGAAAGGTTTCTGAACATTATCATGGAGTATATAAACTGCATTGAACCCTTCAAATTCCCTGATTGCATAAATTGTTTTTTATTATCTAATGCAGAATTTTGCTGTGCCACTAAGTTCTGCTTTCCCTTCAATTTCCTCATCCAGAAAATTTATAGAGCTGTATAACAATTCAGTGTGCATTCCCAGTATTACCTGTTAATAGTGTAAACGGGGTAATGGATATTTTCACAAGCTTATATTTTTAGAGGGAAAAGAAACATCCTAAATTTTATTTCTGCAGTTGCAATTTTAACCACAAAATATGTAGGAAGATAGGAAGTAAAAAGATTGGTAGCAAGCTGCATTAGTATCTATCAGATGACTGCACAATATCCACCAAATAAAACAGAAAATGTTTGGTCACTGAGTGCAAGCAACAAGAAGAATATTGGCATTTGCAGACATGTCCCAGATGTGAAGATGGCACAGAAGAAGTTCAGGATGGACCCCATACCTAAATTGTACACTTCTGCTTCTGTGGTAGGTCTGACATTTTTTTAGTTTCTATTGGTAGATGCCCTACCTCATTTGACAGTAGCTGAAAAGCAGATCATATGATCGAAAGCTTTCCAGGCTTTGGTGTAATACAACAGCTGCCTTTGTGTGTGTGGGTTTTTGTTTTTGTTTTTTTTTTTTTAGATGTTTTTGTTTGTTTGTTTGTTTGTTTGTTTATTTGAGATTTTATTGGGTATTTTTTAGGTTTTTTTTTTTTCTTGAGAAAGCTGTTTTCTGAATTACTGAAATGAAAAAACTACTCCTAGGATTAGATTTTTGTTCTCTGTGGAGTCAATGACCAACTTCAGCTAACTTCATCTGGCTTCCTGGCAGCTGAAAACACAAAATATGGTCTTAGTTTTTTACCAAAATAGAAATCACGTGGGGTTTGCAGAATAAAAAGCTACTACATAATGTATTAACACTTGGAGAGGTAAAACCTAAGTACTAGATTAATCCTGTTGATTTTTATGGGCTGGATAGGAGGTCTAACCTTCTCCAAAATTACTAGTTTCACAGTCAATACTGAAGTGGATTGGCACATCAGTTTGGACACAGAGGACAAATTGTCTTCCACTTTATGCTGGAAATCTCAGAGTATTTTCATGGGAGAAATAAGAGCTGTTTTAGCAACCAGCAGGCCAGCAGTGGCATGATGCTTTCCTGCTTCAGATGCCTGCTCCCAAATTATATGCTGTTCACAGCAACTACGCTGCAAGAACTATAGTTGACTCTTAGTCTTTGAGAAGACACCAAATCAGCTTCCTCTCTAAGAGAAAAAAAATTACATCAGTGCTAAAAAGCATTAGCTGAAATGATTTTATTATTTTTGAAGAAAAATTTCTTTAAAAAACCAGACCTAAATGAACTTCTAACTGGGAAGGGCCAAAGAAATCAAGTGACAATATACTAGTAAATCCTTAAAAGTGCATCTGATTTAGCTAATATTTAATTCAGATCAAAGTGTATGCTAATAAACAGTTGCAGCCAGTATTTAATTAGCGTAAGAATTCACTGAGCTTGCACATCCAGCTGAAAAGCACCATGTTTCTTGTAGCTAGTATATGACCAAGTCAAACTCTTCCCTGTACAAACACTTCCAGAAACATGGACGGGCCTGCTACAGTACCTTTTCAGTCACAGAGACCTGAAGCCATCGAAGATCAATAAGACTTATTTGTAGTCCATATAGAAAATCACTGTGAGACACTAGAATGGTGGTGACTCAAACAATTGAGCAAAACCCAAAAGCAAATCCTTCTGATGTTCCAAGTAACCACCAGGTGCAGAGGGGATGCACACTCACCTCTGGACACTGCAGCTAGGTGATGAACAAGATAAGACGCTGAAAGGAGGCAAATCCTTCGAGCTGGGATAGCACTTTTTGTCATGCCAATGTATTTACACAAGCGGCTCTGCTTCCCTCGTAGCCTGAAGGTATCCGTCCTCTGAGCATTGACTCAACCTCACTGCATTAAGAGGCAGCTGTAATGTTGCGTCCCATCATCTGCAGTATTACATTTTCTGTGTAAAACTCCCCACTCCAGCAGAGGCACTGGGGCATTCCATACTGAGCCTGAGTGTGGTATGAACCCCCTGGACTTTGTGTCTCACTGGCTTCCCCCAGCCCCAACAGATCAACACTGTGATCAAGGCTTCAACAAGCAGATACACAAATTGCAACAATCAAGTCGCATCTCTGGATCCACAATTCGTGATCCACCTTTCTAATCTCTTTTTTTTTTCCCTTTATACATTTTCTAACGTGTTAACTTCTATGCTTTTATAAGCATAAGGTTGAACTTCCAACCAAAACTGCTCCATTTTAAAATTTGCCAAGTATCTTATTCTACCCGAACGTTCTAAAGTTTTCAAGTAAAAGTTTGATACTGAACCTCCCAAGAAGTTTGGTTTTTTTTCCCCATGCACTGCTCAGAGTAAATCAAGCAACCTTTTCTGAGTGGACCAGGACATAACACCTTTCCAGTACTTTGTGAAAGTAACCATTAAGAAGTGTCAAAGCCCTACATTAATGAGGCAATATTGGGATTTGAATATTAGCCTTGCAAGGTAGCCTTCTCATGCGGGGTGTATTTTGAGAAAACTGGGATCCACCTCTGTTTGAAATAAAAACACAATAAACAACAAGCTCCTGCATGATGCAGGTAGTCTTGATCTTAGCTCAATGCACTCAGTTATGGTAGCACTTTATTTTTACTGTTTCCACCCCACAGCACCAGAGGTGCAAGTTACACATTAAGTCATCTGGAGCTACATACTGCCACACACACCAGCAGCACAGAGCTGAAGTAAGGTTTGCACTGTCCCTGAGCAGCCATCAAGATTGCCACAGCAACCACACACTGTGGTACAGGAACAACGGGGAACAGTGGAGGCAAGGAGAAAATATCTATTACTTGCTGCCATGAGCTAGAGAGGGATTTTTTTTTTTCTTTTAGCAGGAAACTAATCAAATTATATCTCTTGCCTCTTTGTGGGAATGTGTCCCATGAATGCATGGATGCACACAAACCTATGCCCACTGACCACACTCTCTTTGTTCTGCAATTCCTTCTTGTAATGCAGTAGCAGGAAATGAGACCATCACTTTGCTTAATGTAGTCACTGAAACTTCATATATTCAAGGAAACAAATTAAGCAGAAAATGGCCATGGTAGTAATAAGAAATCAAACTTAACCAGCAGGTGGTAAACACTTCACTGCTGGAGTTAATGTACCATTTTTTATTACTAAGGAGCTTATATTGGACCTATCCTGAATCACAACAATTTCCATTTTCTATTCAACAGATAAAAGATTAGGTGCATTCACTCTCAAAACACAATTTTGGAATAATTAGCTTTATGACAAACATCTGTCACTGCCACAGGTGTTGTTGTTTTCAAGGACACCAGTTTTTCTGGCTTGACAAAGTGGCCTTTCCCTGTGGCTGCCCAATGAAGCTCCACAGACAGACCCATGCAGCTTGCTGGAAAACACATTCTGGCTTCCGAGAAATTTGCATCATGATTTGTAAGAAAAGCACTCCAGCAACATGCCAGTCCAAGATGCAAAATGAAATGCTCCCAAAAGTGTAGAGCAGCCTGTATTTGTCAGAAAACTCAGACACTAGATTTACTGTCTTTAAGGGAACATACTGCGACTATTTTGTTTATTGAGACAGAAGTAAATACTCTTTTGAAAGCTGAAAACAGACTTCTGAGCTATTATCCACCACAATTTATTTTTCAGGGATGGCCTGAAAGTGAAGTCTCCTAGCCTGCTTTCTGACTTCTTAGCTTTTCTTTAGCATAAAATAGGTCTTGGCATAAACTTTTTAAAATAATTAGATGTAAATGTGACAATAAAAACTGTCCATAAATAATTCATCAAATACTATCCTACCCTTGTAATCCACACCTATATGTACACAGACACATGTAGTCTACTTCATTTTAAATAGATTTTTATACCACAGCCCTCATTAAGCACATGGTCCAAACACATTTCTGAACAAAACTCAGATGCTTGTAATGTCAACTCAGTTAATTCATAAAAATTTTTCATTGAATTGAGAAGTGAAAATTGCTCTGTCTTGCAAATCTAACATACCTAGATCACTCCTCTTCTAGGGCTTCACTTTATCATTCATCTTGTGTACTTCAGATTTTATTAAATGAAAAATTTGAAGTTAATCAAGTAAATGGAACATTAGACATAATAAGAATTATTTTTTAGTATTTATATAATTACATAATAATAATGATGCATCCTAGGCATACAATTCAGAGACTATGATTTAAGAGTGAAATCCAGAATGTCAGAACTTTAAAAATCTCATGATCTGAAAAAAAGGGATAATTTTTGCCATGATTATACCTTTTCCCTGGCTACAACATTTGCATCAGATTTATATAACTGATGCCAGACTTTTCACACATTTTAAACAGGTAGAGAAGGAACAATTATTTCCAAGAAAGCCTTTTGTTCCTTGCATTTGTTACTTGCATTTTATTTTTGTTCTCTTCATCTGTGATTCAGCTGTATTGATGTACTTTACGAGCATCTTCCTGCCTGTATCCTGTTGGCACTCAATTATTTAGTGGCACACAGAAAAAAGACAAGCCTCTCCTGCGCTGTCTACTTTGTTCTCTATCAATCCTGCAGCCACAAAATCAGATAGGCAGGCACACAAACCACGAACAAAGAGAAAATAGCCATGATCAATTTAGCTGCTGCTGAGCTCCCTGAGACAATCTGTTGCATCTTCTGTTTTTTGGGAGGTTGATCAGACTAATGATGGTCAGTTTAGCAAGCAGTGTTTTGCCTTAATTACAACCAAATCAGAGGGTCTAGCGTAAGGACAAAAGCTGAGACAGATGTGGCAATATGAAGTATTTGACTTTGTAGGAACAGTGAAGTCACCACTCAGTCCTGGGAGTGACCCAACTCCCAATCCAAGGTCATCTATTTCCTCTGGTTATGCTGCCTTCAGCACCATGAGCACCACCTTTCTTGTACATACTTAAAGGAGGTTGTGAGTTTTACAGGTCACCATTAGCCTAGCAACCACACCTCAGACATAAAATCTTTCTAGCATACCAATGTTAGAATTAGCTGAGTACAACTTAAGTACTAGACAGAAACAACTCTTCTAATGTATAATCTTTATATATGGATAGGCTAGTGCTACAAAATCAAATTCAGAATACTTATTTTTGGGCACACCATCTCCTGACTAATAGCTAGTCAAGATTAGTTGGTAGAGAATGTCAGTGGTGACAGATGTTGAATATCTGCAAAGAAACTTGTAACAAATGCACAACCTTGCTTGTAATAAAAATCTTAACGTGAATACTGCAGACAAAATCTTCACAGTTGTTTTTCAGTAGCAGCGTTTGTTCAAAGACTGACAACCTGCTCTGGATTTACACATCTGGAACAACCAAGAACTGCATTTTTCTAGTCTAGATAATTCAATGTGTGCCTCTGCTTTCTATCCATCATTCCTTCCTCCTACATCATTCCTGCTTTTGTGCTCCTCTCTCCTTTCCTCCGTCTCTTCTTCATTCTTTCCTTTTATTTTCTATCTATGTTTTTATGTCTATATGCGGAACAGTGGCTTACAAGTAGGTGTTATTATTATTATTTTTTTTGTTATTACTCCTCCTCCTCCTCCTGCTACTGAAATGGCCACAAAATAATTAATGCTGTTACCCTAAAAAATTCACTCTGCTAATCACTGATCAGAAATGTTACAGCAAATTCATTTTAGGGCATTGTCATCATCCTCAAGTTCCCAGAAGCTGTGATGTGTGCCAAACCCAAACCTTAGAAGAAAGATCAAATTATAAAATTGAAGCATGTCTCTCCAGTCAGTTTGTGACAAATAAAAGCCTCCAGAAATGAATCGCAAACTTTTTCAATGTGCTTTTTCTTAAAAAAATTTTCTTAAAAGCAGCCTCATTGCTCTCCAAGAAGCTATTGAAAGATCTTATGCTCTTCAAGAGAATACAAATATGTGTTCAAGGGATAGCCTTGGCACTGCAGAACACAAGCCCAAGAGACAAGCTGCTTTCTTCCCATGTCACATATCTCCATAGTAAGTCAGTAGCCCTCATGACACTTCTGCAACTCTACAGCATCTTTAAAATCCCAGGGATAGAGCCATAATTATGTTTTCTTCTGCTTTCTGTAGTTGCATGAGGTAGAATTTTACTCATTATATGCCTGAGGATGACTGAAAAATAGTAATATTCATACCCTACTAGCTGGATTCTATGCTGATTCAAAGGAAAAGTAGAGGAATTTACAAAAGGGAACATTCATCACTTTAAATGCAAAAATATTGAGTAAAGCAAAGAAAAGTCAGCATGCTATCACTTTAGAGTCTGGATAACAGAGATCAGATTTACGATACCTTCCAACAGGCACATAAAAGACTAGATCAAAACAATGCACTGAACTCAACATACCAGCTCCTTCTTCTTCATGCACTCCATGAGGATAATGAAGAGGTGCTGTGCCTGGGTTCGGGTGTATGTGAAAGTCTTCTGGATGGTAACTAGCAACTGGTCCCTCAAAGACTCATTGATAAGTCTGAAATTCAAAAAGAAAAGATTAAGCAAAAAAAAAAAAAACAGACATGAGAGAACACTGAAACTTCATTTCAACTCTTTTCAGGGACAAAAGTCAAAAAATAAGAGTCAACAGATCACTGAAGGTTGTTTTGGGCAGGTTTCAAGACCAGGAATTGCTGAAACCATAAGAGATAAACTGGAAAACATTGTTCTAGGAAAACATGGTGATTGTGCTGAGGTCCCTCATCTACAAAGTTTTCATATCAGTTCCCAATATTGCACGACAGAAGGTCATTCAAACTATCAGCTCTGTGGGATTTCCTAACAAAAACAAGAACCAGACTGACAGTCTGAATGTGAGGAAGACCAACACATTTAAGTGAACTGAAGATTCCTTTCTACCCATGAGTTAGAGAAATTCAGCTCACAGTTAATTTTATGAAACTGGGAACATTTATGTAGTTTTTAGTTTGAGCATGTCAACTCACCCTACTGATAGGGGTACACAGGACCTTAGAAGCAAACTAATTTCCCTGTTCCTCACTCCACTCAAAGAAAGCATTTTGATTTTAGAGCATGTTGATCTTCTAGGAGCTCAAGAGAACCCATTTTATATTCCTCCTCAGTGCTAAGGTTAGTACTTGCAAAACGTGGTCCAACAGCAGAAATAAACAGTTATAGGACATGAAAGATAATGTTCAGATATCTGAACCCCACTTCTTCATAGCAAAAAGTGTATTCCTCAGGACTTTTCTGGGGAACAGTTTTCAATGTCAAAATTACAAAATAGCAGTCATTAATTTAGAATGCGTATCCTTTGATGCTTCTACATGATATCAGTTTTCTCACTTAAAAATTATAACTCAGTGTTTCAAATTAGCTGAGTTGGAATATTCTATGGGATAAGTCATCCACTGGAATGAAAATCAGAGAATCTTCATGTCTCATGTTTTAGGCCAGAAGATTAAAAAAAATATTTAGTCCTGCAGTCCCTTGCTGTGTGGGAATGATAAGAGAGATAACCTGACTTCCCAAACAGGAAGAAGGATGTTACAAGCACATGGTTACAAGAAACAAGATGTCAAGGGTACAGGTAGAAATGTAGGACTATACTTATGAGAATCAGCTTGGAAAGACTGATACCTGGACAAGCGCTAAGATACTTTGAATTGCAGATTAGTAGGTCACACATGATATAAATTCTGACTTTAGGCTCTTGAACAAAAGGTGTTGGAAATTTGCTTTAATCAAATTTAAACAAAATGGTGCTTTCACTGTATTTATGAGTGGGTCAGAATTATGCAATTTTCCATCCTTCAAATGAAGAAAGAAGAAAGACGTTATTCACAATAAACAAGTGTCCTAAAAACATCACCTGGAGAAGCTAAAGAGATTAATGTAAATATCTTATTTCCTTTGGAAACTATACATGAAAGTGAAATATATGACAGAGTATGAAAATTATATGAAAAAATACATGGACTTGGAAGATTCTCAAATTAAAAATTTCAGAAAACATTTCCAAAGTTTCTGGAATGTAAACCATGCCACTTTCTCATAATAGTTTAATTTTCCTTGAAAAATGTGTGGAATCCAAATCTGAAATGCTATTTCTGAAACTGTCTTTCTTTCAGGCCGACAAACAAAAGAAAGCAAGAGAAAGTTGCACTGCACGATAGCAGAACTGTGTCCTGAGCAACCAACACTTTTTTGAATTAAAGCTCTCAGAAACTTTATAATAGCATTAATTTAAGCAGCATGTAAAGTAAGCTTCATGTGAAAGAAATGGAATTTAAAAGCCCCCAAAAATCACAAAGAGCTTCTGTAACTACAGGGTAAAACATCTGTTGAAGTACTGCTGCTCAGAAATTTCCTGTAGTCATAATTTGATTTATACAGTTGTCTTCCCTCACTGAATGTTTTTCTTTAACATCTCCATGGTCTGCAAATCTACATCAAGGCTATTCAATGTCTTTATGAGATCAAAAACTTGAAGAGATTATTATCAGAAACATAAACTGTAATAGCAATCTTTCCAGTAATCATAGCTTTGTGTGCACTGAAATCAGTTATATGAAGAATGTATCACTTTCATTCTTTAGGAGTCTATAAGTGTTAGAAGGTATCAAATCGAAGTTACCAATTATCTAACCCAGCTGGCACAAACACAAACTGTTCTATGTTATAGAACATAGAATGCTAATAAAGGCTAAATCTATGATATAGACACCTATCTTGGTTTAGTTTGAGTTTCCCAGCCAACACACTAAAAATGTCATAGTTTAGGTTTGCCAATTCTAACATATCCATCCTGTGTTGTGAAATAGAATTAGGAGTAAAAGCAAAGCAGGTCTAAAAGGGTATAAAGAAAACTTTATTAACAACACAAAGAAAATAATAATAAATTCATAATAGATCTTCAGACCATTCCCTCCTCCCACTTTTCACACCTTATTAACATACAGAGACACTGCAGTAATCTTTTTCAGTTCACTTTAGGGAGAGGAGTTTCTTCAACTATAGGGATCTTTTCCAAGTGAAGTGAAAAACAGCTCTCTCCTGACTTCACTTTTTTCACAAATAGCAGCCACCCGGGAATCCTCAATCATGAAGCTCCTTCCACCTTCACAGCCTTCCCAGAGCTGTGCTTGTGGGCCATGTCAAACTCATGGGGTATTACTTTTAAAGATGAGCTGCTAAAGGCAAAAGTTCTCCTCAGCTCACTTCTCTCTGTTCATACTTCATTCCCAGGAACAGAGATCCCCTTTTCCCCCTTGGGGCAAAGGATATTCCAAACACTTCAAACCTCAGTACCATGTCTTTTTCTATGGTTTATAGGAATTTCAGTATACTACAGTCCACTCCAGTAACTTACAAAAAGATTTTCCAGCCAACTTTCATGGCATCTCCTCATTCTCCTTCCATCTAAAAACTGAGCTTTTGTTTCATTAAAATTTGGTGTATCC
Source organism: Cinclus cinclus (assembly GCF_963662255.1). Classification (NCBI taxonomy): domain Eukaryota; kingdom Metazoa; phylum Chordata; class Aves; order Passeriformes; family Cinclidae; genus Cinclus; species Cinclus cinclus. Next base: position 15,127,039 of record NC_085084.1, on the reverse strand, counting down.
TTTCTGTTCTTCTCCCTCTCACCCAAGGAAGGATGGAACGTCTGTAAGTCTTATCTGAGCATTGGAAAAGTTAAAATCTCACACAGAACTTTCAGGGGCTGGGCCAGGCCATGCTGGAGCTGTGTCAGGATCTCAGGCCTCCTAGGCCGCGCTGGAGTGGAAACTGCGAAGTCCAGTCAGAGGAGAAATGGGTGACAAGGCTCTGGCTTCAAGGCTGCCCTCCAGTGCCAGCCGCACCCAGCTCCAGCCGCGGGCCGGGGGTTCTCCCTCTGCCTTGCCCAGCACACAAAGCCGTGGGGGGCTCTCCCCAAACCGGGCCCAGCTGCCTCCCCCCAGGCCGTGAGGGCGGCTGGGCAGGCTCGGCCACCCCAGGGCTGCTCCGAGCCGGTGGTAGGGAAGGGCCACACCGGGGGAGGGCTAGGATCTCAACAATGGACTTTTGCTTCTTTTTGGCCACTGGGGCCCCTGGCTGAAAATGGGGCCCAGCTGTCTCCCGAGCCCACCCCTGCCTGGCCTGGGTCGCATGAGAGAGACCCGGGCCAGGTCAGTGTTACCTTGTGAGAGGATGGAAATTCAAGAGAGCTTTCCCGGGCCTTGTTTGTTTCAAATGTGATTCACGGAGTGAACTGACTTTTCCAATTGGTTTCTCAGGCTGTCGACAACCAAACCAGCCTCCAATTGCTCCCATCAATCCACAGAGGAAGTTCTTAAGACTTCCTAGTATGCACTCCTCCTGGGTGCCTTCAAGGCATAACCAATACAACACCAAATCCAATTTGTGTTAAACAAGTAGTTTCAGAGTACTGTGAGCAAAACAACAGAGACTTGCAGGTGGGGTGATGATTTATCTCCTGTGCAAACACCACCACGTTTCTTACACACATCTTACACACAAACACACACACATACACACACACACACACACACACACACACACACACACACACACCCCTTAAATGTGTACTTTCTAAAATCATAGATCCTTAGTTTTAGATTCAGGGAAAAAGAGATGGACCTGCTTTACCTGACTGAAACACTGCAATTGTAACTACCATCACAGTCAGTATAGATTGAATAGTGTCAGAAAAAGACAGCATTTTAATCTTCTTTCTAGTAGGCCTCAGTTCTAAAAATATTTTGTAACATGCCAAAAAAACTTTTTTGGGGCATTTTGATGGCATGATTCTCTGAATTCCACTTACTTGACATGGAAAAACACTTCTCCTGCCTAAAAAAAATGTACTACAAAACAACTGTGTAACCAGCTCTTTTTATTTTCCCTTCCTCATGTAGTTTGAAACTGTTCTTTCATTGCCTAAGTATATAAAACATGCCCATTATCCCACCAGTCTAGGTGTATCCAGCTTTTTGCTTTCTTTCCCAGAGGTTCTGGATTGCTGGTGGAATTTAGGTACCTAATATCAAAAATCTGTCATCTAAATTAGAGCTATATACATTTACATTTATTTTCAGAACAAAAATTTACTCATAATTATAACACTGTGTGGGTATGTTTTATTTGCCTGTTTGTTTGTTTTCAGAAGATACCAACCTTAATCTGCTCCAAGGGAAATATAGGTTGGATAATTAGGAATTTTTGTTTTTTACTGAAAGAGTGAATAAGTATTGGAATTGTCTGCCCAGGAAAGTGGTGGAGTCACGATCCCTGGATGTGTATAAAAAAAGACGATGTAACACTCATGGTTTAGTTGAGGTGTTAGGCCATGTGTTGGACTCGATGATCTTGAAAGTCTCTTCCAGCCTAATGATTCTTTGATTCTGTGATTAGTTTTGACACATCAGATTATCAGAACTGAACTGTATAGTTTTCCCAAAAAAGTTAGGATCTTGAATTTTAAGAAAAAAAACCCTGCATGGGCTCAAGGGGTTGGTCAATAGGACCCCCTGGGAAACTGCTCTCTGGGCAGCAGAACAGAGCTGGCAGATCTCTAGGGACACTCTCCATAAAGCACAAGAATAAGCCATCCCTAGGTGAAAGGGCAAGGAAGGCAAGAGGCCACCACAGATGAGTGGAGACCTGCTGGTTTAGTTTAACTAAAAAGAAGCAGAAAATGCTTCATCGGTGAAAAGGGTAGAGGTAACCTGGGCAGAACTTAGGGACATGGCCCAGTTATGCAGGATGGGATGAGGAAAGCCAAGACAAAGAAGAAGCTGAACTTGGCAATGGATACACAGAATAACAGGAAGGGCTTCTACAGGTATGCCAGTGAGAAAAGGAAGGTTGAAGAAAGCATTCACCCAGTCTGCTAAGCAAGGCTTACAAACTGGCAATACTGTACAAAGAAAAGGCTCACCAAGGCCAAGTGCAAAGGGTACCTGTGTTGGGGTAACCCCAAAAGCAACCCAGGCTGAGGGGTGAACAGATCAGAAACAGCCCTCTGGAGAAGAACTTGGGGTCTGGTGTGTGAAAGGCTGGACAAGAGCTGACAGCATGCACTCACAGCCCAGAAAACAACCATGTCCTGAGCTGCATCCAAAGCAGTGTGGGCAGCAGGGCAAGGAGGAGGAGGAGGATTGTCCCTCTGCTCTGCTCTGGTGAGACCCTACTGCAGTGCTGTATACAGATCTGGGTCCCCCAGCATACAAATGAACATGGACCTGCTTGAGCAGGTCCAGAGGAGGCCATGCTGTTGATCAGAGGACTGGAGCACCTCTCCTGTAAGGAAAGGCTGAGAGAGTTGGGGATGTTCAGCCTGGGGAAAAGAAGGTTCTGAGAAAACCTTATTAAAGCCTATGAGCACTTGTAGGATGCCTGTAAGAAAGATGAGGACAGACTTTGTAGCAGGGCCTGTTGCAATAGAGCAAGGAACAATATTTTCAAAACTATAAGAGTGTTGATTTAGATTAGATGTAAATAAAAAGATGTTTACAATGTAGGTGATAAAACAGTGAAAGTAGTGTCCCAGAGAGCTGGTAGGTGCTCCATGCCGGGCAATGTTCAGGGTCAGGTCAGAGAGGGCTCTGAACAACCTGATCTGCTTGAAGATGAACTTGCCCAGGGCAGGGGAGTCAGATTAGATGACCTCTAAAGATGCCTTGCAATCAAAACTATTCAATGTTCCTAGGATTCGCTGTTTAGGATCAATCAGGAGAGGCCACTTCAAAAACCTGGACTGACAAAGTAAAAAAGGCAATAATGAGTTTCTGCCCAAGACATATTGGATGATTAAACACTAAAGCAAAACTTCCTTCATTGCTTTGGCTGATGTGGAAGACAGATGACAAAATTTTGGCCTACTCCCTCCTCAGAAAGAATATTTTTTAAACTATGCCTAATATTTGAGGAGATAAGAGACATTGCTTTCAAACTCATGGCATAGGATTTTATAGTGATCACTGGAGAAAGCTCTTGCTTGCAGTCCACCACCTAACTTGTTTAGCTTTCTTTTTCTTCGAAGATTTTTAGTACTGGAATCATAAAATGTACTAGAGAGTTACAAAGAGGATACTCTAGCTCACTTTCAAAGTGCAATTTGATCACAGATTTTTAAAAATATATTGTCCTTAAAATGCTCTGAAATGTCTTTAAATAATACACTTCACTTAATGAATTGCACAATAATAAGTTTCTAACTTTTCATTTATGAAGTATTTTTTTCCCAGGATAAAGTAAATATATCCACAGTTCCCTGCCCTTCCTTATATGAAAGTAAGGTGGATTTTTTGTTTCAGTTACGATTTGCACTCTAGACAATCACATCATGTGTAAGAAACATGACCAGAGGCTTTGCTCATCTTTTCTTTCACTGGAATTACAAACAAGATACAGCTGTGCAACTTTGTGGGACTGGCTGAATTTCTCACACATTTTCAAATCCATACATTTTGCATATCACTGTTATGAGAAAATTAAAAAAAAAAAAAAAAAAGAACTATTCCTAAATTGTATCCAAATAGGGATGATTCCCATGTGCTTTTATGAGGAACCAGTTACACTGCAGACCTTCACTAGGAGATGTTCTACATAATTTTCCCTTGACTACAGTTTACTGAATGGTTGTTTCCTCACCAAAAGAGAGATTAATATATTGACCCTCCCAAGGTCAACAAATTAACCTTCTTCTATCCAGGATTTGATTTTCAAAGTACTTTGTTACAAGAGAAAACCTTATAATGATAGAAAAATTTGCAATGTGAAAATCATTCTACAAATTAATTCAGACATGATTTGGATCCATGATTCCCTATGATGTGGTGGACATTGTGAGGGATACTGAAGAACCATATCACAGATCTTGATCCCTTTTGCTGAAAGTGAAAAATTCCTGCATTTTCCCTAATAGCAAAAAGGGATTTAAATAATAGTCTTCAAATTTGAAGCCTAAAAACTATGGATCCAGAGAAAGATCAGTCCAAAGGCAAAATTTAATGATTCTCATATGAGTATGTTCATTTAAAGCACACAGAATGTTTTGTATTTCCTTGTGAACATTAGGCAAGAAGTACATTTTTAAGGTGTTAAATTGAACTCTTAAGGGTCTTATGTTTGCAGGAGCAGTACTGTTAGAGTAGTTAATGAGCTATAAATTCAACTTGGACACAGCATTCAAATACTGAAAGTAATTTCTCATTCTGTAAGGAAATATTTTTCTAAGAAGTGACATAATTTTAACATTGTGTTTAATTTATTTTAAATTTGGTATTTAATAAGAAAAAAAGCCTCTTGAGAATTAAAAGCTTCAAAATATTGCTGTAAAATTGCACTTTGCAGTTGTTTTACTTACAGCTTTTGCTTTTATGCAAGTCAATGAAATGAAAAGGCATCCATCCTTGATTATACAATCCAAAGTACTCCAGTTGTATGTGGAGGAGAGTTACTACCAACAAAGATATTCACTTAGGTCTTAGTAGGGACTAAATTTACATACAATTTATGATTGGTCTTATGTTCTCATCCCTCAATGCTGTTCATCATATTTTCAAGTAAAAGAAAAATAAGTGCTTCAGAGCCTGGAAAACCTGACCTTTAAATCAAGGCAAATAATGAAAAGCAGCCAAATAATTCTTCCAATTTATCTCATGGGGAATGCACATTTAAGATGCCTCCTTATTTAAGTTATACTGTGGATATAGCTTGTTTGTCATTAAAATGTAAAAGGTACAAGGAATTTACTCAGCTCAACTAAATTACTTCTGAGAATGTACTGAAATGTAGCCACCTATTGCATTCTTAAAACTCTCTTTCAGACTTTTCCAGACCAAGGTGAATTTAGTCTCTGATATTAAAGTCCTAATAAACTTAAACCCTCCCCCCGTGTTAGTTCTGCATATCTGACACTCCTAATGCTGAAACCTCAGCTCAGTGGACAATTGCACATGTGCCTTACCTCCCCCCGAAACTTCAATGAGAGAGATGAGGCAATGAGACTTGAAAACTGATTTTCCCCCAAAGACATCTTTCCTTCAAGGTGTCCTTCTGCCGTGGTCCTGGCACTTCACAGAGCAGCAGGCAGTACCTCCTGCAAGGCAGCATGGACACAGCTCTGGGCTGTGCTGACAGCCTCCTCCACTGAGTGTCACAGTGCACTCACAGTCAAAATGCCTGCCCAAAGACTGTCCAGTGAAATGTCTGCCTTGTCATGAGAAAAGCCTAAAATTAGGCCTTAGCAAGGCAGATTGAAGCTTGTCTCCTGTATTTTCAAAGATCCACAAGCAGTGGCACTGTAAAGGGTACCACACCTACATTAATTTAAGAAATCATTCCTTTTTCTGCTATGTGGAATGCTCCAGGAAGAATAATTAACAAGGAGGGAAGGCTGGCACAACACAATTCTTTGAAACCCAATACAAAAGGACCTATTGGGCAGATAGGCAATTGTTCAACATATTAAAGGATTTGTTAAAATGGATGGACTGGCACAACACTGATCAAAACTCAAGCAGAGAGATGTATTTGTTCTCCTTCATCTCCAGACATAGTTATTTTCCCCACAGAAAAAAACTTTCAAATTAGCTTAAAAGCTCACAAAACTCATAGCAGTGTTAAAGTAGACATATGCACACATTTTTACATGTAGAAAATTTATCCTTGCTGAGCTGCCATGAATTAGAATTTAAGACCGTGCAAAACCAGCACAGTAATATAAACATGCAAGTGACCTTGTTTCTGCCATTAATAATGTAATTGTGGAATTATTTGAATCAGGTACCCAGTCCATAGCAGCTGGAAGATATGCTGTGTCTCAGAGAACACCTTGCTTCTGACAGGCAGCCAGAATTAAAACAGGACTTTGACTTGATAGTTTGATTGCACAGTGGACTACAGAATCAAACTTTGCTTGCAATTTAGATGTGTTACATTGATTTAGAGTTTAATAAACACAGTTTTGTATAATCTGCTTAGATTCTATCCAAAAGAAAAAGCTACTAGCTGAATTCAGTTAACATGGCTATTACTTGGTATTCTCCTCATAGTGTTAAGTACTATTCAAACATAGATTAGAGAGGTGAAAAAACGATCTGATTTGTAGCTGAACTCTAATGTATTTGGATAAAATATTTTTTATGAATATAATGATATTGGTGTTTTACTTCTGGTATTATTAAAATATCACTGCATGCCAGACTGATGTTTTCTGAACAAGGATGAACACAGAGAAATTTCCACTAGCTAGTTTAGCAATTTCATAATTCAAAATTTCATAGCTTGTGAATTCTATTTAGTGCAAAGTGGACAGAAAAAAAAAGAGTAATTTTTTTGGTTGATAATGTTTCAGGAAACAATCTGGAATGGGATCTCCACAATAAGAAGACCCATAGTAAGACAGAATAATACCTTTCACAAAGCCAGATATGAGAGCAATAAGAAATTGCTTGTTTTGCCTCTATTGATACTGTAACTTGCCTTTTCTGCAGGCAGGAGTTTGTGATGATGACATAGAACCACAGCACCATAAAACTACATAATCATGGAATGGTCTGGTTTGGGAGGGATCTTCAAAGATCATCCAATTCCAATGTCCCTGTCATGGGCAGGGACACATTTCACAAAGCTCCATCTAACATGGCCAGGAACAATTCCAGGGATGGGGCATCCACAGCTTCTCTGGGCAGCCTGTGCCAGTGCCTCAACACACTACAGTAGTGAATATCTTACTTATGTCCAGTCTGAAGCTACCCTCTTTCAGTGTAAAATCATTGCCTCTTGTCATGCCACTGCAGGTCCTTGTAAAAAGTCTTTCATAAAAGTCACATTAATTATTGAAATAAATAAATTCATTCTTCTCCTGTATTATTTTTATGATGACATCAGATCACAGACAATGTGGCAGATGTACATAGCAAATAAATGGAAAAGAATATTTGAGTAAGGTTATGTGAAGTGTTATCAGTGAGGTCACTGAAAACAGAGAAACAACTTCTCAAAGATTCAGTGAAACCTGGCATATTCATATGTATCACAGATGCAGTGGTGGACTAAGCATGAGCCTGAGCATAAAATGGATTTAAATATTTGTGGAAAACTATCTTTTTCCCAGTAGGAGTTTTAGGTTGAGTGAGTTCATGATCACATCTATTTCTAAAACACATGATATTGCTTGGTCTAGAGCTCAACATTTACAGATTTATATTTTATTATTTGCTTACTGTGTGTGTGAATACATATATCCCCAAAAACTCTAACACACACAAAAATGAGTCCCAGAGAATCCTGACTCTAAGTTTACTGCAGCTACTTTGGCAGAAACAATGAAACAGAAGAATCTGTGGTGTTTTTATGTTTTTTTTTTATTTTTATATTTTTAATTTTATATTTTGTTCTAAAATTGTTAAATCTTCTCTTTGTTTCTTATTTTCTACTCTGGGCATCAGACTGAGTTCTGCTTTGGGAACTTGTGAAAGTCCACAATCATTGCTAAACACCTGGAAACCCTCTGTAGGTGCTTGTGGCTGTCAGGTAAGGAACAGGTTAGGGCAGGCACAAGGCTGTGGACCAAGAAAGCTTCAGCATTTTCCAGTGGACGTGCTGCTACTCTTGATCTAGGATGCCTGTAGCCTTGTTTGCAACTGATGCCTATCCAAGAACCAGACCAGAGTACAGCCAAGCTTGTGCAGCAGCTTCTGCAAGAGGATGAAAAGAAGGTGTCCTCAGATTAATCTGTTACATCCTAAACGGTCTCAGGTATGGTGGTGACATGCTACAGAGTAATTTTCTCCCTGGCTGGAGTAATTTTCTCCAGAGCAGAGGTTTTGATGCACACAGAGTCTACAATGGTAGATACAGCACTTCAGGTCCCAGGCTTCAGTTCTCCTTCTTGATGTCAGGAGACAAGACCTTTTTTCCTGTAGGTCTGTGGTTTTGGAGGAGCTGCACCACCAAGCACAGGATTATGTGCTTAGTGGAAACAACAGTGTTTTTGGAAATAGCCCAACAAGATGAGTACTGTCCTTAGTCTTTCCCACATTAGGGCAATTTTGTGGTAAATTCCACAAAAACTTGAGTGGATGAATCAGATATATGTGCACAGGTTCTTATCCTTATAGTGAATTTCAACCACTGTGATACCTACTGGAGGAACAACACAGTAGGGCATAAGTAATCCTGAAAGTTCCTGAAGTGCATTGACAAGAACTTCCAGTAACAGAGCAGACAATGAGGAGAGATGCTGTGCTGGGCGCCATACATCAAAGACGGACTCTCCCATTGGGATCCGAAGGTCAAAGGCAACCTTGGTTGCAGTGAGTATGAGCTACTGGAGCTCTAGATTCTGAGAGAAGGAAGAAGGCAAAAAATAAGTCCCAAGATCCTGGCCTTGAGATGAATAGACTTTCCACTTTGGGAATCTATTTCAAAGGGTCTCACAGTAAGACTAGAGGGAAGAGCAACCCAAGAAAGATGGTTCATATTCAATTGCCTCCTCCAAGCTCAATGAATGAGGTAGGGGACCTGGTGACATAGGAAGTGGAAAAAGCTGAACTACTGAGTGTCTTCTTCAGTCTCAGGCCCCAGATACTAAAGTCTGGAGGAAGGAAGTGGAAGATGATAATGTTACCAGTTCATGGATCCTGACAGTATGTAATCACAAATGCTGGGGGAGCTGAATGATGTCATGGCAAAATCATAATCTTTGAACAATCAGGACAACTGGAAGAATTGCCTGTGGACTGGAGAAAAGCAATGGTCAGTCCTGTTTTACAGCTGAGCAAGAAGGAGATTCCAGGGAACAACAGGGTGGTCAGCTTCCCTTCGATCTGTGCAGCTGTGATGGACCATTTATTCCAGTCACATGATGGAGATGAAGATGATCAGGTTAGCTATGCTTCACCTGATCACCTTCTTTGTGACAGGATTGGTAGATGAAGGGCAAGGAGTGAATATTCCCCATATAAACCTCTCTAAGGCCTTTGACACTGTCTTCCATAACATCCTCACAAAAGAACTGATGAAGTATGGGATGGAGGAGGAGACAGTGAGGTGAATTGAAACTGGGAGAAAGGCTGGGATCTGAGGTTTGTGATCAGTTGAAGGTCAGCAACTTGTGGTATATTTCACAGCCCAGTCCTGGGTTCAGTCCTGCTCAACAGCCTCATTGATGACCTAGAAGTGTAGGCTCAGCAGGTAATCCTTCCCCTCTCCTTTCTACTTTTGAGGACACATCTGGAGTCATGTGCCTTAACCTGCCTTCCCCAGTACCACAGAGGGATGCATATACTGCAGAGTGTCCAGCAAAGGGCTACTAAGATGGTGAAGGGACTGGATCACTTTATATATGAGGAAAGGCTGAGGGAGCTGGCACTCTCCAGCCTGAAGCAGAGAAGGTTCAGAGATGAGGCTTGTTTTAAGGCTTGTTTAATTTTGTTCTGAATACCTTCAGTGCTTCATCCATATCAATGATGGAAATGGCCATGTGAGATAGGTGTTGCTCGTGTACAATACTGTTAATAATTTTCTGTGCTCTAACTTACCACTGAATTTAACCTGTGGATGGAGAAAGAACATACGCTATGACATAACTTACCCTCCTTCTTCAGAATATTTGTGACCAAAGGCAAGGATATCAGATGCTCGGCCACTGCCATCGCATATCACAACAGGAACAGGAGGAGTGTCTCGCAGGTACTCCAGAACAATGGAGATGACATTGGGACCTCCTTCCACAATAAGGGCCACCACTGGAACCCCCTGGCCAATTCCTGGAGCAAAAGAAAGAAAGAAACAAACCAAACCAAACAAACACAAAACAAAACAGCCAACCAACCAAATAAAAAACCACAAACACACAAAACAAATAAATAAATAAATGCAACGAAAAAGAAACAAACAAACAAAAAAAAAACCGCAAAGCCAGCAAGGCAAACAGAACATAACAGAAGACAGAAGAAAAAATAATCAGACTGAAATAACCGCATTATGACTGTACAGTGTTATGTCAGAGAAAATGCATTAAATAAATCAGGTATTTTAGGACAGATGGGACCAGTGTAGCCATCTCATCCCACTATTTTCTAGAATTATCTTCTGTTTCAAATACATTAGTCATGTTTAAATAGACCATTATATTTTTTTTTAAAGATCAAATCTTGTTTTGAAATCATAAAGAAGCTACTGCATTTCTTCCTCACATGTTCATAATCAAGACTGGAAACTTGCTTGTAGTCTAGCTTTTGCATGATGTCAGCTTCCCATCACTGGGTCTTCCAATAGTTTTGCTTGCTGTTTACCTCTATGGTATTTTTCCTGCTGTATGGGATCCACTTCGAGATTGCAGCTGGGCAGCCCTTTAACCTTCTCCTCAATAAACTAAGCATATTCTCTTGCCAGTCAATGCTGAACTTGTTTTTCAGTTCTAGTCAGTCTCACAGTTTTTCTCTGAATTGTCTCCAATTTTGCAGCATATTCCTTGATTTGCAGACCCCACACCAGGGATATTATTATAAAGACAGCTTGTCTAGTGCTTAACCAAAGGAGAGGCATCTTCATTTAATGCACCTTGGTGCAATTACATGGGACCCTCCACAATAGTTGTAACACAGACTGCCAGGAAAGGAGTGTAGATTTAGAGAAAGGCAACCTGGTGCCAGGCTGGTGTTAACATAGTTGAAAAAGCTTTTATGGTAGTCACTTCTTGACCAGTTGAGTCTGGGGACATTCAACAGTACTCAGGAAATAGAAGAAGTTGAACATTTTCTATTGACATTTTTTTTCTTGATAGAAGTTTCTTTTCTTTTTCCTTTTTCTATTAAAACCTATATGCATTCTGCACAGAATTCTGACATTTCACTGGGGAAAAAGAATAAAACGAGTGCCCTTCACTATTAATAGCTGGGTCGGAAAAAGTTGCACAAAGCCATGTAACAACTGTTAATATGTCTGATGAAATTTTCATTTAGGGACAGTTCAATTCTTGGAAGTAAAGGTAAGCCTGTGAGGCTGGAACATTAAATCTCATTAGACTGTTCAGAAATATTCACAGATCAAATGATTTTCAATAATTTTAAGGACTTGAATTACTGTCAAAAATGAAATAAACTATTCTTTAAGAAAGAAAGAAAAAAAACCCCTAGTTCATACAGAAAAAAATTTCTATATTAATATATGGAAAATATTCTAGTCATTTCCTGAACCATTTTGAAGGAAACATTATGTTTCCCGAAGTGATTCTCAGCATGCCTTGTTATGCCTCTATCTACTGTTATCTATTGTTAGACTGTGGCTGGTTTTGTCATATAACTTAAGTAAAATGTATGGTGTTTATTTATGTTAAGAACACTACAGGTAGAATTATAAAATGTAGGCTACTGAAAGAGCATAAGAAGGGTGAAGTATAAAAGGTGATTAACAGAATGATTTGCAGAGATTAAAGGTTAATTTTTTCCAATAATATTAAGGACTTCCCTGAACTGCTGTTCTACCCAATCTAGAAACCTGCTAATAGATAATATTAAGAAGTATTCTTAGAAATGTGTCAAATTTGGTCTGAATGACATTGAGGATTTATAAAAATTGAGAAAGTTCACAATTTGAGATGCAAAACTATTTATGTGGTGTTTAATAAATCCTTCTGTAAAATGGGAACTCATTAGGAGGGAATATTAGAAAAGCTGATGACAAGAGAACTGCCTTTGGTATATCAAGACTACTAGGAAAAGTTATGGAATACACGCAGCAAAACATTTTCAGGAGGAAAAAGGAACAATTCAGTGCCATTGTGCATGCTGCTCAGGAAATTCCATCCAAAATACTGTCTGTACCCATGCTCAGGTTTGTTCAGCAAGAACAAACTGGAATGAATGGAGGAAAAAGCCAAAAGAAGTGTATGGGGAATAAAGATGTCATCTTATGAGTTTGACTCATCTTTCTTAGCAAATTAGGGGGGGAAAGACACTGTGATTGAATACCCCCATGACATACAGCACATCAGAAACTAACAGTTTTAGATGGAATTCAGAAGATTCCTAGTTATCAGACAAGTGAAGTCTTTACAGTCTTCTTGTAAGACTAAAAGGGAAAACTTCTTGTGTTGAAATGATGTGCTGATGCTCTCTAATCATAATAATTGCAGTTGCCTTACGTATGTCAAACTGTTCTTGAAGCAGGTTCTGTCCTTCTGCTGGAAGTCTGTCCATTACCGCTGTTTTCAACTGGAAAAATAATTTTCACACTAGATATAATTATGGTTAGTCTAAACAGCTGAACTATTTTTTTCTTTTTGGGCCATTAGAAAACACGTCTAAAATTCCTCTTGCAACCTTTGATTTTCCTTTTAAAATTTTCTTGCATTTTTTTTTAATTTGAGGGTTGCCTGGCATACAGTAGTTCTCCACAAGTGTTCCAGCTGTGTTTCATTTTTATTAGTCAGATGGCAGTTTTTCTGTTCTTTGTTCTTTAGAAATACATTCAGCATGAAAACAATCCTCCAATTTGAGGATTTGAGGTAAAAGAACTTTTCTCCAATTCAGACTGCAATGAAACCTTGAGTTTAAAACTTTAATTAAAAAAAAACCCAAACCCATGTGAACCTTGGTTTATCATATACAGTTGAGTTCCATATTGAACTGCAACTCTTTTATCATTCAGGCACATTTCTTTGTGAGACAAAAAAAAAAAACAAAACATAAATTTGATTTCTATATCTCATTTTCCTTTGGGAAATTCTGAGTTTCAGCAAATAGATAATTTTTTATTTTAAATTTCACTGTTCTCCATAAGAAATTTTGGTTTGGAAAAATCTACTGTTTCTTTTGTTTGGTGGGCAAATTATTCCAGTTAATTTCTGGAATTAGAAATAATATTTAAAATCAGTTAATAATACTTTGTTGATATTTCTTCCAAGTATAAGCACTTCTGGCTTTCCAGTACATTCTCTTGACTACAGCTGTCTGAACCCTAATGTTATGAACTTCCACAAATCTGTGATAATTAATTTCTGAGCAGGAATGATATCCCCAGAATTTCAAAAAATGGGTAAATGGTAATTACCACATCCTCAGCTTTGTATGATGTTCCCAATCTCATTTAAATTAGTTATGACATTATAGTCACTTCAGGATAAAAATATAGCTATTTTTATATTTATATTTTATATTTTTAAAAATATAGCTATACCAAGATGTCTGCAGCTCAATAACTCTGAGCCAAAATGCAGAGTAGATTTGAATTAAACTTTTAGATACTTTGACACTAAAAATTCCTTGCTGGTAAATAGTAGGAATTTGGAAATTAATGCAGAGGGTCTGCAGAAAAATTTCAGTGTATCTGAAGACTTTGACCAACTATACTAACATTGCATTTATAACTATGTTTATATGAAATTGAGAATTGGCTGTGCTTTGCCTTAATGTAACACTGGGACAATTTGGAGAATGTTGGCAAGTGATGCCAGCAAGAAACTGACTTTGAGAAAACAGTAGCTGATAAAACTTCTCTTTAGCTGCTAATAAATATCTGTTTCCTTCTAAATGTCCTCAGAAATACAAGAATGAGAAGTTCTCTGTTAAGAGCATGCACAGTATACAATAATCTGCAAAGAAGGGGCTGACAGTGCCTGACAGATCCACAGGGAGCCTTTGGTTTCAGACACTTAATTTGGAAAGACAATGGCAGGCTGTGAGGTGAGATGCTAAAGGCGGAGATAATACATTCCTTACAATGTCAAGGACATCATTACAAAAAGAGCTTCTTGCTCAAGTTGAGATTGTCAGAAAGGAGGCAGTGCCAAAATGAAACCTTGCTGACATAAAACTGGACTACAGTACTGGAACTGCCGTCTCCTAGCACACATCCAGAAGGTGAGAACTTCATGCAAGGCACTGTAATGGACAGTTCAACAAATGAACAAGGAAAAAGTTTTCCCTTCATGTGTTTTTGTGGAATTTACCAACAAATTTCCCTAGCCTGGGAAAAAACTAAGGATAGCACTCATCTTGTTGGGCTGTCTTCAACAACACTTGCTTTCACTAAGTAAGTACTCTAAAAGTACACAACCTTAAAAATTGTGTGTTTCACATTTTATTAACTGGAAAGAGAGTACTATTAATGCAATATACCGAAATATAGCACAGCCTGAAACTGCAGAGAACCTTTCTTCGTACAGGGCAATGCATTATTATCAGGAAAGACTACCACTTGGTGCTGCCCTCCAAACACAAAAGAAAGTACAATTAATTTTTCCATATCTGAGTACTTTTTTCAGTTTCCTAGAAAGCACTAAATTACATTGTAATCAGCTTTTTATTTAATATCTTTTGCAGAGAAATCTTTTAAGTTCAGGAGCATTATTTTTAATGAAAAACTGGTCATCTGGTAATTACATGGAAGATTTATTTTTAAATTTACTTAGTTCACTTTCCAAAGCATTTTTTCAATGATCTTTGATTTCAACAAATCTTTTTTCCTTCTCCTTTTGGAAGATGGAAGAAACTTCTTGTCTAGCAGTATATTTGTAGACTAAAATGGCTGTGAATACTGACTAATGTGTTATCACTGGGATGTTTACGACTTAGTTAACCAATAGCTCAAGATCTGAGTGCAAAATCAAAAGTCTTCCAAACTGAGTGGTCCCTGCAGTTTTATTCTGTGTTATTAAAAAATTTTTGTTAGACAGACAGGATCTCTCAGATCTTCAAAAGAAATATTAATTTTGTATCCAAATAGCAGGTACATGTGAAGCATCTTGTACTAACTGGCATACTACTATTTAATAATCTCTTCAATTCACATACTGAATTATTAATATGTCTGCTATAAATGTAAAAATACAGGTAGCCTCTCATTACTTCATTAATGGAATACAGAAAAATAAGTCGCTATTTTTGCTCAATATAATGATTCATGCAAAAAAAAGAAAGTACCAAAGAGGCTCATTCCTATACTGATTACTAAAACAATAATTTTTGAGTATATCAGTAAGTATGGAGTTTTGCAGGGTAGATAACACTGCTTAGTGTTTCACAGTCAGTTATTGTGGATACTGCTGGTGAAATTTGACTGCAATATTGTGCGAAAGACTTAAGTCAGCTTAAAGCTTCATTACTGTATTATTGTCTTTGTGGTCAGCAGCAGAGCCAGTGAGACTTTCTGACAACTTCCAGGAAAGTATGTACACATCAGAACATTTTCCCCAGTGTGCACCAAATAGCACTTGTAGGCCTTCCTGTTAACATATAAAAAAGCCCTATCATTTTCCCTTTGACACATAAGGGGGAAATACACATCCCCTTGTAAAGCATAAGGATGTAAATTAAAATAATAAACTAGAAGAAATGAATGAATTTGGAAATGGAAGGAAGGAAAAGCTGCATAACATCTGTGTTGTATGAAAAGGGACTAAAAAAAAATTTACAATGCTTTGTGGAAGCCCTATTGTGTTTTCCCAGTTCTTGGAAAAACATGAATAATTTATGCTGTGAATTTATTTATAAATAATGTATAAATGTCTTATAAATAATTACTAATTCTTTTAGTGAAGACCTAAGCATGAGTTACCCACATTTTTGTAGACCAACAAGTGAATAAAATGCCTGATTTACTACAAAATGCATTTACTACTCATGGTTTTAAGCATGGTTTTAAGAGTAACTGGGACATATCACTACATTGTATATTATTTGTAAATACAGCCCTGAGTTCGGTCAAATGAAACAGAGGCTCTAGTTGACTAATCTGACAGAGAAGTGTCTAATTTCAGTATCATAACACTGGGTGGTGGTAGGCACATCTGAGTTGATTTTCTGCTGGCCACCTTTACTCTTTCATCAGGACAGACATTTTGGTGTGAGTTGTCGTATGTTCAATCTCTTTTCAGGATATCTTGACTGGAGAATCTGGTAATTATTTGGATTTGTTTGGGATGTTGGGGCCTGTGTCTGTCCTCCTGGAGGAATTACTGCACAGCAACTATCACAGGAATGGCATACAGCTGGAAAAGTGTGTCACAGCTCACATGTACAGCTGGAGAGCAACATCTCCAGAGGCTGGATGCAGTGCAGGAACATCAGGCTTAAGGTTACATGTAAGTCAGAGTCACTGTGGACATGCTGAGAAAGCCCAAACCGTCCCAGAGGAGGGGCAGAGTAAGCCTGCACAAACCTTCACAGGGTGCACGAGATGTCAACCTGACAGCTCAATGTCTTTTCCTGATGAGGCACACACTGCTCATCTGTGCAGAGTAGGAACAGGAGTCTCAGCCTTCCTAGTAAACCTGAGCCCACCCCAGGCACATACAGGGTTGTGTGAGGCATCACTGAGCTGGAAGGGCTCCTAGGGTCTTCAGGAAAGCAGGAATATTTGCATGGTCAAGGAACCTCTACAGTTTTGCACAGGCCTACCCTCCAGGTCCACAGATTGCTAATCTTCCTGGACCCAGATGTACTGCAGATGGTGGGGTATCTAAATTAGCAGTTTTCTCCACTGGTCATCACATCCCATATTTGCATGCGCCTATCACAGATAATGAGACAATAGACTCTTATCAGTATAAAATTCCTATGACAAGCTTTAGATTTGTTTCACACCACTACCTTGTGTACATCCCACAAAAGATCTGCAGCTTGTGGGCAAGAGCTACCTTTCTAACTGCAAAATTCTCCTAGGACAGTGGCTTCTGTTAGTGGTAAACTCAATGCTCTCTTACTGACTGACAAACAAACAATCCAAAGATACAAATCAACACATATATCCATGTTATAGTTCCTACAAGTGTTTGCCAGTGTGTAGTGCACGGAAAGGCACGAAGACTGACCATTTTGCACAAATGCTCCACAGTGTAGAAAACTTTAATTGCATCAAACAGATGACATGTTCTCAGATACACCTTATTAATACAACATACAAGGTTATAATCCAGGGCCTTTTAATGCACTGATTGTTTATTTGAGGTATTTTGTAGAAAGTCTCATTTAATTGTGAGCAGACGATTGATAAAACTGTTGTGAAGCTCAATAACAATACTGATGTGGTTACAAGAACTTTGACAGCTTTAAACTACATGTTGATCAAATCTGATCTTAGTTTTAACCTAAATATATATGATGAACTATGATTTTTGATGAGAAATTGACTAATAAGACTTATACATCTGTATTTGAAACACTGCAGATTAGCATTTCCTCTACAATTTTTTGTGAGGTTTAAGGTGCCTTGAAACTTATATGAGAATTTAGTGGTTCTGGTAGCTTAAAGAAAAAGAAAGGAAGTCCTTAGCTCAAGAAGTCTGTCTTAGAAGTCCAATTTTTAGGCCATTCCTATGCTTCATGGGACAAGCAGAGTATGCAGCAGTGTGATGTATTAACAACAGCTGAAGGAAACATGACATACAACCTGTGGCTTCCAGAAACATTTCAGTCCAAGTGTTTACATAGCACTTGGATATCCTAGTGGAAGCTATCTACACAGAATGGATAAACAATTAAACATGACCTGGAATTTTAATAAGCAGAATTCCTGGTGTAAGCCTAAAAGATTGAGGAAAATAATTTTTAATTCCTTAACTGATATTTGCTTTACAGTAATACAGAGTCATCAAATATTGCTCTTTGGCTGTTAATAGAGCATGTATAACCACAGGGTAAGTGATACTTAAATAGATTTAAAATTATATTGGATTTACAACAGTCTAAAGGTTTGACCACACAAATGTGTCTGCTTCACCTCTGGACATCTATGTGGTACTCCCTACGGTCCCAACTAGCTCAGAAAGGCTAAGTGATAACAGAACATCCTAAAATAATCCAGATCCTTCACATTATGTTACACTGAAATAACATTACAACTTGAGTCTTCTTCTAGGCAGTTGTTTTCAGCCCTTTTGGAAACACTTTCTGATGTATATGACACCTTTTTGGCTAAAATATCAATAGCAAAAGGCAAAAGAGGTAAGAACACCTGCACATACAATGTATCTGCATGCTCCAGCTCTCCAAATCACAGCTGCAATATATTTACCACTAGAACAATTACTTTATTAACTACTATGTGATCATAACGGGAAAAAAAGGAAGTAGATCTTGCCCTAACAGGATGATGGAAAAGAATGGTGGATTTTATTGGGAGCATCTCCCAAATGTCACATATAGTTCAAACTTAATTTCACATAGCTGCACTTCTTACAGTCAACTTTCCCTTTTCCTCATCCCCTGTCTTCAGCATCTTCACTAGAACAGAACTTCTTATTCCAGACATGGCAAAGATAACATGGGCATTTCTTTTAGTCCTTCAACAAGAACTGTTCAGTAACAAAAGGAGAGAAACTTACAGATTAAAAAACAAAAGAAAAGAAAACCAAACCAACCAACCAACCAACCAACCAAAAAAAAAATAAATAAAGGGTCAAACACATTCTACTCTTTTCTGAACACCTTTAATAGTTTTTATATTCAGAAATTAATGGGAATTTCCATTTGTTTGGAGACCCATTGCCTGTCCTATGTCTAGAGAAATACTACTGATCTGGTGAGCCAATAGAAAAGTCTAACAATATTTGTTGTGTTCCCGAAATTCACAGAATGATAGGATTAGGTGTGATGGAATGACACAACCGCTACTAAAAAAGGAAAGCTCCCAACAAGTTGACTTATTTTTTTATTTTCAATTTTTTAACTTTTCTATACAGGCTTGTTTAATATAATTTGCTACAACTTCCTTTTTATGTTCCTTTATTTTTATAAAAATCACTACTGTGAATTTTATTTTGTTCATCTTGGCTTTTTTCCTTTGTAGTTTTCATTAGTTCTCCTTGTTCCCCTTGTTATGCTCACTTTCATTCTGCATTCTTATCTTTATAATTTCTCTTTTGGTTGCACAATCACGTTTTCACTTCCTCTGTTTCCTTCTGCTTAATCCATAATCTTATTTTATCCCCTCTATTTTTAATTCTCCTCTTTGCTAGGAGTATGTTTGTATTACATTTGTCCCAGCCTCTTCTCCTTTCTATCCTGATCTACCTTGATGCTTTCATTCTCAATTATATTTGTTCAGTTCTCCTTCCTTACCTCTCTAAATCTACCTACTGATCCTGCCATCCTTGGCAGACAAATCTGTGGACTCAACACCTGGAACCATATATTTATTTAATACTGGACTGACACTGAAAACTTCTCAAAAGGAAATCCAGCATGGTAACAAAAAAAGTTTTGTGGTATCTTCTTTTGGTTTTTGTAGTCATCTTTGCAGAAGGATAAAGTTCAGAGAGTCCTCAGAAGAAATGTGAAATGGGAAGAGCCTATGTAAGACTAAACCCTGGGATTTGTGAGCCTCACAAGCATCTGAGTAACCACTTGGCTACCTTCTGTACAATGGCAATGCACAGTTCAAAGCTGACACTTTGAGTTCAAAGACACATACACACACACACACATACACACAAGACCCTTTGTGGATTTCAGTCAACACTTACCCTACCTGTCCCTGCAGTCAACTGCTTATTAGGGCAGTACCAGAGGACCTATCTGGTTTCAGTCTTCCTGGAGCTCACCACCTATAGGCAATGGCCCAAGACACACAGCAGCAACTACAGTTTCAGAAATTTACATTCTGCCTGATCTTCCCTGGTGCTTCCCCTGGCTCCCTTTGGATGCGAGCACTATCGCATATTATATGGATCACTTAGAAATTTATTGCATTGTAAAGTAACCAAATTCTACACTACATCATATTACATATTGAGGTGTTTTTCCTTGTCATATTTTGCTTATTTTTCAACATACTTGACTCTATGTAATCTCAGAAAATTGTCCCTATTCTCACCTGTTTTAGAAAACTACAACAGGTGAGATACAGAACTGCAGAAATTTGGCTGAAGCGAATGCATTCTAAAACAGTATTTCTTAGTTCTGCAGCTTTATAAATTCAATAAATCTAAAATGTCCAAAAATTATGGAGCTGAAATGACCTCTTTTTCTTCCATATTTATCACATGAAAACATGTGTTTTAAACAAATTCATCTGTTTAAAGTCAAGTTTGTGAAAGGAATTTATAGATCCACTTGCATGGATCTATTTTGTGTTTCAAGAATGATTCTTAACCTCGTGCTTTCTCAATCCTTTCTGAGGTAAGTTTGTCTCCAGTGCTTGATCGACAAACATCACAATGCTTTTAATGAAAAAAACCTATATTTCCAGTCTCTAGCAAAATCTGAAATGAGACGAAACTTCAAACAGTTCTGGGTTTTATTGAAATTTCACAGGAGTCAAATTTTCAATCTTGCAGCAGATTTCCTCTCCTAGAAAGTGGTCTGTACCTAGATCTTCCTGGCTGTGTTATTATGAAAATATATCTAGGACTGCACAGAACATGAAGGAAAATCTGAATCAAATGAGAACTCCAATGCATTTGATGAGGATGTAATGGTCAGAGGAGGTGCCAGTGATGACAGTTGAACGTCCCTTTGCCTTCCCAGCCCCCTTCATATATTCTCAGGCATAGGATGACAAAGGGAAGTCCACGGGTCACATGAACAGATATTGTCGACAAATTATACTATCTAAACTGCCTTCTCTACCTAATCAAATCACCCAACTTTATCCATCAATTCCTTAGTCAGAGGTAATTTTTTCTCACAGGCCTACCAAAACTCAACTACATTAACCAGCTCTATAAAGAAGAAAGATTAAATACAAGGTCACAGGTTCCAGTGCCTATAGTCTGTCTGTTTTTCAAACAGCATATAGTGGAGGAAGAGCAACCTTCAGCACAAAATAGCATGTTTAAAATAGGAATAACTGCAGCATGATAATGAAAAGTAAAGTTCTGCATAAAGTCCTATTTGGTCTGGGAGACAATTCTTCCAGAAGTGCACTGCTCAAAAGAAGAATATTACTTTCACAAGGTGGATCTACACAGCCTAAGGATTTGGTATGGTCATCTGTCTCAGAAATATCAGCATGCTTCAGTGTGTAGGAATGGACATAGCAGAGTAAACTGGTTCCTGTAAGCTTCAAAAAGGCTGAAGAGTATATAGGTTAAAAGATTTATAAAAGGTTGAAAATTTTAAAAAAGATGAAAAAATAAAGAAAACTACTTCAAACTTTCTGTTTTTTTTTTTTTTTGAAGGGGTCTATTTCCAATTCAACATACACTGCCTTTAACATCCTCTGGCTCAACATTCTGGTTTCAAATGTTTTTGGTTACATATCCATATTTTTACATTACTTCTGGCTATCCTGGAAATGGATTTGTTAAAATCCAAGAAAAGGACTTTTTTTTTTCCTTTGCATTTTTTCCCCACATAACTGTTTCTGAAGAAGAAGGTGGTAGCTAATTTTATGAAGCAAGAGGAGTTTTCAATAGCAGAAAAAAGTCTTCCCTTCTCATCAGCACAGCCTGGACTCCTGCTGGTGAGGTGACATTATATATGCTTGTTATCCTCATTCCTCATGTTAGTGAATTCCTTTTGCCTCATTTCATTCTTTTCACTTGCCTCTTTACTTCTCAGAGGCTCTGTCTAATAATATAAAATGTCAGAAATCTAACAAGTAATGGGTCATCTTTTAAATTATTAGAGGAAACATTAGATCTTTTTACATTTTAATCTATGATGGCAACTGTTAACTCCAATTTGATCATCACTGCCACACTGACTGGACTCCATCTATTTCCAAAGCAAATTTTAAAATTTTTAAACCTCTGTCAGATAATTACAGAGAACAGAAAATTCTGGCAGTCTTCTGACCAAGATTTAATATTTTGATGTATGAAGCCTTCAATATTAGGAAAATATCTGGATTTAAAAATCAAATGTCATTATCATGTGGTCAATATGTTTTCTAGGCCATTTGCCAGGTACACAAATATCACACAAAGTTTATTTATTCTGCTCTTTGAACCACTACATTGCCATTTCCTTACATATTCCTTCCTAACACATGCTGAACACAAATTTTATTACTGACATGTATGTGGTGTAAGACATGAAACGTACATGAAAGACAGAAAATGATTGTATGTTTCACCAAGTGGTTATGCATACACAAGAACATGCTGTGAGTGCATGCTATGCTGTGCTGGGGTGTGGTATGCTGTGTCATGTCCAGATTCTGACTCTGCTGACAAAATTCTGCTTCTGCTGAAATACATGTTCTTTTAAAGAAAAATCCACAACATTCTTATTAATTCACAACACCTTTCATTCAAATTAAAAGCTTTCATATGTGAAGTGTACAATGATCATTATATATATAAATAATCTATGTCCTTGTCTTGCTCCTCTGCTCCAGTAAGAGCATTCTTATTAAAGAAAGTATGTGATGAATGTGCTTAGCAACCATGCTGTAAGCTCTTTAAGGACTTGAGAACATTTCAGTCAGCAATAACAAGTCAGTTAATAGCAACAACTATATCACAAGAAAGGAAGGCCTTAGTGCAAGCAGAAGGAATGAACTGCATATTATAAAATCACAAACTTGAGTGTAGCGCCAAAATGGAGAAAATTTAGGTAGGATTTTTGAAGATTCTGCAAGTGCTGGTAGAGGCCCTTTTTATGTAACATGAAGTAATTCTAGACCACACTTGTTAATGAGAAAGCATTGTTCTATCTAATCACAAATTGCATGAAACCCATGGCATGTCAACCTACTGGATGGAGTGACTTTGAAACGATTAACAGTCCTCAGATCCAATGTATTAGCTGAGTTGCTACATTGGCAATTACTCTAATCTAACCATCTGTGGAGTAGCAAGAATGAATATTTTATGACTTGTAACTTCCAATGCACATTTTGTAGACAGTTTTCTTTTATATTTCTGGTTCAAGGCATGACTGATGTGACTATTGCATTACTCAGCATTTCTGCAGAAATGGTAATGATGTAAATCTTAGCAAATGACCAGGCCATTCTATAGCACTTTGAAAAAATAGTTTGGTAGTCTCCAGGAATGCTATAATTGGAGCATTTGCAGTAGGTAATCTCTAATAATCAGGTGCTTCATTAATTTCCTTTTTCTCTTTAGAGATTATATCATCTGTCTGGTGACACATTAAGTTCTTGTTCTGTACTAACCACTAGTATGTCCACAGGATGGGGAAAAAATAGACTAGCTGCACTTTTACATCTTGAATGATCATAAGATATCCACTGATTTTAAAACCAGTGACAATACTGGTGAAAATTGTTCTGCTTTCTTTTTTTCTTTTTTTTTCTTTTCTTTTTGTTGTTGGTTTTTTTTGTTTCTTTTTTTTTTCAAACAACTTCTTTGTAAACATTCTTTGCACGATTGTGACCCATTGGAAAGAAGGTCTAAGTACACAATATTTTGGGAAAAAAAGTTGTAAAGGGTACAAAAGAATTTACAATGTACTGAAGACTTCCCAGGCATCAGGGAAAGGAGAAAAAGAAAAGAAGAAAGTCCTTCTATTCCTTCTGAATAAAGTTTAGCACTGAAACACAACCCTTCAATATTACTTAAACCAAGGAATACTGTAGATGAGATGAGACTGAGAGATGCACAAGACCTTAAGAAAAAGAATAACTAAATGCAAGGCCTAAAATATCATGGATGACTATCTCCTGAGGACAGATGCCTAATGACTTTTAGTTATTGTTATAATCAATTAGACTACATTCTTTTAAACTGATTTTAGTAAAGACTTGTATGATATTTAGGGAAATCAAGTCCAAATCTCAAAAATCCTACATAAATTGCAATTTTCTGTGTTCATTCTCAAAAAAAAAATTCCTAGGTAAATTATGGCTGTTCAGAGTAAAACTTGTATCTGTTGTTCTAATCAGATAACCATATCCTTATGTCGTGGACTCAGGGTTACAGAGTGTGCCCACATGAATGTGAGGTACCAGCTTGCTCTTGGTGCACATAAAGCACGCCAGGCACTCGGGCTACATTGCAGCAGTGACTCAAGTGTGGGGTTTTGCCCCATGCTCACTCTGTTCATCACTAGCAGGACTGTAACTGAAGCAGTGGACTCAGGTTTGGGTTGTCCATGAAGGATGAGGAGAAACTGGCGAGCATCCAGAGGGAAGATGCTAGTGTCTGCCGTGGCCTACAGCATGTGCCTAAGGAGGAGAGTTTGAGACAGCAGTGCTTGTTTAACCTTTTGAAAACGAATCTAAGAAGTTATCCTATTCCTGTCCTACAACTATCTGCAGGGATGTTAAAAAGGTGCCAGAGACATGTTTTTCTTCATAGGGTGATTTCCTTCCTCTGAAAGGAAAATGTCCAATAATAGCAGTTTGTGGGCATCAGATAACATACTGGTGATGGGGTTGGGGAAAGTTTCTAAACCTTTTGCTGGAGTGCTTACAGATGACTGAATATTAATTATTGGTGGTTATTGGCTAAATGAAGCTACAGGTGAACTTACTCAGCATAAGAGTAAGATGAGCATGCTCATTCTTTGAGAAGAGACTCAGACTGGGAATCTTCAGAGGTCTATTCCAGTCTATGTGTAATCTGTCATTCTACAGAGAGCTGTGAGTTGTCTCATGTTCAAGGCAGTGAGACAGAGTTTAGTCTCTTGAGCACTTCCAGAAGCAGTGGATCAGAAATCAGTAAACTGGCAGTGGTGGATTATATCAGCCTGACATGCTGTAGACCCCTTTGTGGCAGCACAGCATCAGAGATGGAAACACAACCACCCTCCAATTACTGCATCTCCCTTTTGAGCTGGGGCATTTTACTATGTTAAAAATCTCTATACCCTTATCCTGGGAATCTTCTGCTTGTTAATGCAATATTTTTGGGATAGGATGGGCTCCATATTTCAATATAAAAACTTTTACATGAGCTACTGAATTAACCATGTAATGCTGCACTAATAAACTCTATGGCAGAGATAGTTACAAAGATATCTTTGCTTCCTTCCAGTATATATCTTCAAGTTATCTCTGTGCCTTGAAAATTCTGGAAAAAGTCCAGGACCCAAATATTTGTGTGAATTGGAAACCAGAAATATTTCTGATCAGATCACTTTGAATATTTTCTTTTGATCCTGAAATAATTTCAGAAAAGTTCTTACTTTCAACATTTCATGCTGCAAAGTGATGCATTTTGAAACTCCAGGACTTTGAGACAACTTGAGGTTCATTTCAGAAGGCTGCTGGGCTATGTTGAAATGGTCTTCCTTTGTGAAAATAAGAAAAAGCTGTGCTGAGCATTAAAGCATCAAATTGACCTCTAGGCAATTGCACAACTGAGTGACTCTGTGCTGAACCTGCAGGCTCAGGGCCCCAAATGTCACCCTCTGCTTGTCTGAAAAGTATTTTTTAGCTCCTGAGTATTTGCTGAGGGATAAAATAAGAGCAACATAAGTGGTAAAACCTAAAAATGTAGTAAAATCTTTTCCCTAGTGTTCATAAGGGGCATAATTGGAGATTCTTCTTCTTCTTCCTCCTATTATTATTTCTGTTCTTATTCCTATTTTATAGTACACTTATTCAGGAAATTAGATACTGCTGAATGACTGATAATGATGCCATGTTAGGAACAAAAACAGCTGAGATTTTCAGAATTATCTGACATATTTAATGGCCCAATTTAGCCTTAAATTTTATAAAAGAGACTGCCACTGTCCTTGTCTCTTTGAAGAGAATGCCATTTTCTGTGTCTTTAGTATGTGAGAACAAGTTTAAAGCTTTCCTTTTTGTATAGTATGTGACCCCAAATATGCAGGAGAGCTATCACTGCACTGCAGAAAGACATAGTTAGAGCAAAGGAAAATAAATAAGAAGAAATGACAAGCCTAGCATGTAAAACTCAGGCAGGCTTAAAAATAAGAATAAAATCTACTTTTACCATTATTGTCGAGGGGCAGGCTGTGAAATAAAAAGTTATCAATTGTTCAGGAGTTCCTAAATCTGTTCTGTTTTTCTAGAGCAGGCTTTCTTTTTAGTGATTAACTAAAAATTGCACCTTCTCCTAACTCCCCAACAAAAAAAAAAAATTGTGATGCTGTCAGTGTTCTCCCCACTCCACATTCTTGCAACTGGAATATGGTAAGTAAAGACATACATGCATGGCTGCACAGAATCCCATTTGGACAAAAATCACTTGGCAGCAATTCCCTGCCATGCACAGGATGGAGGTTCTGCATTGCTCTGCTATAAATAAGGGTAAAGAAATTGGCCATCTGTTTGGCTGACCCAACAAGGCAGGTGGGCTTTCTCGTCCATATGCTCAACTTCCTAATAACTAGAGGGTGGGCAGGACACAGCCACCCTCTTTTAAAGCACAGAAGAACAAAACATTGCAGAAACATTCTGGATGTCACTGAACCAAGATGCACCAATCTTACTGGCAGCCTTCTTTTTGAATAATTTTTTCTCACTTCTATTTTGAGGAAGTATTGTGATATCCAAATACCTTTGTGTTTGTAAGAGAGGGAGGGAGTGGTTAAATGGTGGAGAGTCTCTGTCATGGAGGAGAGTGAAAAGGAGGATGTTTACTTTTGTGTGTGGAGCATACTGAAGAAAGAAACCACAGAAAATTAATTCTTCATTTTTTTTGTAGATGTTTGAAGAAGTCAGGCAAACATTTGACTTGAACCACTGAAGTCTGTAGTTTCATCCATCATTCACATTTTAAAAGATAAGCCTCTTGACTAAATCTGAATTAAGTTAAACCTCTCTAAAGAGATTTATTTTTTAAGATAAGATTTTGCCACCAAAATGTTGTGCTGTAAACTGTAACAGCTCACACTTTTCCTTTAAATGCCTTCAAAATAACTGCTATTTGTGCCACAAATTTTTGTATTTTCATGATATGCCATTTTCAAATGTGCCTTTTTGTTGCTGGTCAAACTAGGATTAGATTATACTATCTTCATCTGCTAGGGAAGCTCCCAGGCATGCACCCACTTCTTATGATGCACTTATGCATTCTTATGCATTTTGTGTGTATCTACATAGTGCTTTCTGAGAAAAAGCAATATAACTGTGATATTCAAACAACAATAAGCCTATAGTGAGTGGAGCTCATGCAGTGGTGTTGAAGGCTGTAAGTGGCACATAATTTTAATTTAAGCACTTTATATTATATATTACATTATACTATATTCATCTATATATTATATATACTATATATTATATTATATTCATCATACATAAGCATGAAGAACATTCTAGTTTATGTTCACCCAATTGGGCCTGCCTGTAACTCCTCTTCATCTGATGACTGAAAGCTAAATGCTTTTCCTAGTCTCATTCCAGTTTCATATGCCTATGTTACAGAAAGTTTCACCATTCCTCAAAACTGTTTGAAGACAGCAGTTTGCAGAAAGGCTACATATGGTCACTTTTGAAAAACTAGATCTGTTTTCATTCCAACAGAAATGTTATGGAGGTACAACATTAATGTTTGTTTGTGAGACAAAAATAAAATTGAAATTAAGTTCCCATCTCAAAACATGTGTACACAACATCAAACATCAAGCGTGGTTACACTACAGAAATAATAATACTAATATTGAGATATCATATTTTATTTTATTTTATCCATGCAGAGCTGCTTACTTATGTGATTATTTTTTTTTCTTTTAGGTAGGAAAGTGGTACATGAAAAGAAAAAAAAAATACAACTTTGAGACAAAAACTGGGGCTTCCAGTCTGGTCATGATGCAATATCATCAGGGTTGCAAAAGATTAAGTGGAAGGAGCACCTAACCTCATAACTCAGCTTCTGCTTTGGCTAATGACAGCTGCCTAGGAGAAACTAAAAAACACAGTGCAAAGGTATAGCAGCACTTCTGTGGAGCACTATTACTGCCTGTGAATATCAGTGTCTCTTCAACCTGCAAACATTTATAATAAAAATCTCTTTGTTACATTTTTGTCACTCTTTGCTTTAAGAGTACTAATTTCACCTTATTCTTCATTGAACAAAGGAGAACCTAACTCTACAGAGCTCTAGGGAAGAGAGACTACCAAAGGCCAGAGAGGAGTATGAACTTTAGCAAGTACTGCTTGAAACTCAGCAGAAACAAATCCAGCCATTTGTGCTGTGCCTTTACCCAGCGCACTTTAAAATTATCTTTGTTAGTAATGGCTTTCCTTAGCTTATGGTCACCACAGACAGTAGAACTGCTCCCCCAAATATTCAGGATTACTGCTTCTTTATACTGAGTGGTTTTTGCAATTATGAAGCAATACAAGCAACATGTTACTCACTTGTATTTATCTTCTGAAGTGAAATGTGCTTTTCCAGGTGTCTACGAAGCTTTACCTCTGCTCCATATTTACCAGTAGTACCATTGTCAGCCAAAATAAAATGAGAATGCATGCTGTTGAGCACTGTCAGCTTGCTCATGGGATTGGACATCGTCTGGTATGGTCGGACCACCTGCATTTTAGAGACAGAGGAAAAAGAAGGTACACTAAACAGAAAATAGCCTCTGAACAAAATCAATTACAAGATACGAGCTGACAAGATGAAACAAAAGAAAAAAAAAATCAAAATTAAAGTACTGGCCTTGAGTTTCACTGTCTCTTATGTGTAAAGTAGAAAATTACCTTAACACTGCCCTTGCAGATGCAGACATGGCTTAAAGGGTTTTCCATGGTAATCTGTTTCAATATTGCCATACCAATAGTATCAATGTTCACTGCTTCCTTTAAAACCCAGCTAATGGTCAGTGGTCCAGAAGTCTGGGTGACTACACACACACACACACACACACACACACACTGTATACCCTGTCTGCTGCTGACTACCGAGCATTGCTGTAAAATCTCACCTTGCTCTGACCAAATTCTCTGATTCTTCCTTCATAGACCCCACCCAGCATCATGACTCGAGTGTTGGCTCATCCAGAGCCACCAGCGCTGGAGACACACAAATACAGGTGATTTCCAATCTTGGAGAAATCTACACATTATATCACACCACATTTTCAATTTTCTTGGAAAAGCTATTGGCCCACTCCTAGTATCAGTAAAAAGGCAGTTGTTTGTGTTCACAACAGCTTTAGAAAGTTTGTGTTGAATGGGGAGTTTGCTTCAGTTCCTTTGATTTGATTTTGTCAGGAGAAACTGTGCAGCACACTGAGTAAACTGACACAGTTACCCCACTCACAGCCACCAGACAGACCAAAAATGAGCATGGGGCCACATTTGGCTGCCAACTGCTTCGGTGGGTGTCTATTGACATAAGTAAGACTGCACTAACACAGCAAAAGAATTGGTGTTGTGTCAAGGCATTCTGACTGATACTTCAAGGGTTTTCTAGCAATACTATTCCCCACTTTTCTTATGTATGTCTTATCTTTTTGGAAAGACAAAACTGAAAATCTGTAAAATTAAGTCCAAGCTGAAGAAATGCTGTAATGACTTGTTAGAAAACTCAGTTGGGCTATCTTTCATTTGCAAGGAATTTTCTTCAGAGTTCTGATATTGTTAATTTTTCAGGTCTTGTGCTTTCAATGCACAAATATGTACACTCAAAATCTGACACGAATGCTTGCAGACAGAAATATAAATTACTGATTTATTCCTAAGCTTTTCTCCCTCTGTAACTCTAAAGAGATCTCTAATTGAGACACAATTCTTTAAAAATAGCGTGTTAGCAATTCTTTAGCCAGAGCTCTCTCTGGCTAAAACAAACATTATTTTCACTTTTGAATGTCTGCCTAACTTTTATCAACTCTTAGCCAGTAAGGAGAAATACACAAACTTCTTTTGCTGTCATAAACTGTCATGCAAAGGGTACTCTGTAAGCTCTTCATCCTGCAGAAGGGAGGGAATAGGTCTGAGAAGACCTAGAGGGCAGCTGGCCAATAGCAAGGAAGTGCACTATACTCTGTGAGAAATGGTGATAGCTCTGGCTCAGATTTTTTTAATGCTGTTTCTTTTGATGCTCCATTTATACCAATTTATTCTACAGCTGCATATGACTTAACAAATATCAGTACACTGCTGGAATGTGTTTAATAGCGAACTTTTACAGATACAGAAAACGTACTCCATGTGACTGTCAGAAAGAAAAGGAAGATTCTTTCTCACACCCTAGGAATCAAATAAAATCAAATTAAAACAGTGCAGATCTTTTAATACCCACCCCATTTCTCAATAAATGGGCACCAACAAGGCCTTACAGCAAAGGAATCCCTTGAATTGCCTGTTCATTGTATGAGTACAGGCTCTGTGCACACAATTCTACTGACAGCTTGTGGTTGGTTCCTGAGAGCCACAGCTCAAAACCTTCTAACTGTGACAGCTTGATTTGCAGTTCTAATGAGCTGCAGTACTGAAGCCTTCTTATATTGACTCAGTAATGCTGCTGCAGAACAGATTAAAAGGCTATGCTTTTGTTCTGTGTTTAGCTACAAGTTTAATTACATTGTTAATAAATGTTATGGATGTGAAAATGAGACTATAATTATTTTCAATTGATCTGTTCATAGCATGCACAATTCAACATATGAATTCGTTTTATTGACAATAAAATTTCTCAAACTACACTGTCAGACTCTTCCTGGGAAAAGGATTAACAAAATCTTCAGAAACATAAGAACATCCTAGACTTTCTGGTTACTTCTTGAGATTACTTGCTCTTCCACAACACTCAGCAGATTTTTGATTTCTGACTCTTGTGGTTTCATTCCTCTGTTTTTTTCAACCCCTTGCATTTTACAGGTAAGCTAAATAGCTGGGAAAAACTTTGACTTTAAGCTGTCTTCTCATCATCTTTTTACAGCCATAGCATCATATGAGAATTTGGGGCAGAAGTGACCTTAAAGATCGCCCAGTTGACCTTAAAGACACCCCACCATGGGCAGGGACACCTTCCACTAGACCAGATTGCCTAAAGTCTCATCCAACCTTGCACTGAGAATAGGGACAATAGGGAAATAACGTCCCTTGACATCTTCCTCTTCAGAGCTGAAAGGAATGCTCAAGACACTCCCTCCAAATACAGTTTAATGAATGCTACAGCAGCCTTGCTGTGGAGCAGTACTCGGGCTGCATGGGCTGAGGGAATTCTGTCAATAGGTGAGGGGCTGGGTTGACCCCAGCCCTTGCCTTTGCACCCTGAGGTGGAAGCAATCTTCAGTGAAAAGCATTGTTCTCTTTAGATTCCCTGTAGGCACATGACACACAACATAGACACTTGAAAAACCTCTCAGGGTAACTCACCATGACAACGAGCCTGCAAATGCCATGTGAACCAGTGCATTAATCTGAGCAGTCTATGTGGAGGCAAACAACTTGAGACAAACAGTGAGCTCAGAGTAGAGATGGAAAGAGATGCATGTTTTGCTTCTCAAGGAGTAGCAGCTGTTAAAATCAAGTCATTTCTGCAGCCTTGTTGCTCTGGAGCATACCAGGGAACAGTGTAGTTTCTGATTTAATTTAGAGGTTCTTGGAAGTACCATGGTCCAAACTCTCCACATATGCTACAAATATGCCAGTTCTTATCTTTGTCCCGGGTCTCCTACTGAGGTGACTTGGAATTAAACCCAAACCCAAGTGAGAAAATAACAGATCCTGAAAGTAAAGACATGCATGCTACAACAACTTACAAAGTGTACTCCTTTAGAAGGGAGAATGGCTCTGTGTGTAGGAAGAAATTTATTTATAATCACAGTTTTCTACAAGACTGGGCAAGCCACTTTTCTTTCTCAGTTCTATCAGAATATATGGGAAAATGAGGCAACTAACTCCCTCAAGTCCTTTGTTTTTAAATTAGAATATGAGAGTGTTAAGATTTGCACCATTTTCTGCTATATTGCTTTTAAGAGTAAGACATGTGTCATTAGGGATCCTTAATCATCACGATATAACAAATAGCAAACAGCAATAATATTTCCTTTAACTGGGTCACTTTTCTCTATGACTCTGACGAAGTCCCCCAGGGCTCTCAAAGGCTGACTGATTTGGAAGGGCTGGTAAATATAATTAAACCCCTCAGCTGTGGCTTCTGGATGCATCAGGCCAGGCATGGGCTGAGGCACTAGCAGAGGAACACCTCTGCTGAGCACGCCTCCCTTGCCATGAAGCACAGGGAGACCACCTGCACTGGGGTATGTGCAATGACCACAGCTCCCCCTCTGCACCTCCTGTGCCTCTAAATCCCATGGCTACAACAGTCCTCTGCTTCTATCTGATGCTGGAAGGGTATGTTTTTATAACTCTTCAGTTCTGATTATAATTTAACTAGACATACTGCATATAGGCATAAATCCACATTGATGCCAGAGTTCACCAAGTCTTTTACTACTGGTTGATCCCCCCCCCCCCTTCCCTGTATAATCCTTTCTGGCCTTTGTTTCTTGCTTAATGATGATTCATTTTACATGCTTCTGGTACTATTTACATTTCGTCTTCTTGGTTCATTTCACAGTATTCACCTCTAATGAGCCAATCAATAAAGCACACTTTGATTTTTAAAATGCTTTCAAAATAGCTTCCTCAACAAATGCTTCTAAAGAAACTGCATGCACTGAATAAGAGAAAAAGTCCTTTGAGGCCTAAATAACTGAGGAAAGCTGGGGGGAAGGGTGGGAAAACAGTGAGAAGGAAAAGGTAATTTTTGTGAAGACTCATAGTAAGAAGATTTAGTGACATAAACAGCCTACGTCAAGCTGTGTTATATTCTGTTCAACACAGGTGTAAGGGATTTGTGATTAATTAGAGAGTGAAAAGCTTATAAATATTTCAGTGGACTAAAGTCTTCATAAAGCAGCCTGATGAGGCAATAAAATGGAAGATGAAATTTGATATCAGTAAGCATAAAGCAGTGTCAATACATGTGCATCAGAGATGGATAAAACCAGAAGTGCTTTAGCATTACATCATGCCACTGATCAATAATTTTATAAAAATATTAGGGGCCAGGAAACTGAGAGGATAAATTTAATTTTTTTCTATCAAAGGTATATTTTGAAATGTTTTTGTGCTTAGTAATGACCCTGTAATTGTAACCCTACAGACATAATGCATCTATTGTGTCTGCATTAATAGAAGACCTTACCCAAGTTAGCTGTAACTTTATATTAAACTTTTTTCACTTTCTATCTGATGATCAAAGTATTAATTCTTTTATGATTTAATCAGAAAGGTTGTTTTTATAAAAGTTGTTTATTTTAAAAATAAAATTACTGTACAACTTCTTGGTTTCCTGTTTAATTGGAAGGATATTTAGAGAAAAACATTGCTTAAAGAAATCAGAAGTCAGGGGAGCTGATCCACTTGGTTGGAGCACCTGGGAAATCAAGTCTTTTTTTTTATCTTTTTCTGCAAAAGAAGGCTCCAGATCCCCTTAAACAAGCATTGACTACCTGAGAACTGGGGTCGCTTTGCAACAGGAGGAAAAAAGTAATAAACGGGATGTTCCAAATGTTCCAAAATTCATGGCTAATTCTATGTTTTTCTTAACTTTGTTTCTGCTATGTTTCCAGAACGCCATGCATAATCACTAAAGACTATTTATTTGAAAATTATGTATACATTACACTTCTTTAAGAAGATACAATGAATCTTAGTGCTCAGATTTTTCTGCTAATTGCCTGCTGCACTGTACCTCAGATGAGTTGATTGGTGACTCAGAACAACTATGGCAAAGTCTGGTCCTGCTTGTTTGTGTAGAGTTTTTGTAGAGTACAAAACTCCATGGTAATACAACTGCCCTCAACGGCTATACTTCCATAGTGAATTGCAATAAACTCCAGTTGGATAATTTTCTTTACAATCATTGTAACTCCTCTGACTTAATAGATACTTGAATCTTCTTCCCCTTCCCAACTTGGTCATGGATGCGGAACATACACAGAAGAATGGGTTAGGCTAATGAAGGCAAGAAAGAAGCTCTTTACACAGATAGAAAACTGCCTCTTCCACTCATAGTCACTGGTTCTCAGACAGACATCTTAGGAATGAACCAGAAGTGAGGAAAAAAAACGAGTTCAGAAAAGCTTCAGGTAACAAATAACCAGTGTAGACAAACTATTTATGTATTTAAAGTTTAGGAGTTAACCTTGCTGCATTAAAGCGAAGTTTTAAAAGAGAAGGATGGTGTGAAAATATAGGAGAAACACCAGGCCTGTCCTTCAGAAAGTGGCTGAAGGTAAATTGAGGTCACTCTTGCCTACAATACACAGTAAGACCTTTCAACATTGCATCAATAAAAATGTAGGGGAGGGAACATATTTCAAGTTTTGAAATCAGTGTTTTCTTAAGCACTTTTCCAGGTTCATAGAGCTCTAAGGATGAAGCTTTGGTATATTTTCAAGAATGGCTGCTAATTAATTGCCCTTATAATTTACTTTTAAGGAACATAAAGTGCAGAAATTTTTATTGTTGCCATGTCAAAACCCACCATCAACCCTAATGGAAAACCTGTGTATATATTGACTATTTGCTGCAGACAATAATTCTAAGAGGAATTTCTAAATGAAGGACGGAGAGGGCAGGAAAAATAACTGGAAGGTTTATAGATACTGGAGGTCACCTATGTCTGTATAGGTCTTACATCTTTGCCAATAAGATCCTCTTGATTTTCTACAATCCCCCAGGGAGCTATGCCAATAGTGCAGATCTTCCCTCGAGATTTTGAAGCATGATCTTTCAGGGCATCTCCAACATGCCGAATGACCCCTGGAAAAGAAAAAGCATAAAACAGAAATTCATAATTATGTCTTTTTTCTTCATTATCATATGGATTTAGTATAGACTTGTTATTTTAGGGAGTACTTGTGCCTATCCTTACCATTAAATAAAGCTGAGAATACATTCCTGCTTCTTATTATTAATTTCTGTGAATCCATTTTATTAAATACAAAAATTACTAAATGAAGTAACAAGAAAAAAATACACAGCTTTAGAAAGAAGAATGGGATTGTTGACAGTTGACTGCAGCTTATTTATCTGCACTTGTGCTCACATATGCATGCAAGCATTTGTGTACTTCCAAGCACAGAAAGAAGCATAGGAATTAACTGTGCCCCCCCACTCCCCAACTCCCTCAGAAGGGCAGCTTGTGCACAAATGCTCCCAGCAAGGATGGAAATGTGAAAAAATCA
The DNA here is from genome assembly GCF_963662255.1 of Cinclus cinclus. Lineage (NCBI taxonomy): Eukaryota > Metazoa > Chordata > Aves > Passeriformes > Cinclidae > Cinclus > Cinclus cinclus. Next base: position 15,091,618 of record NC_085084.1, on the reverse strand, counting down.
TGCTATTCTGTGATGAACCTATTTTGCCTCTCTTTCCAAACAAATTCAGTCATTTGAGGTAGATTCCAGCAGAGTATTAGAACTCACCCTGGGGATCAGTGAGAAAACAGAAATTAGTACAGAGAGAATGGCTGCTCCCCAGAATTCTTCCAAGTGCTACTTGCCTATAGACTGGCAAACACTTTGGCAGTGTTTCAGTGGTATCTCTGTGCAAAGGACCATTGTCATTCCTTCTTTCTTTTAATAAAATAATCTTTTAAAATCTGTCTACTAACAACTATTTTTGGGATGTGGCTGCACTGAAGCAGACCTGTGGCTTTGCTGCAGATGTTATCTGATTCTCAGTTAGTGATTTAAGATGATCTTTGACTAGAAATGGCAGAAGTTGCTCTAGATGAAAATGTAATAGCAAAAAATTAAGTTGAGCTCTCTACAAGTAAGTAAGAAGTTTCCCCACCACATGCAAAAACCAGAGGTTTTTTCCTTTAATACTTTGGGTCACTGGATTAAATAAAATAAAGTTCTTTTCTGGATGAATGTGTTTTCAGTTTTATATAATAAGAGCTGGACATTGATTAGTAGTCTGTTCCTGCAACTTATGGTTGATCTTAGAAAGTCTTCCTTGGAAGGTACACTAATACAATTGCCTCACAGGAGACTTTATTTTCAGCTCCAAAATGTGCTTTTCATACTTTAGGAAACCTTTTATACCAGCTGCCAGGTTAGTGTGAACTTGGCATTTTCGTGTTTTCACATAGTACATAAATGACTAATAAAATAAAACACAGAATGGCTAATTTCATCATTCCTACTTGTTTTTTTTCCTTTTTGTGATTAAGTCTCTTAGATGCCACTGTGCTTTTATTTCAATGTTGCCCCTACCTGTGTTTACTCCTCCAGTGAATATCCATGCTCCAGTTGTCATTGCAGCCTTAATAAGTCCTTTTCCAAAGACTTGTTTGAGTTTTGGCTGAAGTTCAAAATTCTGAAGGCCCCCATGCACAGAGATGAGAAGTTTGGGGAGCTCAAGTTGCCACTCTTTGGTCATCAGATGCAGAAGAAGGTCAGGCTTTGTGTCAAAAGACACACGTACATACTGCAGGAACAAGAGCAATAGAAGAGAAAAACAGATTGGTTATACCCACTTATTTCTAACACATATTATCTGTGCTCAATTTATCACTTGTTTTTGTTTTTTTTTTTAAATGACAAAACCATTAACTACTTGCTCACCTGATAATTAGTTTCTAGTTAAGAAACTAGGAATAATGGAACACTTGCAATTCATAGGCTGGATAATTTTCTTTACTTAAGAAATTGAGACATTAATTGGTTCAAAATCCTTAGCAATGCTTGAAAGATTAATGTCTACAATTTATAAATGCAAATACTGGAGAAAAAATGTAAGAGGGCTGCCAAAGATGACCTAGATAGTCAGAGTCACAACTGTGTATTTTCTTGTACCTTTTTTTCAAATTAACGAAGTCAAACCCTCAAAAGGTAAGAAATAACAGATTAAAAACTCAGTTCTTCAAGCACACATAAGTATAACTGAGCAAGACTACTAAACTGATACTTTCTAGATGAAAGAATGCTAACTGTGTACAATTTGTACAGGTTCATAATCTTGCTTTAGAAGACTCTAGATCCTAAAATGGCTGTGAAACAAATCAATGCATTTCCAGTTGCTGGCTGTTCTGTGCTACACATTCAGCAATTTGTGCCAGAGAGATCATGTATGTGCTCAAAGATAACAACTGTCTTCAAAATTCCTACAGCACTACCGCGTCACACAGTCTCTGTCTGTTACAAGCCTTTCTCCTGCTCTTTCAGTTGCTGTTTCACAAAACCTGTGACAGGACAAGTGATATTTTTTGATTTCTAGTTACATATCTGAAACAGGAAAAAACTCTTTCTATAGTTGCTAAGATCTGGAAGGACCCTCTTAATAAAATAAAATAAGTCACAGAAAGCACTCATCTGTCAAACTTCTGATTGAGACAATGTTTGTAGAGCAACTTCAGCAGTCTTTCTCCTGATGTCAGCACAGACATCCGGTGTATACCTTTGCCTTCAGCCTGAGGAATACCTAGTCCTAATTTGTTTATTGTGACATGGCAGGTAGTATAATATCCACACATATTATATAATAATTTTGTCTGTTTTAGACATATCTAATCAGTATTTATTGCCAAAAGTTTGTTATTTTTTAGCAATACCATACAATAATAAAGTGGATTCCTTTCTAGTTGAACAAGAAATAAGGATTTGACATTTTTCAGAGGAAACAGGATTTTTTGCAAGAATGGGTTGTTGCACAGTAAACACCTATTGTCAACACTTCTGGAAGCAGAAGCCTGTTTCCACAATTAATTGGTGGGTCTGATCAAGAATTTGGGAATGCACATTCACCCCAGTGCATCAGTAATATTCTCTGCAGCAGCCAGGCAAACTGGCAAACTCATAGCAGCTACTGGACATAAAAAACACAGCATTCATGTCTGTCAAGCTCTTTAATAAAGATGAACTGCCTCCTCAGTAGCTACTCAGTCAATTTCCAGTGAGAGATGAAATCTTGTATGGCACCTGATCCCATCGACTCGATCAAACATTAATAATTTTTAAATTGGGATTTGAGAGTTGTCAGAGTTCTAACACACCAGAGGAGTTATAGTAAGAATGATCCTTTCTCCCTATTTTATGTCTTAAGGGAGATCTGAGGCTGCAAAGGGCAACTGGAGGCATTCACAGACAAAATCCTTCATGGGGCCTACGCAAAAACTGTTGGTCAAATGATGGAGTCTTTGGTTTGGAATCACTGGTACCTTACTCTGCTTTTTGGTAAAGACAGACTTAAGTCTTAAGAAGATAATTAAGGTGAATTCATATGGGCAATAGCCGTACAAATAGGTCAAAAATATGTCATTGCATCATCTGGGATAATATTAGGATGAAGGCACAAATGACACCAGATGTATATTATCTTATTTGGACAGTGACTATTTTTTTCTTGTTTTTCTTTTTTTTTTTTTTTTGATTCTTTAGACTTTTTATAAATACCTCAGAATGTGTGATTTCACTGTCCCTACCTTCTTAAGTCTATGTGTTACTCTTATACATCAAGACCTCTTAATTCTAATAAATACAAATCTATAAAGTGAAGAAGTATTTTCTTGCATTTATTTGAAATGCAGACAGCTTGTATTGGAAGCAACTGCTTGCTTTTTATACTGCAGGCAAGCTCCTTCTATACTTAGGATAATTTTACTTTACAAATCTAAGTTTTTTCATGTAAACTAAAATTTAAATCAAGTGAGACAAGATTTACTGGTTTGGAAGTTTTTGGCAGTGAAGCCAAACATGATTTTTCTTTTTTGTGTAGCATTCAATTTTTGTAGTATTTGAATAATTTTTGCTTTTACCAAGGCATTTTTTAGTTCGGCATACTTTACTCTTTTGTCATTACTGATTATGTTAGCTAGATTCTCCAAAAGAGAATCCTATTTTTAAAAGTTTACATTAAATTATAAATCACATCTTTAATGCCACTTTTACCTGTAACAAAAATTAATGTATTCTAACCTTGTAATAGAATATTTAGCCTTATCAGTTTTTGCTTAGAATGTTAATGAGTATTTCTGCTGTTCCTGAATTCTCTTACTATATCCTCTGGAGACAGATACAAAATTTTATTTGAAACCAAACCACTATGCTGTTGTGCTTTGAAATTCCCTACCTGGTGTACCTGTCAGCTGTAGAAACTATCAGTTCTAACGGGAAATGATTTAATCCTTTCTTTATGGGAGAAGTATATGGATTCAGTTTTTATGTGTCAGCAAAGCCGGGCAAGTTAGGAAGCAAAAGTACAGTTCTGAATCACAGAACCTACAGACCTGACTGGCATCAACACAGAATGTGAAAAGACAAAGAATCAAGCTCAAGCTGTACTGCCCACTTCATCCCAGGAGTAGCACAGTGATAGTTAACAAGAGTGCATTTGTTGCTAATTGTTGTTCCACTTTTTGTCAAGTGTTCTTTAAAACAAACCTATGCCCACCATTAGTCAAAGAGCCACACACTTCGAAGTTCAACTCCAGTGCCCTAGGGCAAAAGTCAAAGTTCCTGAGGAATAGAATTACTACTCTTTTACTTAAGCACAGATGTCTCATTAAAGTACTTGGTGGATGATTTCAGATAAGAGTGTCAGTGAATAAATTACAGTGACTCAGAATTTTGTTGTATTTCTGAAAGTAAATCTATTCAGACAATATTTTGTGATCTGCACTCTAACATTGCTCCTGTGCTACTTTTTGGTAACATTTAAGTTTCTATCACTTCAGATATGTCTTCAAATTAAAGACTGGTTGCTTCAAAGTGGGATCCTCATAAAAAAATAGATGTAATTCTCATTGAATTAAAAAAAAAAAACCCTGCTACTTAGACTGAAACCAGATTGGTTCTGTAAAAGATATTTCACAACACCTTAAGGCCTAATCAAAGTTCCACTAAACAATCAGTGAAATTGATTTAAATTGATTCATTGATTTAAAAGGCATTGGATAAAGTTTTTTCAGTGTTATTTCCCCTTTTTCTCCATGTAGAACACCACATTTTAAATCCTGTAAATATTTTTAAAGAATTAATTTACTATAACAGAAAGAATGTTTGCTGCCTTTTCATGGTTTATGCAAGTTATAGGATTATCTTTTTTTCTCTCTCAAAAGCCCTGATGACTTTTGGCATCCCTTTAATGAAGTTTTTATAAAACTCAATTAATTTTAAACCAAGAAAAATATCTTTTTTTTTGCGACTGACTTCCAAATATCCTGAATGAAGTTTAAAGGATCTGAGTATTAGCAACTTTGTATGAGTAACTGTTAATGTTCATTGCAATTCTACTGCTGTTTTCATGTTTCTGTGTACCATAAGAAAAGTTAAGCAGATAACACTGAAGTAAACTTCCTTTCTTTTGCAGCTGCAAACTTATTTTAGGATTTTACTCTGCATATGAAATGTATCATTGAAATGCATTCAATGAGGAGGAATCTATTTAATTCACCAAAGGCTTTTCAAACAGCCATCTTCCATTTAACCCTGAAAACCCACGATGAAAGAAATTTTAGTTCTGCAAGCAGCAATCATTTAAAGAAGTTTATTGAAAATCCAGGCCCACTAATTACTGAGAGAACATTAAGGCTGTGTGTGTGTGTGCAAAGGCAGATAGTATATTAAAAATAAGGGTTTAGTTTGCTCACAAGTGCAGTGCAAAATGCATCACAGCAAGATTGTCTTAACTGGTACACTGATGAACAGAATATACTTTCAATTTTTTTCAGACTATTGCTCTTAACTAGGATGTAATCACTCACATTATTTTGATAATTGTTTTCTGACTTAATAAAATGCTAGTATAAAGTTGGATAAGTATGTTACTTCTTAAACTGCAAAGAGACAACTAATGTAAGCAGATCATATTTTATTAGTTTTCCTGTATTTTTATCAATTTTATTTGCAAAACCTCAACAAAATTTATGCACATCCACATCCCTCTCACATCTTTTTACAGTTGTTAAATTTGAAAATCTGCTATAAAAACAAAATAAATGCAGACAAGCAAAATTGTTAATTGCGTTTCTTACATATTAATGGGATGAGTCACTTGAAAAGAAAATATGAGATTGACAGGGATCTAAACACCACAGTCTTGTTGCAGGATCATCTGTGGTTGCAAGAAATTGAAGAAAAGGTCTTTTTAGTAACTGATCTTGTTAACCAGTTAATCTCAGCTATGTGTTTCTATATAATTTCCTGCACAAATTATTGAGCTATTCACATTATTGATTTAAGAAGGATAGTGCAGCTGCACTACAGATATTTTAACAACTCCGTGGTGTTAGCAAAAGTCATGCTGTTTGGGAATTTTTGTTCCATGTGGCATGTAAACCATGTGGTTTACAATATGGAAAACTACATCTTTGCTGCTTTGTTCCAAATCCATGTGTTCTGTTATAATTTCAGTATAATTTTCATTTCTGCAGCTAAACATCTATTTGTTGTTGTCTCTTGGCAACTGATATAATATTGCATCGTGGAAAGTATATTTATATTTACTATATATTTCGTATTAAAATCTCATTCTGATATTTCAAATGAAGAAAAATTTGGAGAAAGTAATTATCTGTTATTATAATTTTGTGTGCACTAATCCGTTCCATTGACTTCTGGTTTCCCAGTTATAAATCTAAGGTCATGGCTCCTATTAAAAAGCCCCACCTAATTCTTTGTAGTTCAATTCAGAAAAAAATCTAACAATTTTGCTGTTAGCGCAGACCAAGAAAATAAATACTACTCAGTTTGGTGTTTTCCTTGCTTAATAATTTTCATGTGTGGGTATCCATTTCAGGAAAAAAATAGGGAACAGGTGGAACATTTAATGCCAATGTTTTCCCTTGAGGAGGTTTCCCTTGATTTGGTCAGCTTGCCAAATCTTGCTGCTTTGTAAGGTTATTTTATTAGCCAATAGGCATAAAATAAACCTACCATGACTGCCAGCAAAAAACAGCTTGCATGCTGTAGTGTTATTTGGTAGCCAGTACCTAGAAAATTACTAGCACATTTTTAGAAAGGAATAAACTTACCATGTTTTCTCCCCTTTATCTTTCTTCCCTTACACATGCTGATCAGCTTCTTTTCATTGTGGTTTGAGAATGTACAGTTGAACAAGAATATTTCCAAGAGCTACTATGTACTTGCTCCTTTTTTCCCAAACCTTAGTTTATCAATACAATGTCTTCTTTTTCCTTCCTCTGCTGAAAACGTTGGTGGGTTCCTTTGATTGAGCAAATTCTTGGCTTCCACGGAAAGCTTTGGGTTTGTTAAGTTTTATTTATTATGGGAAAATCTCAGTACCCAGTAAATGCAAAGGTAGGAGTTTAATTTTCTATTAATAAAACTGAAACAACTACTTAGGCAGCTTTTTGACTATAGCCTACCCTAAAACAATGTTTGGGTCTGGACATATGAACACAAAGACATCTTCATGCTGCTTTCTGTGGCAAGCACATTAGAACAAAATTATTTAATCCATTTTTTTTAAATGGTTATGCAAGATTCCTTATTTTTGTTTTGGTCTTATGAATGCTATTTTTCTCACTGGTGGTAAGCAAGTACAAAACCCATCTGAGAGATATTTACTGGACTGTTTAATTTAAAGCACTTTTCCCACTAGTGGAATAATCAAATTTCAGGAGATTTTATAGATTTTTTTTAATGAATAAAGAATTTGTTTTATTCCCAAATTTTGAGTGGGGTTTAATGATTACAAAGAGATGGCATGTGCAACTTCCTGATTCTAGTCTGACAAAATAAATTTGGAGAGTTTCCAGCAATAAGTGCATTGTCTTTATCCATCCCTAAGTTTTAGCTTGTTATTTAGTTTTCTGAGATTTTAAGTCTCTTTTTCCATTCTCTTTCTTTCTTTTTTCTAAATTGCTCATGGTTTCACTCCTGACTGCACTCTGTGGCAATGCTTTTCTTTACTTTATGCTGACTTTCAGTTTTATCTCCATACTTTCACTTCAATTGAGCACACAGCATGAATCTTAGAGCATGTCCTGTCTCTTCTGGCACTAAGCTAGGACATCAGAATCCCAGCAAAGATGAGAAATCCTCTAAGAGAACTGGTGTCAACAGCTTCCCTAAAACCTTCACAATTTCTTGGCTCTCCAAGACTACTTTTGTCTGGGCAGGGCTGTTTACTGCTTTATAGCAATCTTCAGGGACATCACTGAAAAAGCTCTAGTTATTATCCCTTCTCATAAAACCAATTCAATGCAAAGAATCCATATACAGTCAGTAGCATTCATTACTGTATCTTTGGACCTCTGGCCTTTCAGATTTTTAGGTTATCAACTGAACACATGATGTCTGAGATACTCTCTGAGAAATTACCAAATTTTCTGTTTCTTGGTGCAGAAAGAAACAGTTTCTAGTTTCTATCAAAAGAAGCCATCCATCTGCACAAACAGTTCCATCCACTTGAGTAGTCATTCCAACTCCAGCACTTCTGTACACATTGAGGAAAACATTTTGCCCTCACTAGCATAATACCTGGGATCTTCACTGTCTCTAATCTCTGTTCTTTATGACACATCTGAGACACATATTGGGAAGAATTTGTGCACAGAAAACAATACTGGATTGCTGGGCAGGTTATTCTGCAGAGTGACCAGGAGTTCAGCTTCTGCCCTCACTGCCAAAGCAGTGTATTGGCCATGAAGTGCTAGGCATACTCCTCTGTAATTCCAAAAGGATCCAGGTTCTTCAGTTCAGATGGAGTAAGAGAGATTGTTCCTTTCATGAAATATTACATAGGAGAAATACATGCATGGGTTAGTTAGTGTATGTGCTGGAAATGTTTCTCCAATTTAGTGGAGCAAAGCCCTCAAAACACTTTGGTATCACTCCACAGGGAAGGAGCAACTTTATGCTCATGGGATTTCCTAGTCCCAACATTAGATGCCTCTTATTCCATTGAAATTTGAACCATAACTCTAACTGGTCTATCTGCCTATACATGTCTGGTAGAATATTAATTGGAATTTGGTATATTTAAAATTTGTCAGCTTTGCAGACATAGCCAGCCATGAGAAATCATAGTTGAATTCTAAAATTATTCAGAAAAAGAGGGATGAGTAGCCACTGGAATAAAATTAAGAAGCACATGAATGTGTCTTCAGCCTTCATAAAGGTAGCTCCTCTTACACTGCACTCCAGCTTTTACAGTTAATTTTGTTCACCTACTCTTTGGCACATGATACATAAAAACATACATCCCACTCTCACACTCAACAGTATTTCAGCATGACGTTAAGAAAGAACACTGCTCATTCTTTGTGAACGCTTACTTTTAGCTATCAGCATTATTTATCTAAGAGAAAAACATGGTTACCATGGCTTTATTGGAGTGGCCTCCTCCTTGGAACTCAATGGTTCCAAAAGCGTCCGTCGGGCTGAGCTGCGTGTGCTTGCTGATGGACCACTTCTCTGACTGGATGTCATTGCGTGGAAGCCTGGTTTCATTTTTCTCATTCTGAGTAACGGAGGCGCTTGGAGGCTGTCCAATGTGCTGACCTGTTAGACGCCCACAGCAACACCTATGAACAACCAGAAACAACAAACAGAAAACCTGAGTCACGTGCGTGTATAAACTGAGCAGGGAAACAAACTACAAGAAGAGCCCAACCCCTTTCCAACTCTGCTGATGCTTTTCCTGAAGCCTTTATGTATGGAAGCAATACAGTCCATTTATTACTTTTTTTTTTTTTTTTTTTTTAGTTTGGACTCTCTATATTTAACAAAAATCATGCCCTGTTCTAAATATGTACAAAATTATACTAAAGAACATCTTCTCTTTTTTTTTTTTCAAATAACATCAGGACAACTAATCAACTTTTGCAGGGATTAGCACAAATTTTAAATTGCTAGTTTAATGCATCTATTTGCTTTTGACAGTGTGGTGTGTCATGCATCCAATTTAGGTAAATATTCAGTGCACCAAATATCGTGTTAGGAAGATAAGAAAATCAAACACAGATACCAACCCATTCCTGATGTATGTTTTTCCTTACAGAGTAAGTTTTGAAATGCAAACAAATAAATCCCATAAGAATCCATCACTCCAGATGGACCTTCTGAAAAAGTAAGTTTTCAAAATATTTATATCTGGATCCACTGTATGCATATACATATATATAGAGAAACTTCTTTTTTAACCAACTTTCATTTTACATACGCGTAACATGCGATTACCTATGGGGGTCTTTGGTGCTGGGTATGATATGAACACATTCTCTCTTGTAAAATGCTCTTTCTATCCATGATTTCTGTGCCTAAAAAAGAGAAAGAAAGTGCCTTGAATTCTGTTTGCTTTTTATATACAACTTATAGTACAACTGTAGGAAAACTTCAAACAGAAGAGAAAGTTTCATTGAGTCTTCAGATAAGCAGTGCATGTTTTGCAGAGGGCAAACATTCCATTAGAACTATGCTTCCCTTCTAGGACTAAGCACCCAGCACAAGCTTTAAATATTCTTTTCTTATACACTAGCCAGATGACCTTAATGCTGTTACCTATATTTCCATAACAGAGGAAGAAATCTCTGGAGAATTAACTCAAACTCCAAACCTTTTTGTATGGCAGAAAAAACCCTATGCCTATTCATTAAAACAACCTCTGTTCCTATGTTAGTGACACAACTAAGCCAGCTCTAATTTAAAAAAAACCCTACAATCAAACCAACCAAATTACCCCAAATGTTTTTACACAAGCACTGAGAGTGCTGTTTAACACAGAGGCAGAAACTGCAGTTTCTGTGTGGACTCCTTAATAAAAAAAAATTTAAAAAAAAATTAAAAAAAGGGAAAAAAAATCTGTTTCTGAAATGAGACACAAAAAAATTCAATACATTGAGACACATGATTGGCAGGTAGCCTCTAAAATAGCTCAGTGAATTGTTGTTGGTTGTTCATACAAGTTCTTCCACCACATGTTCACAGAAAAGAAGGAAATTTACTGCAGCATAGTCTTAATTGTGAGACACAAAACAAGTCTTTTTAAACAGAGAGGTGGGTAGGAAGGAAAAAGGGAGAAGAGAAGAACATATGCAAAACAAGAAAGGAGAGAATTTCAGAGTTCTGGAATATTTTTTATTATCTAGGAAATCCTTACTCCATATAATATGAGTTCTGGCAAGCTCTCTAAAACATTCACATGCATAGAATTCTATTATTTCATTTAATAGGGAGATGAGTTGAAGCTTTCCTTTGAAAATTAATTTAAAACAGATTAACTTAAATAATAAAATTACCCACTTAACTGCACAGCATCAACAGAACTATAAACTATGACAAAATTCTGAGAATAAAGTAACGTGACATTAACTTAAAAGAATTTAAAGGAACTATGAGCATTTTGCCTCTATGAAAGGAGATCCTTTGAAATTGCCTATGTAACATTACCTAACTAACTGATGTTAGTTTTTACTATGCAATGATATATGTCATACCTATCTATTACTTTTACTAACTAGTGTTACATCACTATTTAATGTTACCATCTTGTCAATTCAATCGGTATCCTCTTCTCCATGTTTAAAACCAGAACCCTCTGCTTCTGAAACATGTGAAAATCACTGTGAACTAAAGAAATTTCTTGGAGTTAATGAATGCTACAAGCATAAACTATGAAATAACATAACAAGAATTTCTAGCCACATCTACTACTTACCAGTCCCAGTATATGGTATTTATTCTTTTCCTTTTTACAGGGAAAAGAATTCCTTGCTGGACCTAGTGGTTACTGGTGCTATTTAGCAATATTTTATCTTCGGTCTCCCTTGCATTTTTATTTGAAAAATCTGCTAGACTTCATACAGGAATAGCAGATACTTAACATCTCTTTTACAGTCAGAAAAAAATTAAAAGTCTATAAAAAATGTTAAATAAAACTGTATTTGACTGGCATTTCTCATGGTAGCAATCAGAAGGTTAATGTATTATAGAAGGTTGGGCTAGATTTGTTTTGTTTAAACAAAGTATAGTTAAATAGAGATTCTGAAAGCTAAAAAAGTTTTACTTTACCTAAGAGAGACTACCTTGAGACTTAATTTATTATAACTCTTAAATATCCTTTATTGAATATATTATTATTTTCATACCTTACTGCAAACAATTTACTGTGGTAAATTTCCTGGCTACATAGAACTAATGTGTCCTTTCTAAAGGTGGCTGCTAGCTAAATTTATCTGAAGTTACAGTATGAAAATGTGCTGTAACAGGTACTTGACTGGAATTTTTCCTTTAGGTATAAAAGCAAGCTTTCAAAACCCAAGAAACTGACATTTAATTTCTTTTCCCTACTCTTTCTCACATGGTCTTTGCAAGTGGAAAAGAAACACAGCTACATTAAAAAATAAATTAGTAACAAAACCAGTAATTGGTATTGGAATTTTCATCACACTTCTACAAAGGTAATATTACAAAATAATAGCTGGGCTTAAAACTTTACTCGGAAGAGTTGTGGTGACAAAATACATGATTCACTAATCTTGTAATTCCTTGTTCTTCCAAAATTTAAAAGAAAGCATCTGATTGCACTGCCCCATGCCAGTTATCTTTCTGCAACAGATATAATTTGCAATGAAGTATAAAGTTCAGAGATATAATAAATTATGCTACTTGCTGTAGAGTCTTCATAACAGAATAACTTTAGGAAATCAACATATTTATAATCAAACTGTCTGCATTAAACTCTTACTTATAATGCAAATTAATAAAGTAATAAAAAGTTTTGAAGACTATAGCAAAGTATTTTCAAAACTAGTAGAGCAAGAAGCTTATCTTCTCTTTCTCTTGTTTCATAAATACTCCTTCAGTAATGGTTAATGAGAAAATTCAATGTCCACAGTGAATTCATAAAGTACACGCCATACTTGAATTTAGTTTATTCATAGTTTAACTTGCTGGGTAAGTCTCTGTCTTTATTAACCTTGCCGCAAAATCCCACCGAGAACATTTTCTTTGTCTATTTCTCTTTTTTTTTTTTTTTTTTTTTTTTTACCTGAGTATCACACTGGGTGCTGAAGGCTGTCCTGGACCAAAAACCTGCTGCCCACGTTCCGCCACGGCCGGTTGTTGCTAATAACCCAATTTGTGCCCAGCCCCTGCACAAGGCACTCACTCTGCCCGCGGCACAGCCATGTGAGAGCCAGCAAAGCCCTTGCACCCATTAGCTGCTTGGAATGTGCTGCTGTGGGATTAGCCTTGTTAAGGGTTCAGTGGGCACTCACCCATGGCCCCACAACACTGCTTGGTTTGAACATCTAATCTGACGCCAAAAGAAAAACAAATCCCTTGAGAGCCTGGATTTAACTGGCACAAGCCTTGATGGGCTTTTTGTCTCCTCTCTTCTTTGCCCCTGAGAAAGTGAGCTGGTCTAAGTGTGATAAGATGCTCTGAGTTCTTAAGTTTGACTCAGGAAAACCAATCCATCAAAAGAAACACTGTACTAAGCTGGAAAGAGCTTGAGAACACAGGAGAAACTGTTAAGCTCCAAAGAATAAAAGCAGTGTGTTTATGGGGCAACTGTGAGAAATCTATACACAACTGAAATATATTTCAAATAATCAACAATGGCATTTTTCCAAAGAAACTGGGCTTTTGTCACTGTATCCCACACAACTGCTGTCCTGTGGTGCATATAACTTTTCATAAACACAAACCTTTATTCTTTCAGAGACAAACAGCTGCATTGTTTTAATCCTAATAAAAAGCTGGTAACATTAACCAAAACCTGAATATTTACAAATTTGTTTACTACTTCTTTACTGTGCCCTCTTGATATTAACATTGATGGATAACTTTTCATATTAACAACACCTTAATTTTTATTTTAGTACTAACAATAACATAGGTTTATTTACTCACTTCAAGAGTTTTCAACACATAAAGTATTTTGACTCTTAACAGCCATCACCAAGCTTCTATTAGCTCCTCTCTATTCCTACATATGACTACATCCCTTCATTTCCTCATCATTAAGGGTGCATCTGACATGTGAAAAATATTCCACCCTTAGTACTGATGAATACACAAGCACTAAACTGTTCTGCACATACATTAGCTCTGATGGGCCCAGAATGGGCAAGGCTGAGAATATGTATCAACTTTTAAACTTCTTACACCATCACACATGTGGAGAAACTTCTGCTAGGCTGGCTAATCCATGAGATTGCATTTGTCTCTTGGCTCCTGAAGTTTTTGTGCAAAATACATACCTTTTGTACTTTGTAAGTATTAACGTATAAATTAAGAATATACACACACACACTCTCTATGTGTGTACACACACACACACACACATACACACACACACACACACACACACACACACACACACACACACACACACACACACGCTCCTTTCAAGCAAACTTGTGCCCTGTGAGGTTTCTGAACCAGAGATTCTGTGCTTATCTTCTCAGATCTCTTAAACACAGATGGTCTGTGGAGAATGACAAAGGTGAAGTGGCAGCCAGGAAATCAGGTAGTAACCAGTTCAGTGAGGTAAAGAATATATGATGGGGAGTCAGCAGGTAAAGACACCTTGTTTTTTAACACTAGGGAAGTTGGTTTGGTTGAGAAGGTTGAGAGGGCAGAGAAAGAATGAGGTGAAGGAAAGAAAGATCTCATGACTGAGATAACTGGTTAAAAATTTTTACTGACCTAGAAGTGAAACTTTGGTATTTGAACCTAACAAAATTATGGAGATTGATCCTGGATTCAGGTTTCAGCTTGCATAGTAACATGGGGCTGCGTTTTTTGTCTTAAGAAATCAACAAAAGAAAATGGTTATATTACACCCAGTGGCACTAGGATATTTTATAGGTAAGGACTTTACAGTTGTCATACACAACATGCTACATGCAAGTACAACAGCCTTTGCTCATTTAAAGATGCATTAACTTAGGACTCTGTGGCAATGAAACTGCCAGCACCATATATATCTCTATTTTTTGAGAAGTAATAAAGAAAGAGCCAGTACACAGAGACAGCTGTTTTTTCAATATGGTTCAACTGCAAAATAGCACTTTCAGAGGTGGATGCTGCCCATTTAATGATAAAACCATACATATTGTTTAAATCTTCCACCCAGCTCACTGTTTATGAAACAAAGTATTAAAACAGCAGTTAGCAATGAACTGAGTACTGATTGCTCGTGGGAGGTGAATATTTAAAGACAGATTTCATTGAGAAGAGAGGTGTTTAAAGCCTTTCTCTACTTTGCAGGGGGACAGAGCAGCTGGACAGGCAACAGAGTATTACTGAAGCAAATTACAGAGAGGATTTAGAGGAGCATATGGTGATGGAGTGGCATCAGTGCTATTGCAAACTGATGTGATTAGTATTCCTTAACCAAATGGGAACATTTACAAATTCCACTGTCTGAATAACAGCCCTGTATCAATAAACATCTATAGCTTTATCAGTACAAAGGAAGGCAATGCTTCTGTTAAACCTTATTACAAGGTATGCTCAGGACAAATTTCTAAGCCTCATTTCAACACTGTGCAATTGTAAGCACTATAAACACTTTTATGTCATTTTTGAAGCATTAGGAATTTACCTGTCTGAACATGAACTCAAGAATCATTGGGCTGTCCCAAAAGATTTCACTTTCTAACAGACATTTATTCCTAGTAGCATCTTAGAGGCTGGCAATCTGACCTTACACACTACAGCTCTACTTATGTATGTTTTGTTCTTTTTCTAATAGGCTTCTCAAGCACTTTATCATCAGAGTCGTTACAAAAACAATGCTGAATTGTCTTGAAAATCAACTTGTATTCAGTATAGAATAGGAGGGTATACAATACAGTCATCTATTGTTACAGTATGCTACAGAAATTATCTCCTAGCATTGTTTCCCAAATGTAATTTTTATACTGTACTTAAAGAAATAAGAGTAACTTAAAAATAGTTAGGATCTTTTAATTTAATGGTTAATGATTTTAGTAATTATACCTGACATTTTTCTTACTGCAAGGACACAAAAATGAAAATGTTATGTCTCTGCTAATGCTACTGTGGAAATGTGCATTTATGCTTTTTAGAGACATTATATGGAAAAAGCATATGTCATTATTATCCATGCTATTGAAAAATTAATTGAAAGCTTAACAGATATTTTAAAAAGAACTAGGGAGAATGATTACATCCAAATTTGGTGATGACATCCAGGTTCCAACAGACCTCCTTAAGAACTGCAGAAGTGTAAGGGGAAAATTTAAAAGAAACTGTCATTAAAATCTAGGATATATTGTAAAGAACACTTCCAAAAAGTGTCTTTTTCTTATGATCTTTACCATATTAAAGGAAGAATTAAGCCTATCAACTTAATTCATTAAGTTCTTCAGATACATATTTATAATTTCACCAAAATTACTGTGAGTTTAAAGTTATCTAAACAATAAACCCTTTCTAATAAGAAAGCCTTACTTGATCAAATTATGGGTTTATCTAGACCTGTTTGATCTCTACCAATGTCATAGGGGCTATAAGAAAGGGAAAACACATCAAATGTGTGCAATGCTTTCCCCGAAGAGTTTTTCAGCTAACAATTATTTTCTGCTCATGGACTTCCTGCAGAGTTGTGATTTCTACATGCTCTGTAAGCCTTCATGGGATTTTTCCTACCAACTTGCCTGCTGATTTCTTGCAATCTTTCAGCATTTTCGCATCTTTCTCTTTTCTGCAGAGGGAAGCACTTCCTCCTGTTTGTTTTGAATGCAACTCCTCACACTTTCCCATTGCTGAGAGAGGCAGAGAACATTCAATTCCCATCCATCCCCTCCATACCAGTCACGGTTTTCAAGATAACTTCTGAAGTATTTTTTTTTTCCCCAGACTAATCATTTATCAAGTATCTCCTCATACAGAAACCATTTATTACCTATTATCATCCTTGCTGCCCCTCTAAAAAACATTTTTCGACTTGATTCTTCCTTCTAGGAGGAATCAGAACTGTGCACCAACAGTGGACTGACTACAGATTGGTATTGTGGTAAGTGGACATTTGGTAGTTTGGTATCTATTTCTTGCCTAATAATTCTCACAGAAAACTGATTTTGTATTTCTTAACCATCACAACTGAGCATTGTGGTATACATTCACAGAAGTATCTAGCTAAACCCCTTACTACTACCTTTTAACTACCTTACTACTACTTATTACCCCTGTACTACTTCCCTTAAGTGTCATAAAGAATTTACAATAATAATGGTGAAAAACTGCTATAAAAATCAAGCTGTTTTAATCAAATATTTATTACAGAGCAGTAATAAACCTATATGAAGTTTTAATTTATGTCAAATGCAGCTTAAAAAATCAAAACAAAAAATTATATCGTACAAATTTGTAGCTGCAAATACATGACTGGAAAGCAAAATACACAAAATTCTGAATTCTAAAAGAGTACAGCATTTTTCCGAACTCTTCAAACTAAGGAAAGAAAATACCTTCCACGTTAAGCAAGGTCTCATGCTGTCTAATAAAAATTGTGAGGTTAAAATGCACATGTAGGTGTTATGTACTAAATCTAATTCTGGTCTGAACTATTGGATTTCTTAACTTGTCATTTTATCCCATAAATGTATGACAGCTATAACATTGTCTGCTCTTCCATTAGATTGAGGTGGTTTTGTTAGCCACTGTGTGGGTGCTGAACTGATGAAGGATTTAAAATTAAATTGTACATAGCTGCATGAAAGGACCTGAAGAAATGAGGATTCCAGGTGTTCGCCAAGACTAAACATTCAACTAGACCACTTTCATGTTGCTGTTCACATTTCATCTTATCTAGCAAACTTGTAATCACTCCCAAGTCCCTCTTGAGTCCCCTGAATGATGCAGACCCACTGGCATCCTTTGTCATAAGGTTGAGGCCGTGGTTTCACCACCTCCAGCCTTCCTAGGCATATCACGCCAGATGTCCTCAGACTGTGATAAAACTTCAACAACATGTCTAGGCTATTCTTGTAACTATTTTTGTGTCAGATTCATCAGTGTGTGCAGGATCATTCTTGCCATCTTTGTAAGGCAAAACATGAAATTGCACAAATAGTGCATAGGTGCAGCTATTTAATTTCTGTCCTATAACCTGTGTTTCTTATTTCTTTTTCCCCAATGCTTTAAGCACCAGATTTTACTGAATTCTGCCCTAGGGAACATCAAATAACAGAAAGATATGTTTCAGGCATGTGTCAAGCCCCATGTATTTTTTAGATTTTGACCCTCAAATGATGGCACTGACAAGAGTATATAGTCGTTCTTTGCAAGAGATGGTGGACATATTCTGAATAAAGTTACAATATTTTTCCCTCATTTGCCACTCAAATTGCATTATAAAGAACAGATTCAAAATTTGCTTCAGATGTCATTTTTGGTTATATGGATTCTTCCACAAAATTGCTGGAACAGCTGTTCCTCTCCTTCCACTGCAGACCTTCCTTCTCTGCCTTGCCTGACACAATGTAAAGGAAAATATCAGAGAATGCCCAGAGCTGCTTGATTAAACTGCTGCCATGCAACCCTTAGTGACCTTTGATTTTGGGCATGGGTAAAGCAGAAACAAAAAACCCCAATCTATTCATTAAAAATATGTTGCTACCAACTGCATTAGCCAACACACAGCAAATCTCTCATAAAACTGTTTTTGAGGAAGGAAACTTGTTCCCTGCAGTAAGTTACATTTCTTCAGGAAAAATTCCCATGAAGTTTGGCATTACAGTATTTTATTTCCTAGTGATTTTGGAATTACAGTATTTCAGAATTATTATAATCTAGGCTTAACTGTATAGTTAGCATTTTTTCCCCTGCTAAGTCCCAGAGACTGTTAATATTTGATTTTCCTGAAAAACATCATCCAAGTTTCAATTGTTCATCTAATGCAATGTTTTAGTTCAGGAATGAATAAATAAGAATAAACACAACTAAAATATCTTCTAATGATTAAACTCCTGAATTAGTTGGGAATATAGTAATAATATATAGATACTTTTTTCTTACAAAATATGGTTTCATTGCATTGTCTACAGCAAGCTTACATATCTGTGAACTATGAAGTTTAAAATAACTAGAGAATATGAGCATTTCTGAAGCAATAGGAATGAATGATCAGTTTGAAACACTGTCAGATAAAGCCTGGTTCTGTTGTTGTGAATAGTATGAAAAACTGTTTCCATGCATTTTGCTTATGCTTAAACATACAATACTGCTGTGAGGAAAATGTGTGCAGTTGTGTAATGATGCAAGCAGCATATTAAAAATATCATAATTCAGGAAATCTGAAACACTTAGACCACTGTAAAACCAGAAATATTCTATACCTCTGACCAAATGTTTATAACATTATGTGAGCCAGTAGTTTTTATAAAAAAAGGTTTTAGATTAGATATTATTTTGTGACCTACATTGCTTCATCCATGTAAAAATGACTCATGCGAAAACTAGAGCCATATTTATGTTTTTTGTTCATATTCAGCCCTTAAGAATTGTATGTCATGCACATACCTGTCAAAGTCAAGAGACAAAGAATTATTTTTTTAATGTCAAGGAGTTTTCTGTATCTTTCTAGTATTTCTCAGTTAGAATCACAACTACTCAAGAGATCTTGCAGGCCTTTGTCTACTGCACTAGAAAATTTTTCATCCAGGCTGATGCTCTGGTGCTGCTCATTGGTCTTTTACTCCCCTTGACAATGCCACTTTGCTTTTTCCCTCTCTTTATCACCAGTCTGATTCAACTTTAAATGAAAAACAAAGACTGTTGTGTCTACTGATGTCAACTCTTCTCCCTCTCAGATGAAAGCAGTCAGATTGCCTGATCCAACAGCCCTATAACTTTATGAAAACAGGAAAATTTCCAAGATACAGAATTTAAAAGTACATAAATCCATCATATTTTGAGACCAAATATTCTGTGACTCAAGTATGACTGAAAAAGCACACCCATTTTTCTAGGATGCTTTAGTCTTATATTTTTTTTTCTTTCTGCACACATAAATCCATTATCCCTGTTTTCTTCTGGTTTAGTCCTAACCATGTAGCTTAAGCAAAAGTAAACACATAGTGTTTAATAATAAAGTGACAGTCACCAAATAAGAATTTATAAAGTTTCATGACTTTTCTCCAGAGTCAAATTATAAGGAAAAGAATAGCCTTGAGGCATAAATTCTTATTAAATCACACATGAAGAAAAGAAAAAAGTCACTGGAAACATTACATTGGTACTTTTTCATGTTTCTTGTTTGATCTGAACAGAGGGTCTTACCTTAAAAGGAATGCTGCAAAAAGAATCAGATGGTATTTCTGTTTCAGTAAGTTTGAAACTTGGTTAAATCTGAAGAATTCCTTAAGGAAAAGACATGATATATGAATAGATATCATGTTAGAATCCTCAAGCAGGATTTTAATTTTAAATTTTTGTGTAAGAATTTACTTTGAAGGTGATCTATATAAAAATCTTATTAACCATGCTTTATATTAGCACATAATTATGACCTACATTACAGATAATAGCAAATATTTTAGTGGATTTTTCATTCTGTTTTAATTTATAGAATGAACTTTGTTTGATGTTTGAAAGGTTTACTGAAAGGCCTTCTTACAGCCTGTTATGGCTTTGATTTAACAAGACTGCTAAAATGGTCCTACAGTTTCATTTTTAATCCTTGAATTAATATTAGGATTAGAATTCTATAGTGACCCTGGGTGGGCCTTATTGAATCTCAAATCCTGCAATTATTGCTTTTGGGCAACCCACAGTTTCATGACTTTGGAAAATTGAAGGACTGGAGCCTAACATTGAAAACAAGCCCCATGCTGTCACATTGCCACCCTAGTTTTTGTGCTTTTTAAACAGGTTTTGACTTTGTCCTAGTTGCATTAACCTGTTGTAAGAAATAGTATCAACAAAAAGAAAATTCTTTGGTATGTGATATCCCTTACATTCAATAACTCCTGCAAGTGTATCTATATATGCATAAGCACAAAACACAACTGTGGGAGTGGAGGACCCCCACAACACCAACGTAGAACAGCAGGCATGAATACTGTTGTTGAAGCTTTGGAAAAGGACTCAGACTCAAAGGCAAAAAAGTCATAAACATTCATCACTCAATATCCCCACTCTATGGGACTGAGCCCCATTTTCTCTTTCTCCATAAAATTTTGAAATGAATAGTCATGGTAAAGGCTGCTGGTTGATGAGACAACCTGCAGAGGATTAAGATTACTTTTGTACCATCAGGAATCAGCTTGGAATGCCACTGTGAAAGCATCTGAACATGAAGACAGGAAGGAGACAACTGTCTCTATGTTTTGGTAGATCTTTTCTTCTGTTTTTTTCCTCTAAAATCCAGTAAAACATTTTCATGTGAATGGACAGATTTTGTGGAACAACTTTTTATCTTTTTGCGAAGTATTGAAATGTTTTCTACAGGCCAGTCAGTCATCTTCCATTTCCCTCAGAAAAGCCAAGTGACTTCCTTAAATCATTCTTGAACTCACTGCAAGCTATGGGCCTAAGAAAATTGGTATGGTTTGTGAGCCAGCCAGTCAGTGTAGGTAGCCACAGCTGACTCTTCCTGCTCAGAAAGGTGTACAAGAGAAAGAGAGCTTAGATGATTTAAGATGGCTTAGATCATATAGGGTGAAATGTTAACACAAAACGTTAAATGACAGCACAACTTCAACTCTCTCAGCCCATGAAAGTTGGTAGGGGTTGGTGAAGGATTAGGCAAGACTGCCAAAATTGCCATTATGCTCATCCACTTGTAACAAAGTTGGAATTTATATTCCTAGACACAAAGTGACTGATATGAAATATTATAATAAGCAATTTGGGGGTATTTTGGGGGTATTTTCAGAGTTATCTCACTGAGGAGTTTGGTTTTGGTTGTTTGGCGTTTTTTGGTTTTGTTTGTTTTGTGAGGGGTTTGTTTTTTATTTTCCATTCTGTGAGACTCTGAGCTATGCAGTGATAGGTATCAGAACACAAGTATGTCTGAAGAACCTTATTCCTTGAGATGGAAACACTCTGGAAAGCAAGGCAGTATAGGACTTTCTTTAAATTAATACCAATTAAATACTGTCTGTTGAAAGACAATGCAGTGCTTATAGTAATAAACTTGAACTCTGCAAAGTTTTTCAATACTATACACCCAAATACATGTGACTGAGGATAAAAATCCCGGCTGCTCTCCAGTGCTCTATGTTGAATGCAACTTGCAATTGACCTAGAGGATTCTGGAAGGAATGAAACATGTAATTTGTGATTAATTAGAGTTTCTTATTTAAATGAATTCTCACAGTATAGAGAAGGAGAAAAAAAAAACAGTTAAGAAGCAGGTCTCATTATTTGTAAAGTTGCATGATGGGGGTCATTCACAAGGAGCATTCATAAGCAATTTTCAATTACTTTCTTGTTTTGACTTGACTTGGAAACAACAACTTTATTGTAATACTTGTTTTTTACTATGCTGAATATTAAAACGTAGTGATCAGGAAGAAAACAACCCAAAGCCTTTATATTTTAAAAAGACTTAAGGAATTTCTCTTTTTTTTTTTTTTTTTTTTTTTTTTTTGGTTGTTGTTGTTGTTGAAATCTCCTAGGATTTGATTACACAGCACATTCCATCTATGTGTCCCAGCAGGCCCCTGTATCAGGACTTTCTGATTACTACTTATGCATTGTTTCAAAGTGAACTCTTGAAGGATTTCATTTAATAGAGATTAGTACCTTTAATAAACAGTGGTTAATTGAAGCTCCAAGTTCAGCTAATGTAGTTCAGTGAAACAGATTAGTTGCTTTAATTTTTGCTCTCACACACAAGAAAATACCAGTGAGTGAAATAAATACCTTTTCCATTGGTCTACTAAGGGTGACATTATTTTAGGGCTTTTACCTTATATATTTTGAGCTAGCAGTTTTCTAATTTATAGAGGTACCTCTGGTTCAGCAAAATTACAAACTATGTTGATCCTAAAACCCTTCTTAGATTAGTTTAAGCTTTAAAAAAAAATAAATTAAGACCACCATCAAGAACACCTTATTAAATGTATGACCAAAACCTGTCACTGTTTCCTCTTTCTGATACAAAGAGGAAAAAAAATCAGAAAAAAAACCCACCCAGTTATGGAACACTTATCATTTTTATTTTGATTATCTCCCTAGGTTTTTCCTGTGAATAGCTTTGTAAGTGACAATATTTTCAGTTAAGCAGCAATATTAAGAGATATTATAAAAATTTACAGAATGTCAGTAGCTCATTAAAGAATATTAGTGGGTCACCAGAGACCAATTTATTAAAAGATTATTTAGAAAATTTTTAGATTCTAAATGCATATGTCTGCTTTTGCAATTTTACCTGTTGACTTCTCAAGGAATGATAACTTAAAATTCAATTAAATGTAATAGGTCATATTAATTTATGTACACTGTACAATGAAAATTCTTGCTTCAAGAAGAAAACTAAAATTCTTAGTAAGATTTGGAAAAGATGACTAAATAAAAGAAAATAACTCATCAAAAGCAACTGTATAAAAAACACCTGGAAAAATACCTCTGCTTCTGAGACTTGTGATAACAAAACAGCTCCAAAACAGCCAAGCAGAAGAATTCCTGCTGAGCTCCAAGGGGCAGTGAGGAAAGGCTCAGCTGAGAGTTATGCAGGGATAGCTTTGGTTGCTGTCCAGCACAGAGCCCTGGCCAGGTGGGCAGGGAGGTCAGAGGATGCTGTGGTGGCTGTGTTCCACAGGTACAGCCTGCAACACCACCCTGGCTGCAGCACTCTGAGGAGCTGCTAAGTGTGAAAGATGGTCAATGTCAGCTTCAAAGAAAAAAATTAATGAATATGCTTAATTAGCTACTACTGCTCTTGTCAACCTCTGCTATGTTTACCATCTTCAAAATACCTCCAAATAAGTAAACTTGTTATGGCACGACAAGTTTCCAAGTTTAGAAGTTCATACTCAAAGAACAGTTTCTAATTTCATATATGAAACACTTCACACCAAGTAACACTGGAAGCAGTAAAAAAAAAAGGTTGCAGTAGAAATTATTGATATTTTACACTATTTTTAGACAGATACAAATGAGGAAAGAAATACTGTAGTAGTATTTATAGTACAGTACATGAGTAAAGTGGATTTCACAGGGAAATGCAGGAGAACCCAAATTTTATTTTAATATTTTGAAAAACATTAGGTGAGGATTGCATTGTCATTGTTTCTGACAGGCAAAGCCAAGGTAATCAGTGGTACTGTCTCACAGAAATGCAGAGACAAATTTGGCCCTGAACTCTGCTTTTATGTCAATGCTGGAAATACATTATATTTCAGACTTCATTCATTGCATTTAGGGCTCTCTAATGTCACTCCCACAGGCCTTGCCAGGCAACACTCATGGAATAAAGTGTCATTAACAGCACTAATCTGTCTGCTACTTCATCTCCAGAAGAGGGTCTGCAACAGGAGATATGACAACTAAAAACAAGTTCATCTTATCTGGCCTGAAGAACTTACAGATTCACAGCATGAATGAGTCTCAGACCAGTCACATCTGCTTGAAAAGTCTGAAGACAGAAGTGACAGGTCAAGCCAGAGTGGCTACTGATGTGGAGGGAAGCCTGATTTCTTAGCAATACAAAGGACTGCACTGTAACACAACTGAGATTGTTAATCTCTTTTTCTCTTTTATGGTTCTGAAGCAGTTTTACCCCTTTTCAAAAGAAAAAGTAATAATACAAACCCTTAATCTCTGAGGAATTAAAGTGCACATGTCAGCTCATAATTATGCACAGAGAAAACACAGGAACTCCTTGACAGTTTGGGGAGGTTGCAGCTCCAAGGGCACAGACTCTGCATCAGAACAGGCACATCAGATCAGCACCCCCAAATCAACTGTGGCAGTGCAGGAAAGAGATCTGAGGAGGAACATAACTGGGATGGGTTTTCTTTGCTCCTCCAGCTCTTGGAGACTTTGGGAGCTGGTTGGGGGGATGATGCTGGTGAAGGCAGCCGATTTCCATTTCCATGAAGTGGAAACTTCTCATTACAGCCACAAATCTGATACAGAACTGATACAGATCTCCTATTCTCTGTGCTCACACTTGAATGTTACTAGGGGGCAAGTAACTCATCTGCAGTAAGCATCTGCACTATGCAACATCTTGCAAGCCTCCCATTCTTTAATTACTGATGTTCTTGTTATAATTTTCAAAGACTTCGTAAAAAAAGGAAAAGCGTAAGATTAAACTCAGACATGAGTAATTCAGCATCATAGCTCTAGCTGCAGTATGTTTTGAAGCAGACATTTAAGACCAATCTCAGGAAGCTGGGTCCTTCACCAAAAGGAAGAAATATAAGTGGGTCCCCCATGAAAGCTCCCCATGGATTCTCACAAGTGTCAGTATTTTATGGTTTTCCATACCTGCAAAATGCTCAAATTAAGGAAAAATCAGAAGCCTGCATTTATGAAAATCACTCTGCAAGCCTCAGAAGCACAAGGTTTGCTTGTGAAAAATGCCCATCTCTCTGTTATTCTTTCATGAAATCACGTAATCAACACAGGAATTTTATGTGTCTGGTTGCACTAAAATGCAGTTTTTAAGAGCCTGAATGCTGCTGGACAATTTGATTGTCCAAATAAAGGCTATGTAAAATAACAACTGTGATACTGAAAAGTACTTCTCAGTATTCTTTGGTTTATGCTTCCTTTTCAGCACAGATAGCTGTATTCTGTAATATATATTTTTTTGTCTGTATCTTAAAAAATACAACTTTACGATACATCTAAAAACTCCATGGCCAAAGGATAAGTCTAAAACCTGGAAGATACAACTTCAGAGCTGAGAGTTCAGCTGCCCTTTGCTTTAAATGTCTCTTTTTCACAACCTAATGAAGAATGAAACTATTGCCTTATTCTATAAGGCAGTGCTAACAGAATCTAGGTCACCGGGCTTGCTATGTATGCAGACAGCTAGCTAGCTAAAACATGTGAAAATTATTTTCTATGTGGAAAAACCTCACAAGAGTTAACACCACAGAATAAAAAAAAAAAAAAGAAAGGATGTCACAGGAATTGAAAACTAACAAAATATGTCTTAAGTTTCTGAATATTTTATTCAGACTGTTATTACTCTATTTTCCCTACATCTTCTTCACAAATGTCTTAGGCCTCAAATATTGTGGGAAAGTATAGAGAAACAAAGAAAAGAGGATAATTTACAAAGATATATGCCCAGCAGACTTTCTACTTTGTATTGTACATTTGCAATGAGTACAATTTGTTCTCAGTTTAGCTTTTTGATGCTATCTTGACCATATTTTTACCGTAAAGTTCATATTGTAATATTAACATTTAGTTAACAGAGCTGAAAACACCAAACCAAGCATTTTTGGAGACCACCATCAAGCAAACTTTTTCTGTAACAACAACTTGGGAAAGGAATAGTTCTATTAGTAGAGAACAGGTTCTTGTTATTGTCAGTTTTCAAAACCTGAAGAAAAGACGTATCGGTACATGTGCCAGAGGGCTCTTCCAAGGTAAAAATAGTTTGGACAAAAAAAAAAAGCAGAACAATGGCCAAACACCTTTCTGCTATGGTGGGCTGGAGCTCATTGATGGAAAAAAAAGCAAAAATTTCTGTACTTTTAAAAATGACTCCAATACTGGGTTACCACTTCCCATGCACTCCACAGCTGCTTTTTATGGGGAATTATTCTACTCTGCAGAACAGTGAACACCACAATGATAAAATCTACTTCCACCCTCTCCTTTTAGAACTGCATTTAGAAGTGATTATCTTCCCTAAATACCTTTCCTTAAAGTCCTTTCTCAGATGCAGCCAAAAGGCTACCTAATACTAGCAACCTCTTGCCACTGTTACAAGCTTTCCAAGCTGAGTTAGAGTTGAATTTGAGTAGCAATTTGGAAATTCTATTTATGTTTTTCTTGAGCATTTTCCTTCTGTCAGTATCACAGCAAAATTAGATTGTGAATCTGCTAAAAGAAAATTGTCTCCCATGGTATGCTTTCAAGCAAGCTTATGAAGATCTCTCTCTTACTACTACCCATAAATTTAACTTCTCTTTTATTGCAACAATGGAGAAAGAACAATTTCTCCAGCAGAGTGATGGATTTTTGTTTAATCAGAACATTTTCACAGGCAAGAAATGATTAAATGTACATGTCCTCCCTACATAATTATATGTCTACTCCGCTATCATTAATTTATCACTTCTATCTGTAGTTACACTGTACTTAAATCCAGTAACTTGCAGATTTTTAAATGGTTTATGTAACTTAACCCTTCTCTGTGCAGATATACATCTACCAATGTTCAGTGTAAGCCTCAGATGCTTGCACATCAAAATTAAGCATAGATGACTATCCTTAGTTAAATGAACGCAAAAAGTAAACCATAAAAAAAGCAAATATCACAGATTTGGAAAAGAATGTCCCTACTTATATGTATTTAGCTTTGTTATAACTGAGTAGGATTTTATTAGTGTTTGAACACCTATAGGTTTATTCTGTTAGAAAAAACCTCATTAGTTGCTATTAAAAAGTGAAGAGATAACACCCCTCCATTCTCTATATCCCCCCACTGAAGAAATGTCCAAATGAAGAACCAAATGTCCAAAATGAAGAACCTTGACCCTGATGTAAGTTAAAAAATTTTGATAAGCAGAAGTTGACAATACAAAATACATTGTTTCATCCTTGAAATATTTTGTCAGTATTCAGATGATGCATTTTCCATACCTCTATAAGGGCTCTTGCTGTTTATGTAATTGTGTCATCAGGAAGACCATCTTGTTATTGACTTCAGCCAGCTGAGAATCTGTGATTAAATTCTATATGGGGTATTCACGGAACAAGAGGAGGAAGATCAAGGCTGTGTTTACTATCTGCAGTTGTTACACACCCAGCCCTATGCTACAGAGTTGAGTTGCTATCAGAAATTAAAGGTAGCTATCAATTCCATATCTATCTTAGGCATTTGCAGCCAAACATGTAGATTTTTATTATTTTATCTGAAGGAGCTCAACTGCTGTTAGCAATTAGTCAACATAAAAAAATTATATATTTTTAAAGGTTTTTTATTTAAGACTTAAATCAACATGACCTTCACAGAAGTCTACAGTGACTATAATCCACTGCTCAAAAAAACCTATTTCAAGTAAATATCTATGGTTCTGAAATTTTGACAGACTGTAAGATGCAACAGTACAGGTACAAGTGGCATGGAAGGTGGTGAGGTGACTATATTTAGTACAAATTCTTCAAGACATACAGCATCTCCAAACATAGAAAAATCTATCACTTACCCATTCCCACCCACAAACATTTACTTTAAAGCCTGAGAAGGACTTTCCTAGCAGCAAATTATTCCTAGAGTATTTCCAAATGGCAACACATAGAGTGCAACTGAAGATGATGGAATCTGGGGGGTTTTACATATTCATGTATGCATTCAGATTTAGCCATAGATGATCCAACTGTGTATTGCCAAAACATTCACTATCATAGATTTCAATGCACAAGGCAGGCAAGAGTCTACCATTTCTTGACATCTGACATATTTCAGCTTTTTAAAAACATTAAGGTCATACTTAGCAATTAATCAGGACAGCCTCAGACTATAGCTTCAGCCATATTCTACAGATATTTGTTCTGTGATACTAGTCTTTTATTTCACTGCACGTTAAAATTGTTCTATATAATGATTTGAATCTAAGCACATGGAAAGTTTAAAAACCTCAGATAATTCACTAGTAATTAGAAAACATTAATTAACAGAAATTGGTTACTACTCACTCTAGTTTTCAAAACAAACACAGCTTTGCAACTCATATCTATCGAAAGACTGGAAAGTTATCCGAAGCTTTCAATAACAGATTTTCTTTTGTGATTAAATGTATATGCGATTGGCATCTGGATCTAAACATAGTGAGTCAAATTCAGTTTCAATCTGTCTTGACTGAAGTGAGATTTGTGTGTTTGCATGAAAGGCGAATTTGATCCATAATACAAGACACAACTATTTACCCAGACAGACTTAATATCTTGCAAAAATGATTTTCTTTGCAACCAAATATACAATGTTCTTCCTGCTCTATTAAATCTTCCAGGCCTGAGCTACAATATGAATGATTTACACAGCCTTTGTGCAGGGTCTTTCAGGTAATCTACTTGGGGGGAAAAAAAAGTAAGCATTTATTCTAACTGCAGGCAGAAATTAATTATCCTTTTGTATTTCTGTCAAGGGAGAAAATGGAGGGTTATTTTTAAACCTTCAGTGCTTATTTAATGATGGGTAAATGTATTTTTCCCCATGGACTCTACATGTGTCAGGGCTGCCCCTGTGTTCCATAATTTCAGTGCTCTCACTTCCAGGATGTGCAATAAACACATTATTACACTTTCAACACACTGCCAGAAAGATCCAAAGGGAAAAGTGGCAAATCCTGCAAGAGGACAATTTGAACACCATGTGTCTGTAACTATTTTTGGAACAGAAATCAACTCTTTTGGCTCAAGTTTATGAAAAACAAACACAAATTCTTTATCAAACCTGGTTCAATATTTCAAACAGCAACATATTTGGGATGCTTTAGCTAGGAAGATTTTGTTCAGTTTAGTTATTATACTAAGCTATTAAGCTATTATACTAATTATGTTACTGCTACAATCAAAATGTTCCAAATTAGCTATTATGAGGTTTTCCAGAAACACAGAAGTATTCTAAAAATCAGGTTTCTTTCCCTTTAAAAGCAGCATATAATAAACAGCCAACACCAACAGAAACAAACAAATAAGTCAAAAAAATTAGTTGTCCAAAGGTATCCTTCTATGGTGGCCCTTAGAAAGCCACAGAACTCACACAGAAAATTTGTGGAAAAGCAGTATGCTGTAGTAGGTATTTTACAGCTGTTACAGCTAACCTCAACATTTCCAGAGAAGATTTTTGTCCAGTTGTATGGGATGCTTTCTATCCTGTTTCTTTCTACTCGATTTCATGTTGTGTACAGTGGCATGACAGATACTTGTGCTTTTGTGGCTGCTGGTCACAGGAGCCAAACTGAAGGAAGCTGCTTCACATGCTATAAGGAAGGTATCTGATGCTTTTCTGAAAATGAAGTAATATAATCAGACCTCATACAGTCTACCTGTAACCTAGAAAATTTAATAAAAGCATAGATACATGATATTTCTGCCCACCTATGCACATTTAGATAAATGGGTTCAATTGTCTTACACTGTGCATTAATACTAATTCAAGAGCATGCAAGAGTTTAACGGATACCAAGTTCTTCCCACTTGCCTTTATTTCCCTCCACCAGTGTCTTCCAACTTAACAATAATCTAACATGCCAAAGGGCACATCAATTTGTTTTGCTGCAAATGAACTGTACTTCAAATAACTTTCTGAAGAAACTGACACTAATGCAATTACAGGGACACAGTCTGCTGCTTTAAGATCTAAAATCATAACAAAGGCATTTCGTATAAGAAGATAATATTTCAGTGGTGCCTTTACAGAGTTATGCATAGAAAAATGTCAGCAATTTATTGCAATTTACTAATCTCCAGTTTATCATAAGTGCCTCATGACCTCACTGCAGCTCATATACACAGTCCTGCTATTTTTTAACAATCTCACATACTGAAAAACGTCATGTCTTTCTCTTCAGACTACTCTGCGGATAGAGAAAATTTTCACCACAAAATGTAAAGTCTATTACAGGTGGGAGTGCTGGCCTTGAGAAAAGAAGCTAAGAAATAATATTAGCAATCTTGCTTCCAAAGCACAGTCAGCAGGATGTGTATCTGAACCATGCGGTACCAGCTTCAGGTTTGTAAAAGAAACTGTCACAAGCAAAAACAAAATGTTTGCTGCTTTTGTGTCTTCAATGGAGATCTGAACTACAATTTACCACTGACAAAATAACTAATGTGATTGCCCAGCCCATTAACAGAAACCTCCACTCTGAACTAGGTAAGATAGAAAATAGTGGGGATATTTTGTAAGCACACTTATCCTTCACATTCATCTTCCTCTCCCTATGCCACAAGACTATTTAAAAAAACCTCCACTATAAAGGAAGTATGTTATTGTAAGACATGGAAATTATGTTAGAATTGAAGAAAAATTAAGAGGAAATGGGAAGAAAAGTAATCCAGCAACTAAAGAAAACCTAAATGAAAATATGAAGGATTTAAAAACTTAACTAGGCTTTTAAAAGCTTAAAAATACAAAAATTAATGGAGAAAATTGAGTGCACTTCTAGAAAACCTAATTCCATTATGAAAGATTGGTATTGATCAAACAGATGCATAACTAGGCTTGCATACTGTGCATGCAGATATAGGGTGCCAGTGGCTTTTTTTTTTTTTTTTTTATCCAAACAGTGATAGCTAAAGCCTGAGCTTGGGTCTGTTTCAAATGCTTAAGTGTCTTAGTGAATCAGAAAACTCCTCCTCTTATTTTTTTATTTTAATTAAAAAATGCCATCAGAACTACAGCTAATCAAAGGATCATGTCTTAAGCAGCAAAATATTAATTAACAATTATTGAAGAAGATGAATTTTAGACGTGTAAGTAAAAACCATTAAGTCAAATTCAAATCAAGACCACTGGAAGTCAGTGATTTTACTTTTACTGCTGATTTCTTTTTCAGCAACTTCAATTTTCTCTTCAACTTGGCTACATACAGCAGCATGCGAGAACTGCTTCCTTTTGTATGTCTTAAGTACATAGTTTATCTTTCTCATTCTTTACAAGCATTTTCCACCTCAAACATAGAAATTAAAAGGCTCCACATACTATGTGGCTTTCTGCAAAGCAACTGTAATCAGAGAAGTGATGCCAAAAATTGGGCAATCAGGGGTTGCAAAATATGAATATCTCAATTGGTCTACTGGACCAGAAAGATGAAACCTGTTTTAGTAATGTCAGTTCTAATACATCTTGGCAGTAAAGAAAAACTGAGCTGCTTATTTCCCACAGATATTTCCAAGGCTTTAGAAACTTCTGTTTGAACCATTCTTTAATTATCTCTGGCACAGACTTCAGAAAGCTCTGTGCAGTCAAAAGTGAGAGTATTAACTGAATTTTGCTCTGGTTCAATAACAATAATTATGATTCTCATACAACGTAAGAGTCAACTTTGAGCAGTATGCAGTGTTGATGTGAACACTAAATAATATTGGAGATTAGTTGGAAGGCCACTGCTTTTGTTATCCTAGAGTTCCTGGTCTGGAAAATCCTGACTGATCTCAGTACCCTTTGAAACGTATGGGTGTTGTAGCCACTCCATGCCCTATGGAATTGGTATTTCAGCTCTGACTTCTTCCACTGTGACACAGCTAAGCCATCACACAAACATTGAGTTGGAACCTTCCTAGTGAGACAAGTTTTCACCTCCAGTGAAAACTCAGAGGACATGTGGAGAGAGGCTGCTATCCTACACATCAGACATACAGTATAATTTCTCATCACTCTTTGGCACAACACATGGGCTTGCAGCTTTTCCTAAGAGTAAAAAAACCATGAACTTCTGTTGAGTGAAAAACAATTCTCAAAGACAGTTTATTGGGTTTTCTATTTGACAATGCTTGATGAATACTCAAATTCAGTAGTGTTGTCTTCATAAATCTAAGCCTCTAAATAGCATGAATTTTCTCTAAACACTTTTCCAAATGGAAATGTTTTCCTGAAGTCTTCAGTCTGCCAGAGTGATTAAACAATACTATAAATACAACCTTGGATTTCATAAATTCTTTTAGTTTTTAAAACATACTAATCAGTTTTAGCAGGTGACAAATGCTTCATTTGAAAGGAGGGAAACAAGTACTTTCCCTAGACAGCATGGTAATTTATTGCCATGGGCAATCATTTATGCTAACCATTAAACAGTAATGAAGCATATAAGACACATGGGGAAACAAATAAGAACCCTTACTTGGAGTATGTCAAGCTTTTTCGGAACAAACCTGTCAAAAACTTGCTACAGGGTCTTTATCTGAACCAACACCGGCTTGCCTCACAAGTTGAAAAAAACTTGTTTGAATATTAATAACTTTTCTTTGATGATTTTCCATTGACCATGTTCCTGAAACATAAAGTAAGCGGAATAGATACTACTTCTTACAGTCTATAACAAAGTAACTTTATGAAGTTAGATGTCCTTTTAGTGCATTTTTGCTAACATTTTCCCCTCATCCTGGTTTTCATTTATTCCCTTCCCTACAACAGATTATGCCTCATCTTTTCAGAGAACATTTTCATCTCTCTTGCTTTCCCCTTACTAGTTTTACTAGTTGAACTGTCTATCTCCTCTTTACACTTACCCCACACGGTATTTGTTCTGATCTTTTCTAACTTGTTGTGTCAGCCTCTGAGCTGGCAGCACGGGCAGCCCACAGCTGGCTGAACACTGCCTCTACTCAGCAGTCCCTGGACACCCCTTGCATCTTTTCAGCAGGCTCCACTGAACACCTAATAGGCCACAAAGCAAAACTTTTGCCACAGAGTGCCACAGAGAATGACACACTACAATTTGAGCAGAAAGTCACCACTACATTCTCCCTAACATACAGGGGTGTTTTTTTTCTCTGAGCTTCTTTCCAGGATTCTTGACTTTCATTTTGAGCTCTTTCACATTTCTTATAGAAGCCATTAGGCCAGAGGTATGTACATTTTCTGTGATTCTATCATGTGTGAAAGGCTATAAAGCATAAATGCTGCCTCAGCTGTCAGCAGCTTCCAACATATTCCATAGAAAACAAACACAAGTGCAGCTGTGCAGGCCTTGGTTGGTAGCCTGTAGAACAGCCAAACAATGTTGGCAATATGAAATGACAGGACAGTCAAACCAACAAAAAGAGCAGTGCTTGTGCATGGCACTGATGGAGTTTTACTCTGGAAAGCTGGATACCTATCTACAAACATAACTTCATCCCTGTGTATATATTTGCATAGAGGAAAATGTAACTCCCCCACAGCAGACCAGTGTTTATGGGGGGATGTTAATGATTTCTACTTCTGAGGAGTAGATATTCCCTAAGGTAATAAATCTAGACCTCAGTAACTGTCACTTCTAGTCCTGACAGAGGCAAGAATCTCTGTGAGTCTGTGCAGTTAAATATGGACCAGGGTGTGGTGTCTGGGAAGCAAACACTACTATTGGGAATGAACTACTAAAAGCATATGAAGGAATCATACTGTTACTCCTGCAAAACAGCAAAGGAAATTTATAACTATGCTGAATTATCAGTGCTTATTTAAACAACAGGCTCCCAAATGTCTTTCCTAGGTCATATTGAAGGTTTTAACTTTTCACACATGAAAATAAAGAGCAAGCCAATGGTCAGTTTTGCTCTACAAAAAGCTAACGGACTGAATGCAGCTTGTGCTCTGGTTGTTTCTCTTTTACATTCTGTTGGCAAGAGAGTTGTACGTCAAATAAATTTAAAATCCACGGGTCAAGTAGCTTGGCACATAAGAGCTTGTGCTTAGCATATCACTCAGAAGCCAAGATTTATAAAAAATCTTTAAATACTCTTATTAGGTCAATATAATTCTCCTGTATGAAAGAAAAGTCTCTTTGGGTGAGGGCGTTTCTAAACCAGATAAATAATTTTCTGAAGATATTTCCATGCTCTTCATGACTAAAATTGCACTTAATTTTAAAACTATTTTCTAGCTCAACTTTAAGCAGAGAAAGGACATATTTAAAAGTATCCTTAAAGAAAATTTATGTTTAGTACCATTTAGCTGATCTTTTCCCTCAGATTATACATAACATTTGTCCTTTGTTTTTCCTCTTTCTGTTTTATAAAAATGATATCATATAATGTACACCATTAAGGTGTACAGCATGAATGTTGAGAAATGCAAATTAGATATGTGCACTGGATACTTAGATTCAAACTTTTCTATTTCTGCTAATTTGTCTGCTTTTTAACAAAACTAGATGCTCTGATTATATTCCCTAAAACACTGTTTTAGGCTCCATGTTTATTTTGTAACAGACGAGCTGAAAAATATTTTGTTAGTCAGATTCATTTGATGAAATCATGTAATATGCCTTACATATCCTAGTATGCCTTTGACTACTAACTGGTTTACAGTCACACAAACCATAGGTTTGTCCTGCTTTTCCTGGCAAGGTAACCCTTTCAATCTGCACTATTTGACTGTTCCACTGTGCAGATAGAAATTGAACAGACTGTTTCTGTGGGAAAACTACTGTGATGCAGTTGGTTTTTTTTTATCAGCTTTCACCAGGGGTAGTATTTTAGGGAGAGTCAGAGAGGTTCAGCAAAATTAATCTCCTTTAGAAAAACAATATAGTGTTCAACCCAAGCAATTCATTAGAATGCAAAATAAAAAAAATCTCCAAACAAATACAGGAGTTTAAGCATTGTTATGGTTAGGTTCACTGACAAAGATGAAGGTGAGCACAGGGGAGGGATTAAATAAAAATTAAATAACTTTTATGTGAACAATAATCACAATGGATTATCATAGCTCTGCTGCTCTACTTTGTGGATTGTGATAAACAGTCCTGCTAAGTGAGCACAGCAGGCACAGTTATGCCAATACATGTTTGAATTTTTGTTTTGTTAGAAGCAAAAATAATATTTTTTTCTGTGTAGAGGATAGTGGACAATCCACTCCTGGTGATTTTTTCTCCAATCTTTCTATGATGGTGCAGATGCATCTTCATGTCTGCCAAACACAGCTGGGCAGGCATACACTCATTTGGGCACAGAGCAGTGCTATATGAGTGAGGGTTTCTATTACCCTGCAGGAGAGGATTACTGTGCCAACAAAGATGATCAACTGCAAAGAAAAGTCTTCAAATTCCAGAGCAACTGTCACTTGTGTTTGAAGCAGGATTTCCATGGACAAGTAGCCCTCGGTCTCTTAAGAGATGAAAGAGAGCTGTTTGGTCTGATGCAACACAGCAGAAACTCCATCATGAGGTACACATATGCAGAGTAAAATTGAGACAGACTCAAAAAGCCATCTTACTTTTGAGAGTATCTTGTAGAACACATTACCTGAAGAAATAAGATTAGAGTAAGATAGTGTAATTTAAAAGTTCTCTGTGATTTATATCTCCTTTTTTAAAATTTTTAGCTAGAAGACATCTTAGTAAACAAAAACTGTGGCGTCACCATCTTCATATTGTTTTGTTGAATCGCTAGCATATTCTATTAGACTGCATCTATCACTCAAAATTTAGAATAGGCTCCTTAGTACTAGTCTATTTATAGTCTTGATACAATTAGTCTGCCATCCTGCTGTGCTTGAGGCAAGTTAGTTCTATTTGGCAAAAACAGGTGATAAAAACAACTCTCAGGTAGCTCTTGTACCATTGCTACCTGCATCTTAACTGGGAAATGAATTTATTCTGTCTTAGCAGCAACTCCCTATCCTACTTGGACTAGTACCTCAAAGCAACTGGTTTGTATGGCTTTTTTCTTTCTTCCTCCAGGTAAGGACCCTCTTGTCCTTAACTCCAGACCTGGTCAATACTGGTCTGCCAGAACTGCATCCAGAAGTTTCACCAGTACTTTCATCTTCAGTCAGGAATCTCAGTAGTCAAGCCTTTGGACACTCTTTAGACTGAATAAAGGATGTTCCGTATTACATTCTTCTTTGCAGTGAGTTTCTGATCCAAAGAATAAAAAATATTCTGCATGTTCCTTTAACTGCAAAATTAGTTTCTTAGTTTCTTGGAACCACTTAAGACACTTGCTCATCTTTAGCAAGGACAAAATTCTTTGCATTTCCAGCAGTCTGATCTACTGAAACAGCCAAGAGGTTTGAGTCTTCTGGGAGTTAAACAGCTTAATGCTCTAAAATTCCTCACTGGAAACACAGAATCTTATGGCTAAAGAGACACATTCTGAATGGAGTTGTTAATTTTTAAGTCCCACTCCACACACATTTCTGTGGTTAACTGAGGTTAGATTTTTTCTCTTTACCATGACCTACTTTTCATTCTGAGATAATACACACAACAGCAATATAAATGTCACTTTTTACAAATAATATTTATCAATTAAAACAAACTCTTTCTCCAACCTCAGTTAATTCCCAGAAGCTACCAAAATATAACTGGAAGATATATTTGATATGGTGATAGTGGTTTGGAGGACTGCTTTCAAACGCAAGCTTTGCAAGGAGATACAGGACCTAGAACTTATGATATTGAAACTTATGATATTAAGATTTCTTTATAGGATACATTAAACTCACCAATTAAAAAAAAATCCAGTGACTTCCTTCAATAATTTTCAGGTAACAATTTCAGCAACCACTTCCAGATCTTTCTGCTCACAGGATGTTCTCCAAGAACAGAGTATCACTGAGACATTTTACCAACAGTGGCAGGTCAGCAAACATTTTCACCCTTACATGTAACCTCCCTTATTTAATCACCAGCTAGGTACTCTCCTGCCATCTTCTATCTGCCAGAAGTATATAAAAATAAAGGAGGAACTGGAAACCACAAAAAGATTTCCCCCACCCAGTCTTTCACTTTTCTGTGCCATTTTGGTATGGAGACCAGAATCTCAGTCAAGACTAATCATTTTCTGGAAAAAATACCACATAAGAGCAATTATATGAAATGCAGACAGAGAAATCTTAAACTGTAGTTGTCTTTATGAGATTTTCAGTATCTGAAGTCAGGGTGTGTAATGCAAACACATAGCACATAACGTTCTGTGTATCTACTTATTGGTATTAAATCCTTTCTTATGGAAAAATAAGTAAATTGTTCACTTTAAATTTCTATTATTTCTTGAATTTTCTAATTGAAAAAAGTCTATCATTAGTTGCTATTGAAACTCAATAATGCAATGGAACTCATTTGCTGAGCAAATACATAATTTCGTGTTTTTCTAGCTGAAAATTATGAGTAATTTAAGTCCCACAATTTAACAGCATTCTAAGACTATGGCCAAAGCACTGGAGAAAAGTAATGTCCTGTCTTTTCATTGCATATAAAACAGTACTGTTTTAGTTGCCTAATCAATATATTACTTAATAAAAATAAAAAAGGCACTGAAAATTGTGCATGAAAATATGAATACTTTACTCTTATTCCTTCTCCCCTGTCAAGGTGCTTATTGAACTGAGAATGATTTGCCTTTCTTTCTTTGCATTTTCCATTTGCAGGTTCCATTTATATATACATGAGCTGATGACAGGAAAACATACATGCATTATAGATAATAATTTAAGAAATCAAAAAGCAAACCCTAGTAGCTTGAAACTATTCAAGGCCTTCTTTATTTGGTCTCTCCAATGATAAGCACCAAATACATAAAACAGTTTGCATAGAGAATTTGGAATTTGGGGTGATAAAAATATGGTCTTTAATAATAACACCTTATATCATCTACAGTATCATCTTCCTCTTTAAAGTGACATCAAAATATGAGAGTTTCTGAATGTAAGAAACTCATGAGTGCTCTTTTATCTTTCTCTACTTTGTAATATCAATTTTCTCAGGTGGTTAACAATCTCCCACTAGCATTTTCTTATCTAATAATATTTTAAAATACATAATTCTCTAGTCATCATGATCATCTGCAACATTCGTAAAAGTGGAAGATGATTCAGCAATATTTAGTCTGACAAATACTATATCCATTACTTGAAGAAAAGGAGAAAGTAGAAACTTACTAGCTCTTTTTAGACTGTATCAAAACTAAAGCAGTCTTGTCTAGGAAGGAACATACAAGTAGCAGTATCTTCTGAAAAGCACAACTGTGCCTCTTGTAACTCACAAAATAGCACTGGGAGCCAGTTTCTCTGGTTGATTTCTCATGCTACACTGAGGAAATCAGCATGTCTCACATTTGTTCCTCAGTAAACTGGGGATACTATTTCTTGAAACCTTATAGACAGGAAGCATCTTGTCTAAAGTGTATGAATTTAGTTATGCAATATTAATTGGATCATTAATAATTTAGATTGCACTAGCTCATAGGACCACTCTCTGAAAACAGAATCTAGTTGTTGCAGGCACTTCACAAATACAAGAACTCAGAGCTCAGCCTGGTCTAGTCAGTAAATAGAAAGACAAGCAGATGTGGAGAATAGAAACACAAGACTGCAGTGACAGTACCAAAATGAGTATCTGAACTTCATTTTCATCTATTTCCACTGATGCCATATTATAAATGTTATCTTGCAATCTGATATCTTGTTAACAGCCAGAGCCTGTTATGAGTCACAAATCTGTCTCCCAAAACCTCTCTCGGATATATCTGCCTCAGTCAATTACTTTTGGTTTCACCCTGCTTTCTTCTTGCCAGTCCCTGTATATATGACAGTTGTTTGTTGTTACAGACATTCCCTGCCTTAACAAACACACAGTCACATCCTTCCACACAGTTTATTGCTAACTGGACCATGTTTATCCTGTTTTTTGGCCTTGGATTTCTATTAACTCAGGTCTTTCATGCTATAGTAGAATTCCTACTAGCTCAGCTCTCTTATGCTGTAAAAGATCATAAATTAGACAAAGGCCTGGGGTTACAGCCAGTTTTCAGGGACTTCTAGTATGATACTTGTATATTTTTAATGTTTATGCCCTGGGCATGCATAAAAAATACTAATACCCTCTTTTTTATTTTAACAAATCACAGCAAAGCAAGAGCTTGGTCAACAATAGAAATCCCAGAGGAGGCAGGAAATGTTTCACAGAGACATTTCAGGTCCTGCATCACGAAATAGCATGAAATAGCATAAATATGCACTGATACAAATGGCTTTTAAAAAATGTTTAATCAATACTAGGCAACTCGGTCAGGTAGAACTCTGTTCACCTGCCATGCTAGGAGTGGATATGACATAAGAAAGAGGCATATATATTAAGTATTATACCTATATATATAGTATACATGTACTCCAAGAGTTATTAAAACTCATAAAAATCTAGATACATCATTGGATGCACCTGAATAAATAGATTAAAATACACAATCTTTTGGATCACTCCAGATGAAAGCAACCTAATGACCTACCCAACTTCTGAATTTACTGATTGTATTATCCTGAAAAGAACACAGAATCCAGATCACGACTGGATCTCATATACCTTGCACACAGCCCAGGGCAGTTTCTGGGACAGAAGATAGATTGCTATGCGAGCATTACATGGATCTCATATGCCATTATAGCAACAAATAGAGCCTAGCATGAGTCCAAGAAAGAGGCACTGTACATGGCTTACTGACTCTTTAAAAATCTAGTTATTTTTTGTGCTTCTAAAAAAAGAAATTCCTCTTTTCACTATTATGTGTGTTTCCTGATAAATATAGAATTGACACTGAATGGTAGAGCCTGAAAAAGTTCTGTTTTCTGGATACTTCAATTCAATGCTTTCTTCAGTCTTTCTTCTTACCAAGACAACTGCAGAGAATTTTTTATCAATGGTCAGAAATTCATCTCCATTCATATACCATTACCATATAATACTGAATCAACACCCTCTCTTTAATCAGAATATATTTACAAACATAATATATATAGCAGAGAACTGTCAGGTATTCTGCAGTGTTTACTTTAGCCTAACATGGATGTTTTATATTACCCTCAGACATCTCCTTTCCCCATTTGGTATATATGGCACAAAGATTCTTTGCTTAAGGAAGCTGAATTGTATCTCACATGTATAATGCAAAGTAAAATTAATCTCTCATTGTCAATGACAGGGCAGTGTTGCCAGCAGCTGGAGGGAGGTAATCCTGCCCCTGTCTTCTGCACTGCTGATGCCACACTTGGAGTGAGGAGTGCAACTTGGAGTTCTGGTGTCTCCAGTTTGAGAGACATGGACATACTTGAGGGAGCATATTCAAGGGCCAAAAAATTATTAAATGACAGAGGCATCTTTTCTATAAGAAAATTCTGAGATGGGACTGTTTGCTCCTAGAAGAGAAGATTGACAGTGTCTTATCAATGTATATAAATATTCAAAGGGAGGGAGATAAAAAGATGGAGTCAGGCTCTTTTCAGTGGTGCTCACAGACAGAACCAGAGGCAGTGAGCCCTCACTGACATATATATGCCTCTTAAACATAGGAAGAAATGTTGGAGCATTTGAACAAAGCTGCTCAGAGAGACTATATAATAGCTATCCTTGGAGATACTCAACTCCTTATTAGACCCAGAGCTAGGCAACCTGCTGAAGCTCACTATGCTTGAGCAGGAGAAATCGACTGAATGATCTCCAAAGGTCCTTTTCAATATCTCCTATAATTCAATAATAAAGATAATCACTTAAGTTCTGTTCATTGGGTTTTACTTAGCCAAGTGTTGCCCTTTCACCCTCCTGGCTCAGTTGCACAGGGTGTGTGAGGCTTTGGAGTGACTGACACTGATCTGCATAGATGTAACTCAAGTAATACAGGTGTGATATAATTTGCAGGGTGATGGCAGCTCCTCCATGCTTTCACATGTTTGTCTAGTAAATAGAGCTCCTCATCTGTTGATATGAAGAAAACTGTGTAGCACAGTAAGAACAGCTATAGTTTAAAAAAGACTTCAGACCATGTAACTCATTTTTTCTTCTTTTTTTTCTTTCCTTCTATTTCACAAATATTTTTCGGTATGTGCTGAGTTTGCGCAACATGTCTCACTGTATCTTCTTCCAGAGGTCACTGGTTATATGCCATCACCTCTTTGGACAGAGCAAGAAATCATCTTGATGTGATGGAGAAAGCTTTGCAAGATGAAGTGTCTCTGAATAAAGAGCAGCCTGAGGCTGTGGCACTCGTTACAGTCTCGGAAACTTATCCATGGAGGATCTTCACAAGGAAGAAATATTCACCGGACGACTGTGGTGGGAAGAGTAATACAGGGCCAAGGCTGTGACTGATA
Organism: Cinclus cinclus; assembly: GCF_963662255.1. Taxonomy (NCBI): domain Eukaryota; kingdom Metazoa; phylum Chordata; class Aves; order Passeriformes; family Cinclidae; genus Cinclus; species Cinclus cinclus. The sequence continues at coordinate 15,050,085 of NC_085084.1, read as the reverse complement.
ATCAGGCAGTGGTTGTCAGGAGTGTGGTGTTACTCCACCATGAATCGGTTTAGGGGTACAGCCAAAAGCCTGGCAACATGCAGAAGTACAAAGCACAATGCAAGTTTGCAAACTCAGGTACTGACAGTCATGTAATCACTGAAATCAAAGTAAAGTATGGGTTGTGATACTGCTCCTGACCAAACACTCAAGCAGTGAGCTATGCCAGTCATTGGGCTGGTTTAACCTTAGCACTCATATGAGCTAGCAGAATGCTCACTTGAATGCATCAGCGTGAGTTGAATCAGCCCTTTTATTAGAGCACACAAATATGCAGAGTCAAGACATCTGAACTACAGGTCAGCAATTTTCATAATCTTTCTCTTCCAGTGCTTACCAGGAATAAAGGCCTACTGTAAGTCGGGGGCTTGGAAGCATATAAATGAATATCATTACCTAAGAAAACTCAAAATGGCCCATTTACTGGCTTTAATACTTTCTTGTAGTTTTCCCTTATGGAGTTGCTTCTTACTAAAATACTCCTTACAGAGAATTAAAAAAAAAAAATTAAAGAAGGGTTTTGCTGGATATCCTTTTAGGAAACAAATGGTAAGCATCAAGTTACATGCAAAAAGCATCATATTATTAATCTGTTGCATTCTCTATATTGAAACTCTTTACATTTCAAGCTCCTCTGTTAGCACTGGAGTCCTTGTTTCTAGGTCATTGACCATGGACAATGTGGAGGACTTGCTTATAGTCTGCAGCGTAGCAAGGCTCTGCATTTGAAACAATTATCAGAGTTTTTTTGTTGATTAAATGAGATCCTAGTCATCACCAGATTTTTATTATGGTGGAGAATGACTTACAAATTTGTTCGTGGGGATTACAGCATTACACATAGGCAACAAATCTACTCTAAATCCACTCTAAAGAAATAAAAAATGAGAGGTTGGAGGATATCCCAGATCCTAAATGAGAACTCAGTTCTGATGACTACTCTGCTCACTGATACTCTCTACAGGAGCTCATTTTACTCTTGATTATTGAAAATAATGGATCCTGAACTTTCACAATAGAGCCATGAACTGAATTATTTTATTAACTTTTCCGAAGTAAAATCAGAATTTAGAGATTACATCAGGCAAAAAAAAACTCCATCAAATGTTCTGCAAAAAACATGGTGTTCATCTGCAGCCTTTTTTAAATCTCATTGCCAAAAAGATGTACTAGGAATTAGCAAAATTCTGTTTTGAAGCAATGCCAGTCATTAATAAATATGCATGTGTAAGAAAAAGGAAAAAAAATTGATAAAGCCTAATTTCAATTCTGAATTTCTGTTTATTATTCCTCAGCACCTTCTACACCACTGAATGGCTGCATTACTATTTTTATAAAAATTATTTGTGATTGGGCAGCGGAGATGCACTGTGCTAAGTACCACACATTTTCCCATAAGTTTACACTGATGCACTTAAGCATGGGTCATTTCCAAGTCATAACAACCCTACTGTTCCTTTGTCCGTGTACTAAAAAAGCTTTATCTCCCAGGGCAGACAAGAGAAGTGCAATTTTTCCTTCACAATCCTCTCTTCTACCTCCTTGTTGAGACTGCAAAACAGTTTCCTTCTGCAGATGAAAAGCAAACCACAAACATTAAATAAGATGCTTTCAGTACATTACTGATGGATGAATAACAATAAGTACTTAAGCAAGAAAACAACTCTTCTGCCATGCTGTTACCAATTTCAACAGAAACGGCCTTTGGGGCTTCATGACGCCAATTGCACAGCACCCTCTTCAATTCATTTGAAATCCTACCAGTGTCACATTTATTTTAGCTTTCACTGAGAAATAGCAAGCTTCCATCCTCTTCTAGTGTGGAGAATAACTGTAATACTCCTCCCATTGTTAAACTTAAAAACACATTGTTGATTTTTTTTTCTGGAAATTTGCATTATTCTATGTTAGCTTTACAAACAAAACCCCAAGAAAACATTTTTTTCTCAAGAGGCACTAACCAAACACAAAAGATAGAAAATGTTTCCATATTTTGCCACCTATTACGTAACAACATTAGCACTTAGACTAGCAGTCAGTTTCTGAAGTGAATGCCCATCCCTTACTAATCTGGGATATGAACCAGTTTCAGTATGAATTATATTCCTTTTGGAAAACAGTGGAAATGGAAAGACCTGTTTTCTGTGGTTTCCAAATGTGTGCAAGACCCCAGTAGGGACACAAGGCTGGTGAGTGGATTGTTTGAGTGCAAAGTCCTCTGGGACACAAAGCACACTGTGTGTGCTAGCAGACATCTTCAAACCTTCTATTGCCACAATAAATACATGACAGTGCTTAGCATATGTAAAACAAGCTAAACTTCACTGGTTATTTCATATTCTTGTACATGTATCTATGCAATCCCATGACCCTCATAAGGCCCAAACCTCATGAATATAAATGAAAATTAAATCTAAATATAATATATATAATATATATTATATAATATAAATATATTAAATATAAAATATAGCAATTCTCCTGCTCTATATACCCACTCTGTTTTCTCTTGCAATCATTAATTGATAAGCCATTCTTTGTGTTGTTCTTTCTTTTCTTAATATTTTTCTGATGGCAAAGTGGCAGAATCAGTCATATGGGACTTCTTAAAGACGGCTTGATGCAGTCTGCAGCCTCAAGCAAACAGAAAAGTTCATAAACTGTTGCAAAGGGGAGATCAAAGTCTTCTCTGATAGTGGGTAACATGAAGAAAAATTTCATAGATGATCAATTAACCTGAACAATAAGAAGAGAAAATATCTCACAAAATTCAAGAAAACATCTAACCAACTTCAGCACCTGTACTACACCATGCTTTGGGTATTCATTCTCTCATAAACCTGGAGCACAGGGTATCATGCAGCATTGCCACAACACACAGGTACATTCTCCAGATGATCCTGCTGAGAGGAGGTGTCAGCATCCTCCTTTAAAGCCAGCATGATGAGCATCACAGGGACTATGGGTCCTCCCAGGACAGGCAGCAGAGCTGTGCCTAAATTTTGCCTGGTGCTCTCTCAAGGTCTGCATAACAGCCATTTTCACACCTGTAGGCCATCCTGAACTTTTTAGCCACTGACTTGTACATTTCAGCAGTGCCAAGGTTTCCTTGCTAAGGAGACAGCAGTGTTCTTGGACACAGATACAGGATACCTCTAAAAATATCATCAAGGGTAGCAAAGTCAAGGCAATGGCTCTTGGCAAAAGTTTTCAGCTGTGCTGCTCTACATGTGAAAGCTTTGGATTAACCATTGATTGTTCAGTGCCCTTGGGTCAAAACAGTACCTACACATTAATATTCCCTGCCCCTCACTCTCCTTTTTCTTAACCATTTTACTTCAGCCTCCTCAGAGTCAGGAAGAGATTCAGGCCACAGGTAGTGTTGTATCACTTGGCAACTCACAGGGACAAACAGAAATAGTGTGAGAAATTAGGCAGGAAAAAGAATAAGTGAGTTATTGTGTAGGTTGTTGTGCAGGTTACATGTGTACCACCATCTGCAGGAGACAGAAGAGGGGTACTGTGGCATTTCTTTTCATTCACAGTCAAGTGAGCAATTTTTATTTTCACAGTTTCAACCCCACTCATGACAAATTCATTGTATGTAGGGGACTGGTCAGAAGTTTGACTGAAGTAAAATGTCCAAAGTGCACATCACATTAATGCAGGTTCTTAGCACCAACTGCAGCAGTGCAGAGGTGCTTAAGCATTTCTTCTTAATGTAGACCTAGTTCTGGTAGAGATAATCTCAGGAAGATCTCTCTGCTCAGTAGTCCCATGATGATGCAACATTTTCTTTAGTTATTTCAAACTGCTATTCAAGCAGGCAGACAAACAGAAGCTAATACAAAATAACTTTAAATTATTAATATTTTTCAATTACTAATCTTTTAGTTAAATTAATTAATCTTAATTATTAATCTTTTTCCTTTTCTTACTCAGTGACCCAGATTTAATTATATCTACATTATTTTGACCAAAATGTGTAAAAGGATATATATACAAATTTGTTTATATACATTTTCTTGATCATATAAATGTAAGTCAATTCTAGTCCTATGGTACTTTTGAATTAAATTATTCATTGAGAATCTGAGGAACAGTAACATTCAGTAAATACGTAACATTTGATAATTAGCAATATACTTGATATCATTAGCTATCAGTTACACATAATTATATATATATCCCACTGTATATATATATGTACATATATATATACATTACTCTCAGGCTATGTTTATTTTCCTTGGATAGGTAGATCTCACTTGTGACCACATTTCAGATTTGAGATACACATGACATGAGTTTTAACTTTGAGTTACTTTTGTGAATCAAACACCTTCCCTTCACAACAGACTCAGTTTTGCAAAATTGCTACAGAGGACTAAATAATTTTCTGGAGAACAGGCACAAAAGGTTCCTAGAGGATACCAACAGTGTATATCAATAAGAAATCACATTTTTGGAAGAGTAACAATCAAAATGTTTCTCTAAAAATACAAATAAACACTAACATCTCAAACATGAAATGTATTTCAGAGCATAATCAAGTATTTTCCTCCTAAATTAAAATGGCCAGATGAAAACATTTGAGGCATCTTGTAAGCAAAATAATTAATTATTGAATGTGTCTTAAATCATAGCTGATAGTGATAATAGTAATTTTAATGCTATATATTGTGCTGCAAATATTTGGCAGGATTCTGCTTTCCTGAGCAAAGTAACTGCTTTTACAGACATCAGAAACTACTGAATAAACACAGAAGAAAGCAAACTGAAATTGATTAAAATAGTTCAGAGCTCATAGCAAACTAAAATTTTAAACTTGAAAAGAAACCAAAAGCTAAGATTGAAATACACCTGTGAAATTAAAGTTAAGAACACTTGTTTCCCTTTATTTTGAAGTTATCCACACTCATTTAATGACCCTTCCTTACCACACAGTACAATTTGGGTTTTAAAGTCAGAAGTATAGTGTGCCACATAAGGCACAACCACATAAGGATGACAACTGAAAAAACACAGGAGTAACTCTGAAGATGTCTTGTTTCTAAAAAGCAATCATATAATTTATCAGTTATGAGCGAGAACTTTTCTCATTAAGAAAATCTGATCATAAAAAATTCACCAGTAGCTGAAGGCTCAGAAAATGGACTCAGTAAGTTTACTGAGCAAAGTATGCATATCTGCACATAAAGTAAACAAGAACTGAAATTAACTAGTTATAAGTTTCTAAATACATTTTACCAAAACTGGTCAAGTGATATCTTTACGTAAATAAGCATTTTGATCCACTAAGTGCTACAACTCTCACCTAAGCCTTTTTTCACTGCTATTAAAATGGCAGATTTTGAATACTGGAAGACATTTTGTACACTTAGTTGGCCACTCTAGAAATAAGGCCTGAAGTTAAAATAGGCATTGTCTTTTCTGGTGAAACCTTTTTTCCCTTTACTAATTGGATGGTAAATCAATTTGAATAAATTATATACTATATTGACTCCAGCTGTATGGTATATAGAGCATATCAAGTTTGGATTGTTGAACTGTTCTTGTTTATGAAGATGCTTCTAACAAAGTTGCTAAGATGGGCTTAGCAATATGCCTGAGAAGGCTGAGTTAGAAAAACTTTGGTAGTTTAGATAAGAAGTCCATTGATGTGACCCTCATTTTTCCCCGTGATCCATTTTTATGGATCTCTGAGCAGCAAATTGAAGTATTATTTCAATGCAAACAACTGAACAGCAGGGAAGCAATTTTAACCAGCAATACAAAAATACAAGGCTCTGAAAACAAAATAAATGACAGTGACCATCTGCTGACACAGCCATTACAACTACCTATCTCCTTCTGGCAAAATATTTTAAGATAATGCTATAATGGTTCATGGATATATTTTGCTAACTTTTGTTAGCAAAGAGTGAGAAGAGATCTCCGGTTCTACAGGTAATGGTACAAAAAGGTGACCTGGAATCTGGCTGACCTAATGTTAAAGCACTAAGGGAAGGATTAGGAAGGCCAACAGTTTCCTCTGCCTTCATTATCTCCTCTCTGTCAAATAAGATGCAGAAGGGGATGAACACGCATTTCTTACCACAGGAGCCATGTGAGCATGGTTGATGCAAGCATGTGCCTATTATCTTTATGGAGAGAAAATATATTTTTTCCAGTCCAAAAAAGATTAAAATCAAAATCTGAAACTTGTAAACTACTATGAAATCAGAACATGAGTCTCTGGTCAGGTTTAGCCATAAAGACATCTTTAACAAAGAGGTTGAGTCTGTTTCATGTGGAATATGCCCTTCCAATGATATCAGCATGATCAGAGACTACCCAAGGGATCAAGTTCCACTATGGATATCGATCCACCTCTATAAATATTTTCTGTTGTTTGTGACCTTCTGCACCACTGTGTCTCTAGTTATCATTCAGACCCTTAAAAGACACTGGTATATTTTAACTATGTAGTGCTTTTTGCCCATATACCAAAAGAGAATTTTACATCAGTATTATTGTAACAACAAAACAGATGGAAAATTATTTCCTAGTCCCAAAATACATGTATTTGGCCACAAGACTTCTAATGTCACCTGTCCTTTTGGATGCCTTTTATATTATATTGCTTGCTATGCCAATGTTCTCATTATGATTCAACATCAGTTTTGGCAATATTAAAATTAATCAAAAAAGTTTATGGACATAAAAATATTGAAAATTACTGATTGATTTCTGTTATCAAAGAGGCACAAATGTATTTCTTCCAATAAAATGAGCCTTACAGTCTTGTGTTTCTGTTTGACAGAGAGTTGCAATGTTTTCCTTGAATATTTTCATTTGAACTGATACAGGCAGAAAGGAACCATTATGACTAACTGAAGATTGAGACTGTCAGATCATGAACAGCAAAATCACTGTCTTTCATATTTCTAAGACCATCAGTCTCCCTTGTAAGCATTAAATCACCCAATATTTTTTTTATAAACACATACTTCACTCTGTTTCTTTGCAGCAACTAACCAGTCTATTCATCAACCTAAAGCCCACTGACAACTCTTTTCTAGCTACTGATTAAGAGGAGAAAATATTCTTATTTAATTTCTTATTGAGAAATATTCTCACTGAAAAGAATATTATGACAGGTGTCATGGCAAGTGAGAGCAACATCCAGGAATCCCTTTGCTAAAACAACTTTCGAAGCTCTGAGTAAGAGACCCTGAGCTGCTCCTACAGGACTGATGTTATCATTGTCCTTAGGTTTAGAGAGACATCACTAAAAATTCTGCCTTAGAGAGGCCTTCAGAGCTGTGCCACCCACCCTGCACTGGTAATGGTTGTTGTCTCGTTCCTGACAGAGGCTGTTGTATGGGGAGGCTGCAGCTGTGCCAGGAGGCCAGTGCCCGTACCCAGCCTTGCTCCACCACTCCTGGCACTGCTCTGTGGGGTCCCCTGCCAGGTTGTAGCTATGCTTTTGGGGGGTGAGGTAGCTGTGGCTAGTTGAAAAGTAAAAGAGCAGCAAGAATGGAGTGCAAACACTACAATAAAAATGAATGCAGACCTTATCCTCTAGGTAGACTTTCATGTGTTTTCATGTGTTTTCATGGAGCACAGTCCAAAAAACCCCCCAAAACATAAGCATACCATCTCAGACAGGAAATCCACAGTGGTGGTAACAAACAAATCCAGGGATGATGAAAACAGAAACTACCTACTGATTCACATTTTTACATGTTTTCTTCTAAATCTGTGGTTAGTATCTCTGAGGACAATGAAGGTATATAAAAAGCTTTTCTGGCAGATTAATATGAAATATTTTCAGTCTGTGTCCTGTTTTTTTCTGAGTGCCTCTTGAACACCATTGAACACTGCAGTATTGGTTTAATGATTGCAATTCCCAATAAGATTCAGTACAAGAAGAAAAGAAACATGCTAAGTCAGTAAGAGAGGGGTAACTGTTGACAGACAGAGAAAAATAAGAGAAGTGGGAATTTGCCATCCAAGACAGAAAAAGGTATTTGGAAACTTCTGCTCAGGTACCATTGGGTCCACACTACTTTTCAGCAGATGGCACCACACTTCTAGTGTTGGACTTCATATACACAAGTCACAAGGACTCCCAGAAGAAGGACTCCCTCTCTGTTTATGCACGTGGCTTCAAAAAGGGATTTCACACTTTGTACCTGTTTGAGAAACAGTGGACAAGCAGAACTAATGCCCCCTACAAATGCAAATACCTCTTAAATTGTGAAAGTCAGCAAATATTTACAGTCATAAACAAATTACCAATTATTTTGCAAATGTAATCTGACTATACACATTATGAAAATATCAGCGTCAGATAACACTAGTTATTTACTAGAACACTGTGAGCTGTCAAACAATATAAAAGCACTGGAGAAAGAATAAAATCTCTTTTGACATATACACATATTAAGACCAAAAAGCAAATGCAAATTGCATAAATTCTATTAGGGCCTTACAAGTCAAAGACACTTTTAAAAAGAAAATAACATAGTCTAGTGAGCAAAGAGGAAATGCAAAGAAGCATTTTTCCTGCTGAGAACAATAGGCATCACAATGGAAGAAAAAAATCACCCTTATCTAGGGCAAGGACATGCTACATGTTACAATGGTGATGACAGGAAATTTCAAGCAATTTCTTTTAATTACATGAGATAGGCTCTCCATGCATTCTATAAACACATTTGCAATTTTTTAAAAAAGCTTCCTTCTTGAGGTAGATAGAACTGTTCAAAGAAAATCAGTTCAGGCAACTAAAAACCCAATTTCAAAACTCCCAAACCTCTAGGGGTTTCAGCACTGATTAAAACAATAGTTTTGAATGCCACCTAAGCAAGACCATTTGATACTACACAGAAAATGTGCACTGGGATTCACGGTAGATCATTCTTCTCACTACCAATTTAGTTCTTCAGTTGCTTGGGATTACACTGGTTTCCTAAACTGCAATACATACTATAGGTGCATCAACAATGACTTCTAGAAAACACAAAATCCTTATTTGAGTCACCTCCAAGAAAGTAAGAATGTGAGAGTCCAAAAATCGACTACTGGTTCCATTTCTTTTTATTTCACATGAGTTCTAAACAAAACTTTTCACATTCTTTTCCTCCTGAGACTTTAATGGTTTTCATGTTTCTACAGAGACCAGACTATCTAAAATGTTGAAGCAGTAAAGTTTTTCCAAAATGCAAATTCCAAATCTTCCCCCAGCTCCAGCCATGATTTTAAGCAGAAAAATTTACTCTACATGAGAAAAGGAAAATTGCTAGTAAAAATGATTTTTTTTTAAAGAAAAGGGGAAAGAAATGGTACACTAGGACAGTTTCCAATATGCCATAGATGATCAAAGAAAATATATTAAGGTATGTGTGTGTCAGAATCAGTTGAAAATCTTAATAATAGCAGCATAGAATATGTCCTATATCTATACTCTGATAAAAGAATCCTTAGTATTCTAACATGACTGAAACACAGGAGATGCATTTTATAAAGGTCTACTAATCAAGTTAGACTTAGAGCAGAGATGCTTCTCCTTACACAGAAAGCAGGACAGGTAATTTTTTTCTCCTGCATTCATTTAAATTTTAATCTGTTTTGCAGATTTTACCAAGCAGTTAGTATGAGGCCATGGCTGAACCACATGAAATGCTTAGCATCAGATCATGTAAAGGTACTTCCTTATATTCCAAAGCTGTACTTTACTGTATTTCATGGTCCAGCACCCTCTGATGTGTTGTTTGTTACTAAAACTCTCTTCATAGCAGGATTTCTATGATTAGCTTTCTGCAGGGAGACTACTCAGAAGCCAAGCTAAGTGCTGTTGATTTTCTGTATTTACCAGATCATAATCTGTAGAGAGACCTTGGCAAAGTAGAGGGCTGGCCAATCACCAACAATATGAAATTTCACAGGGAAAAGTGCTGGATTCTGCACTTGGGGTGTGTCAGCCCTGAAAGCATGGACACACTGGGGAACGAGAGGCTGGAGAGCAGTGCCATGAGAAGGGACCTGGGGGTGCTGGTCAGTGGCAAATTGAACATGAGCCAGCAGAGCCCTGGCAGCCAGGAGGGCCAAGGGTGTCCTGGGGTACATCAGGGACAGCATCACCAGCTGGGCAAGGGAGGGGATTGTCCCACTCTGCTCTGAACTGGGGCAGCCTCACCTCGAGTGCTGGGGAAAGCTTTGGGTGCCACAAGATGCAAGAAGAATATAAAACTATTAGAGACTGTCCAAAGGAGGGCCATGAGGATGAGCCTTAGGAGGAGTGGCTGAGGGCACTTGGTTTGTTCGGCCTGGAAAAGAGGAGACTGAGGGGAGACCTCACTGCAGTTACAACTTTCTCACAAGGGCAAGAGAACGAACTCTGTGGTGACCAGTGACAGGGCCCACAGGAATGGCCTGAAGCTGTGTCAGGGGAGGTTTAGGTTGGACATTAGAAAAAGGTTCTTTACCCAGACAGTGGTTGGGCCCTGGAACAGGCTCCCCAGGGAAGTGCACCAAGCACTGTCTTGAGTTCAAGAAACGTTTGGACAATACTCTCAGGCACATGGTGTTACTATTGCTAATGGTGCTGTGCAGGGCCAGGAGCTGAACTTGATGATCCTTGGGGGTCCCTTCGAACTCAGTTTATTTTGTGATTCTGTTATCTGAACAATAAAAGCAAAAACTAAAGAAATGCAACACAGTGTGATCCTTTTTTGGATTTCAACAGAATTCAACTGAAGAATGAGAAGAATTAATTTGAGCTTTGGAGAATATTTCTGAAAGCATTTCTTTTCCTTAGCTCAGATGAACTTCTTGGAGCATACCAAATTTGTATAGCAGTGGGTATTAAGATTGGGCATTGTTTCTGCTTACTAAGGAAGCAGAGCAGAAGATAAAGCTAGATAGGAAAAATTCTCTTCCATAAGGGGCCACCTTACCTTGGATTATCTAAAGGCTATATTTTAGTCCCAGGTAATCCAGTTTTTTTCTGTGTTTCATCGCACAGCTAAATAAATACAATTTTTCTTAACTCAAAACTAGCTTAAAGAAAAGCTCAAAATATTTAATGCTATGATTTGCCTAATGAGCTCTCATTCTGAAATATGCAGCTCATATTAGCTACATTTCCTTCATGTCTATTCTCATACTACAATTACTTTCCCTTCTCTTTTTTAATTTTTACTGCTTTTTTTGCCTGTTACACTGGAAATAACAGTTTATTGATTTATGTCTGTTTGTATCACAGCTCAGGAAAGTATTTTTTTACACATGGCCTGAGAAAACTTTGTTAGCTTTTTACTAACTGATTCACTACCTAGATTAGAAGGTATACAATAAAAGGATCTGGCATGGCACTTACTGCACTGAGCTCTCACTTCAGTCACATATGTGGTGCTGAACCAGTACCAAGCCTAGAAGATGTAACTTTTTGACATTTTGCTACACATCCAAAAAATGTGCCAGTACATCTTGATGACATTTAGTATATTTTCTGTGGGCATTTTCTGATAAATATATTCCAGTTTTAGGCTATATTTGACCTGAAAGGGAACTCACCTTTAAAAGAGCACAGTTATTAAAATAACACATTCTTAAGTACTACTTTAAAAGCTAAAAATAGGAAGTGGTCTTGCCACAAAATAATATAAAAAGGGAAATAGTGATTTACAAGTTGGTACATATTAAATGATTATGTGACTTTTTGCCAACAGAGAGAAGTCTTTGAGTTACATAAGCTTGGCTGTGTCTGTGTTCTGATGTACCTGAAGAATTACATAAGGTTTTGTTTTGTTTTTTTTTTATGAGCTGAATGTCTTCAGCATCATTTTGCTCCCAGTACATTCTCCTAAATAATCAAAAGACTGTTTACATTTATGGTGACACAGATTTCAGTGCAAAATTAATCTACCCATAACCTAAGTACTTTGTTGAAGGGTGAGTGATCACTGATCAAGGTATTAATCTTCTAGTACTTTCCTCTAAAATATCTGTTGGCCAGGTGGTACATATATAGTCTAATATATGGTTATAGTTTTCCTGAAGAAAAACTATTGCCTTGCTTATATTTTAAGTTAGAAATATTTTTTTTAGGGAGAATAGTAAGAGAGATAATTTAAAAACAGACTATTTGGCAGAAAGCCAAAGAAAGCCATTGAAATACCATTGGCTCTTTTGGCTACCTGAACACATTACAGGTTTATATTGAGCCAGATGAAAAAAAAAAAAAGAAAATATAAAAACCCCCGAAACAAAGCAATATACAAGAAGAAATGAGTTTGTTCTATACCCATGGTTACTTCTGGACAAAAAACCTTGACTTTGGCCATGCTACACAGTGCTATGGTAGAAATCCTGACTCTAATTTAAGGATAATCTGTAACCAGTAGGTATTTCTGCATACTCAGAACAGGAAGACTTTATTGTTTTACCTAATCACAGTCCACTCTTTTCAAAAATTTTGAGAAGAAAAATAATTTTGTGAGTCCTGCCGCTCAAAAATAAAATTCCATCCCGTTACACATGAGAGATGCCCAAGAGCAATATCCCAGTGCTTATTTCTTTGCAGTCTCTCCCTTGATACTTCATTGCAGACAATAAACTGGATTTTTCTCAGAATGAATTAAAACTGCTATACACCTGTGAGTATGACAGTATGATGGACAAAATTTTATAGCATCGTGGGGTATGTCATGGACCTGCTTATGATAGCTGGAGTAGACTCATGCTTCCTGAACTCATAGGAATACAATAAGTTTGCTTCTGAACAGTTCTACGGTACAAGTTAGTGATTTTTCAAATGATACATCTCTCTCAGGCTATGTCCATTGTTGTCTCAGATTTAATATCTAATATAGCTGGTCTGTGGCAGACTCAGCATTTGAGGAGCGCTAGAGTATGACAGAAATTTTTTCTGGAAAGAAAAAAGCCCTGTGTCTACCTTGTACTATCCTATACAAGTTTCCTTTCATTCAGTGCTCTCTCCTTGTAGTGTAACCAACAGAGGGCTGAACCCATCAGTGACAGTGAAGCGATAATGTATTTAAAGAAGGGAAAAAATGTCTGCACTACAGCAGCCATAAAAGTGAGAATATGTGACAGAAAGAACTCTGCACTCACTAAGGTCAGTGGAAAAGGAGGGGCAGGAAGTGTTCCGTTCTGGGGCAGAGAATCCCGTGAAGGACATGGTGAGACAGCTGTGTCCCTGCAGCCCCAGGGGGAACAGAAATCCATCCGCAGCCTGTGGAGGAACACATGCCAAGCTGGGTGGATGCTCAAAGCAGACTGTGATCCCATGGGAAGCCTGCACTAGAGCAGGGTCCTGGCAGGACCTGTGGAGAGTGGAGCCAACACAGGAGCAGGTTTGCTGGCAGGACTTGTGACCCCACAAGTTCCCCACACTGGAGCAGCCTGTTCCTTGAAGGACTGACCCCATGGGAGGGACCCACAATGGGGCAGCTTGTGAAGAACTGCAGCCAGTGGGAAGGACCCATGTTGGTGAAGTCCTTGGAGGACTGTTTCCCATGGGAAGGACCCCACACTGTAGCAGGGCAACAGGGTGAGGAGACTGCCCTGGGTAGGAAGGAGTGGCAGAGATAAAGTGTGATACATTGATTTCAGACCCTATTCCCCATCTATCTGTGCTGCTCAGGGGTGGGAGGCAGAGAATCTAGAAATGACAGTGAGTCCAGAAATAAGGGAGGGGTTAATGCAAACTACTCTCCTTTGAGTGCCAAGAAATTAAATTATGTCCACGAGTCGAGCCTCTCTTGCCTGTGACAGGAATTACTGAGTGATCTCTCCCTGTCCTTATCTCAACTATAACGAGGTACTGGTTAATTTTTTCTCCTCTAATCAGCTGCGGAGGGGAGCCATAGAACAGCTTGTAAGAGCACCTGACATCTAGCCAGGGTCAAACCAGCACAAGTGCACATGTGTAACACCAATGCAAATATATGTATGTGTGTGTGTGTGAGTATGTGTGTGTGTATCTATATATCTATATCTTTATATATGTGTGTGTGTTTATTTATTTTAATTTTATTTATATATATTTAATGAAAAGGTATTTCATAATTTACTTAGATTTTTACGTAATTATGATGATATATGAAGATACTAGTATAGGAATAGAAATCTTTGTTTGAAAAGAGGGAAAAAGATTTCTTCTATCAAAGCAGAAACTCTTCTTAGCCAGAATGCACTCACAGTGGCTGAGAGATAAGGGCCCACAGCACTCACACAACCAACCCATCAAGAATGAAAGATGCTCCTTCACACTGGTGTCCAGACTTGAGGTTTTGACTTCTAAGAAGCTCAAGCCTAGTTTAAGAAAGGGAACCACCAGTTCTGCCAGAAGTATCACAAAATATGCCAAGGTCCAACAAGGTGGACCATCCAACTTGATGATCCAACAAGGATCATCAAGTCCAACTTCTGTTCCTGTACAAGGCCATCCCCAAGAGTCACACTAGATGGAAGATGATTCCATTAAAAGAGGAACTGAAGCAGCTGCTCCTTTGCACACCCCATGTTATTGTTTCCACTGAACATGGCACAGATTACACAGAAAAAGCCAAATGCATATGAAATTTCTCAGTGATAAATGAACATATGTGTGAAAGCTGTACTATGGAACCTTTTCCACCTGAAGGAATAGTAGAGGAGAAATAAGGAGATCAGTATTTCTGGAGAAAAGCACAGGCTGTTGTAACAGTGATTTGTCAGAAAGTGTGTGGAATCTGTGAAAACCTTGAATAAATTGAAAGAAATCTTTTGTGGTTTCTTTCCCTAGAAAAACAAGATTACAGAAATAAAATAATCTAAAAGATGCAGTTTATTAACTACGTTTTTCAAATAATTTCAGAACAAGACTAACGTTTTCAATAAAAATTCTACAAGACAAAGTGGAAATTCTCCTGATGACAGAATTATCCTATAAAGAAATATTTTGTGGAAGAAGATTTGCTAGTGAGTTAACATACCAACTACTCTTCCACTTTGTAGATATATGCAACTCATTGTATCATTGTGATTGTGGCTGGATGGCAGAAATACAAACCTTGGAATCTAAAACTCTGCTAAGCTGCCAACAAGCCTTAGGTAAGACTGCAAAATCAATTGCAGTAGACAGGTTTATATACTTCTTTATAATATAGAACAAAAATATTTCTATTTAAAATACAGGATCTGAAGAATAATAAATTCAGTTTTGAGTTTTCCTTTTTTTAATTTTTACTGAAGACTGACCAAGCAGTATCTTTTGGTGTAAGCCATTTAAATCTCCTTATTCTTTTTGTGTGAGGGTAAACCCTCACATAATATGCTATCATTACTCTGTATGGTTCACTAGTTATCTGTGATTTTCAGTGTAAATAATTCATTAATTAATGCTCTAGCTAATTCTCTGCCTATCTTAGGATACAATAATTTTGAATTAGCGTACTATAAACTACTAGAGTAATTAAGAACATTTTGAATTCACTGTATATATGTCCCTGTGGTAATTTTTGTATATTTCAAGAAAATATATACTAACTAGACTTTATACAGACTAATAACTAGACTTTAAAACCCTGATAAAATACAAATAGTCCTTAAAATAATTACTGATTGTCACATTCTTAACAGAACAAAGGGATACAATGCTTTTAAAAAAGCCTTCCCAAAATGAACAAAAATGTAAGCAGTGGTGATAGATACAGAAAAAATAGATATTGAGGAATTACTAATACTTTTCTACAGGAAAAGTGTCTTTTTCCAAAACTTTTGAGACTGAGTGGAAATGTAGTTTTTAAGTCAGTGTGGTGAATTTCATTTTTCACCTGCTATTGCCATGAGACAACTTTTACCAGCAGCCCAGTATAGTCTTCCTTTAACCCTCATTATCCTTTCTTTGTTAGCTATTGATGTAAAGTGGGCCTAAAATTCTGGGAAAAAAGATGCCTCACCTCTTGCCCTTAAATTAATTACATGGAAGAGCATCTGTTTCTCCAGTACAAAATGTGACCTGAAGAAACCGATAACAACAATAACAACAACAGCAACCATCACCATCAAAATCATCATCAGAATGACTTACTGAGACTTTGGGTAGTTTGCAGGGGGGATAGTAATGGAACACCAGTATTACACTTCTGAATCTAAGAAGCACTAAATACTTAATAGATTAATTAAGCCAATGTTGACTTCCCAATATCCTGAAAAAATAATCTAACCGGCAGAGAGGTAAGAAGGGTGTACCAGCCTTTACTTTGATTTGCCTTTCTTTTGCCAGCAATAGGAAGTCTAATGGAATAATTTTTTTAAAAAAAATTCTGCTCCAGAAGATATCTAAAAAAATAAATATTTTTCAGAATATTTTTTATTAAATTGATGATGCTTTCATTTGAGCTAATTAAATCTCATCAACTGAATGCAATGCAGTATGTACAATGCAGTATGTTTTCAAATATTAGCTTTCTAATACTTGCTTATTCTGTGCAAGACTTTACAATATGAAAGTGTTTGTCATGAAAAAAAAAAAAAATTAAACACTACATTATTGAAGACCTGTTAGACAAGTAATTCTAAACTTTGGAGAAAAGAGTAATTTTGCAGGAAAATTACTAAGAGAGGACCTCATCAGTGTCTGTAAGTATCTGCAGAAAGGCTGCCAAGAAGCCAGGCTCTTCTTGGTCAAGTAATAAGAAAAGAGGCAGTGGACAGTATCTTCCACTTGCACAGGAGGAAGAGCTTCTTTACCCTGAAGGTGACTGTGCAGGAACAGATTGCCCAGAGAGGATGTGGAGTCACCCTCACAGGAGATATTCAAGAACCATCTGGACAAAATTATGTGCAATGTCCTGCTTAAGCAGAGGAATCAGATTAGAGGACTCATTGTGGCCCCATCTCAATCCATTCCGTGATTCTGTGAAACTTCCATTTGTGCTAAAGATCTCCATTGTGCTGATCTTTTACCTTTACTTTTATTTATCTATATAATTTTTTGTTCATGTCTTTCCTACTTTCCTTTTATAGAAAGCAATATTTTTTATTAAATATGCCTCTTCCCCCAGTTTTTCTTAGAAGTATGTTTATCACAAGGAAAGATAAATCTTAAGTGTTCCTCTTTTAATAATATTGTACATACTACATTCTTTCCACACTGTTTGGGAATGTGACAAAATATCTTTAATTTCTACATACAAAAGGCTTTATTTACAATATAATATCAAATATACTTCATTACCACCTGTCACTAATGCTCTAAATAAAAGATCTTTGGATTAAGATTAGAGCCCTGCAGTAAAGGCAGTGAGAATTCCTTATATTCAGTGAAGTATAGTCTATTTAATTTGTTTCTCAGTACACTCCACTTACAGGCATGCTAGCTAAATAAATGCCTCTAATAGCAGTTCTCTTTAAACTCTGATGCATTGATTTTTGTTGGATATGGGTTTCATAGGTATTGTTAAATATTTTCATGAATAATAAAGAAATTCTAAATGACTGTAAGTACTTGTTAATACTGGCTTATTTATCAGTTGTCTGGAGGTTTGGCAATCTTTAATAATTTACAGGTTCACACAGCCTTAGAAAATAATAATTAGAATTATTTTATATAACAGATTACAGCTTTTCCAAACGCTCTTTTTCTGTAACTACCCTGGAAAATTAATCTAGAAATCCATAATTAGATCCATATCTACCCCTTTAGAGTATTTGTGATAGTTATTTCCCATTTAAAAAAATCAAAACTTCCTTACTTTTGATATCAGCATTGGCTAAGACAATATACTTAGTCTTTTCTGCTGATGTGTCAGTACCTATAACAGCCGAAAATAATGAAAAATAATGTAGATATGCTATTTGCAAGAAAATGTAACTTGAAAGACAAATGGATCTGTGTTGTATGATACACTAACCTAAGCAGTTTGGGGAGAAGGACACAAACGTATATCCATCCCAGCACAAGAACATGCTGGGTAGGAAACTGATTGAGAGCAACCCTGTGAAAAAGGACTTGAAGGTCCTGGTGTACCAGAAACCAGACATGACCCAGCACTGGCAGGCCAGAAAGCCAACCATGCCCTGGGCTGCTCCAAAAGCAGTGTGACCAGCAGGGCGAGGGAGGGAATTCTGTCCCTCTGCTCGGCTCTGGTGAGACCCCACTGCAGTGCTGTGTCCAGCTCTGGGGACCCCAACACAAGAAGGAGATGAAACTGTTGGAACTAGTGCACAGGAAGGCAACAGTGATGATCAGATTGTTGAAACACCACTCCTAGACAGGCTAGGAGACTTGGGGTTCTATTGAACCTGGAAAAGAGAAGGCTCCAGGGAGGTCAAGGAGCACCTTCCAGTCTACAAAGGGGCCCCACAAGAGAGGTGAAGAGGGACCTTTTATGAAGGCATGGAGTGATAGAAAAAGGGAAATGGCTTTAAACTGAAAGAGAGCAGGTTTACATTAGATATTAGAAAGAAATTCTTCTGTCTGAAGGTGGAGAGGCTCTGAAACATGTTGCCCACAGAAGCTGTGGATGTACTATCCCTGGTTGGTTTAAAGCCTGGTTGGATATGGCCATGAGCAGCCTGGTCAGTGGAAGGTGTCCCTGAAGATGGCAGGGGGCTTGGAACGGGGAGATCTCAAAGGCCCTTTACAATCCAAACTGTTCTATAGTTCTGTGATCCCTTACTGGACCGCAAAAAGGAGAGACCTACCGAAAGAAATAATCTCAATATACCAGGAGCAATTTAAATTCTGCTGAAGATCCAGAATACTACTTCCTGTTTGCTTCTTTCCTCAAACAGCTTTTGGGCTGGGCTTTGTGAGCTTCTTCTATTTCCTTCTCTGAAACACCTTTAGGCTTTATGGATTCACTTTTATGTACACAAGCATCTCAGAGGGATAAAGCTGGATGAATACCACTGATTTAGTCCAAACAGGGATTCCTCTTCTTTCACATTCTTTTTCAATTTTTTGACTGCCTGCCCTCTTGTTTTCCACATCATGCTCCCTCTCAGTTGACACAGTATAGAAAAGGCACAAAACCTTTGTCTGCTTATGCTGGTTTGGACCCACTAATTAAAACCCCAAAGACTCAAACTAATGGCTATATTCGACATTTCATCAAAATGTCATGGAAAAATTAATTACCCTGATGCATATTAGAGCTGCCACATTTATCTGGAATTGAAAATGAATAAAGAATACAGGAGAAATGCAGAAAAAAACAACTTGCAACATAACAGTTAACAGGAACAGAGAAATGTTATAGAATACTCAAGAACAGACACCAAATGATACATGAATTTTGACTGTTAATCAAAAAACCTGAAAGGAAAAAAAACCCACAAAAATTACAAGCAGTATTCTCTAAGTAAATGGTGTACAAAGTTTGTAAAATATTATTCTCCACCATTTTATTCTTTGTATTTAAAGGCTTTATATTGCTTAAGGCTGACTAGAAAAACAGCCTTTATAAAATATAGAAATCTGAAGATTCTTAACAGAAATACTTCTGGGAGTAACTCACAGCTGTATGCTTTGTCTTGCACATAATCATTCCTCATCTTAAACAAGCAGTGCTGGCCTGATTTTCAGGAACAACATTCAATGCAGCTGCCAGGAGAGGAAGCAGGGGACCACTGTCTCCCTCTGATATACAGATGCTCTCTAGAATCTCTACTTTCAGCTCTTACATGATCCAGAGATGCTCTGAAAACATCTCCTTTCCCCTGTTAACAACATGACCAGCCAGAAGAGAGCAGAAGTCGCTTCCCCTGTAAGGATTTGCTCACAAATGGTGGCACCCCAGCTCTGCTGGCCTCGCACCAGCTGCCTGCAGGCACAGCAGCTCCCAGGCTCACAGTCAGGGTGTAGCTCCTGTGCAGGATCTGCTTCCTCCTGCAGGAAGGGCCCTCCTGTTAGGGCACAGAGATGCCAGTTTTCAAAATATGTCCTCAAACTTTGCTGCCTCCTCAAAAGCCATGCAAAATGCACGTATGTCTGTCTCCAGCTATGTCTGCTTCCAGCAAGCTGGTGCATACCTAGGACTCCTGCTTCAGCAAGGTCAAAATGCCATTCAGGCATTGTGAGCTCCCTTCAGAACATGGCATCTCATCCTGGCATTAAGCTACAAACAATATGAAGCAGCTGGGATGAGAAAGATAGGTCTATAAGAGATACCAGATGGATTTAAAAAAAATAAAAGGAATTTTCATTCTTTCCTTATATTTTTCAACAATATACATTGTTTTTATTCATAAACTAACAGAACAGACATGCTGACACAATAATGTCTGGTTAAAAATGCAAACATTTGAACTAGGAACAATTTATCACAAAAAAATCCCTAAAGGCCTTGGTCAAAATTTCCAAGTGTGATGAGCTCTTCAAATAAAATTTAATTGCAATGTCACTAGCTCAGTAATAGCACAATTGAAAAAGTAACTGCATAAATCCCTTAATTTATTGCCCATCAGATTTTCAACTGTATCTAAATAATTATCAATATTGCCATAGTAATACAGTGTAGAAACAAAGAGTGAACCTGTGAGACCCACAGCTAAAGTAAGGATTTCTGACTATTGGACCCCAAACTGAGGCTGCAAAAAATGAAGTGCAAAGGTAATTAGAAAGGGGATCACATGAATCCACTTCTCAGGGAATATGTGAAAGTGCCTAATACGGAATTTCATGAGGATAGATAGATTTTAAATGAAAACGTTATATTTATTTTAGGAGGAACAAGAGTGTATTCCATGAGGTCAGTCAAAGATGAATGTTTTGCAAACGTATCTAATTTGTCTACTGGATCCTTGAATACATATTTTTTCAATAAAAGCCTTGAAAAGTTGTTTTAGAAAGTTTGACAGTGAATTTTCTCTGACTACTTTAAATCTTTTGCTTAAGGACAGAGTTATGGGAATGGAGAGATCTGAAGGTCTCTATGAATAGAAGGCAACTCATAGATGCAAACTCAGATTAAGTCAAGTAAATTGGCACCTATTGGGTTGGTCCTCAAAATGTGACATTTTGCTTAAGAAAAGAAATAAAAGAAATCACATATTAAGGAGTGAGAGTAAGAGAGAGGAAACAGATTTTCTGTAGATCATAACTAGCAGCACAAAAAAAAGGTAAAAATAAAAAGGTAAATAGCCAACATTTGTGTGGTTTAACCCCAGCTGATAAATAAGTACCATGGAGTCACTCACTAACTCCCCTTGCTCAGCTCTCTCTGCAGTGTGTTGGGGGGAAGAGGGGGAAAAAGATCAAACACTTGGGTTGAGATAAGAATAGTTTAATAATTGAGAAAAAGAAAAAAGATAATGAATAAATAAATACAATGATCAAAGTAATATTAAAAATAATGAAAAAGAAAGAGAGGAAGAAACCCCCAAACCCCACAGGCGATGCACACTACACTTGGTCACCATTTGCTAATTGATGCCTGGCTCCCCGCAGTGACCTGCAGCTCCCAGCCAAATCCCCCAGTTTGTATGCTGAGCATGACCTTCTATGGCATGGAATACCTCTTTGGTCCCTGTAGGTCAGTTGTGCTGGCCCTGCTGTCTCCCAGCTTTTTGTGCATCTGCTCACTGGCAGGTCATGGAAAAGTGAAACTCTTTGATTTAGGGTAAGCACTGCTTAGCAGTAACCAGGACATCCGTGTGTTGTGAACATTATTCTCCTACTAGATCCTAAACACAGCATAAACTGGTTACTAGGAAGAAAATTAACTCTATCCCAGCCAAAATCAGGACAGTGAGACAGGACACATCCTTTGAAACATCCTGGCTAGACCTTATTAGATTCAAGCACAGTTTCTTGCCACTCCATTTTGATCAATTTAGATTAAATTTTAGTATTCATATAAGTGATAACGTCTTTGAATTAATTCAAAGAATGATCTTTAGTGTATGGTTATGAATTTCTTTAAATAAGTCTTTTAAAGATGTACATTTATTCATCAAAAGCCCTAGACAATTCCTTCAGGGATAACAGGACAATTTTCTCTTTGGTAAATAGGTAAAGTGGAATAAAAACAGAATACACAGTGAAAAAAAGAAGTTTAAACTGTTCTTTCTGAAATTGTTTTTCATAGTTACTCTAGCAAATTTTTATTATGGCTAGATATTGGTACTATGCAAAGTTTACATTGCATCAGCAAAACACAAGAAGCCTTATGAATAACAAAGATATATAAAATGAATTTGAGAATACAAATAGCTCATGCGCACACACAAGAGGTAGAACAGTGCAAGAAAGAAAAATAACAACAGGAGGTGGGCTAAACAGGATTGTGTAATGTCCTAGTAATGTCATAGATTATTCAGATCTATGACTAGACTAAGGACATTTGCTACATGAAAAATGGTGCAGGAAAAGCCTCAGAAAATCTGCACCTTAAAGACAAAGATATTTACAAAAACGCCACATACATAAGTACTCTTCGCTGGTTTGTGTAAGACTTAAAGTATCTCTTTTAACAGTATAAATGGAAAACCTGGATCACAAAGAATCAATGAAAAGAGTAATTCTCAAAAGCAAAGACCTTTTTCCCAACCAGAGCAAGCATTGACAGATGGGGTGCCTTTTGTGTTCAGGTTCTTTTTTAAAAAAAAGAAACAAAGAAACCATATGACTACAGATATGTATGGAAAACTTACTTACTAGAGTTACTATTTTCAGTCCAAATTTAGGCAGTTTGCAATGAGAAATACTTACAGATTGAGAGAGGGGGGAGAAAAGACTGTAGTGAACCATAACTGAGAATATTGACATTAGTACCCAACAGCTGGAACCAAGCCAAGACCCAAGCATTCCAGCCACAGAAAATTAGTATTTAGCAGGATTCTACTTTCCTGAACTAAGTACAAACCTACATCAGACCCTGTAGCAGGAGACATTCTGTTGATGGGATAAGTACACCTTCATGGCTGAAAATGTCCTGGTTTTAAGACTGAAATTTGATTAAACAGTCCACCTTAGTTTTTACAGATAAAATGGTGACCTACCATGAAAACATACAAATGAACTGAGAAAAATGAACTACAAAAGAAATGGACATTGCAACAGCAAATGGATTTGCAAAAGCAATTCCAAGCAGAAGCTTTTGGAAGAAAAACCAAACCAACAGAAATAAGAGGAGGCAAATGTGTGGTGGGATGGAAGAAAAAGAATTAACATAAAATGAACGTAAAAACATGTAATTAAGTAATAAGGACTCTTGACTACAGCATGAAAAGAGCTGTAGACATTTGGTGTCGCTTTCAATTCAAATATACACACTGTTCCCAAGGGATTGCAGAACACTGATCTAAAGTCATTCAGACAAAACTATTTAGGAATTCTGAATTCCTGCTATATATGTATAAACTCGTTGATCACAAAGTAGGAAAAAAATAAAATCTGCCTCCCCCCCATCCCCCATAAAAAAGTCTAACAACGGCTATTCCAAGAACTACCTTTTCTTGACCACCTTGGGAAATAGTGATTTAGAAAACTGATGGCTGACTTTGCAGACCAGCTGGTGATTGAAGGAGTCACAGTGTAATAGTGGATTCCTTCCAAATCTGCACATCCAGTTAGCTCTGATTTTCCCTAGGATTAATGCTGACATGACAGGGAACAAGGCTTGATGACTGCAGCCATCCCATTGATCCTAGGCCCTGTGTACCTACCATAGACGTTCTGTCCCATAATCCCCTGACCGAATAATGGGATCTGTCCTTAGAGAACCACAATCTTCTCATCCACAGCTCTCATTGCAAGGTTATTTCATAATATTACTGTTGGTAAAGAAATGGTACTTTTTCTATGCTCCTAACATACATAATATTCTGCATTTAATAATACCCTGCTTTTTTACCATCTGTTTCTCCATCAGTTGCCATAAATATGTTTTAAAAATATCCTTTAGGCTCTAACAAATCATCAAACTTCCTTTTTCTAAACGCCTTCCAAGTTTGGCAATGCAACCTGCTATACTGCTTTGTAAAATAAAATAAACTAACAAAAAACTAAAACAGCCCCCCATAAAGAAACAAAAAACAAGGCAAACAATCTACTACCAACTATTCTTACTGTCTTTTCCTAGAAGTTATAATCCTGAATTTATTATTTTTCAATTATTATTGTTGGAGAGATTAAATCATGGCAGGGAAAAACCTCACCCTCTATTAACTACAGCTACATCTTTATACTCAGCAAACACAGGCTGGAGTTTTTGTCCCTACCACCATACCCATCTCTTCCTTAGAGTATTGCACTCTTTATCAATAAATATTGTGTATTGATTCAAAGAATCTTCAGATGTTCAAGAAAGAAAAATGGAAGTTTACCTGGAAAAATTCTGTAAAAATTGCTCGTACTTACCTCAGATTTAGCATGCTGGGACATTCGGATCTTTCACTTAATTGCTTCTGACTCACAAAAAAGTTGCAACAGAACCCATTACTTCTTTTAGATATTAGTCACTTTGTTCCAACCTCTCTTTGTTGATTAAGAAGGATCTCAATAAAGATTTGCAACTCAGTAGATTTACCTTCACATTTACACACATGTAAGACATGAGGTAGGTGGGTTGGAGAGTAGGGGCCATTAGGAACTCAGAATAACAGCAAAGAAAGAAGATAGAGAAGGATTGTAGATGCTGTTTCAATTCTAGAGCTAGTTCTACCGACTCATCCAATGCTGGAAAAACAAGATAATCCACCATTAGGAGTAAGTTCACCACATACAATATTTTCTTTCCCTGGCTAGTGTTTCCTGGGACTTGAAATATGCAATATGCTAATAAGACCAACAGCACATTGAGTCTAGCAGGCGACACACATGCTGAGCATTACAGAAAAAAAAAGCTTTCTTTTCAAACTCTTCCTCTAAAATCATTCCTATAATTTGGTATAGTTACAGATAATTACAGAAGCAGGACAGAAAAAAGAGTCATTGCTCGATATACCCAAAGGCTAATGATTTTTCAACAGTTTGTAAAGAAATAAAGCAAACAGTTCCCAAAACTAGTTGTTGGTTTAGATCAAGTATTCAGTGCATCACAAAGTTTGGATGGAAAGTTCAGAATGGTCTGAGACTGATTATCTCAACTGCAACAGTGCCAAGAAAGCTATATCCAGTGACCAGAATGAAAATTATAAAAGAAAAGTATGTGTCCAGTCTTTCTGAAGAGGTGGATTACCACAGCTAAGATTTCAGGAAGTAAATTCAGTCCTTTTGATCTAGAAATTGATAGTAAGGTAATGCTGGATTCTCTCAAAAAAAAAAAAAACAAAACAGGGGGAGATGCCACCACAGGTGAAACAGTACCTTAGTAAGAGTTATGTTTGCTGCAGGACAACTAAAGAAGCAGTAAGCAGCATGCTCCAGCATTGAAAATACCCATGCAGACATATGACAGCTTGGAAAATACCCATTGATTACGAGCTATATTAGCTCCATAATTTCTGTAAAAAGTCAGTATCCAGCTTATTGTTTATAAATAGTTTTTTTCTGGTCAGGCCTACACATAAAAGTACATATGGACATGCTTCATTTCAGAGCATCATAATTCTTTAGTAGTAGGTAAAGCTGTCCACATATGTCCTTGATACATTTCCCTGAGAGAGCCTGAAATCTGCAGCCTGAGCCACTGATGACATTTCTCATTTTGGATGCATGCTTTTCTTTTTCCAGCTAGCAGACTGCCACAGATGAATATTTAGCATTAGCATTTCTTGTTCAGAGCCAACAATATACATAGTCACATTACTGCTGCCTCCATGAAGATGACACTGGCTTACCTCAGGCAAGACAGTGGCAAAGAGCAGACAGCATCAGGCTGAGCACTAGAATTCCAGTGCCACATGAAAGTTTCAATCGTATTGTATCATCCCTTTTCTTACATTTTTGATTCTTTACTGAAAACTGAATTAGAAAATGATAAAATACAATCTTAATGAAGGAAACCAGAACAGGATACAATAGGTTTTCAGTGGTGGAACGTAAATCAGCATGGTTCCTAAAGCCTAAGGTTTTATTTAATGTCTGACTAGGTCAGAAAAGTCCCAGTTGCCCTCTTAGAAATTGATGGGAAACATTACTACTCTTAAGCATCTAAAAATACACATCTCTAACAAAATTCGCTTCCTGCAGCTTCCATCCTAGTGAAGTCTTCCCTTCTGCTTTGAAAAGGCTGCCCAATAATCAGTCTAGAAGAATAATGCCTGTTGCAGGCCACACTGTATTTCTTAATAAGCAAACCAGAAAGAGCTGTATGTGGGGAGAGTCATTAGAGAGGCTGCCTGAAATTTTTGAGTAAATGGGAATCACCTTTCCAGATGAGCAAATCAGATCTCATCTAAACACCATGCTGACCTCTGCTATGACTACAACGGGACATAACAGAAACTCCTGCAACGCAGTAAATGGCTCTTCAGAACTGTGATATAAATGCATTTTAGTTTCAGTAGAACCTGGTTGTTAATAGTCTAGAATTACTTCTGACATTCTGTAGAAGATTTCCTAGGTAATTATGACCAGATGCCTGAATTAGGCACATGCTCCAAGCACATATTTTTTTAAAATTAAATGTAAATACCTTCTTCTGCTAGAGCTCTTTGGTTATTAAATTGAGCACAACCACTGGGACAGTCATAACCTTCATTTTAAAAATTGCTACAATATACATTAGAGAATAATTTGTAATTTAAAGAATATTTCAGGGCTACCATTTTACTGTTTCCAGTTAAAGCCTTCTGTTATCACATTTTCCTATCATAAAGTAACCCGAAATAAAGCAATTCCTAAAATAATTTCAGAACTTTCTGCATGTTTTGGGCTAGAGTATCAAATAAAACAGTCTACATTTCTATCAGTGACATGGAAAATAAGAGCAGTTAGATTGTATAAAAATTAGAAAGTCAGACACAAGTGAACTATCTGCAATTGCAGAGTAAACACATGGTCTGACAGCTGCCTGATGAGCAGACTGTCACTTAAAATAGGTAGATTAAGACATACAAAAATATTGATGTGGAGCAGCATATACTCCCCCTCAAGAAAGCAACACTAGTTATTTCTGAGACAGCAACAGGAATGGCAGAATTGGGCAGTTCACATATTGTCCTGATCGCATAAAACTGTGCAATATCTTTCCTCTGTGTGAAAGCTCAGATAAGCTAAAATGCCTATTAAAATCATTGTCTGTTTCCTTGGATAGCTAGACAAAATGTCCAAAATAAGAAAATTAAAAGGAAGCAGTTAACCACTTTTTTAATATGTACACCTCTAAATACATTTTTTAGAATTACTATATTCTGCAAGAATATGTAAATTTATTGAACTGCCATCTATGTATTGCCTATAACACAGAATTTACAAGACAAAGAAGGGAAAGTTCCACCCACTACTGAGTCACTATTCACGGAACAGAGTCTGGTTTTGTCAGGTTTGCATAGCTCTTGATAGTCTCCATACAGACAAATAAAGAATAGGCATTTAAAGTGTATGGAGACAGTCTGGGAGGAATGCAGAGACATCATGTGAACATCTGGAAATGAAGTCAGGAAAGACAAAGCTCAGACGTAACTGAATCCAGCATGGGATGCCAGAAGCAACAAGTAAAGTAAGTAGATAGGTGAGTAGGAAAGCTAGGAAGACTGGTGCCACTGCTGAACTTACTTTTCAGAGGAAATCACTAATTGTTATTTCTTTACTAAGTGAGTTATGCACCTTTATAAAGTTTTGAAGGGGTTGTGTTATCTCAAATAGGTGTCACTTGGGTTTTGCAGTTTTGGGGGTTTTTTTTGGTTCAAATTTGGATAGTCAAGAGTTCAAAACATTAGTGGCTTTTGTATATTCCACTACTATGGATAGGAAAATTCTACCTTTCATCTAGTGAGCTCATATCATGTCAGTAATCACCAAATTTCACTGTACCTTTCTTACAAAGAGCCATTTGATATTAGCCAATTTTAACAAAATTTTCAAAAAACATTTTTACAGCATCATAGATTTGGGGGGAAAAAAAATCACTGTTTTGGCTTGCACTGCAGCATTTACTAAAAACATTAAGTCTTGAATTCAACATTTTCTAATTTCCTTTGTATGTCAGTATGTAATATAAGTCTGACAAGTCTTCACTCTACAATCTAATCCAGCAGATAAATTTCTTATAACAAAACTGAAATCAAATCTCCAAAGGGAAGCAACTAAGTCAGTTTTCAGAATGAATACTAAACACCTGATGCCCTTTTAGTTGATAAGTTACAGAAAACTTAGGAGTCTGCTTCCATACCTTTTTCCAAGATAAACTTCCTGAAGAGCATTATAAAGATGTAAGCATGTAGACAGATCTTGCTCTCATTCCTACTGACAGCATCCTTAAATAAAGAGAACCTCTTGTCCTGCTGGCAAGGCAGGGCACTTCTGGGAAAATGTGGCAGAGTACCTCACACTGTGTTTGTTCCCTTCACTGTAAGAAACTGCAGGTTTTTTTGTTAGTTTGTAAGAAATACACTGCTAGTAATAAAGTTGCTTCCCACACAGGAAGAGGAGCAAAAGACTTTTCTTTCAGTGTTAAGGAACAAATGTCATAATGTTCCTACCACTCCCCAAACTTGGAAAGGTAATTCAACTGTTGTCTAACTTTTCATGTAGTTACTTTGCAAGTGGAAAAATAGTAGAACATGCTGGTGATCTGATTAAGTTTCTGTTGCCACTTTCGTATCCAAAATAAGAGACCTGGGTACAAGACAACAGTGAATAACATTCCATGAGTATTGCCTCACAGCACTGTTAAAAAAGACATGAAAAGTCAGGAATAGTATCCAAACCACACATTTCTCCTGATGACCCCCCTACACAGATTCTTAATCATAATGATTCCTTCCTATCACAAATATGTAGCTAAATGGTATGCACTTTTTATATTTGTTAATATTTGTGAAGTTTTATAGATTTATCTTCAGGAAACTTAAAATATCAGGTGCAATCCCTGCTTATGTTTTAAAACTAAATATTGACTCACATTCGTCTGTCCTCTGCAAATACTTCAAACTTACTTGCTATAAATAATCATTATTCAATCAAATTCTTCTTTTACTTGTGTGTGTGAAACTCAATATATTTCAACCAAATCATTCTTCATTTAAACTCTTGTCAGGGAAAGGAAATTGAGACTCATGAGCACCACCAAAACTATGAATTTAATATAATGTCTGCTTAAACCATTTTTTTTCTGTTGAAACGCTTTTTGCCTGGAGCTAAATTAATTATTTTCTTGTAGTGACATTTTTCTTTCTATTTTAATGCTTTCATATTGCTTATTTTCTAAAACTAAAAGTATAGGCACAAAACACCAACTTTTCACAGTAGGACTGTGCATAAGTGTCTCTTCAGATATTTCAACCAAATAGCAGACATCCGTAAAACTTCCAGTATGGGACACAAGGATCTTGTACAGCAAAGTGAAGATCTGTTGACATTTCACTGAATTTTGAACATTGATCCTTTATCTTAGACACATCATGGATTATCCTAGCTCATAAAGTTTCAGAAAGAATGTCCTCACCAGCAGAACTGATCTGGCCCATCTGCAACCTAAGCATACTTTTCATAAAGTAATTAAAAATCTCTGAAAAATGAAATTGATCCTGCCACAGGCATGTCTTTGTAACAACACACTAGATGCACTGAAAGGAAAAAAATTCTGCTATTGCCTCATTTGCCTACCTCCAGATAAATTCTCCAGAAATTAATTTTAAATAGATTCACAGAAGATGATTTGAAAGAGGTTTTGTGATTGCAGCATTATCTGGAAATACTGTAATTAACAGCTGCACTACAGGCAGAACAGACCTGGTTTCAATGTAATCAGCAGTATCTTACACCATCAATTTTATCATAAACATTACTTCAGGAAACTAACACAAAATATTCCAGAAGTTTCTAGGAAATTATAGTTATTTAAAAAGTATATCATGTGAACCAATACAACGTACCCCTTCATGAGGTGTTCCATGAAATACTTCACTAGATAAGTTTGCAAAGGAGAAGTGAGACTTTTTCTCTTAGAGTAGAGATAACGTGAAATGTTGTGCATGTAAGGATTGTATGCAAAATGTTAATCTAATCAAGCAACGATTAAAGACTCTTTTCCTATGTGTGTAAGCAGAACTGACAGATTCAATTTCATTCCTTCTGCAAGATATTATGGTGCTGAAAATGTCTGAAGACTGCTCCCAGTACAATTTCTAGAGCAGTACATACACTTTCTATTCTCATTAAACATGATTCAGCACAATGAACATCCAGCTGCTGCTCTGTGCGCAATGACTCTTGGGAGTCATGGAGCTAGCAAGGAAACCTCTGAATTTTACTCTCTTGCTTGTTTTATCAGAGTCTACACTGAGTCTTTTATTCAAGTTGTAGAGGAGGAGGTGACAGATGTAAAAGCAAGTAGTTGATTCATCTGGTGATAATGAATCATGGGACAAGATGATTTTTTTAAGGTCTCAAAAATTAAAAAGAAAAATCTGGAACCATGCTGTCATAAAAATTAAAAATAAGAAAAAAATCAATGAAAGGCCATCTGAAAACAATTTATTTTCCCTCTTGTCTTTTTCTTTCATTTTTTCATGATCATTTGTACATGACCACACAATCCTTCCCTTGAGATATTCCAACTTAAGAAAAGTAGTGAATAGGAGTGAGAGTCATTATAATGACCATTGCTTTGTCACCTAATTGTTTCTCTTTTAACGTATATGTCACCCAACTTTTCAATTTAAAAAAAAAAATTAAGAAGTTGGCAAATCTTTCCTTCTGCAGGTTTTCCTTTTTGTGTCTTGTATTTATACCTCTCCATTGAACTCAGTTTCATAACTTTGGTTTTTGCATCTAGTTTTTTATTTTACTATTTCCTTTGCTCAGTTGTCTCGTTTCTTTCCTGTTCCAACTTCATTTGCCTTTCTGGACTTAGGACATTCGTAGATGAAAATATGAAGTAGCCAAATTTTACAAGCCTTTAACTATATCTGCACAAATATTCAGCATCTGTATGTGAAGTTCAGCAGAAACTTTCTTCCGTTCTTTGATAATGGTACAAAATACCTGAAAACAGAAAGAAGTCCAACCCTTGAGTAAAAAAACATCCTCATTAAGAGATTTTTATTTGCAAATCAAAATTATATATGTGCTTTCAAGGAGGCTAGTCCATTAATCTAGGTAATGGGAGGACTGAAATACACCAATCATTGATATCCAGTTTATAGAGTAACAGTTTAGCTATTAAAGCAAACAAACAAAACCCCACACTAAAGAACAACAGAAGCACCCTCCCAGTTATTCAAAAGAGTGTTAAGGTGATTTGTGTCAGATTTGGTCAAATGCAATCAGAAGAAAAAAATGTTCACAAAGAACTATGGCAGTAAAGCCACTTCACTAAATGAATTATTCAGCTTCAAAACCTTCTCAGCCTTAGGGAGTTTGCATCTAAATTTCTTGGTTGTGGAATGCTACAGGATCAGGTACCCTAGGTTCTTCTTGACTTTGTATTCTCAGACACACAAGTGTTCACTGCAGTCTGACACTCATCTCCTTGGTAGATGCACTGCAAGCACTGAGCTTGGTCTCTCATACTCACTTTTGGGTCAAATGCATACAAGAAGCACAAACAAATAATTGCAGGCACAGTTAATGAAGGAAGAAAAGAGCACCCCTGAATGCATTACTGTCTCCTGAACAAACCTTTCAGACCCAACATGGCAGAAACACCATTCACACGCATTGCCAAAGAGCAAGTGTAATTCACTGTCTGCCATTCTTCCATTCTGCAAACTCCAATATCTCTGTTTCAGGAGGCTGACAAGTACCTCAGTGGACTACTTTATTTTAAGAGTTACTATTTCATTTGCTTGAGTGTTGTCTGGACTTGAACCATTCACCCCAAATACCAGTACTACTGATATCTCTTTTTCAGGGGCTTAGAAATGCCTTAATTTTCAATTTTATTTTTATATTCCCTAAAGACAATAAAGCTGTGGAAGTATTTGTTTTAGACAACAGTTTCAGCTGTCTGTGTGACTACCCTTTTGATTTAACTCAATTTCACAGGAACTCCTTATCCAAGAATCTGTCATCAGAGTGACTTTTCCTTATGTTTATTTCTTGTCAAATCCTCAGATCTTGTTAACCCTAGAACCAGTTTCTAAGCTCAGCATGAGGTACAGGACTCACTATCATAAACTAAGTAAAATTCAGTTTCAGAAAATGTGAAGTCAATAAACATGAATTTTACAATGATCTCCAGTGTGAATATAGACCTAAATATATTTTACCTAAACCAACTCAGATGTCAGGTGTTTTGCACTCCTGTGAGACATTCACTATTCCCATTTCTTTCTTGTCTCCAACAACATAAATACAAAAAGAAAAAAAAAAAAAAACAGGGATAAGTTCCTGAAGGAAATGTAGTAGAAAGTGTCTAAATAGATCTGGAGCTGGTATGTGACACTGCTGGATATTCTAGAAAACTCTTAAACTATCCTATGAGAAAATTTCCATTAATTTTAGACCCAAGCCTTCCAGAGACTGGAAAGTAAAACAAGTCAAACAAGTGTTCTTCCTGCTTTTAGCTCTGCTCCTCAGACGTATGTAGTCAGGTCTTCTGTTCCCTATATCCAAGACTTCTGATCCAACTGACTGCATTTAACCATACTGGTCAATTTTAAAGAAGTCACAGAGAAGTGAGGTCCTAAAATAGCCTGTAGAGGAGAAGGAAGTGACCCCCTAGGTGCTGGCAATGGTAGGAAGAGTGCAGAAGCAGCATATGCACTGCTTGGCACAGTGGGTCCACAGAGAAGAAAAAAAAAAAAGACAGGGAAATGCCTTCAAAAGAGAAAAAGTTTGAATTAAGTTTTTCTTTATTTTTTAGACTAAAGTCAGCCACCACAGAAAGGCAAACCTAGGAAACTCATTTAAAGGCTTACAGAAACATTTGTTTAAACTAAAATGGAAATGTTAGAAAAATGGAACACATGTCCACAGGCAGAGAAAAATAAACTAACAAAATGGGGTTACTACAAAATGCAAATATCCCTAACTCATAGCAATTCAGAATTATCTAACATCAACTAAGCATATGAAAAACATTCCTTAGAGGCTTAAGACTGAAAAAAAAGTATAGAATATTTTGAAGGTGTTATAATTTTGTGCCAAAATACTTTGTATCTTCATTACATATACAATGTTGGTTCCCCCTCTATCAAACTGACGGCTGTTTTAACAGTAGTCCATTTCCTGTCCTCGAGAAATGCACTGTGGTGGGAAGTGTCCCACAGGGGATCCCAAAATTCTTACAAGTATTAAAGATTTGAAAATCAATGAGTGGTAAAATGATTCATGTTTATGAGTTATTTTTTCACATTGCCATTTTTTTCAATCAGATATCTCAAAGGCCAAAGTTAAATGGGCAATTCTAAAAATAGGCTGACACCATATAGTGAACAAAGAGCAGAAAAAGGGAGCCAGACCTTGATAAATTTTTCTTTTTCATGGAAAGAAAGAGCATGATAACTTTTAAGAGTGATCTCTAACCCCAGCTGCGAGAAGTTAAATACAGGCAACAGAAGCACAAGCATCTGTACTGCACTGCTGGAGACTGGAAGGTGATTTATCAAAGCTCTTGTCAAGATAGCTCTTGATTTCTTCCATAACAGGTGCAATATAAGATGACTGGGTACAATTCTTGCTGTTGGATATACACACTTTAAACTTTGACACTTTACACGGAGGGTGATTACAGAGCATGCCCATATTTCATCATAAAATAAACAAGGACATTAAATTCTGTAATCATTAGAATATCAAAAAGTTACTGGTTTTATGCTTGCTGGGTCAGAACCTTCAGATTTTAATGACTTTCAATTGTAGACAGACGGACACCATGAATTGTTGTTACAGAGCTGAAAATGTCCCAATCTTCTTCGTAATCTCAATGCATCCAGAAATCTATATTGCTTTTCTGCATGGTCTGAAAGCTGAAAATCTCTGTATCCTGGAGGAACTTATAGAGACTTATGAATGAGCAAAATCAGAAGGAAGAAGAGGATGGAATCAACTTTTCTTTAAATAGCATTTGTAAACAATGTCTTTTTTTGTCTAAGTTTTATTATTTCCAGTGATATCATGTTTCTAAAAGTAAAGACATCAACAGCAGCATGGGCAGCAGGGTAAGGGAGGCGATTCTGCCTCTCTTCTCTGCTCTCATGAGGATCTACCTGGCAGTACCGTGTCCAGCTCTGGATTCACCAGCAGAAGATGTAAGGACTTAGAGAGCACAGCTGCCTGTCTCAAACACTGTTAAGGCCACAGAAAGACTTTGCCATAAGCACAGAATGGAACAACACAATGCTACTAACTTCAGGCTTGTTGGAGGCAAGATGGTGATTAGTGATTAATGCAGCCAGACAAAAATTCCCACTCTGGCAAACTGTAAAAAAAAAAAAAAAAAAAAAAAAAATCAAGAAACCAGCTGCTTGTATGCATATCACTGGTCAAAGACCCCCGCAAGTTATGGGACTCCCAAATATGCCTCCAAGGATACCTGGAACTTGAACTGCAAGTTAAGCCACCATTACAGGAACTTGAAATAAGATAAAGGTGGTACTGTTGACTGGGTGCTATCTCAGACCTAGGGGAAGACTAACAAAGCTGGGGGAGAAGAATATGTCACTGATAATGGACACAAAGAATGCAGAATTTATGGGTCAGAAGGAAAGCAAACTCACTGTGTTGAAGCGGCCCTGACTAACAGTTTGTGTATTAGGTTAGATACAAGGAAGAATTTTTTTTACAAGGAAGTTAAAACACTGGAACAGGCTGCCCAGAGCAGTGGTGGTTGTCCATCTTCGGAAACATTCAGGTCAAGTTGGATGGGGCTCTAAGCACCTTGTATAGTTAAAGGTGCTCCTGATCACTGCAGGAGGGTTGAAGCAGAAAGCCTTTCAAGGATCTTTCCAACACAAACTATTCTAAGACTCTATGCTTCTATGAACAGCAGGTTCCCTCAAAAAGATTCAAGTCTGTTTTTGGAGAGGCATCATCAGGGGCCACAAAGAAAATTCAGGCTTTTTTTTTTTACTTCCTTTTTGTTTTTCCTGAGAAATATGAAAGGGAGAAAAAAAAGGAGTTAACTAAAGTTATACAAAATTTTAGGAACACTTTGCAGATGTCACCCTCAGAAAGAAGTAGTGACAAGCATGAAGAGAAGAACAATCCCCTAAATCTTGGAGTCACCAGCTAGCAAGTCATTCCTAAGTTATCCCTCTTTTTGATATAAAGCCTTTTAACTTGGTTAATAACATCCACTTGCTCTCCCAGAATAAGACCTGGAGTTCCACAGTCCCCCGTCTCCAACACTTTTCTTAGTCAAAGAAGAAAATTAAAGGTATTTGAACAACTCAAAAAGGTTGACATGGTTAATTTCAAATCACACCTCTGTTTCAGAAAGGTGTTTACTAATATTAGAATGGCTGTACTCAACACAGACTGATGCTCTGTGAGCTTGAATGTTCAGTTGAATCCTGCATATATCGTCTCCACTGAAAGTTTCAAAACATTTTTGGCATGCATACAAATTGAAAAAAAAGTCATTAGTAAAGTTACACAACTATTTTGATTTGTTTTGTGAATGACATAACTTCTCTTCATGAGAAGATAGGGCTGGTAGGTTACATTTCCCTTGCTCTCCTCTCATTCCTCTATTGTTTTCAGAGTATTTTTGTATTTATAGCTTGGTATTATTTATTTTCTGAACATAAAAACATTAAATTTCTCTCTTTGTTTACCCAATGTGGCAGTCATTTTGTTTCCAGTCTATCCAAGTAAGATATACTCAATCCTGTCTAGGAAACTAACATGGAAAGTAAAGTACAGTCTAAAATTTTTAATCATTACTAAAGTACATATCCTTTTTTCTTCGCAAAAGTCAAACTGTTCCTATTTTCATAATGAAAAAGCATTTTGACATGACTGGTACCTGAAAGCCTCAAGCAAGTGATAGTCTGACATCATCACAGTTTGGAGGGAGCCAGAGCACACACAGACATGCCACCTTGGCAGGGAAAGCTCAAAAACAAAGGGCTTTCTTCCAGACTGGTCAAAATAAGGTCAAACTCAGCAACAAAAATCAATGTCACAGAACATCCTAAAAACTGCACAGGGAAACATACAAGAGTGCTTACTGTAGACATTGAGCTCCACACTTGGATAAACACTGCCATGGATATGATCCTATATGGAGGGGAGCTTGGTACACAAGTGACTGGAAAAGAAAGATGTGTATCTAACTTCTTAAAATATCCCAGAATTTGAATGAATTTTAATTATATATATGATAATGAATATTTTATAAGGCAATCTCTCTTCATAATAGTCTTATATTTCTAATTTTATTTTGAATAACCAGAACTTGCAGATACCTTAGTATGGGCAGAGAAAAATACTTATTCCTCATATGTCTGATCTATCTGTCCATAGCAAGAAAGTTGGACTAGATGGTCTTTGAAGGTTCTCTCCAAAACAAGCCATTCAAGTGGCTCTCCAGACACTATACAAGTAACATATATCTTTTTACAACTTCTATTAGCTCAATATGGAGACCTTGTATGCAGTATTTCTGGAAAAAAGAGAGTAGGTTCTAGAAGACAACGCTTCAGTTTGCAAGACAAGCAATCTACCTAAAAATCTGATCTGCAAAGGTCCTTCATACATGACTGCTGATAGGCAGGAAAGTTATAAGTAATGTAAAGAAGCCTGACTTCTTAACTTCTCAGTCCTACTCTGTTCAGATAGAGCACAACCAAAATCTGTCTCCTGAACTACAGGTCTTACAAGGCCAGCAAGCTCTACCTACAATGTGTGAAATTTCTTTGGAGGTGTAAGTTCATTTGTCAGACATGACAGTTTTACAGTGGAAATAAGTGAGACTGATGCTGGAATTTACTCCAAGTGAAGAAATACAGTGAATCTTGCAAGCGAAGAGAAAGGGCAAACTTAGAGCTAAAGGGTAAACCTTAAGCTATGAGTATGCTCAAGGCAGAACTAAAGAGCTGCTGTGTTCCTCCAGGCAAACTCTTAACTATGTAAAATTTAGACATAAAGATTAAAATTCTACTCTACTCACTATCCTTAAAAATGAGTGTGACAGGTACATTAGAACTGGAAGAGTAGATAGCCAGAATTTCTGGCCATTTTAAGTATCCATGATAGCTACTCACTCCCTGAGCCTGCCTGTATGTGGCATATAAAATAACATGAATCTCATAGTCTCAGTATCTGTCTCTATCTGACAGAGCCTTTTATTTTTTGATTGATACTTGACATTTATCATACTGTTTGGACAGATCCTAGTGACAATTTGGAAAGATATTTGCTGGGCTTTTCTGTCAGTATTTCATGTTCACATAGCAGACTCCATTAACACAGAATCAGGAAAAAAAAATCCCTTGAATGCAAAAGAGAAACAAAATTATTTCCATCCAATTAACTCTGTCAATTTTTCATAAGATTTTAAATTCAATTCATGGGACATAAAAATCTAAAGCAATGGTTGATATTATATTTACCAATGCTGACTTCAGGAGAAACTTGAACAAATCACATTATTTTATTAAGCAGCAGAAACATTATCTCCAAGAGCTCTGATCTGTAACAGGTTTGTGGTGGTTTGTATAAATTTCCCAAAATAGTTTCTTGTCAGGACCTGGGCTCTTTGGGCCTGACAAGGACCAATCGGTCCTGATTTTTAATACTGACACTTCGTTACACCAATAAGAACGTTTACGTGCCTTAGTGAAACACACATGTAAAGGACAAAAATCTTTCTTTTTCATTTATGGCCTTCCAGAAGGTAACTATCTTGGCTAGGGTCAGGTCCCACACGGGCCTGCGGGCCTGACTGGGCCTGGGGCTGGGCCAGGACCGGGGCCGGGGCCAGGCTGGAGACAAGAGACCCTAGGCCAAGGAAGGCCTGGCTGCTTCCCCCTCCCCTGTGTGGCAGAAGTGCTGCCTCTGCTAACACCTCGGGAGCAGCTCCAGGCAGCCGGGCCCATCCCGCTGTGCCACCCGGGAGAGACAGGCCCTGCTATCCCAGCCCAGACCCCAGTGCGGCCTGAAATTCTCCACTCCAACTGCTCCAGCCTCTGCCTGGGCAAGGTATGAACTCTTCCACTGACAAAAATGAGATTTGCAGACACTGTTCTCTCTTGTGAGTGAAAGAAAAGGACTGAGATGAAGATGCGGACAGAAACAGCATGAAAGCACTGAGACCAGACAAAAAGAAAAGTCCAGGTCCCAGAAGGAAGGGATTGATGGAGATATCTCACTCTTGAACTGAAACCTCTCTTTTTTAAGCTGTGGAGAAGAGACACTTCTTTCCCCATAGAAATGCATTATGGAGTGGATGAAATGTTCTAACTGTAGACATGAGCGGAATCATTTGCGCTACAGTAAGCAGATGATGAAATGGCTGTGATCCCATATGTTTGAATAGAGAGAAGAACCCTGCTGCCCTCAGGAAAAAGAAGAAAGACCTCTGTTTTCAAAAATAAAGAGAGCTTTTGTTCGAGCTGTTATAATCCTTAAAGTGTGCCCCATAAGTTGACATGGTCCTCAATAAAACTTGTGGGAAGACTTAGTCAAGGAAGGGATTTTTACGTAGTGATCAGATTTCCATTCTCCCAGGCAGTTGATCACTGTGACATCAAGGCCACAAGAAAACTGCTTCTAGTGGAGAAATCTCCACAGATTCACACATAATGAAGAGAGAAACTCTTCTCCCAAATAAACTGGCGAAAAACTGTTTTAGAGATGTAAACAGACTGATTTGTTGCCGTATGTTGTCAGTGTGAATGAAAATAAGTTGTGGGGGGAGAAGTGTACTGAAAATTTAATTCTGATTACTATTATTTTTCCTTATAGTTTCTAGTAATAAAGTTTTTCTTTGTACCCTTTAAAGTTTGAGCCTGTTTTGCCTTCCTCCTAATCATAACTCACAGCAGGAAATGAGTAAGTAGTTCTAATGGATGCACTGGCAATTTGGCCAATGCTAAAACCACAACATAAATTGGTGCATTAGCCAGGAAATCTTAAATTGGCGAACCAAAACCACTACAAGGTTTCTTTGATTTTCAGCTTAATTTAGACAACAGGGAAATCACATAAGTGAATTACAGTTAGGGCAGGACAAATACTGTGTAAATGGTCTTCACACAAGCAGAAAGCCTACTGTAAGAACAGTCAGCAAATTTAGTGAGATTGGAAGGTAGAATAGAGAGCAAGATATAAAAAATAATGTTCCAGGCTTTCTTCCACAATGGATTTTGGTTGAAAAATACCATGTTCACATGACTTTATATAATATCTGAACAAGGCTTGTATCATCCAGAAAATTTAAACTTCCAGTACACCTTAGAACAGAACTCCAGCTCTGAATTAATTGTAAAGGTAATGCCTGCCTGACTTCACATCACACTTATTTCTGTTTTAGGTAACAAGAAGTAACAGACTTTAGTGGATTCAAACAGAGACATGGAGAAACTACGAAAATATCATGCTTTATAAAATTTTAGATTTTAACTATTTTAAGAAGATAAATTCTTCTTTGAAAGTTGTAAATTTTCATTACTGAGACTAAGTATGAGATTACTGTGATTAAGTATGGAAGTCTTCTAGATGAAGGCAGGTGTGATGATCTTAGGAACTGGTCAGAAGTGCTAGTTTAAAACTTTCAACATATCAATACTCTTGGTTTCCTATTTAAAAATAAGTGTATGTAAGTACTGTTATTTATGCAATTAAGTCCCATTTAGTTCAGTGAATATGAATTCACTTGAAAGATTACGTAATTAGGCCTCATATTTTTGTAGAACTTCAGTCACTACACTATCACACTCAAAACATATACATTACTGCTTCACTTTGCCTAATTACACTTTATGAGAATACTCACATTTCCATATAGCTTTTCAGATCCATATAGCTTTTAGTCCTCAGAAAACATAAGGAAAAGAGTTCCCTGGTTTACCCCGAAATTATATCACTCATGCTGCACACTATAATTTCTACAGAATACATTTACCTTTGTGTAAATTCCTAAAAGAAACCCAATTAATGTTAATGTTCTCCACTCTTTTCCCCCCAGGGAAGTAATCCAAGTGTATTCAAGGCACGCAAGAACGAATAAAGAAAAATAGCATTTAC
The DNA here is from genome assembly GCF_963662255.1 of Cinclus cinclus. Taxonomy (NCBI): domain Eukaryota; kingdom Metazoa; phylum Chordata; class Aves; order Passeriformes; family Cinclidae; genus Cinclus; species Cinclus cinclus. The sequence goes on along the minus strand of NC_085084.1, from coordinate 15,009,800 downwards.
TGTCTTACAACTCTGCAAGGAAAACCTGACAGGGTTTTGGCTGTAGTTCCTAGTTTTCTTTAAAACCTCCATGGCTTTTAAAGTCACTGATTTTCAGAACTCTTCATTGTTTTATTTCCTGATATCTTCTGTTTTTACTTATACCTATCACATGAACTTCAAAAAAGTGTAATTCAAAGTATTCTTTTCTGACAAGGTGATGGAAGAGACTAAAATAAAGAAAAGCCAGATGAAATTTTCTGAAGCTGGTAACATATAGTTTGTAAAGTTTTAACTATTGTAAACTAGGATAGGGAGTCTGCATACAATATCAAAGGTCAAAATACAATTAACTTATTTACAGTTCAAAACACGGTATTTGACAGCACCCATCATGGGAGCCCTAGCAGGGATGTCTGGGAGTATCTCCCTATTTTCTTTGGGTTTACCACCTTTCAAATAATTGGTTGATAAGAGTTTCACTCTCCCTGACAGTAAAATGTATCTCTTCTGTTCATTTATCATCAGCAAGATAAATTTATTACCAGTATTTCTGTAAACAAACAAATTAAAAATAAAAGAGGACTATTAATGACAAGGAGTTGTTCATATGTCAGTTATATTTAGTGAATGTGCATCACAGCTGGAGATTAAACAATAAAAACTCATGAACTTTCATGATAAAGCAAATTCTCTATTAACAGAAAAGAATTGCAAAATTACCACTTATATAAGGTGTGTTCATGCCAAACAGTAAAGACAGAAAGAATGAAATATGGCTTTGTTTTATTCTGCACCAAACTTAAATTTCAAAATTTTCACCCTAGATTTGGAGAAAATTTGTACAAAATAATAATTGCAAGAATAATTTAGACAAAGTCAAGTAAAATGTTCAGCAGACAAGACAGTTTCCAAAAAATTAATATTTGGCACAGCTCTGCATTTCAATAAGCTCTTTTAAAAGCAGAGGTATATGAGGTGTGCTGTTCCAAATGTAGTTGCTTTTTGTTTCTCTTTTTTTTTTTTTGTAACAACGCAGATTATACCCCTGATTATTTCAATCCTTATTCACATACATATATTAAAGGATGCATAAAATCATTAGAACTTTATCTCTACATGCGCAACATTACTCAAGACATAAATCTTGACATGATCACCTGAAAAAAATGTTAGAAAGATTTGGTTTTACCTCTGAAGTCTCTGCCTAAATAAATGGAGTTACTGGTTTCACATTTTGCTAAATTTATCATAAATCTCTAAATACCTATTATTTGAATTTATTTGGACAGAAATATGAAATTCCTTTGTGTTCTTTAAAAGAGCTCATTGTTCATATAAGTGAGAGAAAAGTCAGTTATTTCTGAAATGAAAAGGAGTACAAGTAGGTGCCATGTCAGTTTAAGAAAGGTTGCCAGTTCACATATATTGCAATTTCTGGTACCAATCTCAAGACTTTCTTTCAGGAAATGTTACAACTCAGATTTATTTACTGTTCTCTCTTGGTTTTGTAACATAAATGGGTGTTGAATGGTTACAGTAATTTTTCATTGCATCCTCAGTCCTTCTAGGAAGTGAGCAAATGATTTAAATAACTAAGCCTGCACTGAGCACCTGCCTTGAATCACCTCTTGGGACACCATTAAAATACTATCAAACACTCAAACCTTGAAACTAACTTGAAATAATGGAAATACTCCCTAAATTAATTTTGTTCAACAGTCTGAATTAGAAACTAATCTCAGATTAAATATGGAAGCACTAACACTGTGTAACTATATGCTATGCTTCTATTAAAAACTGATCTAAAATGTAATGGGTAATAACCCATTATGACTGCCACACAGAAAAATATAATTTTTCAACTAAATGTCTTTTGCTGGGAAGTATTAGATGTGAATTTTGCACTGTGGATGTTAATAAGTCATTGTGAAATGCCTAAGTGAATTTCCTGTCTATAACGAGTCATTTGCACACTTCAAGGGAAAGTCATATGTCTCAATAGGCTGGAAGACCTGAAGACTCTTCAGCTGAGCTGCAAGTGTATTGGTTCATCAGAGGAAAATGATCGTATGGGAACTACTCCACTGATCTAAAGGCCTGCCCCATACACCTCAAGAGGAAGATTCAAATGAATGAGCTGTATTTGCATGTGGGGTCAGGGTCAAGGAGACAGATTACTTTGTTTTCAAAGGAAAGAAGTGAATTTATACACTCAGTGAACAGAGATACCGTGAGTAAAATGTATGATGCAGTGGTAATAGGGGTGGGGTAGGGACAAAATAAAAGTGGAAATAGAATTCAAGCAACTACACCTATTGCGCTTTTTTTTTTTTTTGCTGTGTTTTGCATTTCTGAGAGGGTGAAGTGTTTATGTTCAGGAATACTGAATCAGCATGTTATTTTCTGTAGACCAAGGTTTAAAACTTAAAAATCAGTTTATGAAAAACATCTTTTCAAAAAGATAGTCAGTATGTGTTACAAACATGTATTTCCTCAGAAAATCAGTTATGGGACTCTGGATCAATTTTAAAGAAATCTTGAAAATTAACTGAAATTGTTCTGCTGTGTCCGCCCAGTTGCTTCCCCACAAAAGAGCACAGAAAACCCTCAAAAAACCACCAACACCACCAAAAAACCAAACCAAACCAAAACAATTAATAAACAAAATTTATCAATAAACAAAAAACACAAACCAAAAGCATACCAAACAAAAAAACAAAACAAAACCACCAAAAACGAACCAACACACACCAAAAAGGCACTGTTACAAGCATAAGCTCCACCTCCCAGCTCCGTCTGATCAAAGACATTTTAGAGTCTTTACCTTGACCACGCCCAAACCAACCACCCTTCAGGCCAGAGCACAAAATCTCTCTTCTCTATCCATGAAGTGTCTCCCCATAGATGATTTGGCCTGACTGATCTTGTAGACAATGCTGAGTTAGCTTTGTAAGGGCTTGAGCTAAGAACAGGATAAAATTACATCAATTAGTCATCAGACTCAACAGAACCACCCTCAAATAATGCACCAGTAAGGGAGAAAGGATAACTTTTGTTCAACTGCTTTCACCATTTTTGTATCTAAAGTCCCCTAAAAGCACTGTAAGTTCAGAGATCTCAGAGGCACTGATATTTTTATTTTTTTTAAATAGAAATGGAAATTGTTCAATCTTTATACTGACTGAAAATGCACTGGTTTCCCATGCAGAGAAAGGTTGTTTTTTAGGACTCAGGGTTTGAAAACAGGGCTTTTGACATTTAAGTATTACCATTAAAGCATTTAGAAGCCAGCACAGAAACAGAAACTCCACCAATAGCCCAGTGGCTGCATAAGGATGAACAGCACTCATGTAAACTATGCTAGAGTAGGTGATTCTTGAGAGAAAGAGTGCAATGAAACAACGAGCAAATGAAGTTTATATCTTAAATAGGCAGAGATGCAAGAAAAAGGTTGCTTAAAGATCATTGCAAAAATGTAAAACAAGATACTACAAAAGAAATTTGAAATTAGAAAGTTTAGCAAGTATCTGTTACAATAAAATTAACAAGATAAATAACAGGCTTCTATATTTATAGTTATTGTGGATCTTTGTAAAACTCTATTTTTTATATAGAAACTTACGCAAAGTATTCAAGATGTCGTAACAGGAGTTACATACAAAGATCAAGACAAGCACAGTCTTATCCTATGACATGTAAATTCCTTCTCTGCAAGTCCTCCTAATATTTAAAGATTCTTCAGAATTAATTGTCAAACATCATTGAGACAATTCAAATTCCCCTGTTAACTAACCAAATTAAGGGGGCCACAGTGTAATTCACAAGAATTGACTGCAGCAGGTTGAAAGTTCATATTTTTTTCTGAGAAAAGCCTGGGTTCTGACACTGAGAAGACTATAGTCTTTTGAGAAGTATTCTTCAGTCTTCTCACCACAACCATAAGCAATAAAGCTTTCAAGTTTTATCTAAAATCAGAGATGTTGCCTTGCAATTTCAGAACCTGGCTTTATTCCTGCCAAAATTAGCTGAAGCAGATGCAGCCACTCACTTTGTATATTAGCTATGAGTACACAAATGTACAAATGCCAAATACACAAATGTATAAAAAAATTCCATGAAAATAAAACATTAATCAGAATTTTGAAGAAATGTACTTGACAACTTTCCTAACTGCAATTAAAATCTGCAGTATCTACAGCTGAAAACATGGTTGTGCATTTACAGTAAGCATTTGACATGCTGTAGGTGTTATCAAATACCTAGAGTTGCAAAGTTATTTGAGAAAGATTAATTGAATATCTGCAAAGCCTTTGAACTTGGTTATGGCAATATTTAAAGACAATTACTGCTGCTTTCTTCATTAAAAAGTTGCATCCCTGCCTTCTGCAAATGCTCTTATTTTTATGTTATCTTCTGTCTGTTCATAAGCCTAAGGTTTTGATGTAAAATATGGCTGATACTAAATAAACAGAGAAAATTCTATTTTTTATTTATGATTCATATTGTTTTTTAATATCAAATCCATGTATCATATTGAGAGGGAGGTATAGACTGTGAGTTGGCTACTGTGGCATTTGTTGTAGCAATAAGTCATGAAATAACACAGAAAACTAAGAAAGCCAAAGGAAATAAATCATCAAGTATTACTCTAGTAAAACAAACACCTTGCATATATCATACCTGATTGTATTTCCTATATATTAAGAACCCTCATCCTGTCTGACAGAACGATCAGAGAGGAAAATCCTGGCCCAGTGCTAACAAGAGAAGATTACAAAGTCATGCTTGGCAATTACATGAAAAGTCAAGACTGGTGTGTTTGTGATCTGTACCAAGGCAACTAGTGGAACGTATAATGATGAAATACAGAAAGCAAAAGGATGAAGACGCTCTATTGGAGAGTAATCAAATCAGTTCTGCAGATAAAATGTCTCAAAAATACAGTAGAGTTCTGTGACAAATTCACTGAGCAGGTGGGTGAGCAGATAGTATCTAGGAGTACTGTGGGAAGTCTGTGAAGCCATCATGTAACAGAAAGGAGTCTCCACATCCACCAGTGTCAAGGTATTAAGCAGACTCCACAGTGTGGGGAAGGTTACAGGCATGGCAAAATCTCCTGTGAGATGACCTGGAAATGGGATGCTACACCAAATTATTTTGAACACCTGGTTCCTAAAGGCATCTAGGGAATACAGACTTCCTGCAACATTGAATAAATTGGTAGTAAAATGGAAAGCAAAAGTATGGCCTCTGACTCAGACTTTCCAGTAAACAAGTATCATCAGCAAGTCAAATAGAATCTTACAAGTCATTGGGAAAGAATTTGAATGCAAAACATGAAAATTTATATAGCTCTAATTAGTAAATTTCAAGAAGTATATTGTATAATAACAAAAAAGTAGAGAATGACAACAAAGATGACTAGAGGTATGAAATATATTTATAGTACTACCTAGTAGAGACAGTTCCTCCAAATAAAGCGGGGAGAGGGAAAGAAAGATAAACCCCTAAAACATTATTGTGAACATTGTTGAGAGGGCCCTGGGATGGTAATTCCCTATTTCTCATAAAAGCAATTAAGAATTAATAATTTCATTGCATGCGTAAAAACAAAAAAACTCCTTTAGCTAGTATTATTTAAATTGCAAACCACTTTGATACAGTGCATTAAAGGAAATAATTAAAGATGGATGAGTTAAAAGATTAATAAAATTATAATTTAATGAAAAAGACTATGAATGTCTCTATGAAAAGTTATCTAAACCACACTGCTTTGGAAGATGCTCCTGACTGACCCTTTAAATTGCTGTCTATTCCAAGATTGAGGGATCTATAAAGAAAAATAAGTTTATAGTTGTCCTACTTTTAATGTATTTTCCTTTTGTAACTGCTGCTGCTTATCATTCTCACACAGAATATTCTTCTTGCAGACATTCAAAGGTTTTATACCTCAGCCAATTAGCACAGTGCTGTAGAAATCAAGAGAACTTGATGCTGGTTCTGACTCTGCCCAAGGGGTCTCTGTACAAAGATCTCATTTCCTCCTTCAACCTACTGTGATTGCTGATCTGTGATCTGATTGTTAGCTCTTACTCAGTTTTCATTTTATCTTATAGCTTAGAGGGTTTTTTTTGCCTATTTCACCTGAGCAATTGCTACAATACCCAGTAAACTGTGACCAAGTGAGTGGTCCCTTAACTGGGATTTTTTCATACCAAAATACTTAATGGAAGTGTTAGAGAGTCTTGAACTTGTATTACTCCTAAAAAGTCCTACCATCTGACAATAATTAATTCTGTGCTCTGAAATAGCCAAGAATATGCTAAGAAATAGTAAACGGGTTTTCTGAAGGAGGATCGCTCACTGCTAACAGTATCCCTTTTGATTAAGAAGAGTTCAGAAGACATTAAGGGGCAAACCACAGAGACGAAATTGCTGGTTAGGTGAGTGAATAGCTTCATTCCCATTTTTATTTGTTTCTTTAAGTGTTGCCTTCCTGTCTAGCACTGCACTTTTTCAAGAGCAATTGCATGTGCCAATATGGTGTGTGCCAAACAAAGTGTAAGGATAGGATGAAGATATTCCTGAATGCATCACATCTTCTTGTAAAAGGATTGTTTCCTTCAGACTTCACAAAGTCATTAGATATGGATTTGTAAAGAGCCATCAGCACACATTCAAAATGCCTCTGCAATGAAAAAATACACAGGAAACAAAGAAGGAAGAGAAGGAAGGAGAGGAAGGAAGGAGAGGAAGGAAGGAGAGGAAGGAGAGGAAGGAGAGGAAGAAGAGGAAGGAGAGGAAGGAGAAGAAGGAGAGGAAGGAGAGGAAGGAGAGGAAGGAGAGGAAGGAAGGAAGGAAGGAAGGAAGGAAGGAAGGACTTCAACAACAACCCTACAAGAATTCATGCATAACATAGCCTGAAGAATCCACCAAACTTTGCCAAAAACAATTAAATTTGAGAAGAAACAGCTTCAACAACATGACTCATACTGTCAATTCTGCTTCAGCAGTACCAGGCGATACTATGGCTAGTGTGACTGTATTTCAGGGTCCTAAAGCCAATTTAAAATGTATACATGATTCTTATTTTTTTTTTCTATGGAAGAAATCTTTGAAGAAAGGAATGTCTTGAGTGAAACTTGAAGAAAGTTGAATGAAGGAAATATTAAATAGTTCCCCCATTAAAACATGGTCACTATCTGCAAGCTTGAGTGAAAATATTTTTTACATAAAACATGCAAAATCCCAACTTAGTTTATGCAAAATTACTATGTAGGTATCTTGATAACTATTTAAATAGATAACGAAAAAATCTGGCTTAGATATGCAATGTGTACTTCTCCATGGCTGAAATGATTTACTTAACTTCATTGTGCATTCTCTACTTTTGTTTCCAGTATTGCATTTTTGTTCCTGCTTCAACAAATATTTCAGTACTCATTTGCATCTTGCCTCAGTAGTTGCACATTTGTGTAGTGATGGGTAACAAATATGGAAGAGATACATCAAAGAGTCTTGTGCTTGCATGAAGAGATGAGGTGAGCCTGACCACAAAGAGGTAAAGCAGTAGCCAGCAGTGGTGTAATCACTGCAGGGTGTGCCCTTGCTATAACACCGCCACAGTGATAAAGCAAGAGTTCACCAGGTTACAGGGACCTCAGGAGGCTGCCTACTCATGGTGATGAAGAAGGGTAAAACTGATTCTAAAGCAGGATCAGATCCACCTCAAAGGACTCACACCTGTATTAATTAACTGATGAGATATCTGTGTCCAGAGAAAGCATTTTCTACGCCAATGTCCATTACTTTCTTCAGAGCCAAAATAAAACTGGTAAATAACAGCAGTCACAATGAGATCAGTGTAATAACACCGAACCAAATAATATGCTGTTATATCAGATGAATCTAAAATGATTAAACCAGAAGGAAGAGATGTAATTTATCTGTATATGTAATGCAAAACTTCAAAAATATCACCACACTAATCTCCTTTTCAGTACAAATAATTTCTTTAATTTTCATGTTTACTAAGCACTGCTTGCCCTCTTGATGCTACTCAGAGATTTCCAGTAGAAATACTATGATGAAAGGAAATAATTCTACAGCAGAAGTGTTGGAGGTTTCTTGACAATTGTGCTAAGACTATATTTGAAATTTGATCATATTTAAAAGGTGGCTGCACACTCCCCACATTAAATAACTCATTTTAGGTGTAAGACACTATTGTAGTGATTTCTTTTTTAATTGGTAGTAACTGATTACATCAAATTAATGGGTGGGACAAAAGCTATGCACACTCTCTCATCCATCTCATTCTTGTGACTAGCATATGTGTATTGGAGGGATAGGTTAATTAAGAGGATTCCAGACCACACTTCTGGTTTTTTGAAAGCCAGTATTAACCCTGATTAACTATTTCAGAATGGAACTATCTCTGTTTGTTGATAAACTATTTCTCTGTTGGAACTATCTCTTTATTTGTATGGAGGAAATAGTTAGCAAACGCAGTGATTTGCTTTCTTTCCTTCAGCTGTCTAACATAAGCTCAGACATAAACAACTTCTCCTTGGGAGAAGAGTAGGCATCTATCCAGGGCCTTCAGCAATATTATATAAAGAATGTGTCAGAAACAGATGCTCTGTTTTCCTGTTCTGCTAATACGATAGTTTGGCCCTGGCTGGAATCCAAGTGCCCACCAAAGCTGCTCTATCACTTCCCTCCTCAGCTAGGCAGGAGAGAAAAAAAATGTAATAAAAGGCTCATGGGGAAAGACAAGGACCAGGAGAGATCATCACCAACTATCACTGGGGCAAAACAGGCTCAGCTTGGGGAAATTCATTGAATATATTTACTCAAATAAATTTACTCAGTTGGGGTCAGGGTCACAAGTCCTGCCAGGGAACCTGCTCTAGCATGGGCTCCTCTCTCTGCAGGACCACCGGTCCTGACAGGAGCCTGCTCCAGCATGGGCTTTCCACGGGATCACAGTCTTCTTGAGGCATCCTACTGCTCCATGTACATCCTCCACGACTGCAGTTTGCTATGGACTTCACCATGGACCTCCATGGCTGCAGAAGCACAGCTGTCTCACCACAGTCTGTACCATGGGCTGCAGGGGAATCTGTCTGTCCTTCTCCACTGACCTGGGTGTCTGCAGAGCTCTTCCCCTCAAGCATTCTCATTCCTCTCCTCTGGATGCTGTTGCACGGCTGTATTTTTTCTTCTTAAACGCACTATCCCAGAGGTGCTACCACAGTTGCTGATTGGCTCTACCTTGTCCAGTGGTTGGTTTGTCTTGGAGCCAGCTGGCAAACACTCTAGGGCACATGGGGAAAGTTTCTAGCATCCGCTCACAGCAGCCACTCCACTGGCTGCCCTGCTACAAAAATCTTGCCATGAAAACCTAATACAGCTAGATGATAACAGTATTTCATTATGGTCCCAATAAATGAGTGATTATTTTATTTCTCCATCTTAAATCCCTACTGCACCATGCAATGCATGCAAATATGAATGTATAGAGCAGACTCTCAGTTACCACAGAGTCCACTGAAGGATCCTATCCTAACAGTTCCTATACATTATGCAGGAGGCTGTTGGCTGTACAATTTAAGCTTACCCAATGCACAGTTGTCCCTTTACTCCTCTCCCACTTTTATATAAGCTCATGATTTAAGTGATTTGAGCATTAAGAAACCATCATCTCCACACTCTACACTCACACAAACACAACCCAAACCACTTCAGACGAATAATGAAGAAAAGGAAACAGTATCACAGCTATCTCTGTGAAGCCACTGGAGTGTAGTTAGGGAAGATGAAGCGAGATTAAAAAGTCACTGGAGAAGGAGAATCAGCTATAAAGTTAACCATACTAGAAATGTACTGGAGGAGGCTGTTAAATGAGAACTTCAGGCAGGCAAAGACAGACCTAGTGAGGGAGTGAATAAGCTAAAAGGGAGGGGGATATTTTATCCTTTTGAGGTTTAAAGGAAAACCAGGAACATTGAAACTGAGGAGTTTAAGCTCCACAAAGTGAAATTTTGCATGTCTATGCAGCTACACTTTGCCTTCCGTACTTGACTTTGCACACACCAAGTGAAGTAAGGGATATCTTTAAATTCAAGCTTTGCCTGGATTACTATTTTTGGCATTGGCAACGATAATAACTTGCTCACCAAGGAGTGCAGTTATTTACCTGTGTTTTAGTTGGAATTTTTAAGCCTCTTCAACTGATGATGAAAGACAATGTCAATTCTAGAAAGGAAAGCTTTGATAACAGTCCACTGATTTTTAATGCATAATATTCAGCCCAACGAATGGTGAGTTTCCATTGTGCATAACTGATGTTTTCACTTACATTAATCATGGAATTATTATTCTCACCATGTAATCCTATGTCTACTCATACTAAACATTAAAAATGTCTATTATATTTTTATTTATTTATTCACATTTTATTTATTTAGCATTCCTAAGTCAAACATCACTTCCTTAGCTATGCAACATACAACGTAATTTTGTGTTGTCATCCTCAGTGTTAAGACCCTATGTGTTTTGCATAGCTGTAGTGAGTTGACTTCTGATTTGTGCTAGTAAAGACAGATGATGGGTATTTTCCACTTCCAGTGATAAATATAGCCTTAGTACATACTTAGTTTGGAAAACGCACTGACATTTTTCAGGATAAAAGGTTCTCTACAAATACAGAATATTGCATGCAATACTACATTTCTCTCATGGCAATTATTAGGCCTACATTATTACTGCTTCAAATGAAACATGACTATTTTGCCACAAAATACAATGAGAAAAAATTTTAGTCTGGAAGATTGGATTGGGCTTGCAGTCAGAAATAATAATCAGTGCTTACCATGTGATGTTTTTCAATTTCCTGTATGACAAAAACAGCAGACTAAAATTGTTTTTTTGTACTTTCCTGAGGGCATTAGATCCATCCAAAAATAAGGGCGCTGATTTTTCTAAGCATAAATGTAAGAAGAAATAACTGGTAAAGCATGCCCAGAAATATGGATCCATTATTTTAGTGCACCATACACAATGTAATATATTTTGCTATAACTATTGTGGACCATTTTGCCAGTCCAAAAGATAACAAACAAACAGACACACAAATTTAATATTCAAAATTGATTTGCACTAGCCATTGCTTGCCTTGCCAAAAAGGCAGCTTACCTAAAACAGGAAAAGAAAATTGATGCTCCAGCTGTTCTGAAGATATCCAAAAATAAATTCCTTTAAATTGAGTTTGGGAAAAAAAAAAAGAAGTTACAATTCCCATAGAACTATAAGAAATAAATACCTTAACTGCATACTGAATGCGAATTTAGATATATTAGTAACATGGATGTATGAGCTTAGAATTATGTTTACATGAAGTTTGATTTCACAGCTACAGTAAAAATTAAATTTATTACATTTATCTGCTAGTCTTGTCTAGAAGAATGCTTTTCTATATACACCTAATTAAAACAGTAGTTTTAAGGAAATTAATATCTTAAACAGATATACCCCTTGTCTTTTCAATTCATATGCCACCTCTCTAAAATGCAATTTCATTTCAGACCAGTTGCCAAAATAAAGTAGCTTATTTAATAATTTGACTCAGTTATCTTTTAGTCCAGACTTAGTTAATTGAATGACCCTGTATTAATTGATTAGATTAAAAAGTGAATTATAAACTTGACAAGTAGTTTCTTTAACAGGAAAATATATCAAGTGAATTTGTAGGGTCAGTCTGGTAACAGGCAATAATTTACACCATAATTAGCAGCTGTGGGACAAAGAATAAAAAGGCATGAATTGTAACTGTCATACTGAGAATATGCAGGTTGCTGATGATTCTTTGCGAGAGATAATATCAGCTTTTCTCTTGTTCTAAAAAGACCAGAGTTCCTATTTTTCACTTCTATAAAAGTTTCCTCTGTTACCATGTAAATTTTCAGTCATCGGTTTACCCCCAAGAGACAGAAGATAATTATCTATGCATAAGACAACATTTATTATCTGTGTTCCCTGTTTTCCCCTGTTGTCATCACTGTTCCTGATTTTAACATTAATTGATAAGCAGGTTTTGCTATGTATGTGATCTGTGAAGATTTGCTCCTTTTGATAAGGGTAAAACCACTGCGACGTTAGGAGATACACATGGCAACGACTGGATCTGATTAAAAGAAAACAGTATTTAATGACAGTTAAATGAATAAATAGCCTGTTTGACAGACCTGTATTTCTACTCTACGGATGGCCATTCCATGAGAGACTCCTCAAAGAGTTTAGACACTATGCTCACAGAAGAATGGATTTATTGTGGGCAGATATGGTCACATGTTTCAGTATCCCTTAGGGGAATTTTTCTCCTAAACTGTGTAATAAAATGGGAAGAGCAAAGCATCAAAAACCACTACTACATAAAGATGTGCACAGACACACACATCTCATTTTGCAAGCTTTCAGCAGGTCTAAGTCAGCCAGTATATGGATCTTAGCCCTGTGAGGCTTTGATCATAAATCCAAAAATACAATTTATAAATGTTACCCAGCAGAGAAATAAAGCAAAAATTGCAACCAAGGAATTTCCAAGCAGTCCTGATGCCAAAATAGTTTCATAGACATGGAACAGTTTTTTGAGCAACACATATTTTTCAAGATCTGTTTTTCCACAGAAGATGCTGAGGGGAAAAAAAAAAAAAAAAGAAAAAAAAAGGAAAAAAAAGAAAAAAAAAAGAAAAAAAGGGAAAAAAAAGAGAAAAGGGGGGCTAAATTAGTCTAGTCTATACTTGGATTACTGCTGTTTGCCCAGAGGATTGAAAAGTCAGAAACAAAATGGGTCTGACCACTGGATGTCACTCTCGACTTAAACCTTGTTACTCTAACTGTGTTTCTGGCAGAAGGACATTCTGGATGTTTCTCTCATTGTGTCTAAATTGCAGCATGGCTGAACCATCAGAGGGGTAGCTGAAGGTTGAAACTGCTGCTCTGCCAGTAAATTCCTGAATAATCTTACTTAGATTTTCCTGGACTTTTCCTCAGATTCCCAATCTGCAAATCATTAGTAAAATTAAATCAGTCTTTTTTTTTTTTATCCCTAGGAGATAAAGGATTAAGAACTAATAAAACAGAAAACTTGTGGCTAAGAAATACTGTGAAAATACTGTCACCAATACATACATAATCAAGGAAATGCAATTTTTACAATACTATGGTAGCATATTGTGTTACAGTATAGAATTAACGAAGGGTCTAGGTTGTAAGGAACCTTGGAGATCCTCTAGCTCCAACCTCCCTGCACACCTTCCTCTAAGACCAGGCTTCTCAAAGCCCCATCCAAACTGGCCTTGAACAATTCTCCAAGGATGGGGCATTCACAGTTTCTCTGGGCCAATGCCTCTGCATCCACACAGCAATGCCCTGTTTATGTCTAACCTAAAACTACCCTACTACTACCACTACTATTACTACTACTGTTGTGACTGCTGCTGCTACTACTACTACTACTACTACTACTACTACAAGTACTGCAGGAGTGCTTTTCAGGACTCTTTGAGTACTCTTATTGGTAGTATGACTACTAGTGTACTTTCCTGTAAGTAACATGCATTTTTGGACAGCTGAGAGTCCCACTTCTAGTCAGGGTAAATATAGAAAGCTAGAAATGTAATGTTTTGTGAAATATTATTTAGATCTGATGGTTATCAAATGAAATGTTCATTTGACAATTGAAAAATCAAAATCTCTTTCATATTCAATTCAGTCATTTCACTAAATTGTGAATATTATGAATATATTATAAATACATAATGGTCACAATGCCAGTGTAGAACTTTTGTGAGATTTACCAACACTTACTTACTGGACCTTACTGAAGAACTTCTCTGAGAAAATTTCTCAGAGTGATTTCCCACCAGATTGGGGCCCTCTGTTTCAGGAGGGTCCTGGATGGCAAATCAGTTGCAGGTGGTCCCTAAGCAGGAGTCAGACCTTGCAGTATCAAAAACCACATCCCACTCTGCCTCAAGCCCAGTTCTCGCATATTTTTAGAGCCCCTCACATCCTAGTAGTCCATTATTTACCTAGCTTTTCAATGAAATGGATTTTTCCTAAAGAATTTGGGTTTTATTTCTGTATATGTTCTCCACAAACACAAAGCAGACATGGGAAAATCAGGTGGGGATCCATGGTGACCCCTCCTGATCAGGGTCCTCAAGTGAGAGCAGGAGAGCAGGCTGCCCCACCAACAGTCCTGTCACTGATCCACTGTCACTGCATCCTCACAGAGGCTGGGGGGCTGTGGCCAACAGAGCCATGGGACTTTGTGATGGGAAGAATGTTTTGGGCTTGTCAAAGATTTATTATGGGATGTTCAGCAGAAGAATCAGGAGGGACTTTGTTGGATGGGGGGGAAATAAGCATGGAGGAGAGTCAAAAGAGCATTCAGTACAGTCAAAAAACCGGGGGGTGAAAGGGAACATTCAAATGCAAACAGGTGTGATCAGGACACTTACCTGATATGGACTGTGCCTGATCAGTGTGGTCTGCTTTGTCTTCTCATTAAACCTCATTTTATAACTCTTCTCTTGGGCAAGGGACCCTATTCGGCATGTGTCTGGGCATGGCAAATCTACATGCCAACATGGAAAGTACTGATCATGGGGCCTGATCTGTCTTTGGAAAATGTATAAGAATGTACATTTTCCTCTTGCTTTCCCCCAGTATCGTAAAATAGAAAAGGTTTTTGAGAGTACTGCAGCCATTTAAAGGAAAACTGACTCTAACAGTGTTAGTCTGTTCGAATCACATGTATTCCCATTTACTGCTTCCTGCATGCAAGAAGAAATATATAATCAAAAAGCAAAACAAAGGGATGTGAAGCCACAACTCCATAATAGTTTTCATATCAAAAGATCACAATTCATTTAGGAACATTAAGAGCTGTACCACATATGAAGACAAAACTCTAATGATGATAAAGCACTTCACTTCCCAAATACTGCTGTCATTCAGCATTTGGTGTCTTCCACTTCCTGCTTACAGCAAACACAATAAACAATGCATTTGCTTTAAGTGATTAACTGTGGCCTAAAATACGACTGAGCCTGTTTGAACCCTAAAGCCTGGGAATTTTAAACCTTCTGTGCTTTCTGACACTGACCCTCAAAAGAACACTGCTTTTGACTTGAGGCCTTGGAGAAGGCTTCCAAATATGAGTGATAGCGTTAGGATCACTGGTGTGTAGTTAGAATAGAAGTGTGTAATTTCACATGGTGAAGGTTGGGAATTTGGAGGTTAGGATATAGTAACAGGTATGGAACAAGCTGGAGGTTCTTGGGTGTTGTCTCTTCTTTCTTGTTCTTCTTCGTTTTAGCTGGTACTTTTTAAATTGGATAGTTAGTACCGCAGTGCAGGTCACAGGTGTTTGGTTATTGGGTCAAAAGTATAAATAACATAGATGTTAGATTTTAATTGGATAGTTAAGCTTTAAAAGACCTTGTAACTAGTAAAATACACCTCCATTTTTGCTTGCTTTTGGCCTGTTAGCTAGAAGTGCTGCAGAATCTCTGTACTTTAGATAAGATTTAATAAACAACCAAGAACTCCAAACAAGAAAATTCGTCTCTTGCACATTCAGTCCTGACTCTGAGTGAAGGCAGAAGAAAAAAAGAACTTAGCCACTAATATGTAACACTGCTATCACAAGCTTTTCCTAGCAAAGACCCTGCAGGTATTATTCAGTGGTGGTGCTGACAACTGGGTTAAACACCCCAATTAATAAGAAACATTGTGTAGGGTAAGTGACCAACCTCATTGGAACTAAAACCAGGAAAAAAGGGCAGGAAGACAGACGTTAAGGAAAACAGGTGGAACTAACTACTCCTATTGTTACTGACCTAACATACAGAAATACCAAATACATGTCTGTTTCCTTGTATTTCTCATTTCCACAGAAAATTCTATTTAAATTTCTTTCTAAAAATACTAGCAGCCCTACTTTTTCTGACAGTAACTTCTCAAAGCTGGCTCTGAAATGAAAACATTAATATATCCTATTCACACTAGTCTTCTGTGAATGAAAGACTCCGTATCTTAAACTTCTCCATTTCCTGTTTATTCACTTTCTCTTCATTTCTCTCCAAGTATAGAAATCTTATTATGTGTCTAAAATGATAATTTTCTATGTAACATTAATAAGTAGTCTACTGGCTGATATTACCTGCCCTGGTACAGTCATTGCACTTGATACATGCAAATAATTGCCTTGCCTATAGAAACATATATATGCAAAAGCCCAAATTGGTTGACTGTTTATCATTAATGGTTTGAAAACCACTTGTTTTTCACCAGCTTGGTTTGCCTAAAATCAGTCAAAACATTGTCTTTCCTACTCATGGAACATCATAGATTTCCTATAATGGCAAGTTTCCATTGAAAACATGTGTAAATTTTGTCAGTTTGAATTTTCAAACTCCTGGGCAATGAGATTTGCTTGCTAATTCAATACTGGAAGCAACAATAACAACAACAAAAAAACTCAAACCAAAACAAATAAACAGACAAAACCCCCAACAACAACAAAAAAAAAAACACCACCAAAAAAACTACCCAAAAAAAGCAAACCAAAGAAATAACAGGATAAATTCCTTATCATCTATAAAGAAGGAACAGTAGAAGCTGCAGGATAATGTGATAGTGTGTAGCCTTCTGTGTTTCCTAGCTTCTATGGGATTCTAACAAGTGGACAACATGAAAAGCCACTGCCAGCAGTCAAATCAAGTGTTACAAGGTATGCATACCATTTCTCTGCCCTTACAGATATAAACAGGAAACACCTTGACATAGATATATCTACAGACAACTTTAGAATTATTTCAAACTGTGTAAATTTTGTTTGTTTATACATGCGTTGAGGTGTCAATAAGATTATTCAGACACAAGTATGGTGTACTGAAGCACCAGCCTCAAACTTTACATTCACTCTGTGCTGGTTCACCCCTTTATGTTAAACTTGTGTGCCACCTTGAAGACGTCTTATCTTCTCCACATAAAACCACTACTTCATTAAAATAAAGCGGATCTGAGTGCTAAACATCCCTTGTGTGCCTCTAAATTAAACCTAATTTTGCACTTGATAACTATCATAAGAAAAATTACCTGTGTATGTGCTATCTTCTATTTGCCAACATCTCCTGGCTGAAAACAAGATGGGATTTGCTGTATGCTTCAATCTGAGAATTTAAAGGCTGTGGCTGGTACCATGAAGTTTAATTTAATATAAATATTATACACCTACCCATTGAGGAAAGGAGAAAATTATAAATAGATCATCAGAAAGCTCCTCAGTGTGCTAAACTCTAAGCAGGAAACTGAGATGTGACATGAACTAAAATGCTAAATTGAATTCAGAAATGAATGCACAGGGTATGGGAAGAGATATAAATATGTTTTCTGTTCCTATACATGAATGCACTCGTATTTAGTGAGTCATATGTCACTGCCAGGCTCTAAATGAGCTATATCGATTTGGGGCTTTAGTATTTGATACTAGTAGAAGGCATGAAAACAGAACTGGAAAAGAAGCAGGATCAGTGTGTATAAAGATTTTGATTCACAAGCATTGGCTTAACATGGGGCTTAAATAAAATTTAATTAAATTACTCTTACTTACAGCTGATTTTAATCCTATCAAGAATGTAATAAAGAATGGCTTTACATAAAGCAAAGTTTTTTTTACTCCCTTTTAACTACACCATGTCTAAGGACAAGATATTTCCTATTCAAAAAGAAAGTTTTAGAAGATATTTTGTTATTTCTGAAGGCTAGTATAATATTTTCAGGAAGGAAAAACATAATGTATTGTTTTCTTTAGATTTCTTCTTGTCTTGATAAAAAATACCAAATAAAGAGTGACAAAAAGCAGTATTTGCCACAAAGGAAGAGCTTATTATTGCCATCACAAAAAGAACAATATAAAAAAATTAGAAAAGGAGTACATGTCATTAGCATATTAAGCACTTTATCCTTTCCCACACCAAGAAGGCAAGTATTCTGCCATGGCCTAAGGAGGCTGCACTTCCACTACTTAAAGAATTTACTTGTCTTGTAGGTTAACTCCTGTATTACATTATAAAATCCACTGGCCAATACCAGATCCATCAAGTCTCATGCATTCAGAACAAACTTCAGAACAAACTTCATGCATGTGTTTATAATCCCTCTCCAATGCCAGTCACTCCTGAGTTTGTGCTGCCATAATGATGTCTATTTCATGCTGGATGAAACTTAAGCTTTCCCACTATTGCAGCAGTTTCAGTTTGGCATGAATCCTGACTAGGAGAGCAAGGGGAGAATCCTGAAGATCACTCACATACATGTGAAAAAATATTTTCTTAGTCTTGGTGGGGTGGATACACTGCAATCCAACTTCCTGGTACTACTGTTTGGTTTTTTTGTTTGTTTGGATTTTTGTAGGTGTTTTTTTTTTTTTCTTTTTGTTTGTTTCGGCTTTTGTTTGGGTTTTTGTTTGTTGGTTTAGGATTTTTGGGAGTTTTTTGTTGGTTTTTTTTTCCCCCTTAAATCTGGAACAGTAATCCAGGTTCCAACTCCACCATCCTGTGCTCTCAGCTCAACCATGGGGAAGCTGCAGTGACAGGACCTCTCTAGTGTATGGATGAGAGTCTGCCCCATCCCTGCCAGACACCACTTGCTGCTGGTTTTCAGTATCCATTTGAAGCTAGCTCTCCTACTCCTAATCATTAGAGCTCTAAAATTTTTCAAGTGAGAAGGCCAGAAGACAATTCTACACCTGCAGCCAAGGGTGGTTTCTCATAGATCAGTAAGAAAGTGCAATGAATAACTTTTCATAATGAAATTGTAATGGAATTTTTAAAATAACTATTGGCAAGTTCCAGTTACAGGAAAATTCAGCCTTTCAGCACACAGCTATTTCTCAGTTATATGCACAAGAACTGTTTATGGAAATCAGTAGATATCCATTTTCTTCCCTCTTGCATAAGACTATAAACGAGGAACAGTCTATGCTAATGATTTTTTGCAACTATCTTTGCTGGTGTCTGAGAGCTTCAAAGATAATCGATTTTCACAAGACTTGTGAAATCAGCAGCTGCATGATCTGTCTGCCAGAGACAGATTCATGACAACATACAATTTATTTTGGACACCAAAAAGAGCAAACACTATGGGGTTTGTCTTCTATTTTGTTTTCAGAACTCTTGACATCACACAGAGAGCTTTGCTATTTAAAACATACCTTTCCCTTGACTGCAGCTGCAAGGGTTTCACATCTCTGCCTAACAAAGCCTAGATTTTTAAGTTAGACATTCTATTTTGGACTAGTATCCCAAATATCTGTACCTACAGGAAGCAAACAAGTAGTCTCCTTGACTTCAAATAGTTTTCCTCATCCTATACAGTGCAGATATGAAAGAAAAAATCATAGCAAGAAGGTACTGTTGAAATTTATATAAAATAAAAACATTCCCTCTTCTTGTACAAAGAACTACCTAGTATCTTCAGTAAACCAAGTAATTTCAAAGAAGTAGTTCAGTCACTCATTGATGTGATGATGCTGGATGAAACCCCCCTAAACACTTCTCATATTGAGTATATTTTCATACAGAGTAGTAAATGGACTCTTGTCTCAGTGCATATTTAGTCAAGACCTTTTCAACTCAGCCCAGAAACAGTGAATGAATTATATTAATTAGAAACTTCATGATAAAGACGAATTATCTACTTCTAGGGACTCTGACATGTTTTGCCTATTCAACATCTGTGTTGTTAGATTAAAATGTTATTTGAGGCACAGACTACTTTTATGCCTTATGCAACATTCTTCATGCTTAGGAAATAAACAGTATATATTTTGCAGATCTGCTATTGGAAAGTAGTCATCATCTATTACAGGGATTTTTTTTCCTCTGGTTTTAAATGGCATAATAGAAGAAGGCAAGTTTAGCTGTAATGTTTATTAGACTAAGAACTTTCACTTCTTTATTGTGATACTTTCAGTTCATATTTAAGCTCTTGTTTAGAACAGTGAAATGGTTAATTTTCAGCTGCATTAGGTCTATTGAGCTAGACCAATTCAACTTAAAAGCTCAAAAGTCAGCAACTTAGACAAAATTCAACTCTTTTTGCTCCCCCCTTTTTTTTTGACAGAAAAGCACAACCTTTAAGAATAATAAAAAAAAAATTAATGTGGCCAGCTAATGTGGAAAAAATAAAACTTTTTTTTCTCTCATATTTTGCAAACACAAGAAGTAAGAGGATCACTATTAGGCACAGACATGGAAATTAATTTCTGCCATCATAAATTTTGCATAGGCAATTAAGTCATCCTTGAGAATTTAATCTAGTGGGAGAAATCTCCCAACTCCAAAAGCTTGGAAATTTTCTTTATGGGTAGAATAATGAATTCAGCAGTTCCTGCTGGGACTGTGATTATAACCAAAGTGATGTGTGAATGCACAAACATGAGAGAGCTACTGACTTTGGCTTGGGGATGAAATCATTTTATTCAATGCTGTTTAAGGAAAAATTCGACAAACAGCCGAACCATGGTGCCTTGCATTGGTACACACATTGTCATAAGTGATTTCTCCAGCTCTGTTGGTCATGGGAGGTATGGGAAAGATAAAGAAAGGAAGAAACTTGTGTTTAGTACTTTGCTATGCTCTATTCCCAGCAACTAATGCAGGTCTGCTTATTACAATGTTTTATGTATGTGTGTGTGTATATATATATTTGTATATTTATATAGTATACATACATAGAGAGATACATCACATTTTCTGTATCACAGAACTTATATACACCTACACCACATTTTAATACTATTAACTTTCCTTTAAAACTGATTTAGAAATTCAGTAGAGAGGAAGCCAAATAGGAAGTAGCTAACAAGAACCTGTATATTGATGATAGTTCTGTAATGCTCTAAACTAATTTTGAGACAAGCTACTACTGCTAGCATTTCTGGGTTTGCTCTTCTCACTGCTAAAAATTACAATCTAACAATAAAATGTTTTATTGGTAGCTACCTTGTAAGAGTGTGACCTGGGAAAATTATGGAATCCACAGAAGAAAGAACATTTTTCCTACCATATATTCTACAAACTTATACAAATTTAAAACTCAGGATGATGTCTTGGCCCAATTTCCTCTGCCCAAATTCAAATTCAATTGAATAAAGCTGCATATAAGATCTTGTAGAATTCTGTATGGTACACTCAGGATCTGTTCCAATTACAGTTAACAAACTTCCCTGAGAGACTGCATGTGTAATTCAAATGTGAACCAGGTTATTGTCTTAGGCATATTTGCCACAGGCTCATTATGAAAATCATAAGGAATACTGTGACCTAGTGGCAGTTGTACCAATAAACTCATACAGAATCCTCTGCCAAACTTATGTGCTCAAAAGATGTAGCCTTAGGGGATGCTAGTCCTCAAAATCTACTCAAGCTTTTTGTCCAGCTCAGCCACCCAGGCTGATTCTGGGGGGGAATTTAGATGACACAGATATCATAGGCAGAACAATACTGAATGGTATGGTTATGGACTTGATGAAGCTGAGTGGTCAGACATGGTAATCACCTCTACATATAATGCAGAGGAAACAAGCTGAAAATTGTAAGGAAAATTAAGAAAACAGAAGGGGCAGGATTTTTTAATTTTAAAAATTTTAACTGGAATTACTAAATATTACATAAATGTGGGGTTTTTTTAATGACAATTTGGTTTTGTTGGCTAAATCAGTAGTAAAAAGGAATCCTGATATACAGTACTCAGCATTGTGGAAGTTAACTTCAGTATTAGGAAGAATGTGAAAAGCTCAGTACATGAGCATGTGATATATGATGAGCAGATAAGGGAATTGGTTCATGCAGACTAAAGAAGGTTAAATGTGGGAGGTAATTGATGTGCTCCACAACAAAAAGAAACTTGTAGAAAAGACTGTCAGAGCTTGCTCACAGGCAAAGTGAAAGGACAAGAGGCAGTGGTTGCAAGTAGCAATAAGCACAACTCCTAATGTACAAAGGTAAAAATATCCTGTTTGGGTCATCAGCATGAGGACAGACTGCCCAAGCAGTGCCTCCTTAAAGGCTCATAACCAGATGAGCAATGTGACCTTATTTTGGAATTTGTTTTGCTTACCAGGGAGCTGGACCATATAAGCCCCAGACGTCTACAACAGTGAAGAACTTCTTTCTCATTATGTTCAAGACACTAAGTAAAATTCTTCACACACATGCACCCAGACAGAGGAAAAGAAAAAAGTCTGTGGCCCTGGAAGAAGGCAGCAATTCAAATATTGATGAACTTCTCCAAATACCACTGATAACTGATAACTGATAAGGGAAAAGACTTCCTACATATCTGACATTCAGGACTTTTATCACTATTCTGTTTGAAATCCATGCATGGCACAAGCCAATAGGGATACAGCAACACCAGTAAGTCTGGGAGTATTGCACAATTCGTGTTATATAAGTCTGGCTCAGCCTACCAGATGCTTTCAAGCTAACACTAACCATAAGAAATACAAGTTTTTACTTCTTGAGGGGGAAAAAAGTCCCGAAAAGCAAAAATCTGGAGAGGAAACTAATACAACTGGCTAGACCAGCACAAGAAAGCAATATATCTGGAGACTTTAGTGCAAAAATACATTGGACTCTGAGGTAGCATTATTTCTGTTCAATATTTTGCTTTAAGAGGAAAAGTTTGAAAGTTGTCTGCCATGAGATGATTCACATTTTAGAATAAGCATAACCTTAATAATTGCAAAACCAGTTTGTCTCCTTGTGCAAGGTATGTTGCAAACATTAATTTGGTATGAATAGTTAACTGCATTTCCCAACTGCACTTAACTGCATTTTAAAAGTTGTAGTTGTATTTATCTGAGGATGTGTTTTCTTTCACATATTTCTAAGGACTAACAAGTACACTCCTTGTCTTGGTAACAGCACTAAGTGTTGTAAAGAAAGAGCCAAGAATGTTGTGTAGTAGCCTGTTTAGAGGGAGAAGAACATGCTTCACAAGGGAAGTGTAAGATGAATCCAACACAGTTTCCAGGTTGGCCATGACAACAGTTGCAATATAGCAGCATTGCAATAGGAATGTTATATTTAAACACAAGCAACTACTACATTGTAGTAAATAACACAAACAAATCTAACTAAACAACAAAACAACAAAAAACACAAGGCAACCCGACCAAACAAAACAACAGCAACAAAAAAACCCAAACCCAGAAGTGTGAGTGGACGAAGAGTGAATTTTTTTCCTCCTCTTTGTCCTTAGTCTGTGGTAGGATTAGAGAGTAATACTCTAAGAACATCCACTTTTCCAGTACCTAGTGTACTATTTAAGAGAGAAATATTTCAGATAGATTACACAAATTGCTGCTTAGTTAGTAAAGACAGAGATTCTGAATAATCTCTTAGGGGAATCATCAGCTTTGATTTTCTTTCTAGTTCTAGAGGTCATTGCTTCCTACCTCCTGCAATGAAGCACAGCAGTTTTGTAAGGGGCCATTACAGCAAATTATGAAAGAAGTCCGGATCGTCCAAATTCATTATCTCCATTTCTCCCATCACAAAAACTAGTAATCTGAGGAGGCACCAGATCTGCTTTCCACCCTGGTACAGATGTGAAACAAGATGTTAAAAATGTGCTCTATCTCTATGTAGAAATATATTACCAGACACAGCAAACAAAACATATATCTAAATTATGGGTAAAACACTATTCCTTTATTCATATAGGAAATATAGTTGAACTACGCCC
This sequence comes from Cinclus cinclus, assembly GCF_963662255.1. NCBI lineage: Eukaryota > Metazoa > Chordata > Aves > Passeriformes > Cinclidae > Cinclus > Cinclus cinclus. The sequence goes on along the minus strand of NC_085084.1, from coordinate 14,985,989 downwards.
AGGTATTCAAATATAATTGAGAACTACTTAAGTTTTGAAAGCCTTTCCATTGCATGTGGCACTTCTTTCAGACACAAGACCTCTTTAATTTATTTCTGGTGAAAGAAGCAAAGTAGTTCGTGCTTTCCACCTAATGCTATCTGTTACCAATTGCAATCATTCCTTCCAGTGCAATAACATTAAAAAGATGCAGGATGCCAAATTCCTAAAGCATTTTTAACGCAACTTCCATCCTAGGCAGTATAATGACATTAAAACTCTCTGATGTACTGTGCAAATGGGTAAAGATGTACTGTGCCTACTCTGGCTTCTCAGGGAGAGTGAAAGCAATACAATATTGATGAGGTGGGATCTGGCAATGAAGAAAATTCCCTCTTTCTGAAGCAGCCAGCTGTTACAAACTAATTCACAGAGCTAGCTCTCTTCTGACAAGTCCCTTCAGTGCAGCTTCCACTGACACAGAAAGTGACAGGCTCAGAAGCTGTGTCTCCAGCACTGTCTCTACTAATGTCCTCATAGGCTACCCTGGCAGAAGATAAACAAAAGAGAAACACTGATGCTATCTGAACACGGAGCCCAAACAACAACATCTGCATGCAGTGTTGCAGACAGTTGGATTCTTGGTCCCTCTTATTTTTTTTTTTATTTTTTTAAGCAGGGGGAGAGAGAATGTTATGAAAAAATTGGGTACTGATTAGCAGTGTGGGCAACTGGGGAGTCCCAGAAGAAGGGAGCTCCAGGGAACAGAGAGCAGCTGTGCTGGCAGCTTCTGGCTGCCTGTTGCTCTGGCAGCCAGCAGTGGGGCTCCCAGGGCCAGCTGGGGACAGGACAGACACGTGCACATCTCTTCTGAGCAGCCTCCGCTGCCAGGGCTGCACTCCCTGAGGAGCAGAAGGCTGTTGACTGCAATATGAAATTGGAATACGAACTGCTGGTAGGGAGCTCAGGGAAATCATGCATATGGTGCTGCCCTGGCAGACAGAGGAGGCAGGAAAACACTTGCCTCCTGTGTTACCAAGACAGAAAATCCATCACCACTACTTCTGATGATGACCCCCACTAGGGGAGAGAAGAGAATACATCTTACAAGTAAATATGAAAAAAATAATTCATAGGTAACACATTTCAATCACTTAAGTCTATGTGCAAGAAGAAGCAACGATACATCATAATTTTTTCCACTGCTTTTCCAACCCTTTTGCAAGAACTTTGCATGTCTGACTCAAAAACCTCCCATGAAGAAGCAATAATGCATAGGGAAAACTTTTATACACAACTATATACATTCAAAACTTACCTGCTCACCTTGGCAAGGGATGACTTGAGTCCTACCTTCAGTTAGACAGTAAAATTATTGAACTATGTCTGAAACAAATTTGCATCATAACAAAAAGCACAGCTACAACTAAAGAGAAAGGCCCCCCACTTTAAAAAGAAAAAAAAAAGTAAAAAAGCAGCAAACTAGTTTTATAAGAAATCCTAATTACTCAGATAAATGTGTATGGTTAGTCAAATCTATGAAGAAAAGAAGAGGTGTTGGATGGATAGTGAAGGTCAAATTTCAGGAGGCAGATTAAACACAGGTGGCTCACTCAGTTTCATTTAGTGTTTATGCCAAAACCCCCAGTTGTGAGACAGATGAACTAAGTATGGAAAAGATAGATACCTTGTGTATGAAAGTGAGAACCTGAACTACTTGTTTTGAAGAAGAGGTTAAGACAAATGCTCATGAAGATCACAAATCATAAGTGAAAACTAAAAAAAAACCACTGAGATATTAAGTGAAACTTAAATCCAGTAAAAAGTAACTGTAATTAACCAAAATTATTTTTTTCCATATAATACAGAAAACAAGAGTTAGGATTAGATATAATTCAAAATAACGGTATCACTCACTCTTCTGTTAGATGTGATTGCTATATATGCACACAATTATGTCTCCACAATATACTAGATGTTTACCATGCAGGGTAAAGCTGCAAGTTGTTCAATTATATCTTCTGTAAGATATTTTGAAGAGCTGTACAAAGGTGGAAGTATTAGTCAGAGGCAGGATGTTGTTCGGAACATGTCTTTGCTTTCTGACACTTACATACCTTAACACATAACTTGCACCTCATTTTCTGTGCTCAGACTCAAAATATGTTTCAATATTTAGGAAAAATTTCACAAAAACAACCTGTACTCACAAGCAGAGGAGCTATACATCAGCTTTAACCAATGCATAGGATTAACATCATCAGGTTAAGAGGTCTCAAATTTAAGCCTCTTTATGCTCAAGTATATTTAGGACATCTATACTGTAGATTCAATGCCTGCTCCAAACTTGCAGCATGACTCACTTCACAAAGAGCTGGGCCACATTGTTTAGGAAATGGAAGAAAGGAAAGTGTAGGACTTTTATGAACAACCCTTTACACACTGAACAGTCATTCCTAGAAACGGTCAGAAGTGCTGTTGATAAGCAGCTATCTGCAGCTTTAGCAATCCTCTGGGTACTCTACACCCAGAGATGCTGCAATCCACTTGAGCCTAGTACTTGTGGATGCACAAAAGGAGATTATATGCACAGTACTTTCACTCTCCTCAAACCCTCTGCAAGGGGTATTCAGCCTGTGAATTCCTAGGTGATCCAATACTGTGCTATAAACTACACTGGTGTCCCAAAGAATAAGGTACCAGTTTCTTCAAAAGTGAAAAAAACGAGTTTAAAACTAGGATAATGTCCTTCACCTCCCTGAGCAACCAAGAAAAGCTGTTCCTGTGGAAGGCAGCATCCCTTCAGCGGTTGAGAAGGAGATGTTACTCCTTTGCATGTGCATTTGGTGAAAGAATACTACTGCAAATTCCTCTAAGGACAGCAGTCAGCAATAAGGTATCAAGCCATCTCACACACATTCACATCCAAAATCTGCAGCCTTCCAGACATGGTCTGGCCTGTATCAGTACTTTGTACTCCATTTATTAAATGGAAATTGGTATTTCAAACAGTATTTCAAATGCCTAAACACTTGTGAGAACATCTCTCACCGAAAGGCTCTGTAAAAAAGATCTTTGGAGACAGAGAAAAGGAAAAATTTTTATAAGATGCACAGTATCTTTGTTTGTGTTATTCTGAATGCCATGAAAGGATGAGAATGAATCATGTAAATATTTATGTAGCACAAACTGTCTTGCCAAAAAAACCTAAAAAACTCAAAACCGAACAGAACACAAAAACCCCAAGATATTAGTGAGATCAGCAGGAACCAGGTGGGCTGACTGAGGGATATGTCCCAGTGTTGCTGGCTGCTATATGTTTTACATGCTATGAGAGATCATAAAATATTCATACACTTTTAACCCACATGAAGGCCACTTCAGCAGTTCACTTCTAATTCCATCTGGTTCTGCATTTAATTTTCACTCATAAAACAAACAGTTAAAATAGCTTTCCTGTTTCTATGTGTCTTTGGAATATCTGTTTGGATTCTTTTTCATTAGGAACAAAATCATCAAGACTTCTGTGCTAGCAATTTTTTAAAAGTGACATAATATTCTCTACACCCATTTATAGATTTAGATGTATTAATTTCTCTGAGAAGTTAAATCATTTCTGGATTTTGAGTAAAAGAGGGTAGGAAACAAGAATTTCCAGAATAAAGGACCAATGAATCTTAGAAAAAAGACTTGAAAAACATCTAATAGCCTTTTTTACCTTGGAATTTCTCTTAGAGATGGAAGAGAGCTAATGCACAGTAGAGTCTCCTCACACTACTGACTTGGACATCTAACTTTTCTTCCTGGTACCAATGATAGAGAAAAAAAGACTACTCAGACCTTCCATTTGGATTCCAAATCTTTTCAGACCTGAGCCTTCCGTCAGCTTCCTTTTGAAACTATTTTTCACTTTTTTTTCCTTATCAACTGCATGCTACCTTATTTTGATGATCCCAGATTTCATACCAAATTAGTTTTTCTATACAGTGAATAATCATTCAGAATAACAAAGATACTTCCCATCTAAGTCATAAAGAGATACGAGGTATTATATTTTAAAACCCTGACTGAAACACTTTTCATGCTAGTCTAACATAACACAGCAAATTAATAACTAGAAAGTGGAACAGTTCCAGTGAGGAGTTTCATTATTAATGGTATTTACAGCTGTAGTCTTCCTGGTTCCACTAAACCTCAAGATCTCCTGGATTCAGTGCAGTACTGCACACTGTGTCTGGTTTTGCTTGCAAAATCCTATCCTTCTTCCTACTTTCATGGAAGATGTGTACACACATTGAGCAGAGCAGAAACAGAAAGACTGGATATTTCACAATGAGGTTCTTAGCCTGAATAACACTGAGATAATGTTTTACAATTATTTTAATGTAAAAATATAATTCTGTCTGTCTGTCTAGTTGGGATAATACTAGTTATAAGTTAGTATAAACTAACTAAATAGTGAGGATTGTTAATAAGTTCTGCTATATTAAATTCCACTGCAATTCTGCCTGAGTTTAATGAGCAGAGAGATGTGTAATACAGAATACAAGTCAATAAAATACAGTTTCTTCAGATAGTTGGAAACAGAAAGATTTGTGCATAGAGAAGGAATAATTCATGGCATATAATGAGTGGATGTTTCCTTTATTTTCCATTCAAACAACTTCAGCAATCAGCATTCTTCCCTACTACAGTGGCAGTGGTTTATACATGGGTAAGAAATATATGGGTTAGGGAAAATTACCAATAGGGAAGCAGGAGTTTACAGTTGACACAATATTGTCATTGCCACAGCATGAGATTGTACATGGCTTTTATGGAAGCTGTCTGCCTTCCTCTCTGCTATCATCTCTGCTCCTGACATATCCACAGATGGCTATGGCAGTAACTCACATTTACAAATAAGAGGTCTAAATCCTGGTTTAATAATGACTTATTCTATGCAGTGTGGAACCTTTGATTAATCAAGAGACCAGCATTTGCTTTGACCAGAAACACCTTCCTGTTAGCTCAATACCATGTAAAGTTTTTGTTCAGCTATGTGATATATTATAAATAATATAATACTCTTTTTTCCCCCCTCTCTTTCTTTCTCCTTTCTGGTACACTAATTAAAAAAAATAATCTGAAAGCTTGTGACTTAGCTAGAAAAACACATTTCTCTTGAATGATAAACAATCCCTTGTATTCTGAAGTGTAGTTGTGTTGCTGTCATTTTTTTTATTTTTTTTTTTTAATTTCCACAAAAATAGATAATCTGGTAGGGAGTCAGTATTCAAGTTCATACACTTATATTGAAATTTCTCTTTTAAACTAAATGCTCCAGCTCTAAAGTAGCTCAAAACATAGCCATTTACATCTATTCCCTGAAAACAAATAATCAGCTTCATCATTTGTTGAAATTAAGAAATAAAGCAAACAGAACTTTCTATTCTCAGGAAGCCCTTTTGCTCTCAGGAAGCCGTTTTGCTTTGTCTTCAAGCCAAAGTATCACCAAAAAGACTGTTGAAAATTTTGAATAGAATCCAAATTCAATCTCACTGAAAACTCTGTTGTATTTGCTGAAAAATTGACTCAAATTCTTGACATTGCACTATTGTTGACAAAGATTTAATAAGCTTTCATAGCCAAGCTGTAGGTGCCAAAATATGTCATTATGTGCTAGCTTTTAACAAGAGTGACATATTTTTATCCATTCCATCACTTTCAAATTGAATGTAGTTCTGAGAAGTCTTCATTTTGTACCATGAAACTAGAAAGCAAGGACTTCCTTCATGATGACATCTCCCTGGAGGAAGTCACAGGTCACTTCTAAGAAGGCCTGCGTTAAAAAGGATGCTGCTTTGTATCCTAGTATCTGAAGCAGTGATTAAATCTCCACGTATATAGGAATGATGTGTAAGGGCAGTAAACAGTAGCAGCAGCAGGAATGTGTCTACCTGACCCAGACTCTACTGTATTTTATTACTGAACTAGAGCAATGACAATGCAGAGCAAACACTCAGAAGGATCAAAGTGATTTCAGTTTGTTTCATCTTGCTTCTTGTACCTGGTGAAACCAGCAGCATTCCAGTGCAAGAAAGCGAAAATTTGGGTTCTACCAGCTCTGATGAATCTCTACAGACTGTTGCAGAGATTCCCAGTGATTTTAACTCACTGACAATGGGACAATGCTGATATTCTGAGGACTCTTCAGTTTTTTGTGTTTGAAGCTATGTTTGGAGCATACCTGCTTGCTGTGTTTGAATTTGATATGGGTACATAATGACACTTCCATGTTCCTTTGTTTCTGCATAGTACACATACATGAAGCATAACCATTCCCTGTCTGGTTGATTATAAACATAAATGAGATCTAAGCAACTCAGTGGATGTAAAGAAGCACTGGCAAATTCTGTGGGGAGGCAACAGATGATGGTTGGTTAAGGACCACTGTAAATTCAGAAAGATGCTGATGACCTTTTAAGGAGGCAGCAGTTCCATGAACACAGATGTTTTACAGAGCTTTCCTTAGCTGAGAGCTATGAGAACTGTTGTAGCCTAAGTCTGATCTCAAAGAAATGATTACTAGAAATGGAGCCATTAACAACCTATTGAATGAAAAAAAGTAATCATAACTTTGGTACACTTCTTTAAGTATCCCTCACTTAAGCTGTATTTTAAATCCTGCTCTACACAGTCTGCACATGCAAAACATGTAATCTTGAAGTCTTAATTTCTAGTTGTTTGATAATATGATATTCTAATAAGATATAATATATATATATATATATATGAATGTTCTCATGAGGTAACACATCGAAAGTCTGGGATAACACCTCTACACTCTATCACTGTAGATACTTTTCAAAGTGATTGCTATAAATTCATAAAGGCTTAAGATACTACAAAATTATTTTTTTCCTCCTCATAAAAGACACACAATGATATTCCATCTTCCAGTAGGTGAAACACACCACTGTTTTGTTTACTTTCAGAGCATATCCTCCCTGAGGTGTAAGTATTTCTTCTGGCATCCAACGCTTCCGTAACTTCCTCAAGCACTTAGAGGAGTAGTTACTTTTGAAAGATGACAACAGAAAAGACCTTATGCTTTCTTATTAAAAAACAGTATTCACATGATGTCTAACTCCCACGAACACCAACAGTAAAGGAAGTTTGACAGGATTCAAAGAAAAAAGCTTTCACCAGGCAAGACTGGAGGGGCAGAGACCAAACAAGTTAAAATAGCAGATTGTTCTGAAGACATTTATTTTTTATTCTACAGTCTATAGATACACCATAGTGACAACAAAGGTTAGCTCACTACAAAAATATCTATATTCTGAAAAGAAGGCAAGGATCCTTAAATTATTATTATCCTGTGGATGACGACAAATTCACTTCAAGGCAACCAAGCCTAACAGCTTCTTTGTAAGTTCCTTCTTGGAGGATTTGAGATAGAGAAAAACATCATCACTGGACAGGTAAGATGATAAAATGCTTTAATTAATTTTTAATAAATATTTTAACAAAATGTAGCAGCACAATAACAGCAACAACTGTTAAAGTTGGACCAGTACCAGTGAGCATTAGATATAGTTTAAGTATTGTATTACATTAAAATTAATGCACCATGTCATTATTTTGAAACCAACCCTTGCAACGGTACTTTCAAGTGAATAATTTCTGTAGACAGTACCAAGTTTTACAGTAACCACATACAGTTTAAAGCTCCCCTGGAGAACCAGAAATCACCAGCTCTTTAAACAAGTACAGAAAGCAGCAGGGTTTCAGATATGCTGCTTTGTGTGTTTCCAGCTTGGGGTATGGGTTATACAAACACCCAGTTTCTGCATCTCTCTGTTTCTTCCTTGGCACTTTCACTGCAGTAATTTTAGACCCATTCATACATTATGTTTGTACAATGCCCATCACAACATCCTGCTGAGTTGTAGTTTTCATGCATTTTTACAATGTCAATGTTTGTAAAAATCACCTAGCATGCCAAACTACATTTGGATGCCTGCCTACAAACCTCAGCCCTCAAAACTTACAGAATTCCCAACGTATTCAGGTTTCTGGCACTCCTGGGTATGCACTACAAGAGTGCTGTTAGTCACTTCCTCTCTTGCCCAGCCCTTCCCAAGTTTTTAAACAGATTTCTCCCCTCATTCTTCCAGCACAGAAATGGAGTAAGGAAGGCTCCAATGGCTCCTTTCTGGGGAGGGTGGGGGGAGATGGGGGGGGCAAAAAAAAAAGAAAGAAGCAGCATTTACAAGTGGCCAGCATCTTTCCTACTAGGTAATCAAGATTTACAGAATTCTGATTTTTCTAACATCAGACAGAAAACTGTGCCTGCATTCTCATACTTCCTTCCCAGCTATGTAGTTCACTCGTGGACACAGGGGAGGAACGAATCTCCTTGTCCATATTTCCTAACACTAGCCTATGGTGTAATTTCTCCACCCTGCCAGGATAAAAAGTCCACCTTTATTATCTTCAGCTTTCTTTAGGGGGTCTAAGGCACTTAGGCTAGATTTTTTCAAAAGGGGCACGGGAAGATAAAAAGCCATGTATTACAGCAACACAGTGAAGAAACATTTATCTTTATTTGTAAATGGCCTTTGCAAATTCATATGGATTTAGTGAAGGGTATTTTTAGGTTTTTTTAAACCAAAATACTTACTGAGAAAGAAGAGAAAGAAGGGATTAGCTTCAAATGTAAAATACTCCTTTCTGAAAGAAAACAAAAATTACTGCAAGCCATATGAAAATAAAGGCATTGCTGAAGATACACCTGCCATTCTACTTCTCTCCCTTTAAAACAATTATTTGTGTCCATGAGGTTTTAAGACATCACTGTCTTAAAACCATCTGCCATATGCTTATTTGTCTATATGAGCACTGCTGTTGATCCTGCTGCTGGTTGCAATTTAAGATGATTTAAAGAAAGAGAGAAGCATCTGGACTTGATTGTTAATCCAGTCTTTGTAATAACACTTCCACTACGGATAAACGTGTAGAGGATGAATTGCATTTAAATATTGAACTTACATACAGGTAAAATGCATAACTGATTTATATACAGAGGTGTGTGCCCATATTTTGTACTCAAAATAAATAAAAACAGATGAAGGAAGAAAAGTTCCCTCATTTTAAGTTGATTAAATGTATTTATTATGAAGCTGCACTGCATACAAACAGCAACATCAAGGGTTTTTGACTTGGTAGCTGTGTAAAACTGATGTGAGACAGAACAGCTGGGCCTACCAGGGTTTATGTTTTCAGTAGCATTTAAAAGCCAGATCAAAACTCGAGCAAGGACTAGTGAGTTGTACTGCCACAATGAAAAAATAAGGGTAATGATAGCAATGTGTTTGCTGATCCCATCAACATAATTTCTGACTACTAGTGCTCAAGGAGAAAGCTAAGTACAAAAGCCCCAAATCAAAACACATCATTAAAATACAGAAATTTTCAGGCAAGGATCACAAAACATTTTCTTAGTCAATTATGTATACAGTCATTGGAATATACTTCATTTACATAATCAGAAATGTAAAGAATGTGTTTATTGCTGTTGTTGGTAATCTAATGGATATTGTACACAACTGGAAGAATTTAAAGGCTCAAGAAATTCAGTAATTCCTAGAGAATTTCAGTGCTAAGATAAGTATTCAGTAAGGAGGAACGTGAAAGGAAGAATATACTGGGCTCGTGTGCCATTAAAAGGAAGTGACAATATACAGGGTACCAAAGATACAATGCATACTGAATTTTCCTTCTTGATAGAGAAGTATGTGATTGTCTGCAGAAACAGAAAGGAACCCCAAAGTGCATGAAGGAAGGAAGCAGGTAGTATCAAGCGCTGACTCCACTGAATTAATATGCTTTCAAAAGCAATATGTCACTAAAAAGACATCCATTAAAACTACACTTCCTTATCCAGCAAACTCAAAAAAGGATAAACACCCTTTCCTCCTCTCCCAAGTATCTGACTCCCCTTGCTTCCCCTTGCACTGATAAAAGTGGAAATTCTTTCTGAGCTGGATCTGTTGCTACCCAGATCAGGGTGTAGCCTTGTGAATACTGATACTAGCACAACAGCTAGGGATACAGGGAAAAGCAGCTGAATTGAAGAAGCAGGAAAGTTCCTGCCTTTTCAATGGCAATTAGCTTTTGCAAGATTAAAATGAACAGGCTTAAAGGCAGGTGTACAAACAAAAGTAGGAAAAGGTGAATGAGCTACATGTTGTCTTTTTTAAATCATTAAGCATTGGGCTTTGAACTAAATCCTGCCATTTTCCAAAATCTACTCGTATTATTTCCCCTTTTATTCTTACAGAATATATTTTATTCTGTTGATCTGTTGCAGAGACATATAAACAAATGTTTTCTCCTTTAAAGAGACTGAAACTGCTGGCACAGTACTATAAAAGGTGCGACGTACACCTGAAGGACGTTCTCAGGCACCCATTTCAAACCAGAAGAGCAGGTAGGACTAGGAAAAAATTATAAGAAGAAAACAATTAAACAATCCCTAATTTAAAAGACACTTCCCAATGGAGGCTGAGAAGCACAGTTGTCTGGTCTGAAAGTATAGACTAAAAACATTTTAGAGGATATTAATGTTTGGTTCCTTTGCTCTTTATTGAACATGAAAAAAATACAGATCAAGATGAGAGTGAGCATGGAATTTGAGTGGCAGAAAAGGAAGCAGCCTACATCATGTACAAGGTTTATGAGATAAAACCACAGACTCCTGTGGTCTGGTCACTCCACTGTGTCTAAGCTGAACTGGGTTCTAAAGTACTGATTTACCATCATTCACCATTTCTCAATTTCCATTTAATAAATAATAATTTAATTTACTTTTTGGAAATTGCAAGGATATGCTACAAGGGAAGTAGTTCTTGAAATACAAGTTCATCTCAAATGGAAAAAAGAAAACATTCAAAATATTTAATTTTTTATGGTGAGTTTTTTTCCCTGATTGATGGTTCAGCTACTCCAGTGATTTATATAAGAATATATTCTCAGCTTATCATATGATGTATGTCCATAAGACAACCTAATGCTGGCTACACAGGCAAATGTGAATATATATAAATCCAAGTCAGAAAACATAAGCTTCACAGAAAAAATATGATCTGAAGAAATAACTTTCTGTATTTCTATTGTAAATAAAGCATGATGCCATGGTAAAAACAGAAATCAGCCTTATAAATCTCCTGTTACAGAGTAGACAAGCAGGAATGCCTAATTTACAGGAATAAAAAATGCAAACTAGGAATGTGCAACAAAGTGCATGTAAAATGAAAAGACAAATCACTCAGCTGGAAAAGATGCTCTGTAAGAGTAAACCATTCCACATGAAAGGAAATGTTCTGGATATAGGAAATGTATGAATTTGCAGAGATTTGCATGAAGGCAGAAGTAAACTGTCAATGGATGTTATAAATCCTCACATTGTAGGGTTTTAGCTGAGATAAAAAACCAAAAATGGGTTTCTTCAAGCAATGTCTCGTGATTCTCCCTAAGGTGATAAAGAAGTCAACTGCATCTTCACATTCTGTATGCAACCCAATGAACTGGAATCCTTATCAGCCTCCAGAACAGCAATTAGCCATCTGATCTGAGCAGAGAAATGGATCCTCACACATAAAGTGCAAGAGTAACCAATGGCCTACAAACCTTGCCAGTTGAGATCAGTAACACTGCATTTGGACTAGATGTATTCAAATATGCTCCAGGTTGGTGGTCCCCAGGGCTCAGTATCAGGGCCAGCTTTGTTATGTTGATGAGGGGACTTGGACAAGGGCATTGAGTGCACCCTTTTGAGGCAAGTGTGCAGATGACAGGAAACTGAGTCCTAGCATTCATCTGCTAGAGGGTTGAAAGGTTCTCCAGAGGGATCTGGACAGGCTGGAAAAATGGGCTGAGGCCAATTGTGTGAGTTTCAGTAAGGTAAAGTCCTGTCTTTGGATCTCAACAGCCCCATGCAGTGCTACAGACTTGGGGAAGAGTTGCTTGGGGAACAGTGCCCAGTGGGAAACGACCTGGGGATGCTGGTTAACAGCAGCTGAACATGAACCAGCTCTGTCCATGTGTCCAGAAAGTCAGTGGCATCCTGGCCTGTAGCAGCAATACTGTGGCCAGCAGGACAGGGGATCAGCTGCCTGTGCTCAGCACTGGTGAGGCCACACCTCAAGTCCTGTGCTCAGCTCTGGGCCCCTCAGACACGGAGGAACAAGTCCAGAGAAGGGCAACAGAGCTGGTGAAGGTCTGGAGCACAAGTCCTGTGAGAAGTGGCTGAGGAAATGGGGGTGTTTAATATGGAGAAAAGAAGGGGCATGGAGGGAAGGAACTAATCACTCTGTACCAGAAAGGTTGTTGTAAATTTTGATCTCTTCTCCCAGGTGACAAGTGAAAGGACAAGAAGAAATGGCCTCAACCTCCATTAGAGGAGTTTTAGATTTTATATCTGGGGGAAAACAAAAATAATCACACAACAGTATGTAAAGCATTCGAAGAGACTACCCAGAGAAGTAGTGGAGTCATCATCCTGGAATTGTTCAAAAACTTTGGGGATATGGCACTTGAGGACATGATCTGCTGTTGGAAATGGTGATTTGAAATTTGAAAATGGTTCAAATGAAAAGGGAAGTGAAAAAATTGCATCACTGTCAAAACCAGACTTTCTTGTCATAAAAATATGGAAGCTGCCTTGCCTTCACTCGTTTCACCCAATTAACAATCACAACTGAAGTGAATTCAATGTTAAATATACTTTAAAGCAACAAAACAATAGGAATGTTTGAAAGTCCACTAAAATATCACATTTCCATTGTATGTTTTCTGTAAAATAAAACATAGCAGACTTGTGAGAAAAAGATTTTCACTAGTGGTTCAAAGTAATTTTTTTCTGTTGGTTATAAATTATTTGCAGATAAGTATACAAAAATAGATAAAATAAATTCTACAAAATAAGACTACATCTAATGAATCACTATCAATCCAGACACAGAGACTGAAAAATTAGCACTATTTGAGTGCAACCTCAGCAAAGTCTGTACAAGCACCTTCTCTGATCACCTCTTGAGGATTTGGAGTAGAATTCCATAGAATCTGAAATATTGCCAGATCCATCCATGTCTGAAGAAACCACCCAAATGCATCAGACTAGCAAAACCATTCTGAAAATAGACAGCTTTATCTCCACAAAAATATATTAAGAACAAATGAAAAAAAACCACATCTGCATGACTTTACCTTATGAAAATTCAGACAACTGAGTATGTTACAAGCTATGTTATGCACAAGACCCAAAGAGAAGCAATCAATATATCAGCCTATGAAGTACATTATCTATTAAAAAAAAAAAAAAAGTCAACAACACCACCAACAAAAAACCCCCAACTTATTATGGTGCTAGCCCTGAAACTGCCCATGGACTTTATTTTTAAATCACCATTCATTTTTCTACAACCTAATTCATTTTATACGTTCATATCTGAGCAGAACAGCAAAATGTTTCTGCCATAGGTAGAAGTAATCCAAAGTCTACAAAAGAATAGTGGCAGAATTATGGACTTAATTTCTCCTAATTTCTGTTGTGCCACTATATAGTTCCAGTCAGGAAAACATTAAGGACTGAAAATTACAATAAGATGATATTGTACCACGAGAGTCAAAATCAGCCAACTGCAAACAATGCATGTTTTCTAACAAACTACATCTCTATGTTGGCTGTACAGGTACCTCTGTGAAATCAGGACTCAGGACTTGGAGGATGGCTGAAGGGGGCAAATTGCTTAGGGTGATATAACCATTTCCTAATAAAAAGTCATTCTGAAGAGGGTGACGTTTTCTCTTAATTCTTTTTCCTTTATCAGGGATCTGAGCGCAGCAATTATACTATTAAAACAAACTGTGTTTATCTTAAGATCATTTTGCTTATACCTTTTGTTTACTTCTGTGCAGATACTGAGTGTGATAAACATGGCATGTTGTTTTATTAATCTCAAATGTATTTGTGTGACTGCTGCAAGGATTAGGACCAGGCAGATTATTATTCATAGAAGTATAGCTTTTGCATTCTGATGAAAATTTTAGTTTAATCAAGGCTTCATAATTATATAGCTAATTGTCGTATTTTTAAAAAAAAATCTGAAGTAGCTGTATCATTTGTTTTTTACCTAGAGACTTATATTTTATTTATATCTTTACTCTGAATGGTCTTGGAAAGAATAATTTATATTTATCACCCTTCCCTATGAACTTTCAGAAAAAATTAATTAACAACCTGAAAAAGAAAAATTATTTGTATTTGGGTGAACCATGTAATTCTGTCACAACAAAGCATTAGGTCTGGGCTGAAATATGCAGGTGTTTAGGTAAACTTTCTTATCAATTAAATAAAAGTACTTCAAAGCTGAGAAATATTTACTCATTCCAAATTAGATAGGTGACGTGCCAAACAGTACTGTCTGAGTCATAACTGTGGGTTCTTAGCGATTACACGAATGAGCTGAACCTTATTCTTTTATGTTCCATCAGAAAAACCTACACAGTCCATCTAACTCTATCCTGAAGTACTGGTTCAGCTCACTGGCTCACAACTTGTAGAACTACACTTGAATCATTAATGCTACCTACTTACCTCTCCTGAATTCTCTCCTGGTCAATTAATTCATCTCAAATTTTTCAGCTCATACAACATGAAAGCATCACAAACTGAGAACCTACTGCCCTAGGTTCCCACTACTTTTCATGAGCACTAATCCAAATATGGGTTAATTAAGATGAGTACAATATTTCTTAAATAGCAATTAGAAATGAGAATAATGACAGAGTACATCATATTTAGTCATAAAAAACTGATTCATACATTATGTCAACTAAGAATCCATGATTTTAAAATTTGAATTGTATCAGAAGTGCTATACATTATCACACAACAGACCTTATATTTACTAAGAAAGATAATATTTCTTTCTTTTCTTCTAAATGCAGAGTAAACAATCCTAATTGAATGCAATGAATTTTTGTTTCCAGCTCCTGTTGAGAAATTATTTTAAGAAGAAAAATGAGACCAGTTTCTATTATATTTAAATAATTCAAAGCCATTCCAAAATCTTATGATCTGACCTTCAAGACATTTTAGATATCCATGCTTCCCTCAATTTTTTGAGCAAAACATTTCTAGTCTTGTCATGGTTTGACACTGGCTAAAAGCCAGGCACCCACACAATAAGCCATTCACTCATTCTCCTCTGCTATAGCTGAGTAGAGGATGGGGAAAGAAAAACCAAATGGCTCATGAGTTGAGATAAGGATTGGGAAGAAACGCTTTAAGGCTCAAATTTAAATTGCATAATTGGTGGATACAGATTTTATTTCATTCATCCTTACAAGACAGGATTGATAACTATACTTGTGATCTCCTACACTGTATGCCCTCCTTCAGATTGTACCCACAATCATTCTAAAGTGCCATGAGGCAAGATCTACAAAGAGATGTATAATGGGAGTACATTCAACTCAGTTGGAGCTGAGTGACTCTTCCACAGCACTGGCTTACTAATGCATAGTAGGATTAAAAGAAAGCTACTTCAGATGGCGGATGTGTAACACCAGGAAATAAAAAATAACTACAAAAATTGCACTACAAACAGTAATTGTTGGATATGATTCCCAGTGTGTCAGTACTGATGAAATAATTTCTCATCTTTTCAGAGAGCTATAATTTATGTTTTCCTTTGAAACAGCAAGTGAAAGTGAAAGAAAATATTGAATTCCTAATTTCACACCTAATTTCACTAGAAATACTTCTGCTTCTATTTTCCAAACTAATACCTTGATTCATGCTTCAAACACAGTGCAGATTTTTGTGAAGGAAACCCTCTAATGGCTACTAAGTAGTTTACCCTGAAAATTTGGTCGTATCAGTGCACTCTCCAAAGGGAATTATTTAGCCATAAAAACAATTCCTACTATGTATTTTTATTCATTGAAGACTAAGGGAAATAAAGCTCAGGCTTTAAAAGTTTTTTTCCCCAAAGTATGCTTTAACTAAGTGTAAATGTACAGTATGTACAGATCTGTATTAATAAAGGTGTTTAAATTTTCCATCTAAAGAAAATGGGAAAGATAGGGAACTAATGTACCATTCAGATTCCTCGACTGTTTACAGTTCTTTTACCAATTAGAATGATTCAAGTGAGACTAGAAAGTCTTCAATGGCTCCCCTTTGTGCTCTGTTGCTCCCTCCTCCTAATAAATAATAAATAATCTGATCACTTTTGCATCCCCATGCAAGGATTTATCTAAGGCCTTAAGCTCTGATTTCCCCAATCACTATCCAGATAATGAAGCTAATGTGGGGTAGTGAGCCCACCACAGATTAGGGCTGGAATAAGAATATTCATATTGAGATGACTGGGGACAATCTGACCCAGAGCCTGAGGCCTCTGTCAGAGTTGCCTCTCAGAGCTTTCTGGCCTTTCGGTTTCCACCCAGTTGTGCTCCACATCAACCAACATCAACCACTGCCTCAGTGGTAGACAGCAGAAATATCCAAATGAGATCTAAAACAAGAGGTTCCAAAGCCTTTGCTCTTTACTATCCTGCAAACCATTTTCCTAGTATCCTTGCAGCCATGACTGGAGCAGCACAACCTTATGGTAAACTGACAGTAAGGATCCTTGCGCTTCTCTCTGGGGAGGAGATAGATGGAGCCTGAAGACAAAACCCTGCCCCAGGATCCTTAGGGATGCTTCCTCCACCACAGCTGTGAGTGGTGCCGCAGACCTATTCATAAAGAATCAAAAGAAGTCCTGCCAAAGAATGATGGATAGCCTCAGTGCGCATCGCTGTGTAAAACAAGTAAATATTCAAATTGAAATGAAGTAGGTCACAAAAAGCAAACAGCTTGACAGCATGAGGCTGATAAAAGTTGCTAGCTCAACTGCTAGCATGTGTAAGTCAGAGACACAGCAGCTCTCTGAACTTTGCAAAAGCTGCTGGTTGCTGCAAATCAGTTTCTTCAGTCGTGATACAATCAGCCATCCCAACAAACCTGTGAGACATTCAGCTGCAAAGCCATTACTGCAAAAACAACTCCAGAATATAACTGCAATGTAATGTGTACCTAGAAACCACCCTGCTTCACATCTACAGAACACATACAGAATTTGTCACCTTTCCCCCTTGATGTATCTGCTGCCTGCAAGCACTGAGAGTAACTTCAGTAGATCCTTCTGACAACTCCTGAATTCAAGAAGCTTCTATGATAACAGCCTCGTAGTTACCGTGCTGTTCTGCACTACTTAAAGTGTTTAAAAATATATCTTGTCCACATTTTAAAACAGAACAGACACCAGGACATTTTCTTTGAAGATTAACAGTCTTTGCTCCATTTTGAAAACTCAAAAAAGTTTGAGTGAAAAATCAAATCGGGAAGGCACAAATGACAAGATTTCCCTAGTTAGATCAGGCTGCTCAACACCTGCTTCAGTGCTTACACATGCTTGTGATAACACTTGTTTCCATTACTCTTGCCCTAACACTCAGCAACCTCTGGCTTCACCTCCTCTGGACCCTCCTTCTAGGTATATAAAGGCAGAAATATGATTTCTCCTCTACCTTCCTTTCCTATAGTTGAACAAACCAAGTGCTTTTTGGCATGCCATGTGTGAAACTCCCTGACAAGTTTAGTGGTCTCCAGCAAATTCAGCTTCAGGAGGTCCATATGCCTCCTGCTCTGGGGACCCCAGAACTGGACACAGCACTCAGACACATTCTCACAAATAGACAGATGGGATTACTTCATAGTGCCCTTGAGTAACAGAACCTTTTAGATTCAATCACTTCCCTTGACCCCTGCTGCCCACAGCCCTAACAGAGTGCAAGATGCAACTGGTCCTCTGCTGAAACAGCATGATGCTGCCTCCTCTTCAACCTTGCTGTTCACCATGAACTCCAGCTTCCACCACTATTTCAAGTACTGAAAGTAAAATATCAAATGGGAAGTCAAGTAATGTTTTAATGTTTGTATAAATTATCTAGATGCAGCAGCCAAATGTACATTCAGTCATTTTGCCGACCATAGGAAACTAGGAAGAACTGTGAACTCCCTTGAGGATAGAGAGGCCTTAGAGCTTTGGACAGACTAGAGAGGTGGGCAGCCAAGTTAAATTGAACAAGAGCAAGTTCGGGATTCTGCCTCTGAGAAATTATTATCCTGGTTGTATGTACAAACTGGGGATGAGAGGATGGAGTGCACCCCCACAGCAAGAGATCTGGCAAGATCCCTCAAGAGAAGACTGAGAAAGAGTAGATAAGGTTACTTGGTTTGTTTAGTTTGAAGAACAGGGGATGAGGGGTGACCCCATTACAACCTAGAGCTACCTCAAGGAGGCCAGCAGAGGAAGAATGGCTGATCTCTTCTTTCTGGTAAACAGTGACAGGACACAAGGAAAGGGCTTGAAGCTTCCTCCTCGGAAGTACAGGTTGGACATTAGGAACAGGTTCTTCACCTGCAGGGTAGGTGGTCACTGGATCACACTCCACAGGGAAGTGGTCAGGACACCAAGTCTGCCAAAGTTCAAGGACTGATTAAGTTATATTATTTATTTTCAACAGTTCTGCACTGACTAAGAGTTTTGGAGTCAACGATCCTTATGGGTCCCTTCCAATCCCAGATATTCTGTAATTTTGTGATTCCAAGTATAAATGGATGAGCTAACTAATTTTAGCTCAAATCAGGAATTATTAATCTGCTCAGCCTGGAATGAGATTGAGAAGCAGAGAGAAAACAGCAGCTGGTGAAAGGATTAACTTGATTAGGTAAACTTTCTGCAACAAACTGATATTAATAAAACATTCTAAAATGCATCTGTATTTTATTTTGTGCATGAAATCCAAAGAAATTTCTTTAACTTTTCTATTTTCATCTGCTTTATTGTGTTTATAAAGTCCTGTCAATATTTCTGTTGTCAACTTACTTCAATTTTTTAATTTTTTAAACTTCTATGAATGGAATTAAAAAAACCTAAGTAGTACAGAGATCTGCTGATATGTATGCTATCCAAAGAGATGGGATATATTAATAATCACTGCTTTAAGTATAATGCATTTTAGAATTTATGTATTCACAGAGTATTCAGATCACATAACAACTACACAAATGAGTTATCAGCATCTCATCCCTTACTGAAACTTTCCTGGTTTTTTATATTAACATTGAAACAAGTGTGTTATATTTTTTTGCCTGTGGCCTGACAGCGAAAAGCTGAAAGTCCCCACAGCAGGAAACAAGTGTTTTAATGACATTTGATTTGAGTTTTTGAGAAATGTACCAAATGCAAAATTCAGAAGCACAGCTATTGTACCATGGAAGCACAGAACAGGAAACCCAGAAAGACCTTAAATTTTAGTGGAACGGTTTTTATACAGACCCATTATAAGTTCCTCATCCTTGCAATTTTGATTTCTTCAGCCTTAGGGAACAAGGTAACAGGCTGTTATTGCTAATTGGGACTGTTACTCCAGAGTGTGATGACTCAGCAGTTTCCACAAAATCAGTCTACATTCGAGGGCTATCAATTCCAAGCACACAAAAATAAGGCACTATAAAGCAATTTTGAGGATATTAATGGTAGCCTTACTCATGATGATACACAATACATGCTTCCAAACTGGATTTTTTCATTGGCAGAAATCTTTTCTAGACCATTCATACACATCCATTGCATTCAACTGCATTATGGTGGAAATGCTATGGGAGAAGAGACACATGCCATCTTAGTTCAGACTGTGTTGCAGTATTAACCTTGTTTTGTTCAAAGCTAAAGAAGAAAGTGTGAACTAGGATCAACAACCACGTCAGCCAAGCTTAAACCACTGGAGAGAAATCCTTCCTGACATGAAATGACCTCTGAGTTTCAAATGAGCATTTACTTACTTCCATGTGCTAAGAGTAGAACTAGGCTTGGGATGACTGTCAAAAAGAATCCAGTCATCAGTGCTTGAAGCAACATCACATAAAGTGAACCCACTGATACTGAATAAATTGCATTCCACAAAACAAGCCAAAGGAGTGCACTCCACTATGCATTTTCAAAGCACCAGGAGCCAACACTCCACCACTGATGTGGTTTTACTATGATAAAATCTCATTTTCTGATTACATTGATGTGACCAATGGCTAGAATTGACATGGATAGTGAACATGTACTTTCTGCTCAAAGAAAATGAAAAAGAAGTTTTTTTTCTATGTTATGCTTCTAATCAATTTAATTAATAAATATTCCACGTCCTTCTCTGCAGATAGTCATATTTAGTCAATATTAAGTAGTTTGGTTCAGCTGTTTCCCCTCCTCACTTATTTTCAGAGGCATATGTATGAGATTTGATATGGGAAAAAATTGTACATTTGGTTATCCACACAAGCATTTGCAGCAGAGAAAACCTGAACACACAGTCAGTCATTAACCAAAATAACATAATAGACTTGATACATATCCTGGACTACTGAACTGTTTCCCATTCAAGCTTCAAGCTCTGATATCTGGCAAATAAGGGTTACACGATCCCAAAAATGGGTGTCTCTCCATTGATACAACTGGATTTAAGATGAGTTAGAAATAAATTAATGGAAACTAACTATGCTAACATATGTCATGGTGCTGAGATGCTAACTTTCAGGTAATTATGTGCAAACTATTTGCTCATTTCAGTACTTGCTTAAAGACTTCCTACTATATTGACATATGTGACAGACTACAATATTGAGTGATAAGTAGTTCTTGTCATTGCTCTAACTCCCCAGACATCCATTTTATCATGGGATGTTTTAGTAGAGAATTTGCACTACTTAGGAAATAAAAGTAACAGAAAGAAAATAACCTCATCCTTAGATTTTATATGTTAGTAATAGCAGTTATCAGATTCTAAGAGGAATCAGCTCGCTGAGCAATTTACTATTCCCATCCTGAATAAGCTAAAGCTCCCACAGTTACCATTATAAGGAATTGCATGGGATACTTTTGTCTTGATATATCAGATTTTTATCTTTAAATTATTCTTAAGTAACAGCACGTATCAAGATAAAATATGCTTATCACATTTAATTTCTCACTAGGATATCTCTGAAAACATTTTTATTCTGCCTCCCCTCCCCTCTAATTGTGTTAGAAGGCTCAAAATCACCTTTTTATTCCAGAGAAATACACATACACATTACATTTCCTCATTTGTATGTAATAAAAGTAGCACATATGTTTTAAATTCAGTATCTTAATAAGTACTGTGCTGCTGATTGTCCCCCACATTGAGTTTCAAAATTTCTTTGCTAATGTGGCCATTAGAAAGCATTGGTTTTATTGCTACATGATGAAACAAGAATATTTCTGCTGTGCAAATAGAAAGGGACTGCTCTCCCAAAACTCTCCCTGAAGTCATAGCTGTTAGTCAACTCATTTTCTCGTAAAGTCAGTTAAATCAGAAAGATGTAAGCAATTTAACAGAAGTGTTATTCAGTCTCTTCAGGACACTGAAATGAAGGAGGGTTGTGATATCTTCTGTTTCCTTATGAACCCTTCCCCAGTTTATAGAGCTAGAATTAGAATGGAAGACTGAGCAGGAGTCTCACATAGCCATGCTGGTCTTTTCAGTAAGATACCTGACATCGAGAGAAAGAGAAAAAGATGAGCCACAAGGGATTCTCAGACTAACTTCTGTGGAGGATGTAGTGGAATAAACAATCTAATAATCTTTATTGGAGGATGACAAAGAACTATATATCATGGATCTATTAAACAATTTCCAAACACCACACAAGAACTTTCAGCAGAAAAAGCTGCCACATCTGTCCCCTCTGCTCATAGTGGACAAAACAAGAAATTATAGATTTTAAGTGCAGCAAGAAAGATCCAGGCAGATGCCTCAGAAACATAGTTAGGTCACTGGAAAGATTGCATGTAGGAGTCATGGCTTTAGGAACTTAGAAAAACACGTGCATGTCTCTTTTCACAGCATATCTGAATTTATCCTGATATCACAGAAGAAGGTAAGTGTAGGATCTCTAAAAAACTGACACCATATTCTTATTTAGGACAAATTTGGATTTCAACTGAATAATTTAAAAAAGTACATGGCTTCCAAGAAGTATCACTTTGCAGCCAGTAGTATCAAGGACAGTGCAAAATTAAAACTGTTACATTCAAACCCAAAGGGATACCTTTAACTACTGCTCTGCTTGTCTAACAAGCATTTTGGGTAATCTTGATACCTGATCTACCTATCCTTCAGCCAGAGAGAGTTGACCTCTTCTTTGGTTGGCTCAGACAAGCTGCATTGCAAGTTGCAATTTCATTGTCACCATTATTGGCATTATAACCTCACACCACTACTGCTTCTGTGAGCATGGACGAAGATAAATATCTGGAAACTTCTTTGAGTGATGCGGTTCAGGAAAAAGGCCAATAGAGAGGTGCCCAGAAATGTAGGGACAAAAACCGAGAAAAGCTGTAGTATTATGTCTGGGTGGTGCAGATATTCACAGTTTTAATGTAAGAATGTACAATTTGCAACCAGAAACATCACCATTCATCAAACCTGTTCATCTCCTGCATAAGACACTACCTAACAATTTGAAGTACTGAACACAAAAGTTGAATAGTGTATTTAGAAAATCCCTTCTGCTATTCAGAACACAAAGAAAACACTACAAACAATCACAGGAAAGTCTGTCTGAAAGGTCCTCAGGTTACCCTGCAATTCATCTAACCAGTTGTTTTGGTCTCTCTTCCTAGCTATATGCAAAGATGAAAATCCAGCCACTGCACTGCAATATAGCTGTGATATTTCATTATAACAGACCCAGTGGCAACATGCCACACCAGTTCAATACAACAGTAAGTTAATAAAAGGGCATCTTTCTGAAACAGAGAGATCCTCCCTAAATTCTTAATTATGATAAGTCAGTAAGTTGCTATCTCCTCTATCTGCATTTACAAGGAACACGTGAAGAAAAAGGTAAAAGAAAAATAGTCTTTCACTCAATCACCTTTTCACTAATGAAAAGTCTGCCTGCTGATTCTTCCAATTACATAACAGAATCCTGATATTTTCTTTAGTAACTTCCTCAACACTTTTAAAAACACTTTGTCAGACTGTTTCATGTCATTATATTACTTGGGGAATCAAAGATATTTTTGATGAAGGGATTTTATTTCACACCTTATTACCAGCTTTGACATAAACTTCTAGAGAGCCCCAAAGGTATTTCTTTTTACACTGTAGCACAGTCTTGTTATCAATTCAGGTGGAATAAAACCACTCAGCTTCACTTTATGGTCTTGTGCCCTGAATTTTTCACATGGCACCCTCTCAAATAGAAGGAACAGTATAGTGAAACACTAAAATCTTATGCTCTTAGGACAAGATTCTTCTAACACATTGTACCTGTAATCCCTTGATTGTATGATTTCTACACTTAGTAGCATTTAACAATACTGTGCTCAGAAGAAGTGCTCTTAATTTTTTCTTCTATTAATACACATCAAAAAATACTTTTAAAATACTTTTAAAAAACATTTCTATTTCTCTGGAAATCATCTCTTATGCAGTCACAAATTAGAAATCTTGCTTCTGATAAGCAAGTTTAATGCAATGTTTCATGTATTATCCATTAAAGGCCAGCGGGAAATGGTGCCATTTGCCACCTCCTGTAAGTACCCAAACTTGAAGAGGCCGAACCTCATGAGAAGCAGAGATTGAACCAAAATCTTCTGTGTGCAGAAAAATACCCCAGTAAAATCCTAGAGCAGTTCTCTGATACACCATCTTCATCACTGTAACCCCCTGGCCATGTGGCACAGAGGAAGGCAAAACCTCACTGCACTGTTTAAGATGAAGGTAGAGACACTAATGAAAGCCAGATAAAGGGGAAAAAACACTGAGAATAATACTGAGGTGCACAAGGATAAAAACCTGTAGCAGTTGCAGATTCCTTATTTTAAACAGACAAGTATTTTTCTACTTTAGCTGCTGCATCAAGACTGAAAATTTAACATTATCTTTTCTATCACTTGTTTGTTTAAAAAAAAAAACAACACAACAAACTACTCACATGGTAGTGACATACCTAGAAAGAAAAATATTTTGGTTTTATTCACAAAAATTTTCTGGTTTCAAATAAGAAACTTTGCTTTCACAGAGCTCCTTCCAACTTGAAAATCAAAACTACTTTTTCCCTTTACATGACATTAGTAGACTACAGTCTCTGTCATCAAAATGGCACTGATGTGTCTACCTCTTCCATGTAGGTTTTTCCATGGAAACATGACTTCCACCACTACACTCTTTGTTTTTATCCCTTATTCTGTTTTTTCTTGATTGGTAATATATCCCTTTTTGTGGAAACTAATTTAATGCTACATCTGTTCCAAGTCAGTGGCCATCAACCCAAGTCACACTCATGGAACAGATTCTGTCAATAAGGCAAACAGTGACCAAGCTCTGATTTGCCCCGGATCTTATAAAAAATGTACACTGCACCAAAGAATTAACCAGAGAGTGCTTTATATAAAATGGAAAAAAAATTATCATCTTCCACATTTAATTTTATTTCAGAAGAAATGAACTGGCATAATCTGTCAGAAAATCCTTACACATGAACATGCCCAGTAGCCACATTAAAGGATCAACTCAACTTACTGCTGATGAGAAGCATGACTTCAAGAAATAAGCAGTTTTTCAGAATGTGCAGCCTCCAAAAGGCATCAGCTGTGAAATGTCACCACCATTGTGCCATTACTGTTATAGAATGTAAGATACTAGAGGCACAGCTGACAGCTGAGCAGAGTAATGCATGAACACCTGTGCAAAGGTGTTGTGAAGCTACATTTTAACACCCACTGCTCTCCTGATTTGGGGAACTTTTTACATTAAAGTGGGAGACTGCAAATACACAGCAATGCCCTAGCCCCATGTCTTTTTCCTGCCATCCTTAAATGGTAACACCGATGGCCCAAGGAACAGAACACAGAATGGAACACTGAATCTTTCTGTTTGTTGGAAACATGACTTTTGTGCTTCTAAGGACAAATAATACACCAGAGAAAACCTGTGAAGCAGTATCAGAAACATGCAGAATGTATTACAAAGGTGACAGACACAACTGTGTTATTTCATATTACAGGAAAGCAGAAGTTTATAAAATAATTTATTTCTGAATAAAACTTACAGGCACACGTAAATCTTATCCATATTTCACAACATATACAGCATCCCACCATATACAGAGGTGTGACTAGTTTTTCTATTTGTGAATTTATGAAAGGACTGACTGATAGTTTCTCCAAAACTATGTGTCAGCTTGATCTTAAGGGCTTCCCCAAATGCATCAAATCCTCCTGAGCAATGTATAGTGTTTGCTCATTCATTGTTACAATTTAACTCAGTAAGCTGAGTGCAGACACAGGTAAACTACTACCTTAATTTTACTGTCCATATTGTGCATACTACTTTCAAAAACATTTGCTATACCACTTCAGTAACGATAACATTAGGATCTGTTTCAAGAATATAAATTTTTCAATCAAAACTTAGTAAACCTGTCCTCTTGTTTTGTTGCAATTTGTAGGGTGGATACTGTAAATTAACTGAAATAGTAACCAGAAATCATATTTATTAAACATAAGCTAGAACTCACTGCAAACTGGACATCAAAAGAGTAGCAAAGAGCAAATAATCTTAGCATTTTGACTGCTTTTGTGTTTAAATTTTTGCTCATTTTCTCATTGATAGTTAATGAAATAGCATAAAAATCTTATCCTTCTGTTTCTGAAGACTGCACAATCTAACACTTCCCTCTCATTATTATGGCACACAAGTCCACCTTTCAAGTATTCTAAAAAATGCTTTATCAAAGTATCTCTCCTGAAATATAGTACTGTTCTATTAGTAATAACTTTTTTTTAAAAAATTCCTCAATCCATTTGAGAAATAAAATTACCTCCAAAACATGCAGTTTTATTCTCTCTTACAATCACTTTTTCTCACAGCAGTGGCTTCAGAAATATAAACATTTACTGTTTAATAAAGAACACACTTCACTCTTCCACGATTCTGGAGAAGCAATATTCTTTGCCCTAATTTGGCAAATGAGATTTTTTTGAAATTATCCTGAAACAAAATTATATTTGATAATCAAATAACAGTGCAATTTTAGTTGATGTAAGCCATTGAACAGTGTGATATTTCACCATGTATCTTAATAAAGCCTGCCTGGTATTTCCCAGCCTTTATTCTTGTATACACCTTCTTTATGGACATAACCAAACTTGCTGTAGCAGGAGAACTATTATCCACCCTTTTTATTCGCATACATCAGCCCAGTCAAAATTTCATATCTATGTACTGACACATTCAAAAGACACTGTGTCTCATTCCAATCAGCTAGTTTTTCAGGGTTTTAATTTTCTGTTTGGTTGCCTTGTGCATTCTTGGTAGGGCAATTAAATAAAAATAATTAATAAAAAGAAGACCTTGATTTTCATTTGGTAAGAAATTTAATATCTAATCTCTTTAATCTTCTGCCAGTTCAGGAGCTAGGATAGACTACTGCCCAGGTCAGATAAATGTTCTTAATTATTTCATAGAGCTAAGGTGGCATTTTTGCCAAGCTGGATGCTGTGGAAGAATAGGCAAAACATTTCACTTGGTGTTTCTTCTGACTAAATCTGTTTCCTTTCCTCTGGTATTTCCAAGGTTCCTGTCTTACAAGCCTAGTTATTGACATGCAAGCCAGATTCATTATGAAAAAAATTACTAGTCTAATTAAGAAAAAAAGTAGGTAATTTGTTGCTTTTCAAATATTTGATGCAGTATTTCTACACTTGTACATCTATACATCTGTGGTGTTAAAACTTATTGCACATTACAGATCTTTTTTTTTTAATTCAGTCCATTTTTACTCACGGTTTATTTATTTATTTTTATTTTTCTTGAGCATATTGCCCATTTCTTGACTGCATGTATTATATCTGGCATGTATTATATCTGTTTCAAGCAGAAGTACAACATCTGCAGTCTCTCCTAGGGCACAGTGCCCTCTGAGTAAAGTTTTTAGCGTGCTGTCATTCATTCATTCATTCATTCATTCATTCATTCATTCATTCATTCACTGTTTTAAGAACCCAAAATGTAGTTCTAAAATGTCTGGGTATTTTGAAACTAACCTGATGATCTCAGAATGACAACACAGTTCTGCACAAAGCCACCCTCTCTGCATATGTGCTCAAAGCACTCAGTCCTTACTTCAGACAGGAAGGCATTAGCAGTGTGTTAGCATGTTTTAAGCATATTGAAACAACCACAAAAAAAAAAAAACAGCATGGAATGTGCTACAGGAAGTAACTTATTGGAGGAAAAAACAGGAACAGTGAAGGATGAGCTGATGACACAAGTGGTAAAAATCTTCTCCAAGAAATTGTTTTAATTTGTACTTCCAATACAGCTCCTAATACTCTATGTGCCTGTCAGAAAATGAAAAACTGAGAAAATAGGGTTATACGACTATACCTAAACATCAGGGTAGTGAAGTGGGTTAGAACAGAACATAACCCTCGAAGAAAAGCAAAGGGAGCAAAACTGGATGCATCTGCAAATCTAACTTATCTAAATTAAATTAGACCACTGTGGCCAGAGCTCTATCCAATGTCAGTTGCACTGCTCATCCATTTCAACAGGGTGGAACAAGACCTTAACCTACTTGCTGAATAACTCCTTCCAGTACCTATTTAAACAATAATTTCAAGACAACAAAAAGAGCCTTGCCTCCATACAGTTCCAGATTTGAGTATTTCTTTAGATCCGTAACTATGAAAGTACTGATGGTGCATTTAAAATTGTATCCAGAGGATACTTTAAAAATTTCATTTAAAAAAAAACCCATGGAAATGATTGAAAAGTTCATACCCTTTATTAGGAAGGTCCAGGTAATGTCACAGTGAATTTCTGTGTGTGTAAATGAGGAAATCTCTGCTATCTTCCATTTTTACAAGTTCAGGAAAAAGCCTATCTTGGGACTGAATTGTCATTTAGCTTTGGTTTTGTAAACTAAATACAGAAATGAAAAAGACAATTGTGTTTAACTCTAAATTTACAATGGACATTGAAATAGAGTTTGACAATGACAGATAAAGCATATAATAATAAAAATGTGCTATAACATATCAGGCTTTGCAAAGTTTATTTTGTTATCGAGGGCATTGTCTGCAAAGAAAAGCTGTATATGAAAGGGTCTAGTGAACATCTACTTAGAAACAATATTGCATTAGCCCTTAAGACCACTTAATCCAATTGGAAACTGAGAAATTTTTAAAAATTACTTAGATTATTGCATTTGCCTTTCCAGTGTTTTTTGATTTAGAGGAGCATATTTCGTTTAGAAAAAGAAAAAAAGGTTTCCTCTTTATTTGGGGAAGAAAAACATGAAATAGAAAAGAATATTTTATATGCAGGGAAGTATTTGTACTAACCCTCTTGTAATTTAATGCTGCTGTTATTACACTCTTTCCTTGGTGACAGGAGAATTTCCTCAGTTTGTCTGATGGAATTCAGACAATGGGTCCCTGTTCTTAATGTCAGTCATTTGCTTTAAACACATTAAATAAGACAAAGAGAAGGAGCAAAAATTTAAGCTTTTTTGTGGAGCCTTGAAGATGCTGATGCATGCATTTCCCTCTCCAGTCAATGAGCACTGCTCATGAGCTGAGAGAGGAGCCAGAGTTCCACCTTCTTTACTGTGGTCTTTCCATGCACACCCTCTGTGCAGTGCTTGCTTATCTCTGGTTATTTTCCCTGCTCTTTTTAACTCTGCAGGGTCCAGTTACTATCTTTCCCTAATGGGTTATAGCTGCAGCTTCAGAAAATCCTTTTTAGTCAGCTCTTTTAATAATGAATCACAATGCTCATCCTTAATAAGCAATGAAGAGAAACCATACACATGGGGCAACATTCGTCCTCCAAAGAAGAAATACTGCAGACTACGCCCCCTCAGCCTCTGATCCACTGGTAGAGAGAATGACAGGAAAAACTCCCCACATCCGAATCCTCACACCCCAGCAAAATTATGTTGTTCTAAAAGCATGGGACTGTTAGAGTTTGCATATTCTCATGAGTGCTTCAGGGGCTGGGGTGGGGGGGGAAGCCTTTCCAAAACAATCAACATCACTTTCTGATTTGTTCTGATTTGTATTAGTTATGTTTTGATTTTTCAGAAATCTAAATTTTATCTTTCTTTTGTTCTTTGGACATGCCTACAGTTTACCCCCCAGCAGCCATGCATCTGATTTGGAAATAGAAATATTTTCCAACTGTAGCCCCTTCTAGTGAGGATGCAAAAATACCTCCTAGGATACACAGTATGGTCACTTGTGAATCATATATACAATAATTATACGTACAGCATATGTCTGCTAAGTGCAATGTTATACGCTACACTACTTCTCAGGCATGTTGCAGTAGTAAGAACTGACCTAATTTCCAAGCTACTCACACAAAATTAAATGGTTATAGCAAACATTACCATCTAACATATCTGTCAGACTACCCATGCTTTACCTGGCTGCATATTAATTTCAAAGCCAAACTATCAAACACTCTGATGAAATGAAATAAATATTATAATGAATAAAATATTTTAGAAAACAAAGCTTACTGGGAAATTAGTATATTGCTTTAAATTTCACTGTATGCTCCAGTTAAGATGTTCCAAGAACAAAGAAGACTTATCAGGTAAATGTAATCTCTTTTTTTGGTTTAATGTAACCTATTTTTTACCAAAAAACTGATTGAAGAGATTTTCTTTTCCAGCTACAAATGCCTCTAAAACGGCTTCAGTGAGGCACATGGTAGTAATGGTACTTTGCATGCTGAGAATAAGAGCCCTCCACAGTATATAATTCCAAATAATTTTTTCCAATAGAAAATAATTATCTCCTAGAAAAAGCACATTTAAAAACACTTCTAAAGGGACCTTCAAAACTGTGATACTTAGTTTAAACAAATAAAAAAAATCAGAAAGTTTCACTGATGCTGTCTGCACTGCCAGTCTTACACTGATCCTATTCCCATGTACAGCTTTTAGCAAACCAAGATATTCTTTTCCACCCACATATTGCTCCACTTACAAGTTGGTAAGAGTGGTACTGGATCTTCAGGTATTGACTAGGGGCTAGACAACCCAAAGAACAGACAGCAGAAGGCTGCTCACAAAGGAACACGCCTTAGAAACAGACACCTTCTTCAGCCCTTGAAGTTCACAGCTTGATAAGACAAAGCAAATTGAAGCACAGATATCCACCCGTCCCTGACTTCGTTCTCTACCCCTTTCACAGACCTTTATCGGCAGACAAACACACTGAATAGAGTACAGGGGCACAATATCTGTACCTTCAGGTGCTCACAAGGGGTTTTAAAGGCAGCAGGAAAGGTAGTTAATAGTAAAGTTGGGACTATTTCCAAATTAACTTTGCAGCAACACCGACCGCAGCCCTCCAGGCGGGTGCTCATCGCAGACACGGCTCTCGAACGCAAAGCGGGCTCCCACCGTACCTTAAGGAGTCTGACAGAGGGGAGGAAGGCGGCATGGCACAGCTTCCGAATGGTCCAGTTGAGTGGCCGGGGAGCCTCGGTCTGGCTCATGACTGTCCGTAAATCCCACCGGGAGATCAGCCGCAGACCTGACAGCGCCTACCGCGGAAGCCGCCCTCCAGGGCGCGGGCATCCCACGCTCGGCGCGTCCCGCCCGCGATGCCGCAGGGCAGAGACTGGGCTCGGCTGGGCTGGGCTCGGCTGGGCTGGGTTAGGATGGGCTGGGTTAGGATGGGCTGGGTTAGGACGGGCTGGGCTGGGCTGGGCTGGCAGCGGCAGCAGCCTCCTGCGCAGTGTCCGCGCACACCAAGCGCGGCCCCAGGCCAGCGATGGAGGCGATCCGCCCGCGCGGGGCAGCGGCTCCGGGAGCGGAGAGGGGCAGGAATACCGGGATGCAGCGCGAGCGGCCGCTCCCGCCCGCCTCCGGAGCAGCGGGGCTGGCCGGGTTCGCAGCTGAGCACCTGCCTCCCTCCTGCGCTTCCCTGGGCCAAGAGCAGGGCAGAAGGAAACGCATGTAAATACAGCAAGGGAGGGGTACCTGCACTTTCTTTCCCAGGGCATTGCGAGGAAAGGGAAACCGGCATGTGGGGAGGTGGGGCCAAGGCTCAGACAAGAGAGAGACTGAGGCGGGGGTGAAATTAATTCACTCTTGGTCTACTGATACAATCGCCCGAGGAAGCATTTAATTGATCTGACATAGTATCGGTGTGCTAGTGACAAGTGGCAGTGGTCAGAAACTGAACTACAAGAGCATGAGTGCTAACATAAGCGTCCTGGCAAAAAAAAAAAAAAAAAAAAAAAACAAACAAAGCCAAACCAATATTCAAAGCTCGTCTGAATATTAAATATGTGCATTAAATAATTCTGTCAAAGACATGAAAACACATGAAGTAATATATATTGCTCGGGCAATTTAAGTATGGCAAAATATATTTCCATTTGGGGCTGTAAATGGCTCCCAGATAATGGAGATGTTCTTAATGGCAGCTCTCCAGCCAAAGAAGAAATAAAGAAATAAATACCTTTTTTGGGGGGATGAAGATTACATGAAGAAAGAGATAGGAAGTGTAAAAGGAATAAAACAAATATTCTGTAACCCAATGGGGATTTTTCATTTTGCCAGTAATGACCAGATTTTACTCAGATTGTGGATGAAAACACCTTCCTAAACTTTAGTGCTTCTCAGTGAAGTTTAAATCTCTCATAACTGAGGTTAGGAGATACACATTTGATTTACGTAGCTAGGATTCACTGATCGGCCATTTTCACATTTCCTTTTAATCCCCATAAAACACATATATTTCACCTCTATTTATAATTCATTTTTAGTATTGTGTCTACATTCATCAGTAAAGCTGAGTAATTGTCCAAATGAGGTGCAAAGACATGAAGACAAACGTTTCTTTTGAACGTAGGCATACCAATCAGCTCCTCTTCTCTCAGGAATTGCATAGAGGTTCTAATTCAACGTCAGTGTTGGATCAAAATTCTTCTGCCCAGAATATCAAGTCCAAGAACAAAGTGTAAGACTGACTGTGCACCAGAAGAGGTCTCACTTGTTCCACCCCACTGTACATGGCAACATTAAAGAACCTCAAATGTACAGGGACTAGACCATGAGTTGTCTGTAGAATGGAGTGGGTAGGACACCAGGAGATGTGACTTAGTGACAAAACTAGTGCAGATGAATTTCTGGTTGTGACTGAGCAGCTAGTTAAAATTATACATATTTAAATGTGTCTTGTATGAGTTCTGAGTATGTTTCTTCTATGAAAGGAGAAAAAAAACCCTCGCACTGATAGTGAAATTAAACTTGAGTAAGTAAATGTGATTATCTGCAAGTGTTTTTCCAAGGCTATATAAAGGAGACAAAACAAAACAGGTAATAAAAATAATCCTGACTTAAGATAGCAAGTACCTTAGAAGATGTACAGCATGGAAATTTTGTTCCACCATAAGGGTAATCATATCCAATGATTAAGCTTTGGGGTTCATAGTTAAAAGAAAGAAAAGGACTCAAATCAGAAACAAGAACTCACAACACTCAAGACCATGGCTTCCCCCTATCCCACACCCCATCAAGTAATGCTTATAACTATTTTCAGCTACTTTGAAGTTCAGGACGGAGTTTCTAGGGAACATACCATATTCATCATTACCTAGTCCCTTTCATGTCCACTTTGCATTAGGCATCTACTATAAAACAAAAGGTTCAGCCTGTGTGCTTGGCACAAAGAAGACAGAGGAGTCATAGCATGCCACCCTTCTTTTCAATAAGTAGAGTAATTACTCTCTGAAGATGCTAGAGAGCTAAACACAATGAAGAAACATAACAGATAGCTTTAATAAACTAAAAATAGTGAGCCCAATGTATCTTCTCGCTTCCACAGAGGTTCCTGTATTTGAGATGAGTTCTATCATTGCCTTCTGCAAACAATACCTTAGAGATGAGAGTTGTTATATGCTGCAGTGTTTAATATACATCAACCCTTACTCACACGCCTGTTTTCCTTGGCTTTGTAACTTTGGCCTAGTAATTTGTACTTGCACAAAGTGAGTGCAAGAATATGAACTTCTGTCAGTGGCAGTGAGGAAGCTCTGAAGGATATTATCATGAGATAGGAGCTTCACTTCCGCCACAAAATCCTTTGGTGTCTTTGGATAGACCATTTAATCTGCTTGTCCTTAAGGCCAAGCCTTAATTAGTTTTATTTTTAATGTATTTTTCTTACCTATAAGTAATACTGGAATGATTTTGAGGCTATTAAGTGTAAATACAAGGAAACATAAGCAAGGAGATTTCTTTGTATTCCCCACACCCCCACTTCCCTACCCCCATTTTTGGTAAGCATAGATATGAAAAATTGGAAAGTACAGAAGTAAATTCTGAAAAGCTTCTCTTTTTTCCCCTGAGATTCTGACAGTAACGATTAAATATAGTAGTGAAATATTAGGACTATGATGGGGGGGCGTGGTTTGGGGGACTTTTTATCACTTCAGTGAAAAGAGTTTAAATCTCATATTTCTGTTGGCAAATGCAAGTTCTCAGATCAGATCAGTTCCTACAATCTGAGGCCTATTAGGAGATGCAAAAACATAGTAATCCCACTAGAATTTAAGAACTGCTTTGCTAGATTTAAGAGACAGAGCTGCCACTTTCACATTAAAACATTTTGTCCTTGAAACATGCTCACGGCACCATCAGTATTCACCTCTAGTTCTTTGTCTCTTGCGAAGGAGCACCTTTGGTACCACAGGAGAGAAAAGCAAATAGAAGACAAATTCCATTGCTTCCTGCAACACAGAGAGATTTATATTCTTCTTGAACCTATTGTTCATGGAAAGCATGTTTTTGACCAGCTCTTTTTGTATTCTTGCAATCTAACATGACAATACTTCTACACTTAGAAAGCTTTGATAAGGTAAAATTTAATACCTCTGGAAATGCTACAGAATGAAAAGTTTCTGAGAAACACATGAACATTCAGACCACTCTTAGCACATCAGCAATGTCCAATATTTTCAACCTGAGAGCAAAATTAGACAAAAACCTATTATAAGCAAACCCCAACACTACTCTCCTATCCTGTCCAAATAACAATTCCTTTATTAAATAAGAGACGCTGAGTAAATGAAAGACAGAAAGGGCAGGACCAGTAAATGAGAGAGATGTATTGGTCAGCATGGTAGAAAACCTTGTTTGTGGCCACTGTCTGCCTGTGGAGAAACATTAGGCAGAAGAGTTTTCCCATGATATCACACCTCTTTTTCCCATGTACATCATAGAGCAGAATCATAAAATCATAGAATAGCTTGGTTTGGAAGGGACCTTTTCTAGTCATCTAGTGCAACATCCCTGCAATAAGCAGGGGCATCTTGAAGTAAACCTGGTCAGAGTCCTGTCCAACCTACTTTGAGTGTTCCCAGAGATTAGGAATCAACTACCTCTCTGGTAACCTGTGCCAGTATTTTACCCCCCTCATTCTAAAAACCTTCTTTCTTATATCTTATATAGATCGATCCTTCCATTTAAAAACCACTGTCCTTTTTTCCCATCACAAAAGGTCATGATAAAATGTCTGTCCCCATCTTTCCTATAGGCACCTTCAAATACAGGAGACTGCTGAGGGTCTCTCTGGAGCCTTCTCTTCTTCAGGCTGAAAAACAACAACTCTCTCAGCCTTTCCTCACAGGAGAAGTGCTCCAGCCTACTGATCATCTCTGTGGCCCTCCCTTGTCCTGGGGAGCCCCAGAGCTGGATGCAGGACTCCAGGTGGGGGTCTCAAGAGAGTAGACCATAGAGGCAGAATCCTCTCCCTGGCCCTGCTGGCTGTGCTGCTTTGTGTGCAGCCCAGGACACAACTGTTTTTCTGGGTTATGACTGCCCATGGATGGCTCTTGTCCAACCTCTCATCCTCTAGCACCCTCAAGTCCTTTTCTTGCAGGGCTTCTTCTTGGAACCCAGAAATCTGGGATTTTTGAGCTTTCTGTGCTTTCTGGCACTAATCTCCTGGAGAACACTGATTTTGACTTGAGGCCTTGGAGAATGCTTCCAAATTTAAGTAGAAACCAAAACCACCTTTACAGTCTTGATTTGCTCATCACCCAGCCTGTTTTGATACTCGGGCTTGCCCTGACCCAGGTGTAGAGCCTTGCTCTTGGCCTTGTTAAACCTCATGAGATTCCCATGGCACTACTTCCCAAATTTATCCAGGTACCTCTGCATGGCACCCTGTTCTTCCAGTGTATCAACTGTGGTTTTAGCTGAAAGCTAAAACAAACTAAAAGGTACATCAATTAATAGAAGGCTATGCTAATAACAGCAAGAGAGTTTTTTCAACACACATTTCAATTTATTTGTGTCCATTCCATGTGACTTGCAAAAAAACCAGAAGATAGATAAGTTTATGTTATAAGTCTGGATAAACTAATCTTAATTTTATGCCTGCCATAACTTCTTAGGGGACATGAATTTTATTGATGCTTAACTCAACTGATAATTAAATTATAAAATTAATCCACTGCTCCAACATATTTTCTATTCATTGCATGCCTAAGGTGGTTTCTCTGCTGTTATCTCTGCCAAGATACTTCACAGGTCTTTTGCCACATGCTCGTAATTCCCTCTTCCCCAGACAGAGACACACATACTAATGTAATGTAATGTCATGTCTATCTATTTATTCAATATTAATTAAATAATTTGCTGCAGATTAAGACAATTCCATAGATGGCTTCAGGCATATATATAAACATTACTGTATGTAGTTATAAGTCATGTATTTTGGCATCTGACTAAAAAGACAAAGTAAAGGGTATTCTTTCTTTATCCCAAGTTTTATAAGGATGTGATGAATATCTAATAGGATTATTTTATATGCCTACTACCTTGAAATTTCCTTTAACTGATCTGCATCTGGCCTTTCCCTGGAAAAGCACCTAGCTGGGCTACCACAAGAGATCTCAGAGGTATCACAGCACACAGTACTGCAGAGAACCAGTGGAAACAGAACTTGTGAGAGAGCAGGTGAACTGGGCAGTGCAGCACACCCACTGTGCCCTTGTCAGAAGTATTTTTCTAGGACCCTGTTTGATTGTTCCCAGTTTCAAAATGCACAAGTGGAGGAGTCTCAAAGCCAGACTATTGACTGAAAATGTAAGTATGAACAGACAGATCACAAGGAGCCTTCACCATTATTTGTTGTTTCACTTCTGCATCTACTGATGATTTGCACCACTTTCCCTCTAGCTGCTCAGCAAGTATTTCTACATCTAAAATTTGTAAACCCTTAAATATTGAAGCTGCATCTTTGAATGGTGTATTACACCAGAAATTCCTCTTTAATTACATGCTGAAGCCTTTTAGAGTTTATCTTTGAAGGAAGTAAAGACACATAGGCATGTAGCACTTATATTTTGGGACTAGAAATGTCCGTGGTTGATTGTTACTTAGGTACGAATACCACATTTTAAATTGCAATCTATCTTAGTTTAAATAGAATTTCAAGTGTAGGCAAGCTGTCAGCTCTTTAACCTCTGCAGCATATGACAGAAATAAGAATGCTCATACATTTAGATTTATGTTTATGCTGTTTCTTTCCATCTTAGCCATCATGTTCTTATCTGCACTGTTAAACTTAGTGCAAATACTTTCTCAGTTTTGACCTATAAAATACATAATTTTATTTATAATTCCCCATTCAGATATCAAATTTACTAAGTTATTGTGGTGTAGCATTTTCTAGTATTATTTTGCTAGAGAAAATGCAGAAAAAATACAATATTTCATGAGAGAAATTCACCCTGACTGTTATGCCTTTCAGTGAAGACCTCACAGAACAACTTTCTTGCACTTCTCCTGCTACTCCTCACTTGACTCAGAAAGATGCAGTATGCAACAGTGGCAGCTTCCTCAATTTGACTCACACTGTTGCGGAACTGGAAAACAGTTTACTACCCTTTGAAAGCAGCAATGAATTACAAAAAATATCTAATGCCTTCTGCTATGGGGTTACAAAAAAGCCCAAGATAGCCAAATTATATTTTTCACAGGTACTGCATTTCTGCATACCTCACCACCACAACTTCTGCCCTCCTCCCAAAGATGAAGAACCCTAGTGCAGACACCATCTCTGTAGATGAAGCCTCCAGCAACTACTTAGTTCAGATGTGTTGAGAGATTTAGTGTTTCATTACTGACCCATCTGCTTTCCTGAGTATTCCCTTTCAATAGATTTTTATCATTTTTGACATGCATCAGTGCAGACAGCCAATCCTGCATTGCCTTCATTACTTTCCCCAGCTACTCAGCTGTGTGCCACTGTCCATGCTGGTTTGAGGAACTAATCTGACCACCAAGCTCTTATGGTGAAAGGTTTCTCTCAGTTTTCACCAAAACTGAAAAGACCACAGAGGGGCACCCTCACACTTGTGAGGAAACACACCACTGGCTGATGGCCCAGAAGAGACACAGTAGGCAGCAAGACAGAAGCAGCTGTGAGGAAGATTGCCAAATCAGTGCAACACAAACAGGTATAGTCCTAGCAAATAACAGGGAAAGGACTTGACAATTAGCTAAAATTATGCTTATTACATACGCGCTATGAATTAACTGTACACTTGAACTTTCACTAGGAAATCCTCCACAGAAATTTCAGCCTCAATGAACAAACAAA